>NC_081855.1:30339925-31059925 GCF_963259705.1 Myotis daubentonii | reverse complement strand
CCTAAGGGGGAGATTCACCTGCGAGCCTATGACGGCATTATTTGCCAATTCAGACAATGCTTCACAAACTAGCAGTTGGGTAGTAATACCACTTTCTTTAGTATTTTGCCTCTTCACTGGAGAAGTGGATACATATGCTAACAAAATCAAGTTCACGACCTCCACCAGTACCTGCTCCTTGTCCTGGCCTTCTATTTCTGCTGACAGTATCACTAAGTTATTCATCACTGAGGCTTTAAAACCTTACAAACCCCTCTTCCTTGGTCTCCTCCCCCTTGACATTCATTGCCAACGTTTTCTGATTCCCACACTGCAGTGACCTCCAACTGTTAGGGTCGCCGAAGGAGGAACGCACAAGGCCAAAGTGGTAAGGGATTATAAATTTATAGGTCATCTGGATACCAGATGGGCTGAACCCCGAAATGGCGCCAGCCCCCAAAGACAGGGAGGCAGAGGTTTTTTAAGAACTCTAGGCGGGTTTTTTTCTGGGCAGAGAATTGCCTGTGCAGGTCTGAATTCTGGGAAACTCCGGAGGGGAGAGATAATGGTCTTAGCAAGTGGAATGTGGTCGAAGCAAGTGGAATGTCCATTGTGAAGTGGCCTACAGGTCAGTTCCCAGGGGAGGGGATATCTATTCAATTACTTGATCAGACCTAACACCAACCTGCACGCGTGACTCAATATCAGGCCCTGGTACCTCTCACCTAGACAAAGGTTTCCTAACTGATGGCTGTCCCAACTGTATTTTTTGCCTTCCCCTTTTGACTTTCCCATAGTGCATTTCAACACTCTAATGCCAGGCTACTTTTGATAATGCACAGAGCTGACTATCATGTCTTCTTGCTCAAAACTACATTGGTTTCCAAATAAATTCCAAAGTCGATGTCGAGGCAATCATCTCACCATCAACCATTTCCAGTCTTATTTTGACTGCTCTGCCTGCCCCTTGAGATCTAAAATTCAGCCACGTAGGCTGTTCAAAGCTCTGTGCCAAAGGACTGGCACTTTTCTGAGCTATGTTTATATATAGGCTGTCCCTTCACCTAGAATCACCTTCTCTTCTTTCCTACTCATACCAACTAATGAAACTTTCCTTCCCACCAAGAATGGATTTAATCTTCCCTGGGCCTCCCGGAACAGTTTGTTATTCCCTCCAGCAAAAAAGATCATAGACACTGGTGGCCCTGTGGCTTTCCTGTCCTAGACTGTAAGCTCCCTGAGAGCAGAGATCTTGCTTGTTTACCATTTTGTACCTACTGAGTGAGAGCATTGGGCAAGTTTCTGGCACCTGGAAGGAGTACAATAAATATCAGTGGAACCAAAATGTTCCTGGAAGCTGAGGAACAGCCTGGGTGACTCCTGAAATGCCCCTACAGCCACGACACCGCTCACTGACTCCATTGGTACCTAGCTTGTGTCTCAATCCTACCCAAATCTGCTTAGTAATGCAGCTCTACTGCAATACCCAGAAGTCCATGGGCAACATCAGGGTTCATCATCCTAGAAGCAAGAGGGACCCCCTTTTCAGAACCCTTTTCCAAGAGTAAACCTAATGAGAATATGTCATCCTCCACCCAAGAAAATGGGCTGTAGGCTAACATTAGGCTATTCTAATAACACTTAATCTAATTTAAAAAAATAAGCAACAGAGACCTCATGGTATAACATAGAAGAGGCACCTGGACTTGAACCCTGGCTTTGCCTCTTGCCCTAGTAGTGGATCCCAGGCAAGTATTGAACCCTGCTGAGTTTTGGTTTCTTCATAAGTAAAATACAAATATTGGAGCTAGAGCTGTATTGTGGGTGGTGCCTAAATGTCAAATTAGACATTTGATCAGCGTTACACGGTTCCTTTCCTCTTCAAAGTGAGCGCAGGGGCTGGGTCACCTCAGAAGGAAGGAGCCCAGGCCCTGGAATTAAACCTGGGGACAATGACATCTTCTTCACCTCAGCTCTTTCTCCAAAAACTGGAGACAGCAAAAACTACTTGTGAAAATATACTGGATGTTCCTCTTACCCAAGCACAGAGCTTAAAATCTATGGTTTCAACTGCATTTGTGATTATTTGGGGGAGGGCCAGCACGGATGCACCCAGCCTGTGTGAGTCCTTTGAAGACCAGCACTACACGACTGGGATCAGGTCTGAGGTTTATTCTGCTCAATGAACATGGAACAAAGAAAAGCTAACTGACTCTTGCAGGAGCGCATAGGTTGCTAGTGTTTTACATGTAGCAGGGTGGTTCCAAATCGCCCAGCACCAAACTGATGATGAAACAGATAAATGATGTGCTGATTAGGAGTCGATTGAGGTCACACGACGTGCACATCATTTTATGGACAGAACAAGGGACACTGTCACCAAAGGCCAATGGGAGATTGCTTCTGTAGAAAGGTGTACTATCAGGTATTAATAGTAGCAAAGGGGTGAGTCATGGTTGTCTCTTCTCTTCCCTTCCTGGGAAAAGACAAATGTGGTGGGGCTTCCTACAGGCCCGAGTCCATGACCCCCTAGCCCACTGGGGGAGGCTGACCCAGGTGCCATGACCTTGTCTGGAGAAGTTGTCAGCCCAATTTGCTAAAACTCTTTCCCGCTGATCTTCCTCATCTTAGGCCTCCAGAGAATAATGTACATAAGTGTAAAGGATGATGCAAGCTGCTTGGGAACGTATCGGGAGCGTAGCATTGTCAGCAGAGGTTCAGATTTTGAAACAGGAAAATCAATTCTTCTCATCTGAAGCCAGAATGACAGTTTTTGTTGAAGTGAGAGATGATTTACTTGGCCCTCCCGAAGGTCCCACTGTGTCCTTTGATTTCAGTGACTCTTTTTTGTTTTGTTTTGTTTTGTTTTATGTCATCTTTCACAGTGACTCAGCACAAAACAGGTAAGAGAATGGTGACCCGGATGTGTACCTAAAAGATGTATGTTTTCCTGTCTGGAGACACATGGATTTTATGAGTTTCTGGTACCTGGAAATTGACCAGAAAATAGTAAAACACATTTTATACCTAAGGGATACCCGCTGTTCCTCTTGGTACTGTCACATCTCTCTCTTTCATGTCCTAGATCTCGAAGCAAAGTGCCTCAGGGGAGGGAAGCAATAATAACACGACCTGCGATCCAAAACGAACACGCAAGCACAGATCACTTTCCCAAATGTCCATGATTTCAGAACATAAATGCAGGCACGCCCTTAAACGAAGCCTGGAATGGAGCACCCTGGCCAGCTTCCTGCATCTCACGGAGTCCAAGTGGGCTGGGTGAGGGCCGAGATCAAAGGCACACAGAGGCCGGACGGGGGGCCAGGAGGACCTGGCACCTGCAGGGCTGCTGGAAAGGCGCCAGCCCCACCACACCAAGCGAAAGCAAACCGAAAGTGCACGGGAGCCCCTAATCGAAGGCACATGGCATTGCTCCTCACAAAGTGTGTTTGTTTCCCCGAGGAGCAATTTCCAGGTCTTCAAGCGCATATGGCTCCGGAGCAAAATCGGAATGTCCGCCTTTCGGACCCAGAGACCGAAAAGCTCTGGCTTCTACCGAAAGGAGACAGGCCCCATCTCCTCTCGGTCACGGTCTTCGTCAGATCCCTGCCCTCTTACCCTTCTATATCCTCTCACCTACATGACTTTGTTTCTAAGTAAACCGAGGTTTGTCCAGTTTGGGGGAGTTCTCTCTGGAACAGCAAGTGTTCTGGGTCCTGTTGTTTGTGGTGCCTTAGGTGGGAGGTGGCCCAGTCAGTTCCCTCCTTATCTGCTCGCCATCCTCTGGTGAGGAGCAGACAAAACCACTCCTCTGCTGCGAGGGAGACTGCCCACAAAAAGCAACAAATGCCATTTTCACCATTAACCCTTCTCTTTCTTCACTCCTCTTATTACAGGTTTCAGGGAAAGAGACTCACTTGCCGTCCCACTCCCCATCCCCCACACATGTCCCAAAGCCCGCAGCCCCCTAGAAGTACAGAAGGGGAATGATAAAATCTCTTCTGCAGGTCCCAGGTATTACAGCGGGGCAGTAACAGGAAGGGGCTTGGGAAAAGGGAAAAACCTGGAAAAATGAAAGCCTGGAAAGAGAATAGAAAGAGAGAAAAACAAAGAAGAACATTCTTTTCAAACTTGGTTCTCTTTTTTAAAAAAAAAATATGTACAGCAGCACGGAAGAGATTTCCTCTCGCCAAGTTTTCTCCGGTCCCTTAACTGTGTGTGAGCCTGAGTACTTTGCTCACGGTCCCTAGGGCCGTCATTTGCATCTCCCTCTCTGGGCTGCTGCTGGCCAGGGCTGGCAGCTGTCTCAGTTCCACTCTGGCTGGGAAAGGTAAGGATCTTTGCCTTGCTCTTTGAAAGCTCTGGGGGAGAACTGTTGAATGCCTAGGGAGGGGTGGAGAGAGGGGGTTAGAGATGGGATGCGTTGATTGGAAACTTTCTGAGACGTTTTCTGAAGGTAAAGGAATCTCCTGGAGTCCTGAGCTTTAAAAAGAGCCCAAAGCTTTGCTCTCCCTTCTGAAAGCAGGCTTGCAGGGAGAAGGCTGGCTGCATTACGGATGAGGTTTTGCACTGGGGGCATGTGTCCCTTTAGAAGTTCCCAGGAGTTTGTGATATCGTATTGGCACAGAGTAGAAAAAAGGGGCGGGGGTGCATTCAAAGGCGTCAGGCGCCGATCACTAGGAATTGGCTTTGAATTTCCAGCTGGAGAGGTAAAAGACCGTTAAAACTGCATGTGTGTCCGCGCTAGAGTGGTACTGCTTATTCTTCAGGTACCATTTCTGCTTGATCCCAAGGCTTCTGACTTGTGTGGGTTTATCACTGCAAATCCCCAATTATCTACTTAGGCTCTGGAGATGGGCAGCTGTGAGTCTAGGCAGGAGAAGGAGGGGGAATATGACACCTGAAGTCTAAGAGGCTGAAGAAAGCTCTGCTGTTAGAAGTAATGACAGACCTGCCCACAGGCTCCGGGCGCAGGGTACACTCACTGCCTCCCCTTGTAGACTGGCCATAGGCTCTCAGAGGAGGGGGGTGGGGTGTGGGGAGAGCTGTCTCTGGCTTCTCTCTGGGTGATTCATGTACCTTTGACTTTGGTAATGGGGCAACGGGAGCTTCCGCAGGATAAGGTGATACTCTGACCTTCAGTGGGTTATCGCACTGTTGAGGGGAAGGCAGCCCATGCTAGGAAGTAGACAGGAATTGCCCCCAAAGGCCAGTTTGCAGGCAGACTGCTGCTCTTATAAGAGAGTCTGAAGACTCTCCAATTTATGTAGCCTGTGACCCCCCCCCCCCACCCCTCCTCAACCCCCATCCCCGAATCACCATCTTCCCAGAACAATGATGGCCAGTGCTGACATGGCTGGCTCTGAGTATTTCTTATCTTCAGCACCACGTGACAGCCTCTTCCCGGGTGAGGATGGGGGCAGCTGAGGCCCTCGAGGGACTCATCCTCCCCAGCAGGTTGGGATCCCTCCCCTCAGCCTCTTCAGGGACTTGTCAACTTTATGCTTCAAAATGAAGAAGCCCAAGCACTCACTGGCTCCATTCTAGAGAGAAAAGACCGCTGGTCCCTCCCCCTTTATGACAAGATCGTCCAGGTATTGTTGCTGGATGAGGCTGGAAGGAGCAGGCTCTCACAGGACAGACGTGAGATGCCTGTGTGTACCCAAGCCCTCTGCCAGCAGTCAGAGAGATCTAACATCGGAGATTTGAAAAAATCGGGGGGGGGGGGGGAGGAGGGGCGTCTTTTCTGAGATTTAATCTAGGTGTGTAGATTTGCTGGGTTTATTAAAAAGAAGTTATTGAAACCTGTATAGATTAAAAAATAAAGGATGGATAACTTTTAGCGGTACAAGTATAGGGACCAGCATATAAGAGTCTCCCAGTATTATCCATTTTTTCCCCTCAAAACGATAACGTGGGACTTTAAGATTGAAACAGCTTATCTAATAAAGTATAAACCGATAAGGCCATTTAGGGAGAGGGGTGGGAAGTGGGTCTTTAACTTTATTGTTTGAGAGGGTGACGTGTTAATGCCTGAGGTGTCTGAATGTTGGAAAGACCTTGCTCCTTAAAGGAGCCCCGCATCCTCACAGGGCAGGACCTTGTGACAGACCCATGAATCAGAATCTACATTTAACAACGCCCCCCCCCCACCCCCTTGTGATTTTTATCCTCATTAAAGACTAGGGTTCGAGCCAAGGAGTTCTCTCTTTCTGTGTGACCTTTGTCAGATTACTTACCCTCTCTGGGCTTCATGTATAAACTATCGATAAACTCAGTTATGAGCTCCCTGGTAAACCAGGGAGCATTCATGTTCATGCAGGCACACTGCACGTGCCCAGCCCATAGGAGAAGCTCTGCAAGTGACAATGATGATAATTTCAACACGGCCAAAGTGACCTCCTCCCAGAGGTAATAAGTCATCATCTGTAGACCAAGATGGCCACTTTTCCCTCTTAGGGCAAACATCTGAATCTCCCTCCTCCTTTCTCAGTGAATTAACAACCATCAAGAGGGTTTAAGCTTCCGATGGCCTGCACATGCAAGTCAAGAAAGGATCCTGGGGAAGCCTAGGAACACAGATTGTTTTGCTGGCTGACAGGCTGAATTCAGCTGCCCGAGGACTTCGCAGCTGCTCCTGCCACCCTAAAGGCTCTGTCCCCAGGGCTCTGTCCCCTCCGCTGGGTCTGCAAAGGGGACTCAGGGATTTTCTTATGAAAATGCCTGAAGCGCCCGAGGCAGGTCTGGGGGTTGGCTGGGGAAAACATGAGTAACGCGGAGCAGTCTACTGAGTCAGTGCTGCGAGAGAAATAAAGTAAAAGCTGGCTCCTGTCTCCAGGGACTCAGAACGATTCGGACTTATCATGTCACTGGGAGGGGGGGGGTGGGAGGGGGGAGGGAGCCAAAACTCAGAATCCGCTGGCAAGGAAAAGAAAGAAGTGGGGGGGAAATGACAGGGAGGGGCCATCAGAGGGAGGTGATAAAAGGAGAGAGAGGGAAAGACAAGCGTCATTTAGGAACAGAGGTAGAGGGAAAGGAAGAGCTCCAGGATCCGAAACTGACCATATCACTCAGGATTTTCGTGTCTTTCCTTTTTCCCCAGAGGAGGTTTATTTCATTGACGGACATGCTGTTACGGGCTCTTTTCCCAGAAGCTGACCAGAAGAAGCTGAGGCTCTGAGGTTTCTCCCCACTTCCCCAACCAAGCGGAGTGGTTTCCCTGGTAATGGATTGCTTCTCCCTGAGAAACGCGTAAGTAGTTTGGGGACAGACCTTCCTTTTCAGATTAGGTTACAGCTCAGCTTTGGGGTGAAGATTTTTTCTTTCAGACATAATCTCAAAAATCCTTTTCCTGGCTCAGCCAATATTTAGGGTGTCGTTGGACAGCCGTGATTAATTGGGTGACTAAAATTTTTATGCAAATAGATAGCTCTCATATATTTAGCTTCATTGCTCAGGGTTTGATTTGAGCTTGAATTTGTTCTCAGTGGAAGCTTAATATGCCCCAAGTATGAATCGTTGAAAGAGCCTCCCTAATCTTCGTTTAAACGGCATAACTTAGCTCCTAGATGGCTTCTGAGGGACACACACACACACAAAAAAATGACTTAACATGTCCGAGCGGCAGTTAAGAGTTTACAGTGATTTCTCATAGACAGCATTTCAGCCAGATGCCTTTGGTGGAGTCTCGGGTTTTGTGCAGAAATGTTCAGATTCAAAATATTTACAGACGTGCATCACAGAAAGTCTGGTATCTAAGAGCATGGGGACAAAATGAACTTGTAAAACTTTCCTGAAAACCTAGCTTTTTTTCCCCCCCAACATGTCACAGCACACATAATATCAACAATCCTTGTTGAATTGAGTGGAAAATTTGAAAAGTACTCTAATAGTTGATCCTATTTTTAATGTATAAAAGTGTCCCATGATTGCCTCCAAAATTGCTGATTTTCTTTCTTCAGTTTTCTTTTTCCATTCCGTTCACATGGGTTGGAGGATATCGCCACATGTGACATCCACACATCTTCGCCTCATTGCCACTGAATTTTTACTGAGCCGCATCCTCACCCAAGTCCCAGGACACCTGGTGCCCTGGGCTTAGTAGTCACACCATAAGGACTGGCCGACTGTCTGGCTGATGTAGAAGAGCCTCATTGGTACGCTGGCTTCTGGTCTTGACGTTGGTTCAATGGGCAGTGAATGGGTGAGAGTTTGGAAAGAATGCATGTCATGCTCGGAAACATTGGCAGCGTCTAAGTTGCTGTGAGTCGTGGAAAGAACTGTGCGAAGTATTGTTTATAAAGTCGCCTCCTTGAACGAGGTCTTTGGATTCGGATTGAGGTTCTCCGGTGTGCTGAGAGGAAAGAGAAGCAATAGGCAAGGAGGAAAGGCTAATAAAACATTTGCAGACCGCCAGGGTCTATTAAACACTGCAAAGTGCTTCCTGCTGTTTACATCTCCGTTTCTTTATGGTGATCTGCGTTATCTTGCTTTTTGCCCGATGCCAACAAAATGCAAAGGATTAGAAACAGAAATGTGGGTTTATTTTCACGTGCATTTTCCCCTTCAGAACAGGACACAGTGGTGTCTCCGCAGCTCTGTCCTGTTCCTTGCAGGGATCACTCTCATGCATTTAGCTGACATCTCCTGTCTTCTCCTCCACAGTCTCCACCCTGGCGAGAGCCCCCGGGTCTAGTGTGTGAACTCAGCTAGGAAACACACCGCTGTAAAAATGACGGAGGAGCCCGTCAAGGAGATCCTGAGAACCCCAACGTCTCCCACGCCAGGGACAACGGAGAAGAGCCCCAAGAGAGAAGTCGTGGTCACCACGGTCCCCGTGGTCAGTGAGATTCAGCTGATGGCCGCCACCGGGGGCACTGAGCTCTCCTGCTACCGCTGCATCATCCCCTTCGCCGTGGTGATCCTCATCACCGGGACAGTGGTCACTGCCGTGGCTTACAGCTTCAATTCGCACGGCTCCATCATCTCCATCTTGGGCCTGATCCTTCTCTCCTCGGGACTTTTTTTGTTGGCCTCCAGCGCCTTGTGCTGGAAGCTGAGGCAGAGGAACAAGAAAGGCAAGAGACGGGAGAGTCAGACAGCTCTCATGGCAAATCGGAGGAGCTTGTTTGCTTAGGACTGAAGGGGGCCAGGGGAGGCCTGAGGCCTGCACATCCTGCCTTTCTGCGTCAGCCCATTCACCCGCACTCCTGTGGGAGAGGTCGCACTTGGCACGGAGCGGACTAGGGGAATGGGAGTGGACGGAGGGGGTGGGGGGGCAGGTCCTCATGTGTGAGAAATGACTTGTATCTTCTTTAATGACAAACTTAACTCTAAGGGCTATTTCTCAGATTGCAAAATCAGCTTTTCCTCCACATTAGACCTTGTCGGGGTCATGGGAGGTATGCAGTATTAGACAACATTTGGTTCACCTCGGAAAGGAGCCAAGAAAAGACGAGAAAACACTTGGATGGTTCTGGCACACCAGTGACCCGCCTCCACATGAAATAACCCACAGGCGTAAGAAGCTGTATCATAAAAACGTCCTGCCGAGAGTCTCCATGGCCTGGGACTTGGCATACTTCTATGAAATTCTATGATAACTTCTTTTTTTCAGTCAGTTGTCTGGCACCTGTTTTATTTTTTACTTTCAGTAACTCATGACTGACTGGTGGTACTTTCTCTTGAAGAATAAACTAATATTTTTTATGTTTTAACATTGGACAATTTTAGATGATTGTAATGATGTATCAAAAGTAAAAAAGAGGTGAAGGGTATAACTACTAGATGACATAGGAGAGGGGATTAAATTAATATTAAAATAATCCAATATAGCACTTTTGATGATTTTTATATAAAAGTTTAATGTACATTTCATTCAAAATAATAAATACTCATTGCTGCTGACACTTCTTAAATGGTTGTTTCTGTTGCAGTTATTTTATTACAGTTCCAAATTGCCCGTCTTCCCTTGCCTCATCTACAAGTGTCTCAACTGTATTTCTCACAAATGGGCATGTTGCTTCCTTCTAACTTAACTAGAAGATTTTTATTGTATCCTATTATTGTAATTTAATCCTTAGCCAAGGATACCCTTTTTTATTGATTTGAGAGAGAGAGGAAAGAAGAGGGAGAGAGAGAGAGAACCATCAATCGGTTGCCTCCTGTAAGCGCCCCAACTGGAGATCGAACCCACACCCTAGGCATGTGCCCTGACTGGGAGTAGAACCTGCAACACTTTGGTGTACGGGACAATGCTCCAACCTACTGGGAAACCCAGCCAAGGCAAAGATTTTAATTTTTTATATATGACTAGGGGCCCGGTGCACGAAATTCGTGCACTGGGTGTGGGGGGGGGGGAGTGTCCCTCAGCCCAGCCTGCCCCCTCTCACATACTGGGAGCCCTCAGGCGTTGACCCCCATCACCCTCCAATTGTAGGATCGGCCCCTTGCCCAGGCCTGACGCCTCTGGCTGAGGCGTCTGGCCCGGGCAGCGGGGACCCGCAGCTGCCGCGGCCCCACGATCGTGGGCTCCGCTTTAGGCCCAGGCAAGGGACCCCTAGCTCCTGGGACTGCCAGCTTCGACCGTGCCCAGCTTCCATCGCTGGCTCCACCCCTACTTCCTGCTATCACTGGCCAGGGCGGCAAAGGCACCTGATTCTCCGATCATGGCTGGGGGGCCCCCCAGCTCTTAGCTCCCCCCTGGGTTTCCGATCACGGTCAGTGGCAGGGGGCTGCTTCCTGCTTTCCCTTTTGCCTCCCTGCATTGTGCCTACATATGCAAATTAACCGCCATCTTGTTGGCAGTTAACTGTCAATCTTAGTTGTCAGTTAACTGCCAATCTTAGTTGTCAGTTAATTTGCATATAGCCCTGATTAGCCAATGAAAAGGGTAGCTCGTACGCCAATTACCATTTTTCTCTTTTATTAGTGTTGATGTTTTTCAGGACTCCTATAGAAAACTGTTAATTATTCTTACTGGATATGAAAGGGTTTTTATGCCAACAATTAGGAAATCAATGCCTGGAGTTTTATAATGTGTTGTTGAATGTGTGTTACATATTTATTGGAGAATCAGTCATTAACTATTTGCTTACAATATTTTTGAGCACCCACTATGTGCCAAGCATTGTGTAAATTCTTGGGCTGCTTGCTTCACTGTGGTAGTTCTAGGTTACTGCTTCACTTCTGTGAACACCGAGCTATTCCACACACGGCTAGGACTGGGCCCCATAACGCTGGCCAGAAATATTCCTGGTCCATGTAGTTTAAACCACATGTAACTAAACAGGTATAAAGCCTTTTTATAAAACCTTGGAAAAACAAGGCTGGGCAAAACACACCTAGCATAGCCCCCTGGATGAAAGGCGTTCTATCAAGGAATTGAGTTCAACATGGCAGGCACCTCTGGGTCTGACCGCTCCCTGGCACGTGGTAATTTTGCTAAGGGAGATGATTTGATCGCTTAGTTACTCCTGGCTTTGAAGGTCACGTGGTAGAAAGAGCCTGGAGCTGTTGATTACAGGAGAGCAGAGAACGATGATCTTAAACACATGGAGACCAACACTCCTCTGGATGAAATACAAGAGGATGGCATTGTGTTTGTTTCGGTGGACAGGAGTCTATGCTTCGACATGCATCTTTTCTGCTCTAAGATATTCAAAGGCTCCCAACTGCTTGATGAAGAAATTTCTTGGGCAAGTGTTCAAGGTTCTCCAGGGTCTGATCCAAACAGATGTATCCAGCTTTCACTCTCCCTGCAACCCAAAAACTCCTTACGAGTTTAGTCAGACCAGACTAGTCACGCTTCCTGGATTGGGTTTCGGTTTTTCTTGATATCTGTTCAAACTTCTGTTATTCCTCCTCCAGATGCCATCTTTTCCCTCTCCATCCCAATAGATCCAATCCTGTTTCTCACTAGGGCCCCAGCTGAAATGCCATCTCTTCCTAGAAGCCTTCTCTTTCATCCAAAAGTAACTGCTCCTTCAAAAGTCTATTTGCTCATTCTCTGAGGGCACTTCCATTTCTACCATGTTGGTGGCATAAAAGTTTTATCCTCTTCCAAAGCTCCTTCGAAGTGTATGGTGTGTCTTTATTTTTTTTTTTTTACCCCATGTGATGTCTATTAAAATGTCTTGCATGGAGTAGGGTACTCAGTAGTGTTTGCTAAATGAACTATTGAATGAAAAATCAGAAAGTGAGTGGTTTTTCCAGAATTACAGTCCATTTGTTTTCACCCCTTGAAAGAAAATATTTTAGTTTTCAACTCTCCCCATAGAGGTCATCCTACTCTGCCCTGCCTCCCTGTCAGCACCAGGTCTAGGTGAGTCTTTACTACCTTGTCCTTCTCCAGCCACACCTGCCCTTCAATGCCTGAGAAGGAAACTCAGGAATTATTTCAGGCCACCAGGGGGCCTCATGCTGCTATCTGAGTCCCAAAAGAAACACCATGGAATGGCTGAAACTGTAATGACTCAGAATTGGAATTCTGTCTGGAGACAGACACATCTCTTGTGGATGTGAGAACTCAGTGAAGAGTCTCCATTGAGCCCATTCCTACTCCCCTCCCTAATCCACTTCACAGTGGCTATTTCTGGGTTCTCCTGGGAAGTATGGGAAGGATTTTCCCTGTCTAGGGAGCTTTGGTCACATTAAAGGGAACACGCCTGTGCAAAGAAATAGTCCTATGCACAGAGATAGTCCTAATCAAACCCAGACTTAAATTGTGATATCACAATTATCTCATAACATGCGTCTTTATTGGGCAATGTTTGTCTTTACAAATGATTTTGTTATATATCAATAAGCAGATGTTAAATGCACTCATAAGCATGATGCAGGCATGTATGTATTAAATGATAATTTGCCCCCAACCTGGAGAATCAGAAATTAGCTCTATCAGCTAGCTAGATTTCCCCCAAACCCACATATCCCAGAATGCACAGGAACAACGTTTAACCTCATCCATGGAGCAGGTCTCTGTCCAGGTGAGAACCATAGCCACACAGAAGAACCTGCTCTTCCCACCTCACTGTCTTAATTAATTTAGGGAGTCTTGCCTAGAGAAGGTGATCAAAGTCAAGTGGATTGTACAGGTGGTCATGCCCAGGAGAGTCAGATCATAAATCCTCACACTTACATCTTTGTACCACCACCAGTGAGAGAGAGAGAGAGAGAGAGAGAGAGAGAGAGAGAGAGAGAGAGAGAGAAGAAGAAGAAGAAGAAGAAGAAGAAGAAGAAGAAGAAGAAGAAGAAGAAGAAGAAGAAGAAGAAAGGAGAGGAGAGGAGAGGAGAGGAGAGGAGAGGAGAGGAGAGGAGAGGAGAGGGAGAGAGGGAGAGAGGGAGAGAGGGAGAGAGGGAAGGAGGAGGAGGAGGAGGAGGAGGAGGAGGAGGAGGAGGAGGAGGAGGAGGGAGGAGAAAACGAGGAGGAGGGAGGAGAAGTTGGGGAAGGGGAGAGGAGAGGAGAAAGGGAAGAGATATCCTTGTCTCCTGGGAAGTATTATGGTTTTGAACTTGGGAGATATGGTTATGAATCCCACCTCTTCTGGTAAACTAGTCAGATGATCTTGAGAAGTTAAGCTTCATCTTTAAAATAAGGTTATTTTTCTAAGAAATTCTTTTATAAACTATAAAGTACCAGATAACTGCAAAGTTGCTACTTATTATAATATTTCATGTTGAACTCTGCTCCTTTCTCTACTCATTGACCTAACATGTCATTTAGCATCAAGCAGCTCTTTGTTTTGATTAAAGGCTTTAACCAGTCACTGTGTTTAACCTTGACATTAACCACAAGGCTTTCTGGATCCAGGATAAACTAGGGAAAGCACCTGTTCCAAAGATGAGTCATAACTTACATTTCCTCAATCACAATCTTCAGTGCTTTCACATATACTGAAGTCAGTGTAAAGGTATATTTAATATGGAAATTCAATTAAGTGCCCTCAACAACAACAACAAATAAGGAGACTATGAAGTTCCCTCCCCCGCTCCCCTACCATTAATGCCAATCTTGTCCTAAGCTGCCCCACAGAAAGGAAGACCAGGGCAGACATCTAAAGAGAAGCAAAAGAAGTAAACTCCTGGTTCCTGGCTTTTGAACCTCCAAGGGCACCCCAGTGATAGACAGCTTATCTAAGGAATTTCAAGGGAATTTTGTTTATACTTGATTTTTACATCACTCCCCGACTTTAGCACTTAATCTTGTGCACAACAGACTCCACTGTACCTGACGTCACCGATACTCTCCACCACACTGTGAGGCCACAAGTGCTAGCACCCACCCAGCTTTGCAGAGTACAAACTGCAGTTCAAAGAAAGTGACTTAACTCAGTCAAGGTCTCTCATCAAGGGAGGTCTAGTGATTGGCCCTTCACCTAGCTAAGCATCTTGCAAATGCCTGCAGAAGCCCCAGAAACCATGAGATAACAAGTGTTTGTGGTTGTAAGTTACTCAGTTTTGGAGTAATCTGTTATTCAGCACTAGATCACTAATACTATGCTATGGTGAAATTTTTTCTATGTGATTTTTGGTGTCCATACGTACACGTTTCTGTTGAGTACAGACCTAGGAGTGGAATCCTGGGCTAAAAGATAAGTATGTGTTTGGCTTCACTGGTTGAATGGATTTATTCTCCTACGGGCACTACAGTAAAGAGCTGGATGCATCACATGTTCATCCATTTGTTTATATCTTGCCTCTTTTTCATTTTAGTCATCCAGTTGCTTTGAAAGTATATATTTAATAAAAAAGGGAGGCAGCAGCAGAATGTGGGCTGTGAAAGGGCAGAGCAGGCTAGAGGTTGTAGAAGAAATTAGAGTGGAAAAATAAGATTTATATCTGGACTGGGAAGAAGCAAAGAAACAGAAGATAAAATATCCGGGCAGTGTTCTGGAGACCAGGAAACCAGGCTAGAGACTGGGCCTGGTTTTGCTCACAATGCTAACAAAGGCATTTACCAAGCACTCGCTGTTCTCCAAACACTGTGCTCTGAGTTTTGCATGAATAATCTCATTTGATCCTCACATCAACCCAATGAAATAGGTACCATTATCATCTTCCCTTTACAGAGGAAGCCAACCTGAGATGGACCCTCATCATGAGTCAGAGATGAAGCCAATTAATTGAGCGTACACAGCAAGTAGAGTAGGATCTTCAAACTCTAGAACCCACTCACTTCACCATTATTCTCTACTCCCTGGTCCACCGTAATCTTTCAATACCAGATTCTTGAGTAAATGCCTTAGCGGAAGCTGAGCGACGCAGAGTCAAGAGTCTAAGCCAGTGATGGTGAACCTTTGACGCGCGTGTCAGAGGTGACACGCGAACTCATTTTTTTGGTTGATTTTTCTTTGTTAAATGGCATTTAAATATATAAAATAAATATCAAAAATATAAGTCTTTGTTTTACTATGGCTGCAAATATCAAAAAATTTCTATATGTGACACGGCACCAGAGTTAAGTTAGGGTTTTTCAAAATGCTGACACGCCGAGCTCAAAAGGTTCACCATCACTGGCCTAAGCTAAAGCAAGAAGGAGTCAGTGGTTTTGAGAAACCGGAACTCAAACTGTAGATAACTACTGAAGTATTTACCATTGGAAGACTTCTTACCATCACTTCCATATATCTGTAAAATTTTACAATCATCAGGACACTCCTATTGTGAACATGGGGCTGACCTGGGACCTTGGTCGCATCTTTACTACCAGAGCTAATGCTCCCATCCCAGCCTCCTTGAGTGTCCTGTATGGAAAATTCAAGACTCAGAACATCAGCCAGCCTCTGCCCAAAACTGAGGCAGGTGTGACCAAAGTGCAGAGCAGGGAAGCTTAACACACTTCAGGGGTAATCAAAGAGGTCTCCCTGCAGGTGGTGACTTGGTAAGGCCAGGACCGGCAGAGGAGTTAGCCGTGTAAAGGGAGTGAGGAAGAGCAGGCAGGGATACTCCCAGAGGGTACCATGGCTGAATGATGATAGGTCCTGGAGAAGGCTCGCCTTCAGCCTCTCCACCTCACTGGGTTATTGTAAGGCTAAAATGAAAGAACTTCTTAAGGGGATTTATCAGTTGCAAAATTCTATCCAAGAAAAGAGGCTTGTAACTTCAAAATCCATAGGGCTCAAATTTACAATGAGAGAAAAAAAATGTTCAGGTTTTAATTAGGCAGAAACACTTCAATCTATGAGCACTATGAGGGTCATGAATAAACAACCTATAATAATAAAAGCATAGTATGCTAATTAGAATGGACTTCCTTCTGATGCCCTTCCTTCCAGACGAAGCTGCAGTGGGCAGGGACCAAGTCACAGGCGACCACCATGACGGACAGGGGTCGCCTCTTGCACAAATTTCATGCATTGGGCCTCTAGTCCTATATAATAAAAGCCTAACATGCAAATCAACTGAACGGTGAAACAATAGGTTGGCAGGGGGTGGGGCCAGTGAGTGGGTGGCACCAGGCCAGCCAAGTCAGGTGCCAGTGGGCAGAGGGAGGGGATGGCAATCAGGGGGCGGGCCCAGCCGCTTTCCACTGGTGCTGTCCTCTGATCAGCCTGCCGGTGGCCTGCAGAGGGAAGCCACTGGCAGCCGCTGCAGGGCCAATGGGGGCAGGGCTGGAGCTGCCCCCTGGTGGTCACTGTGCTCCCACAGAGGGAGCGTTGCTCAGCCATAGGTCTGGCTGATGCTGGCGAGTGCAGCGGCAGTGGCGGGAGCGTCTCCCACCTCTGTAGCAGCACTAAGGCTGTCCTACTGCGGCTTAGGCCTGCTCCCCACAAGTCTTGAAATCTGTTATACCTATAGCAATGCTTTATTGTTCTTCTTAATTGGACATGGACATTTTTAAAAAAGGTTTACTGATGTTAGTAAATTGAGATTTTCATCAACATCTGAAATAAAGTGTATAAATCATGCAGAAAACATAACATGTTTATACAATGCACATTTTTCTCTAACCAGCTCTGTTGCTTTTGAGGTTTGTTTGCTTTTAGATGATGAAAGCTTACATCTCAATAGAGCTTACATCTCAGTCAAGAGACAGCCAGTGGTTCCCAAATTCCTGGCCCAGTGCTCACTGCATCGGACTCATGTAGCATCACTTTATAAAGACGCAGATTCTCTGGTGCTGACCCCAGAGATTCTGGTTCAGTAGATTCAAAGTGGGACCCTGGCTTTGTGTTTATAAAATAGAAACAAATAAAATGTCCCAGGAAATGCAAATTAATAACCACAGTAATACCTTTTTATTTCTCCATTGACTTATGATAAAGTGGAAGATTGAATATGGTAGAGTTGGTAAGGGTAAGAAATCACATAATATGGTTATATTTAACTAAAATTTAAATGTGTATAGACTTCATTCCAACTTTACTTCTGGAAACTTATCTGAAAATCATAGATGGAATACAACTACAAGAATATTTATTTCTTTCTTGTCAGTATTTGCACTCACAACACACACACACACACACACACACACACACACACACCTTTAAATGAATTATGGTGCATTACACATTACATATACTATCCTATATAATAAAAGGCTGATATGCAAATAGACCGGACAGCAGAATGCCTGGTCGCTATGACGTGCACTGACCACCAGGGGGCAGACGCTCAGTGCAGGAGCTGGAGCCAAGTGGTAAGGAGCAAGCAGGTGGGTGGCTAGGAGTGAAGGGTCCTGAATTGCAAGAGGGCGCAGGCCAGGATGAAGAACCCTCCTACCCCCCTTGCAGGAATTTTGTGCCTCAGGCCTCTAATCCTATATAATAAAAGGCTAATATGCAAATAAACTGAACAGTGGAATGACCAGTTGCTATGATGTGCACTGACCACCAGGGGGCAGACGCTCAATGCAGGAACTACCCCCTAGTGATCAGTGCTCTCCCACAGGTTCATAGCTGGCGAGCGCAGTGGCAGTGTTGGGAGCCTCTCCCACCTCTGCAGCAGCCCTAAGGATGTCTAACTGTGGGGAGCAGGCCTAAGCTGTCAGTCGGATATCCACCAAGGGTTCCCATACTGCAAGAGGGCAGGCCAGGCTGAGGGAACCCCCAGTGCACGAATTTTGTGCACAGGGCCTCTAGTGTAGTTAATAATATGAATGAGGCAGATTGGGATGTACTGATATTTATTTGAAAGAGTATCTGCAAAATATTATGTGAAAAAGCAAGTTTTCAATGTATATCTATCATACAATATGATTCTTAAAACCTAAACTGGAAGTGTGTTTGAGCTTGCTTATACAGAGAAAAATTATAGAGCATATGGTGAATTGTTAAGAGCATTTACATCATTGGGGTATTATTTCGAGGAAAGGGAGATACTTTCTTACACTTCTCTGTATTGTTTGAAATATGATAATAAGCAATAATTTACTTTAAAGGGACATAGAATGGGAGGAGAAAATTAACTAGTACTTGGAGAAACATTACAAATAGAAATTAACAGCTACAATTGATTCTGGTGTACAGCAGGTTAGGGAATTATCCATTCAGGCCAGCTACCTTCTGAGGCTGGGTTCCTCTCCATTCATTCACCCACAGCTCACTCATTTGCCCTGTATTTACAGAGCACACACAATGTGTTAAGCACACCGAGGCAATGGAGATTCAAACAGTAAAAATAAATGTTTTGTGACTGACTGCATTAAGATAAGTCTGGTTGAGGTAGTTCAGGCAAAATCCTAACAAAGCAATAAAAGCCTAAAGGGTCAACTTTCCCAACCTATGTATTACCCTCATATATTAGGATTGATTTCAATACCTCTGGTATCAAGATAGAATGGTAACAAAATGCCTACAGTCATTTGGAGTAAGTTCCTGTAAAAGCCTAACTGTAAAAGTAATGGGAGTACCACATGCTTTCTATTGGCTTCCCCTTCCTTCCTACGCAGATCACAGGTTTTCACAGATGCTAGCATTATATATGTTTTGGTCTCATTGCGGTATTTGTACAACATTGGTAAATTAATGAATCATGGATGGAGACGTGTCTTGGGGTGATGAACACAGAATAGTGTACAGATGATATGTTGTAGAATTGTGTACCCAAAACCTGTATAATTTTGTTAGCCAGCGTCACCCCGATAAATTCAATAAAAAGGAAAAGTGTCTTTGAGCCTATTCATGCAGGAGTCAGACACAGCCTGAAAATCCCCTTGTACAACAACCCTGAAGAGTAGTAGAGATAACCAAAGCAGGGGCTGTTGCGAAGGCTACCCATCTGTGCTGTTTTCACATGGAACAGATCATCCAGCCATGGTGGCTCCAACACCCACAGCTCTCAGGCTCTCAAGCGCTTTCATTGGGATGTGGGGGCCGTGTCCAAAGAAAATAGAATTACACTTTTGCGCCATCTCAGCCTCCTATCGAGAAAAGCAAACGCAGATGATTTTTCCATTTCAAGTTCAAATACAGAATGGATTGCTTCTTGTTTTGCTTCTTGTTAATGAGAGTTCGGGACTGGCAGCCTGCCAGTCATAGACCCATTGTGATCGCATTGTCCTGCGAACCCAGAAAAAGAAATAGACAAGGGGCAGGGGGTAGAGCCAGAAACACTGGATGTTTGGAGACGGTGTGACCGTGACCATTGGTATTTCAAGTGCCCAGCACAGGCTGCCTTTCCGTGCAGAGGGGCTCGTCCAGAGAGAGAAGGGAGACTGGCGTTGCTTCCCTGTCCTGCACCCAGACGCTATAATAAAAGCGCTTGCATCAGGGGAAGGCTGACAACACATTTTCGCACTCTCACGGTTCCAACTTAATCATGGCAGGAAGCTTTCCTGCTACTGGAAGAACAAGTTGCGTCACTAGGAACATCTGACTCCGGGATCTGGTGTCAATCACTTTGCCTAAGGTCATTAAAAAATTCTAGGGTGTCCCCTTACAACATAGAGGCTTTGCCCGAGCGACAATTAAGAGGAAACACATAGCATGATAAATAATTGAACAGGTGGATTAAAGAAACGGCTTTCCTGTGCAGAATCAGAGGGGTGATGGACAGTTGGAAAGCCAGCCCCGGTGGCTAGCGTCCTCCACAGCCCACGGCTCTCACCAGTTGGACTGCTCTCTCTCTCTCTCTCTCTCTCTCTCTCTCTCTCTCTCTCTCTCTCTCTCTCTCTCCTTTGCCTTTCTGGGTTGTTCAAGGAGTCTCTTTGGCCTCATGGAATCAGACAAGCTGCAGAGAAAGGCACCCGCTCAGGAGGGACGCCTGCCAGTGAGTGTTGCTGCAGGGACCGCGCACGGAGCGGAATCACATTTGGGACGTGGTTTGCAAGGGACAAACTCTGCCGTGGGTCGGACGGCAAGTCTGCCTGCTGCTTTGATTTCAGAAACACTCTGCGTGGCTTGCTGGTGCCAAAACACCGGCGAAGCACCGATTGGGTGTCACCTTGTCGGCCAGGGTCTCACGTTGGGGTTCTAGGCACGTTTTCCTTCCAGACCAAGAATATAGTTTAGGTCTCCCTAAAGGGGACACGGTGCCGATTCCCTGGGCCATTCCCAGCAGTCCTAACAGCTCTGCCTATTGGTGTCCTGGACATCTTTCACACCAGCGAGCTCTCGTAACCTTGACTTGGTGACAGCCCACCAGCAGAGGCTTTGGAAAAGAGGGAGAAGGGATGAGGAAAGAGGAGAGGAAGGCAGCGACTT
The DNA here is from genome assembly GCF_963259705.1 of Myotis daubentonii. Classification (NCBI taxonomy): domain Eukaryota; kingdom Metazoa; phylum Chordata; class Mammalia; order Chiroptera; family Vespertilionidae; genus Myotis; species Myotis daubentonii. The sequence goes on along the minus strand of NC_081855.1, from coordinate 31,039,304 downwards.
CTGCACACACGCCACCATCCTCATTTCTATTTGCAGCCCAGCGGCAGTATCTGAAGTTCCCAGTGAAAATAAAACCCCTGTTGGAACTGCCGCTACCGTGGCATATTTTTAAATGGTTACGAAAGGAGTCTGAGCATTCGGGCCGGCAAGGCCCAAGATTCCTGGGCCGCTCTGTGGACAGTTCTGGAGAGTCACCACGTGGGCAGATCCTGCTTCACCAAGCGAGGTCAAGGAAGTTGGGTTAAGAAGAAAAGGCAGAAAAAGCAGATGACCCGACTAAGTGACTCCTCGCTTCTAGAAAAGTTAACCACGCCAGAACTGTGTGGAGGCAGAATTTGAAGACAAAATAGGTTTTGGAAAGAAAATTCTAAGGAGAATTTCAAACATATACTAAAGCGAGAGAATGGTACAGCTGCCCGTCTCCCAGCTTCATTCACAATAATCAAGTTGAGGCCAATTTTGGTTCACTTGTACCTTCCCGCCAAATCCCATTCACCACCTGATTATTTTGGAGTAAATTCTAGACATCACGCAGCAGAGGATTGGGAAGGGGGAACAGGATGAAAGGAGGGGATGAGAATAGCCTAAGAACATGTATGCAGAGCCCATGGACACAGACAACAATGTTGTGAGGGCCAGAGGGAGCGGAGGGCAGGGTCTGGCTGGAGTAGGGGGAGGGGATTGGGGGACATCTGTAATAATGTCAACAATTGAAATAAAATATAATTAAACATAATAAAAGGCAAATTTTTATAAGGTTTATGACATGGCTGTAGATTAGTTAGTGAAGTTAAATACTATAGAAGACCAATTAGGATCACTCATTGTGCGCATGTATTTTAAGAAAATTTTAAACTTTTCTCGAACTTATATACTAACTAAAAATGGGTTTCATATTAGTTTTGTAAAAGTCTTCTTGGTGGTGCTGTGTGATGGCTAGGCAGTGGTTATATGCAGATAAACAGCAACCTATGGTCTTACAGAAGGCGAAGCTTTGGAGAAACAAGGGCGGGTGTAATTGAGAAGGGTGCTGACCCCAAAGATGGGTGCAAAATGCAGTGTGAGATTACAGGGGGTATGGAGGAGCCTGGAGATCAGAGAGCCTCTGCCGGTTGCTACGTTACTACGTGGTCTGGTCGGCAGCCAAAGCTGCCCTTTGATCTTCATCCTTCATCCTATTATTAATCTCCCCGGAGAGGTGCCCTTTCCCTCCTCACATACCCAATCCAATCGGGACTCACAAAAGAGCAAGGAAGCCTGAGGGTGAACCTGTGAATATACTTACCGCCCCAGGAAGCTCCATAGCTCTGTCTTCTACTAGCCTCTGCTTCTCCAACTAGGTCAAGTGGAGAACATTTGGGGCAAGACATTCAAAACAGTAGCAATTCGTTTTCAATGGATTTAGTATATGCAAATACAGACTTAGCAAACACTTCACTTTTGATGTTGCTAGAGGAGTTTTTGTTTGACTCATGCAAGGATTCATCACTGGGTTAATCCTTTGCAGCATTTAACTTCCCTTGTACAAGTAATTATATTTTGATAAATGAAAACTAAGTGATAATATTTGATAGATGAAAACCAAGTGTACATTTCAAGGTTGCCTATATTCAACTAATAGATTTTTTTTAAGCTCCTACTATATACAAAGCACTGTGGTAAATGCTGGAGGAAAACAAAAGTTGGATAATAAATCATCATTGAGATCAAGGAGTTTGCAATGTGAGGATGCTTAGGGCAAGAATACACAAGACCATGATGCCACCATAAGAAAAATGCCAAGAAAAGGGAACAAATGTGAGTGGGGAAAAAATTTATTATTATTATTATTTTATTTTATTGATTTTTTACAGAGAGGAAGGGAGAAGGATAGAGAGTTAGAAACATCAATGAGAGAGAAACATCCATCAGCTGCCACCCGCACACCCCCTACTGGGGATGTGGCCGCAACCAGGGTACATGCCCTTGATTGGAATTGAACTTGGGACCCTTCAGTCCACAGGCTCTATCCACTGAGCCAAACCAGTCAGGGCAAAAGTTATTATTTTTACCAAAATGTGATGAAGATGCAAATGAGGTCACTTTGATAAGAGTGAATCCTAAAAAGCTTTGAAGCTGGAGAAATTTATTTATAAAAACATTTTAAAATATCTTTTTATTAATTTCAGAGAGGAAGGGAGAGGGAGTGAGAGAAGAAACATCAATGATGTGAGAGAATCATTGATCGACTGCCTCCTGCACATCCCCTACTGGGGATCGAGCCCACAACCCGAGCAGAGCATGTGCCCTGACTGGGAATCAAACTGTGACCTCCTGGTTCATAAGGCAATGCTCAACCACTGAGCACCACCGGCTGGGCTGGAGCAGAATTTTAATTAGAGAAATTGGAGTTGAGGGGAAGCATTTCGGGAAGACCAAAAATCGAAAGAAAAGGAATTATGTGAGAACAAGTGGGACAAGTCCAGGGAAACGCACACAGCCGGGTCGGCTGGAATGTAGGTTACCTTCAGGGAGGAGCAAGATAGGGTATAATAGGCAAGTTGATTGCGTCAAGGCAAATCTCAAAGAACCTCAAAGGGAGTTAAATGCACAAAGCCTGAAGCGAGATGGCCTGCAGTCCCAGGGAGCGCCAGCCAGCAGCAGGGTTTTATGTTGAGTTTGCTGGGAAGATCACCTGTGGGGTTAACTGCTGGAGAGGGACCCATGTTCTGAGGATCTATGATAGGACCTTCCATTTTCAGTTACTTTGTCTTATGACGGGCAAGCCCTGTCTTCATTCCACACCCCAAGGCCTAGCGCACTTGCCAATTGAAAAAAGTCTCAAAGTGGAAAGAAGAAGGGGGTGGGAAGCCTGTGAGATGGGATGCGCCCAGAAAGCACTGGATGGACTGACTGGTCAGTTCTCGGCTCCCACCCCTTCCAGGGTTATGAGAGCCTTTCCTCCTGGAAGGGGTGGAGTGAGAGCTGATGATGCCAATTGAATGGGTCACAATTGGGTGTCTCTCCCTTCCTGGCAACAGCTCTCCTACCATTGTGATTAGGAAGAAAGCATTCCCAAGGATGATTATCTAATCAGGGAATTAGCCTTTGTTCAGGAGGCAAGTGTTAGAGGACTCTTAAAAAAATCAAACAGAAAAAAAGGCCCACGCCAGGAAATAGCGCCAGTAATCACAGCCTGGATGATTATTATACACAAACACTATTAAGATTTGGGGCAATTATTTGTAAACAATCATCAAATGAAATGGGGAACTATTCATCTTGAGCACTTACTCTATTAGAGACACAGCCACTTTCTCCTACTTGATTTTCTCCCTTCAAGTCAACGCATTGTCTAGTCAGATTTTCTCAAATTATGACCTAGGGGTCATCTGATTCCAAATTCCCTGGGGTGCTTGCTTGTTAAAAATTTAGATTTCTGGATACCACCTTAGAACCATGGTATCAGAATTTCTACATGGGAAAAACCCAGGAATCTGAATTTAAAATACTTTTCTAGTAGGAAAATTTCAAGCATATTCAAAAGTAAAGAGAAAATAGAATGACTTACCATGTACTCATCACCCAGCTCTACTAATTATCCGTGGCCAATCGTATTTGATTAATACCCTCACCTCAGGTTATTTTAAAGGACCAGATATATCATTTCACCTGTAAATATTTTGGTTGTATCTCTAAATAATACTTTTTAAAAATCTAAATAGAATGATTATATAATAAAAATTAGTCATATTTTCTTTCTATCAGACATTTAGTATTTAAATTTCCCAATTGTAGTATCACAATTTTTTACTCAAAATTAAATAACTTGCTCATGTTGCAATTGGATGATAGCTTCGTCTCTTTTTCCCCCCTCCTCTATCACTCTTTCCACCACCACCATCCACCACTTCTTATTTGTTAAAGAAATTGAGTTGGCCCGGCTAAGTCGTTAAGTGGTTAAGGTCATGGTTCGATTCCCAGTCAGGGCATATGAGGGCTCCATCCCCAGTGTGGGGTGTGCAGGAGGCAGCTAATAAATGATTCTCTCTCATCATTGATGTTTATCTCTCTCATCATTGATGTTTCTCTCTCTCTCTCTCTCTCTCTCTCTATCTCTATCTCTATCTCTCCCTCTTCCTTCCTCTCTGAAATGAATAAAAAAAAATTTTTTTTAAGAAATTGAGTTGAGAGTGTGGAATCTTGAAGGGAAGGTGAGGGAGGGTGAGTGGGTGGGAGGTAATAAACCAAAGACCTTGTATACATATATACATAACCCATGGACACAGATAATAGGGTGGTGAAGGCCTGGGGTGGGGGGCCGCGGTGGGAGGGGGGGTTGGAAAGGGTCAATGGAGGCAAAAAGGGGACATATGTAATACTTTCAACTATAAAGAAGTATTTTTTAAAAAGAAAGAAATTGAGTTTTTTGCCCTGCAAAGTTTCCCATACTCTGTATTTTGCTGGTTACATCCTCATGGTATTATGTACATGTCCTTTGACCCCTCCATATTCCCTTTAAATATATATATATATATATATATATATATATATATATATATATATATATATAAATGTTACATAATTAATTTTATAATTTATTATATATCCTATTTATTTGTATTTTACAAATAGTAATTTTATAATAGTTACTAATGCTGTTTATCATTAAAATGTAAATCCTTGAATAGATTCAGATTTATGTTTTTGACAATACTTTAAGGGGGGTAATGAAGTATGGAACACTTCCATTTGGGGGCACTAAATGTCTGGGATTTTTTTTTAAAAAATATATTTTATTGATTTTTTTACAGAGAGGAAGGGAGAGAGATAGAGAGTTAGAAACATCAATCAGCTGCCTCCTGCACATCTCCTACTGGGGATGTGCCCACAACTCAGGTACATGCCCTTGACCGGAATCGAACCTGGGACCTTTCAGTCCACAGGCCGACGCTCTATCCACTGAGCCAAACCGGTTTCAGCAAATGTCTGGGATTTAAAAAATAACATTAGTAGCTATTGATGAACATTGCTCAGTTCCATGACCTCACTGGGGACTCTGGTTCTTTACTTATAAAGCAATCCAGGTGAATTTTACCCATATTGAAACTCAAGGATTTTGCTCTAGTCCTTTTCCCATGCTGCTGGTAGAACTATCTTACAAAAAAAGCAAATATGGAAAAAAAAAAAAGGAAATATGCCTTTTCCCTCTCATAAACTATTCTAATAACACCAGATTGAGGTCAAGCGAGATGACAATTCTTTGTAGTGTGGAAAGACTACATGACTGTTGTGTTTGTTGTTACTTTTTTAACTTAAATATAAAATTAGCAGAATGAATACTCCATATGTGAATCCATGATAATACTATATAAGATTTGTAAGGAAGCTCAAAAATTTTTGATGGGATGCATGATCAAAAAGTCTTGGAGACGGTGGCCTAGGAGCTGTAGCCCACATCATTGAACTTGTCGAGAGGAACCACTTCCCCAGATTTCTCTCCCACCACTGTCCTTCCCCTCACATCCTATGCTGTAGTCATGCTGAACTTCAACCATCACTCAGTAGTGTCATGTTCTTTCCCACCTCCTTGCCATTGCTCATCCTCACTCTGTGCCTGTACTGAGCTTCCTACGTGGCAGGTTCCCTCTCAATGGAAGCGAACCATAAATAAGCACTTTTCTCTTCATGACCTAATGAACATAGCACATATCTTCACCCTGGCTTTTACTGCGCATGACATTTCAAATGAGCAGAGGAGCTGTGTGTCTTTTGTCACTGTAACAGCATCGAATACAAATATTGCAAGTATTTGGGGTGATAGAATGTATAGGGCTTTTGAGACTGATTATTTTTAGAGGGTGAGGGAGAAAAAGGAATCCAACTGGGCATTCAACGTCTTGGCTTGGGAACTGGATGGATGGTGGTGCCATTCATAAAGACAGGGTGAAACAGGGGAAGCAAGTTGGGCCAAGGCAGGATGGGTGAGTGACGACTTCCGCTGGAAAAAGTGAGTCATGTGTCTATGCTTTATCTCCTTGAGTCAATTAGAAGTGTTATCTCTTTTTCTTTTGTAATTCCTCCTGTAGCCAAATACCCAAAGCTCTTTCAACATGCTCTCTCTCTCTGGTATCTATTTGGAAAAGATCTTTGGTCTTGGGTTTACTCCCACCAAGAATGCCTGGACAGCTCTTCTTCTTAAGATCAGGCTATCACTGTAACAAGAATTGCAGTCCATAAAGAGGAAAATGGAAAGACTCTAATTCCTACAGCACTATTCCCAGAAGTCTTTAAAGATGAATTAAAATTTACCAAAAGGCTGTTGTAATCACAGGGCAATTGCAAAATGGGAGAAACCAACTTCAAACTTAAAGTTAAATAGAACTGTCTTTCTAGAACAAAGCAAGAGATCAAGGTAATTTAAAGCCATCACCGGGGAAGCTCCTCAGAGCACGATCCCTTCTCTCTAGCTGGCCTGGCTCCTCTCTCCTGAGACTGGCCTTTTCTCTCATAGAGCACAGCTTGTGCATCAAACCTTCGATCCCTCATTTCTTTTTCCAGAGAGGAAGCATATCCCCATCTCTGTCCCAACCACAACAGCATAACACAATCATTTACAGCACTTCCCCGAAGTCTCATTTATTCCCCTCAGAGTAATATCTAGGGGAGGGAAAGGGAAAATAAGGGGGACGATAGGAACTTTGGCAAGACAGGCCAATCATGGACTTTTGTGTGGCAGTAGAATGATCATCTCAAGGTGGATTCTGATCCTCCAAGCATGGTCCCCTTTGCGAGACCTGTCAGTGTGACCTTAAGATGTGCTTTCTCTGCTCTGACCAGTTTGGCTCAGTGGCTAGAGCGTCGGCCTGTGGACTGAAGAGTCCCAGGTTCAATTCCGGTCAAGGACATGTAGCTTGGTTGCGGGCACATCCCCAGTAGGGGGTGTGCAGGAGGCAGCTGATGGATGTTTCTCTCTCGTGGATGTTTCTAACTATCCCTCTCCCTTCCTCTCTGTAAAAAAATCAATAAAATATATTTTTAAAAAAAGAGATATGCTTTCTCTTTCTTCCTAATTCCTAAGCAAATAAACATTGGTTCAAAGGCTCACACATGTCTGTACACACATGCACATACACCCCTCCTCTCAAGAATAAGCATGAATATCTCTTAAAATATAGTCTAGAGCACCCATGGGCAAACTGCGGCCCGCGGGCCGGATCTGGCCAGTTTGAAATGAATAAAACTAAAAAAAAAAAAAAAAGACTGTACCCTTTTATGTAATGATGTTTACTTTGAATTTATATTAGTTCACACAAACACTCCATCCATGCTTTTGTTCCGGCCCTCCGGTCCAGTTTAAGAACCCATTGGGGCCCTCGAGTCAAAAAGTTTGCCCACCCCTGGTCTAGAGCCTAATTAAGAAACTAAAACACTTTCCTATATAAGCCATATTCTTCAAATACCAAGGGGACAACATTTTATACATGCAGAGGTGAGTCAATCCTTGTGTCCACCCTTTTTCTGAACCTTGTACAAAGGTGATAAGAGGGTTTATTAGCCTTTAATTGAAGTCATCTCCCCCACCCCACCTGTGGGCAGGACGGAAGTGGTCTGGGGTGGGGATAGTTGGCTCTTCTGGCTCATTCCTTTGCAATGACGACATGGCACAGGGAAGATAGGCTTAGTATTTAACCAGGGAAGCAACCATAGAAGCAAGTCACTCAAATACTTGAAATACATACTTCTATGCCCAAATAATTTCCCTGGGAACCTCTAGGACATCTGTGTGAAGTCTGAAGCCAACTCCTCCGGCAGCCATGCTGGTCCTTGCACCAGGACTCACAGCAGGAAGAGAGAGTGATTATTTAGCATCCAAAGAGAGCCCACCATCAACTAGATGCTGGCCCTGGCCCACAGACTGCCTTTTGGGCCAAAGTTACCTTTCCTGCCTGCCGGCTCCATTAGCAGGTTTTCTGCTTTAAAATCTGGTGGGCCAAGCCCAGCCCTTTCTGGCTCTGCTTACCCAGAACTGCAAAGAGCACAACTCTCCCTCCCCTGGCGAGTGCATCTTTTCCTGTGTCTCCTTCCTGTTGCTGCCATGGCATCTGTGCATGCCACACCACGCTACCTGCGCGTCTGTCTGTCTGCCTGTCTGTCCTTCTTGCTTGCCTGTGAGCTCCAGGAGGGCAGGGACTGCTGTGTAGTTTCCATGCCTCCCCTTCTGCCCTTGCTCTCAGTTCGGTGCAGGCAGGCTGTGTAAGGGCTTTGGAGACTGATGATTTTTAGAGGGTGAGGAAGAAAAAAGAATCCAACTCGGCATCCCACATCCTGGCTTGGGAACTGGAGAGATGATGGGGCCATTCATGAGGATAGGGGGCAACGGGGAAAGCAAGCTGGGACAAGGGGATGGGTGAGGGAGGTGTCAGGTGCTTGTTCAGTGGCCTCTCCGTGGCAGCTTCAAGGTTGCTTTCAGCTGCTGAGCCTCAGTCAATACCGCAATGACAAGTAGCGTTCAATGAATATTTGTCCTATAAACTCACAGTTTTGTTGCTGGGGGGAGGGGGGCAGTCATAAGCATATTAGAAGATCAGACACTAGAGCAGCAGTTCTCAACCTGTGGGTTGCGACCCCTTTGGGGGTCGAACAACCCTTTCACAGGGGTCGCCTAAGACCATCAGAAAATACATATATAATTACATATTGGTTTTTTGTTTGTTTGTTTTTTAAATATATATTTTTATTGATTTTTTACAGAGAGGAAGGGAGAGGGATAGAGAGTTAGAAACATCGATGAGAGAGAAGCATCGATCAGCTGCCTCCTGCACACCTCCTACTGGGGATGTGCCTGCAACCAAGGTACATGCCCTTGACCGGAATTGAACCTGGGACTCTTCAGTCCCCAGGCCGACGCTCTATCCAGTGAGCCAAACTGGCTAGGGCTACATATTGTTTTTGTGATTCATCACTATGCTTTAATTATGTTCAATTTGTAACAATGAAATTGGGGGTGACCACAACATGAGGAACTGTATTAAAGGGTCGCAGCATTAGGAAGGTTGAGAACCACTGCACTAGAGTCTCCAGTCTCAAAGGAGTCATTTCTTTCTCTACATTAAATCTGGCTCGCTACGTTTCCGTGGATCACCCCTGGAAGCTTTGGTCTGGTTTTGCTCCTCTCCGTTCCTCTTCCCACAGTCCGATGACTAAATCACCCTGAGACTTTTCTCGCTAAAGCAGTCAGAGACCCTCACGCTCCCTCACTCTCGTGCTCCCAGCGACACTTGTCCTTCCCTCCAGTCCTCAATTTCGGGTCATGGGTTTGGGGACGGAGGCCTGAGGAAGCACATGGAACCCTGGAGGCTGAGTAGGGAGTCGCTTGTACCCGCTGAAACAATCACAGGATCCAGACTGGAGACAGAGGGGAAGAAAAAAAAAAAAAAAAGGCCAACTCTGCCCCATTCAGCTGGCTCACCATTCAGCCTGGAGTGGAGGGGGATGGTTGCGTGTGTGAATGTAGTCAGCAGCAGCATTCCTGGAAAACTGGCCCATTGTGGAGCTTTCTGGTGAACTTCATCCACCTGTCATGCTGGGCCTTGGAGGGGAGCCAGCCCGGGCAGGAAAGACTAGGCTGCAGGATACTGGTGTGTGTCAGTGGCCCCGACCCTCCCATTCCTGAGCGCAGATGAGCTAGAAGACCGGACACCTCGTGGTGCCATTTCAGCTCAGGAGGCCACAGAAACACTGGCTGAGGGCGGGGGCGACCCAGGAGGGATGACGGAGTGTTTAAACTCTCTGTGGGCCTCTCTCTGGGGTTGCAGACTCATCCCTGCAGGGAGATGGCCCTGGCTCTTGCTCAGACCTGTCTCTCTGTTCTCCCTGACCTCATGCTGCACGCAGAAGGCTGAGCCTCAGATCCTGGTCCTTCCCACCTCCCTATCGCCCTCCCTTTGGCCTCTCTGGTCGGTCAGTCAGAGGACTGGCTGCAATGACATCAACTGGTGAGAATTACATAAAACTTCCCTTTTCAACTCCCAGACTCCTGGATTCGTGTTTTGTGTTGTTTTTAATTTCTAAATGATTTCCCTTTTCCCAGCTGGGTTCCCCCCACCCCACCCCAATCTCCGTCAATTTTCATTTCCTATTTTCCATTAGCAGCTTTCGGGCAATGAGGTGAAAGAAACCTACACTCTAAAGGAGCTTTAACTCTCGAAGACAGCCAATGCTGGGCAAGTCAGAAAGAACTGATTCTAGAAGCCAAGGACGCAGGCTGGGGAGGTCATATCAAAGCAGTATCTCCCTTCTGTCTTGGGAAGAGAGAGCTTTCAGGCAATTCCTCCTCCTGGTGAGATTTCTCACCGTCACCCCACCACAGGTGATGAAGGTGGGAGATATAGACCTTTTCCTGGATGTCTGGGTGCTGGGGAAAGACCACTTACAGGTGTCAGTCATAGATTTGAAACTAGCAAGACCACAGGCGCAGGGGTGGGCAAACTTTTTGACTCGAGGGCCACAATGGATTCTTAAACTGAACCGGAGGGCCGGAACAAAAGCATGGATGGAGTGTTTGTGTGAACTAATATAAATTCAAAGTAAACATCATTACATAAAAGGGTACGGTCTTTTTTTTTTTTTTTTTTTTTTAGTTTTATTCATTTCAAACTGGCCGGATGCAGCCCGCGGGCCGTAGTTTGCCCACGGCTGGGCTAAAGAGTCTCAAACTGTAACCATCACCAGACACTCCTAAGATGTTGGAGATTGGGGTAGGGGCTGGGAGTCTGCATTTCTGGTGAGCTCCCAGGTGACATCGATGCTGCTGGTTTTCAAACCACACTTGGAGTAGCCAGGCTAGACTCCCCTGGCACATTGCTATCAGAGCTTTACCCCGAGGAAACATGGATCTAACACTATACTGGGGCAGGAAGTTTTCATTTAAGGAGGAGGATTGTGTAATGGAAAGAGGAGTAATTAGGGACAAGGAAACCAGGGCTGCATTCCAAGTTACGCAACAAGCTAACTGGGTGCGTTCGGATAAGCCATAACCTCTCTGAGCTACAGTCAAAGAAGGAAGTTAAGCTGGGTAGGATAGTCCCCAAAGTTTTCATATGGGATGTGCGTTCGGAAAGATTCTGGCCCCTGAATCCATGGCAAACAGCAGGATAACCTGGGTGGTCTCATCCTAGACAAATGAATCATTTCCATTCACCTTTTGAAATTTAGAGAATGTATCAGGGCACAAAGAGAAACACCCACCAGGAAACCCTCTGGATCTGATGGTGGCCAAGGTCTCCTCTTAACAGTGAACCCGGTCATCTCCGTGATGAGCATAAAAGGGAAAGAAGGATGGATTTTCGTTGTGTGTAACATACACGTTTCTACCAACCATGGTTGGTTTTAAGGCTGGGTTTCATTGAGGGAAGAAATCGTCTCTCCCTAAAAATCTTCAGGAGAGGATAGGACAGCAACAGGTGAGGCTGTTGGAAAGATGTCTGCCCACAAGCAGGAGAAATGACCATGTGACTGTGATGCTCTGGGTGACACCTGCCTCATGTTTCACAGTGAGAGACCCAGCAGGGGACAGGAAACCCACTTACATCAGGGTCATTTGAAGAGACCCTTAGAGGGCCCATTCGAAGGTATGAGTGGGCTTCCTAAGGCTCAAAGGTGTGACTGACAGTCTTACTTGACGTTGGACTTGTACCCAACTTCATGTAATTTTAATTCGTGCTTTTCGTGCTTATTCTGAATTATCTTCCTCACACCCTTCTACTTGACTTCTACTACCCCTTTGATTTATCTGAGAGTCCGTGAGATTCAATGTCCTGTCTCTATTAAGTTAATATTCTCTTCTTCTGGGTCTTGGCTCCAATTAGAGTCAGAGATTCAGTGGGGAGGCTGGACAGCCAGGTTTGGAAATAGAAGGGGAATTCTCAGTCATCAAGGTGGCTTGGAATGGAATAAAACCCAGCCATCTCCTCTGAAGATGTAAAGTCCTGAGAGATGGAGTTGATTGGCCAAGGGTAGGTAACATGAGGTTTGAGAAAGGATCTGGTAGAAATAGCTCCAGGGACTCCTTAAGCTTCCACACAGAAAAGGAAGGGAATGACATCTACATTTAAAATCCTAATAAGATCATATACAATGGGGAAGGGTCACCTTCAACAGTAAATTAAAGTGCTGTCAAGAAGGGGAATGAACAGGAATGGGAATGATTGCTGGTGAATAAAAAAAGGTAGGTACCATGCACGGACTTTTAGTCTCCTGTCTTTCAAATCAAGATAGATGCTCGCCATTCAGCTGGGCAGGCATTACTAGCTCAGTTCTTTTAATTCCCCTCTCTTGGATGCTTGATACTGGATACCGTGCACCTGCTAGCGCATTGGAACGAGCAGAGATTTGTGACTCGGTAAAGGTTGTGTCAGCCTCTGAGCCTCCTTTTTTATCACCCATAAGATTGGGACCTGCTTCGGATGTTTCTGTGAAGATTATGAGTGGTAAGATATGGTGCCTGGCACACAGTAGTCATCCAACAAAATATCGATTGCCCCCCCCCCCACACCTGTTCTCCAGATAATCTGCTGGGTAATTTTCACACTCATCAAGGCAGAGAGCCCTGCCAGGGCCTTGTTCTCCACGTCAGAAATGGTTTCCATTCTTACACTTTCTGCGCAGATGGTTTGCTTGGCATGCCTCCGGCGGTTAGTACTACCAGCTGAAACTCCTCTGTCCCTCATGGAAACAGCACGGCATGTGTACCCTCTCCTCATCACCATGCTACTGCTCATGGATTTTTCAGTCCAAATTTCAAATCCATCTGCTAAATTTACCATGAGCATGTCCCACACCACCACTCTGAGTGACGTGTGGTCTTTCATAAAGCCACAGGGCTGCTGCCTTCTTTTCTTCTGAAATGGGTTCCCAATTAAGTTCACTTTCTCCTCTGGGGGATTCTATACCAAACTCCTTACCTCGGGACTGGAGTTAGTGAGAATATGGCCTATGTTCTTCCAAAATCAATTCATCATTAGGGTCAGTACCATGCATTCATTCTGTAGCAAGGCAGCAGAGCAGGAGATGCCTTGGTTATTAAATTCTTATAATAATAAATGGGTTTTAGTGTCTATTAATGGCCAGGAGCACTTTGGTTATTATAGAAATGAATAACATATAGTTCCTGGCCTCCAATAGCTTCCAATGGCCTCCAATAGGGATGAGAGACATATACAAACAGATCAATTACTCTACAGTGTCATGAATGGGGACACAGTGTTGGTGTGAGACTGGGGAAGGAGGTTTAAACTGGAACATGAGGATGTGGAGTGAACTGGACAAAGAGATGGGGGAAGGTGATGTACACTGAGGGAAGGGTGTGTGAAAAAAACAGTACTGAGAGAGAGAGCAGAGTATGGTTAGGGAATTGCAAGTAATTCAGAGCCTCTTGAGTACAGAGGGCTAAGGGATTGGGTGAGAGAGATGATCTTGAGACAATAGGGCAAGGGTCAGTAAACTCCAGCCTCCAGGTGGGCTGCCTGGTTTTCTAAGGAATGTTTAACAGGAACACAAGCATACCCATTCATTTACACAGCGTCTGTGGCTGTCCTCCTGCCATGATGGCAGAATTGAGTGGTTGCCACAGAGACCATTTGGCCTGCAAAGCAGAAGATATCTACTACCTGGCCTTTTGCAGAAAAAGTTTGCTAGCCACAGCCACAGCCAGAGAGATGAAACAAAGCACGGTGGTCTTGGGAAGCCACACTGGAGAATCTAGACCAGTGATGGTGAACCTTTTGAGCTCGGCGTGTCAGCATTTTGAAAAACCCTAACTTAACTCTGGTGCCGTGTCACATATAGACATTTTTTGATATTTGCAACCATAGTAAAACAAAGACTTATATTTTTGATATTTACTTTATATATTTAAATGCCATTTAACAAAGAAAAATCAACCAAAAAAATGAGTTCGCGTGTCACCTCTGACACGCGTGTCATAGGTTCGCCATCACTGATCTAGACTTTATTCTGCAGAACAATGGGAAGGCTGATGAAGGATGTTAAGCAAGGGAATGGCATGTTCATCAGATTTCTGTTTTAGGAAAATCACTTCGGCTGCATATGCAGGACGGATTGGAAGGGCAAGTCTGAAGGGAGGGGCACCAGTTGGAAATGTATTGGAATCATTTAGACAGGACTGTGACGCTGGTGGCCTGAACTAACGTATGTCCAAAATTGTGATAGATGATACTTATGGAAGACAGTAGGAGTAGCATTCTCTTTTCCTAGATTCTCCTTCTGTGACTGCTCCTCTTTTTTTATTTCTCCCTTCCTATCTCCTTCTCTCTCCTCCTCCACATTTTCCAGCAGGACCCTTCTTTCCCTTCTTCAAACATCCCGTTCACATTTGACACTATACTCCTTGTCAAGGTCAAAGAAGCAAGCACTTCAGGAATCTGCATGTCTGAACTTCTATAGCTGTGTTGTTGCTCTTGTGGCTTATCTCTTCCCAAATCTAAACCAATGACATGTGTCCCTATGAGACCTCATGATCTTCCTTCTCCTCTTTCTCATCTTAGTCTATTACTTGAGCCACTGCAACATTTTCTGAAGTCTCTCAATATTTCACCAAAAGGATCATGTGGTTGCTGCCCCAGCACACAGCACGCTCATCATCATATTCAAACTTTTGAAGTTTTAAAGACTCTCTCTTTATACTAGTTTTTATGTATGATGGGACTGAAGTTGAGACAGATTAAATTACTTGCCCAAAGCCACAGCAAATCAGCAGGAAAGGAGGTTTCCCAGATCTTGACCTTGTGTTCTTTCTGGTTCACTATATCTAACAGCTGTAAATTCTTTTTTTTTTTTTTAGTTAATCCTCATCTGAGGACCTTTTCTATTGATTTTTAGAGAGAGTGGAAGGGAGAAGGAGAGACACAGAGAAAAATTGATGTGAGAGAGACACATCAATTTGTTGCCTCCCACATGCGGCCTTGGTTGGAGCACTGGGGATCAGCCTGCAACTGAGGTATATGCCCTTGACCGGAATCAAACCTGGGACCCTTCAGTGGCAGGTCAACGCTCTATCCACTGAGCCAAACTGGTGAGGGCTAACAGCTGTAAATTCTTGTCCCAAATTAGGGAAATAAAATAGCAATCACCATTTCTGTTCTATGAGCCCATCCAATTTGATCACTTGAAGGAAGTTTGTAAACAATAACTTGACTATAAGCAGTTTTCTTTAAAAATTCCCCTAAACCAATGACATGTGTCCCTATGAGACCTCATGATCTTCCTTCTCCTCTTTCTCATCTTAGTCTATTTACTTGAGCCACTGCAACATTTTCTGAAGTCTCTCAATATTTCACCAAAAGGATCATGTGGCTGCTGCCCCAGCACACAGCACACTCATCATCATATTGTTAGAGACCTGGGGTGAGGGGGAGGTGGAGGGATTGAGAAAAAAAAAGAAAGAAAAAATTCTATTGAACAGATCAATTGCTTCCTGATGCTGAGATCCAACTAGTAGTGACAGAAACCATCCGGAAACTAATTGTGAAATAAAGAAGAGGTTCCTACCTAGGCTGGAAGAAGAAAAATTACAGGTGATATTTTTGCTTTGAAATATAAAAGTGTTAGGGGTTTTATGATTGTCATTTGGTTTCTGTGTCATGTCATTGTGCTTTTTAAATATCCATGTTTCCCATATAAATCTTTCACCTCAAGAAATGGGCTCTTGCCTGACTGGTGTTGCTCATTGGTTGAGCATCGACCCATGAACCAGGAGGTCTTTGGCTCAATTCCCAGTCAGGGCACATGCCCGGGTTGAGGGCTTAATCCCCAGTGGGGGTGTACAGGAGGCAGCTGATCGATGTTTCTCTCTCCCCCTCTCACTTTAAAAATCAATAAAAAAAACCCGCAACATTGTATCAAATACAGACGGTAAACAAAGGCCAGAAACCTGTTTTCAGCAGCCGAGGCCTCAGAGCTAAAGCTGGCCCAGAATAAAAAAAAGAAAAAAAGAAAAAAAGGAGCGGTTGGGAGCTTCAGTCCCAGCCTGAAAACAGCCCTCAGACCCTCAGCCAGACTGGCCAGGCACCCCAGTGGGGACCCCCACCCTGAAGGGTGTGTGACCAGCTGCAAACAGCCATCATCCCCTCACCCAGACTGGCCAGGCACCCCAGTGGGGACTCCCACGCTGATCCAGGACACCCTTCAGGGCAAACCAGCCAGCCCCACCCATGCACCAGGCCTCTATTCTATATAGTAAAAGGGTAATATGCCTCCCAGCACCGGGATCAGTGGAGCCGCGAGGCCTCCCGGCACCAGGATCAGCGTGACAGGGGGCAGCGCCCAAACCCCCTGATCGCCCTGCAGCTCTGTGTGTGACAGGGGGCAGGGACCCACCCCCCCCACCCCCCACGGGCCCTGCTCTGTGTGTGACAGGGTAGAGTCATACCTCCCCATCTGCCCTGCCCTGAGTGTGACAGTGGCGGCACCCCAACCCCCTGATCGGCCCTGCTCTGTGGGTGATAGAGGGCGGCGCCCCAACCCCCTGATCTGCCCTACCCTGAGTGTGACAGGGGGCGGTGCCCCAACTCCCCTATCGGCCCTACTCTGTGAGTGACAGGGGGGAGCTCCTCAACCCCATGATCGGCCCTGCTCTGTGCATGACAGGGGGGAGCTCCCCAGCCCCCTGATTGACCCTGCTCTGTGCATGACAGGGTATGGAGCCCCAACCCCCCTGATGGGCCCTGCTCTGTGCGTGACAGGGGGTGGCGCCGCAACCTCCCCATCGACCCTGCCTTGAGTGTGACGGGGCGGTGCCCCAACCCCCCAATCGGCCCTACCCTGAGCATGACTGAGGGTGGCATCGCAACCTTCCAATCTGCCCTGCTCTGTGCATGACAGGGGAAGGCGCCCCAACTCCCCAATCGGCCCTGCTCTGAGCCCGACCAGGGGCTGCACCTAGGGATTTGGCCTGCCCTCTGCCATCCAGGAGCAGGCCTAAGCCAGTAGGTCGTTATCTCCCGAGGGGTCCCAGACTGCAAGAGGGCACAGGCCGGTCTGAGGGACCCCCCTTTTCCCCCGAGTGCACAAATTTTTGTGCACCGGGCCTCTAGTATATATATAAAAGCCTAAGTGACCGTTATGACCAGTCAACTGAATGTCTGGTCAACTGGTCACTATGATGCGTGCTGACCACCAGGGTCAGATGCTCAGTGCAGGAGCTTCTCCCTGGTGGTCAGTGCGCTCCCACAGCCAACCTCCCACGTGCGGCCAACCTCTCATGGTCCCTCCCCTTGGCCAGCCCCGATCAGCCTTGATAGCCAGCCAGGCCAAGGGTCCCCACCTGTGCATGAATTCGTGCACCGGGCCTCTAATAGATATAATAAAATATTATCTGCTCATCAAAAAAAGAAGGAAATCCCGCCATCATTGGATCTTAAGGACATTATGCTAAGTGAAATAAGTTCAAGAGAAAAAAAACCAAATACTTATGCTCTCACTTACATGTGGAATCCTAAAAAAACTCATAAAAAGAGACAACAGATTGAGTGTTGCCAAAGGTGGAGGTGGAAGGCAGGGGAACTAGGTACATGTGGTCAAGAGGTACAAACTTCCAGTTATGAGACAAATAAGTTCCGGGGATGTAATGTGCCGCATGGTGACCATAATTAACCACACTGTATCTTTTATTTGGAAGTTGCTAAGAGAGTAAATCTTAAAAGTTCTCATCACAAGAAAAAAGATTTTTGTAAGTGTGTAGGTGATGGACATTCGCTAATCATTTTACAATACTAGTATAAACATACATCGAATCATTGTTATACACCTAAAATTAACAGTGTTACATGTTATTTTTCCAAAAATGTGATAAAATTTGAATTTAATTTTAAAATGTATGCCTCAATAATTTCATGCTTTTTGTAAAAAAAAAAAAAAAAAAAGCCTTCCATTCCTTACTTGCACTGGCCACATTCCAAGTCTTCAATAATCACGTGTAGCTAATAGCTACTACATTGAAAGGGGCAGCTATCGAGCCTTTCTATCATTACAGAAAGTTCTATGGGGCAGCATGGTTAGAGAAAGGCATGCTAGGGAAATGAACCGAACAATTCTTCAGGGACAGAAACCTTTACCAGGTTTGGTCACAGCCCAAAGAATGAATCAAGACAGCGTGGCACCGTGGTAACTAAACCGATAGGCTACTGGCTCCCACCTCACACCAGGCACCTTTGAGTGTTGCAGCCCCTGAAGGCAACTGTGGCATCGTGTCTAAGAGAAGAGGCTAAAAGTTACTCGGTGGGAAGATGCAGAACCAAAATGGAAAGCTCGACCTTTTGTCCTAAAGTCTCCACGTGCGCCCCATCATTTTCTCAAGGAAAGGGGCAACAATGAGAAGCTCCTTTATAAACAACACGAAGTGAACAGGAAACAAAAGGTTTGATCAGGACAGAGTGTGTTGCACAGCACAGTTTAAATCAGACACAGATGTGTGTGTGTTTTGTTTTTTTAATCAGAGGTATCAGTCACCAAGGGGTGAAACAAGATTGTACATAAGTGGAGAGGAAATACGTTGGCTCATCTTGTTAGAATTTAATTCCATTTCCATGTCTGCCTCCTTCCCTTGGGGGAATGATGATCTGATTTGATGTTGAAAGGATTAAGCAAAATAAGATTAAAGATAATATTAGAAAAGAAGGTGGTGTCAGATATTTTTGTTTTTGTTTGCTTTGCCTTTGGAGGGTGGCATGGGATTTTTTTTTTTTTTTTGAAGGAAGAAACTTGGAAGTTAAAGAAAACAAAACCACAGAATTAAAGATGCCTGTCTAAAAAATATAAAACCACTCCATCTGGGTTATTGCATTCCACGGTTTACTTCTCACAAGACATGTTTTTCCACTCTTGTGGTTTTATATTTTGTTGATAATTTTCCAGTTTTTCCTCTAGCTCTTTTTGGAGACCCCACCCTTTGCATTCAGCTATCTATCGAATGTCCTATTTGAATGTCCCATAGGACACCTCATGTCAACGTATCCAAATCTGGCTTCATGATCTTTCTCCTAAACAAAACATCTGACTTCTCGTCTAGTACATGTCCTCTTAGTAAATGACAACAATTACCTAGCTTCTCAGACCCAACGCCATTCTCGACTCCTCATTTCTTCATTCCTTTCATCTTCAATCAATCCCCGAAGCCTGTCAACTCCCTCACATCTAAGTGCAGATGTGAACTCTGAAATAAAATTCCAACTCTCAAGTTAGAAGTGAGGACTAGAAATACCAATGTGGAATCACTGAATATAGGGTGGATAAACCATGAAAGTGGATAAGATCTCCTAAGCACTGAATACAGGTGGGGGTAGGGAGGGCAGAAGGCTCTTGACCATACCCAGAGACTTGCCAACATTCAATGAGCAAGCAGAGAAGGAGTAGCTAGAAAAAGAGTTTGGAGGAAAAACAACCAGTGAAATAAGAAGGTGTGGTATCACAGAAGCCAAGGAAAGAGTTTGCCAAGAAGGAGGGAGAGATAAATTGAACTGAATACTGACGAGCGGTGGAATGAGATGAAGACAGAGAAACAACCATTGGACTGGTCAACATAGAGGATTTTGTGAGTTTGACAAACTCACATTAGTGAAATCATGGGGACAAAGTGGATTGTGGAGATAAGGAGGGTAAAGTAGAAAAGATCGTTTAGAGTAGAAATAAATAACTGAGTACTTTTGGAGGAATGAAATGGAATAGTAACTGAAGGTGGGTGTGAAGGGAAAGGATGTTTTCATTCTGTTTTAAGATGGGAGGAACCATGAAATGCCTGTACACTGATGGGAAAAGTCCACAAGAGAGAGAAAAATTGATAAGGCGGGATGTGGGGTATATGGAAATTTTGTACCCTTTCCAATTTTTCTGTAAACCTTACATAATTCTAAAATAAAAGGTTTATTTAAAAACTCAAAATGGATAAAGGACTTAAACATAAGATGGGAAACCATAAAATATTAGAAGAATCCAAGGGCAGCAAAATATCAGACATATGTGGTAGCAATATCTTTACTGATACAGCTCGTAGGGCAAGGGAAACTAAGGAGAAAATAAACAAATGGGACTACATCAAAATAAAAAGCTTCTGCACAGCAAAAGAAACCATCAACAAAACAACTAGAAAGCCCACTGCATGGGAGAACACATTTGCCAATGTTATCTCCAATAAGGGTTTAATCTCCAAAATTTACAGGGAACTCATACAACTTAACAAAAGGAAGGTAAACAATCCAATCAAAAAATGGGCAAAGGGCCCTAACCGGTTTGGCTCAGTGGACAGAGCGTCAGCCTGCAGACTCAAGGGTCCCAGGTTCGATTCCGGTCAAGGGCATGTACCTTGGTTGCGGGCACATTCCCAGTAGGGAGTGTGCAGGAGGCAGCTGATGGATGTTTCTCTCTCATCAATGTTTCTAACTCTCTATCCTTCTCCCTTCCTCTCTGTAAAAAATCAATAAAATATATTTTTTAAAAAATGGGCAAAGGACCTAAATAGACACTTTTCGAAAGAGAACATACAGAAGGCCAAGAGACATATGGAAACATGCTCAAAGTAATCATCTGAGAGATGCAAATCAAAACGACAATGAGGTACCATCTCACACCTGTCAGAATGGCTATCATCAACAAATGGCAAGTGCTGACAAGGATGCAGAGAAAAAGGAACCCTCTTGCACTGCTGGTGGGAATGCAGACTGGTGCAGACTGGTGGAGACCAGTATGGAGTTCCCTCAAAAAATTAAAAATGGAACTCCCATTTGACCCAGTAATCCCACTTCTAGGAATATATCCCAAGAAATCAGAAACACCAATCAGAAAGGAAATATGCACCCCTATGTTCATAGCAGCACAATTTACAATAGCTAAGATGTGGAAACAGCCTAAGTGCCCATCAGCAGATGAGTGGATTATAAAACTGTGGTACATCTAAACAATGGAATACTATGCTGCTGTACTAGTAAAAAAGAAGGAACTCTTACCATTTGCAACAGCATGGATGAACCTGGAAAGCATGATGCTAAGCGAAATAAGCCAGTCAGAGAAAGATAAATATCACATGATCTAACTCATTTGTGGAATATAATGAACAACATAAAATGATGAATAAAAACGGAGCCAGAGGTAAAAAGAATTTCAGAATAGAAGTAATCCTGTTATTTGCAGATTTTTAATATTTCCTACAACTTTTGTGATATTATACTATGTTAGTACAGTTTTGGTAATATTATTATATTGAAAATCTTTTTCACTTGAAACATTAATTTTTATTGCACATAATATCATATCTAAAATTGTTTTCTTGAAATAATGTTTATTGCGTGTAACATTATTATATTTAAAATCATTTTTCTTGAAATGTTAAAAAATAATAAAATAAAATAAAAGGTTTATTTAAGTTAAAGAAAAAAAAAAGAGGAATGAAGCAGAAGAAAAAGAACTTTCAAGGGCAAAATCCTTACATAGGGGCTTCTCTCCAAAGCCTATGTGAAGGAGAATAGAGTTGGCTATAAGTGAATATTGTTTACTTATTAGTAACTGAATGAATTTAGTTACATTTTAGGGTTTACAAAACTTAATACATTCACTCACTTTAATCTTTATAATCTTGGCAGGAAGCTATCGTGATGCTCATTTCATGAGTAGGAAAGTGAGGCTCAGAAAGGCAGGGGCCTGATTGACAACAGCACTCCCCATTAGCCAGAGGAATTTGAAGGGCAAAGCTAAGTTTTCCCACATATTTGCTTAGTATGTATTTGAACATGTTGGTTTGGTTGGGTTTTACCCAATTGAAGCATTCCACCAAGGTTTAGTTGTCTCTAAGTTTCCTCTGCTCCAGAATGGAAGAAAAACACATTTAGGGGCCCTCTGGTTCTCGAATGCTCTGATATTGAATTGTGTTGAGTGTTATGAGTGATAAAGGTTGGGAGTTTCTGCCACGAAGACAAACATGTGGGCAGCAGAGAGCGGATCTGAGCCCTCCGTCGTACGTTTCTCCACTGCATGTTGTTGGAGGGTCTGTTCACAGCAACACGCCCTGTGATGAAATCTCCCAAATTGCTCCATGAGGTGCTGACAGCATCATCTTTGCTCTTCTGCATGTGTTCAGTGATTGTGAATAAAGATGCAATAACACTGAGTCAGTCTCCTTTGCCTCTTCCCAGGGAATCGCATGAAGGAGAAATCAAAACTCCATGTCTAGCCCAGCTGGCATGGCTCAGTAGTTGAGCATCGACCTATGAACTGAGAGGTCACGGTTCGATTCCCGGTCAGGGAACATGCCCAGGTTGTGGGCTCGATCCCCACTGTGGGGCATGCAGGAGGTAGCCTATCGATGATTCTCTCTCATCATTTATGTTTTTATCTCTATCTCCCTCTTCTTCCTCTCTGAAATCAATAAAAAAATATTTTTTAAAAAACTCCATGTCTACAAATGAGAGATCATTTTGAGAGCCACTACAAATTCTCTTAGTTATCCACTTCCACTTTTTTTCAGACCCTTAACCACTTTCTAATCTTACTTTGAACCTAAGTAATAAAATCTAAGAAATTTGGGAGCATCTCCCAGATGAAAATTATATTTCTAAAACATTTTAGGCTTATAACTTTCAGATAGCATGATTCATTATTAATTCAAGTCAATTGGATTAGCATGCATTGAGAATCTGCTAAGTACCTAGGCCTCATGCTGGACATTAGGAATAGATAAAGCCCTGGATTCAAAAGACTCAACCTATCAGCTTGATTTGAAGATTCATGGTTGTATGTGGAAACAGTAGTATTATTGTGCCTAATAATCTCAGCCAAGATACCATGATGATACACTCATTTATTACCTATGTTTCTCATTCTTTTATTTGTCAGCCTCTCCCAAGATATACCTTGCTCCCAGACTTCCAATCAAGTCTGGCCAGTGGAGAGGACAGCAAGAGATGAGAGGTTGGATGGAATGTGGTCAAAATATTTATTTCCATGGCTCCTCATTTGCAGAGTTACTGTTTCTCTGTAGACACACACACACACACACACACACACACACACACACACACACACTCATGCAATTTTATACAAACAGATCTTAACCATAATAGTCTGCCTGGTCTTATATCTAAACTGCTTTGACTTAGTCTATAAAGCTATGACAATCTCTTTCAACCAAATCAAATGTCTCCCTTTTTTGTGATGTTTTATTGTTTGAGAGAAAGAAGAGATCCTTTCATCTTACCTTGTTAATGGGGTCACCACAAATTACCTCCAATACTTCCAAGCCCTTTTCACCAAATCCAGTTTCCTTTTCAATCTGGAGTTCATTGAAGGTTCCATATTATATCCATGGCTTTTGTTGCAATATAATTGAACACTGGTGCCCCCTCTGTGTAACTTTTCACTCCATATCTGCCCTCATCCCTATGTAAGCCTGCATGCCCAGGGCCTCAGAGGTTGAGGATTCAGACCTGGCAGGGGCCTGAGGACCCACAAAGCTCTCCCCACAATTTCATTTGTTATTTCCTTGACTCCCCTCTGCCTCCTCCCCCGACTTCCTGCAGCTTCATCAGGTTTCTACCATGCCATACTCAGATCTGAAATTCTGTCCTTTCTCTCTTTTCCATAAGAAATCCAACCATAAGAATGGTACGGTGTTTGACATCTTTATACAAAACATGAGCATGTCACAGAAGAGTGATCACATGGCATCCCCATCATTCTTTGCCAACTCTTTGGCTACCAATTCCTGCTGTGTCCCTCCCATCTCACACATGCCGTTGCCCACTGGCAGGTGTGTTCTAAGCTCCCTCTCCTGACCTCACTCCACTGCTTCTCTCACCAGGTCAGCCCACCTTCCCCAGACAGGAATGCCAGTTAACCTGTTCTCCATCTTGTTGGAAGCTCACTACCTTTTTTGAAAAAAATATGCTTTTATTGACTTTAGAGAGAGGAAAGGAAAGGGAGAAAGAGATAGAAACATCAATGAGAAGAATCATGGACTGGCTGCCTCCTGTATGCCCCACACTGGTGATCGAGCCCACAACCATGGGCATGTGCCCTGACCTGGAATCAAACCAGTGATCTCTTGGTTCATATCTCAATGCTCCATCACTGAGTCACATTGGCCAGGCAAACCTCACCACCTTTTTTTTTTTTTAATTTTTTAATCCTCACCCGAGGATATTTTTCCATTGATTTTTTAGAGAGTGGAAGAGAGAGGAAAAGACAGAAAGAAATATCAATGTGAGAGAAACACATCAATTGGTTGCCTCCTGCACAAGCCCCAACCAGAGCCCAGGCTGGGAAGGAGGCTGCAACCAAGGTATGTGCCCTTGACCAAAATCAAAACCGGGACCCTTCAGTCCCTAGACCAACGCTCTATCCACTGAGCCAAACTGGGTAGGGTTGAACACACCACCTTTTCAAAAAGTCCTATCAGAGACCTCTGCTTGCAGAACCCTCCCATTCTCTTTATCTACGAGATGATCTTCTTAAAGTTCACAGAAGTCTTCTAGGCATTTGGAAATTAGGAAGTCTTTGATAACATGAGCAAGAAAATTACTGCGAAGATGATTTTAGTGAATTCAAAATGATACAGATAAGGAAATACATATAGTAAAGGTACACTAATCTTTTAGACATTTAATAGAAGTTCAAAAATAATAGATATAAAGATAAACTGTATTAAAGGAAGCCTTTACAAAAACCATAAACATATAAATTGAGGGAAGGAGCCAATGAGATTAAAAGTAGTTGAGGATACATGCAGGGAAGTCTATAGAACAGTTCTAGATTTCTATACTATTAGAACTTATAGAAAGCATATCATATTCTTATGTATATCTACTAGCCCTGTTTTGGTCATTTGTAGGCTCAGACCCACCTAAATATTTTAGTTGCTAAATCACAAAAGCCAGGTCAGTGAGATGCAGTTTAGTGTTGGTGTTGGAGAAAGCCAATCACTTCATAGACGTTCATGAGACTCGCTGCTAGTGAAAACATTGCCCATTCTTGTGTCACCCCTTTTCTTGTCTCTTGTAGCAATAAGAGACTCCAAAGGATGAGCTTCCAATGTAATCATCACTGAGTCCTGTTTCAACACGATTACGAATAGTGGCCCACATTATTGTTTACATCACCCAGCAAAAGGGCACGTCCATTGGGCTTTCACATGATTATTAATTTCACTGATTTCCAAAACACTATTAGAAATAATGTTGTTAACACTAGAATCATGACTGTCTTCAAATCAGTCTCCACTTCATCATAAACCTCATGTTTCACCATTTGTCTGCAAGTTTATTCCACAATATTTTGAAAGACTGGACTAATTGTAACCAATGTTGGTACATTGCTAAACTCTTCCAGAATGTCTGTAAGATCTGGTTTTGTGCATCACCAGCCAGCTTGAAATAAAATGACAACTGAGCGTTTCTTTTATACTGCACTGAGCGACATCAAAAGCTTATCTAATTAATATGACCATGGTAAATATTTTTATAAATGATTTTAGCTTTCCTTTTGTGATCCAGAACAAGTTAGCAATGTAAGGTCAAAATATCCTTTGGGATTGACCTATTTGGACATCTTTCCCATTTTTTCTCTTTTGGGCAATGGGGTTGTTTTCCAATCATGTCTTATTTTATTGGCTAAGAACTAAACAACATGAAGCTTCTTACCACTTTAAACTGTTCCAGATATTAGATCTTATTTGAAATGAAGAAACTATATATTTTTTTTCCGACAGAATAAGGTTCGGTTCATTCTGTTCTGAGTTTAAAAGATAATAATAAGTACATACTCTCTTAATCCCAATATTCAGAGACTACACCCATTGCTCAATTTTTAAATTCTGAACTGGAGTATCGACTCTTCTGGAACAAAAGTATAATGGGTTTCACAAGAACTTTTAGATTTAGGATGACAACACTGGGCTTTCCGTAACCAGCCTGTGCTACACTCTCCAACTTTAGTTTTTTTAAAAATATATTTTTATTGATTTCAGAGAGGAAAGGAGAGGGAGAGAAAGATAGAAACATCAATGATGGGAATCATTGATTCGTTGCCTCCCGCACACCTCACAGTGGGGATCAACCCCACAACCCGGGCATGTGGCCTGACCGGGAATCAAACTGTGACCTCCTGTTTCATAGGTCGATGCTCAACCACCGAGCCACGCTGGCTGGGCTCCATCTTCAATTTTAAATAGTCAACACTGTCAAGAACCTTGCCCTCAGCTGCAGAGACCACAGGGCCAGCACAGCATGAAGGTATCAGAGGTGAAACTGTTGGACCTATGGTTGAAAGTTGGCTCTCAGTGAACCAGAATTGAAACCCTCACGAACCCATAATCTAATCCACCTGCCACTGGGGTCAGGCATTCACATAATCAGACCTGCCGCTGCCGCACAAAAGGCTGCCGTCAGACGTCAATCTTTCTATCACCAACAGGAAGGTCTACTTCCAATGTGTTTACAAGTCCAGCTTTGGAAAATCTGGTCCTAATCCCAGACTAACTTCCTCTGTGATAATTGCTAACATAACACTACAACACGGTGACCTTGTTCATGGAACCCTTATTTCAAAACTCCAACAGCTACGCAGCTGCCTCCCTTACAGGGGCTTCTGTTTACAAAGATGCCAGAGGCTGAGGTTTTGGGGACCCCAGTCAATCCATGGGCCTTCCCTTCCCCGATGAAGTGATAAAGTCTGGACCCCATCTCCTCATTCTCCAGTCTACCCTGCACCTGGAAAATATTGAAATCAGTTTGTTGCCATAAAACAAGTGTAAGGAAAACAGATTCTGGAGTTAAAGGATGTGTGATGGTGTGAGCTACGGAAGGTTAACCAAGTCAGCCAGTGGGGCCTTCTCTCTCTAACTTGGAAGCAAAGGTTTGCAGTCATGACAAGGAAATGCATTGTGATGGGGAGGTATCCTTGGAAAATGTGCTTCCATTTGCACACTCCGCACCTTTTTCAGAGTATTAACTGGAGGGAATTTTTCTTGTCTAGTCTTCCCATTCAACCACAGCTTCTTGGCATAAGAACTATCCCATTTACTCAATTGCTAACACAATTCCTGGCCAGTGGCAGGTACCCAATATATGTTTCTCTAAAAAAACTTAATGACTCTGAAGGATCCGAGGTTTAGGACACTGAAATCCTGAACATTTTCTAGAACCCAAAGAAATTTTCAAATTTAATATCATTTGTGTTTAAAATGGCTGACTTCAGTATAACCTTGCTACAATATACACACAATATAGTTCATTAGGGAGTTAACTGGTGGTATCAGAAATTGCACATTTCTGGTTTTATCATCAAAGGACAATAAAAATGCATATTCTCATTCCAGAAAAGGCTCTTCTAGGTGCAAACACATCCCAGTGGGTTCTGACATAAGTCTGAACAAACTCATAGAAAGAGCAGGATAAGGCTGTGATGATTTATTTTATGTATTAACTGAGAAGGTGGGTTGTTTTGTTTTGGTTTTGGGTTTTTTTTTGGATGAAATGAATATTTAAACTGGTGGATTTTTGAATAAAGCAGATTGCTCTCCCTCCCCAGTATGGGTGGGTCACATCCAATCAGTTGAAGGCCTTAATATAGCAAGAACTGACCTTTTCTGAGCAAGGAGGAATTCTACAGCGTACAGCTTTCAGCCTTGAACTGCAACACTGGTTCATCCCCAGACCTCCAGCCTTCTAGTTCACTGCGTGGATTTTGGACGTGCCAGACTCCTCAAAATAAATCTCTTTATATATGTATATCCTATTGGTTCTGGTTCTCTGGTGATCCCTGACTCAACTCGGATCAATAGGCAGGCATATTATACAATCTATCATCCAACAACTCTGTGACCCATTTTCCCCTAGAACATTAGGTGGGAAGATTCCTCACATTACTCGTTTGCACAATGATCTCACTTCTTTTTTCGTGTGTAGAGTGAGATTACACAAAAGGTGTTCTCATGGCCATGACATCTAAACCAAGCAGTGGACTAAGTGTCAGGAGACCTTGGTCTCAGTTACAGCTCTGTCTCATGCTGTCTGTGATTTTTACCTACCTGTTCCTCAGTTTCCTCTCTGTACAATGAGGGGTGAAAGAGATGAGGTCTGAACAGGTGTCTTTAACCTATAGCCCATGGCTGGGCTTTAGGACATCTGTGAGCCTCCTGCAATTATAGGCAAACACATGTGTGCTTATTTTTCTGACAAGGTGGTTTGTAGCTTTCAATAGTTTCAAGTAGGTCAGGGAACTGCCAAAAGGTTCTGGACTTGTACTGGCCATGGCTCTTTCTAGTTTGCAGCTCTCATCATCCTCTTCTCTCAGCTGCAGGTGGTTTATAAATATACACTCATACAGTGGATCTACATATCTATTTACATGTATATATGCCTTATATGCACAGATACATAGATACATATATACCTTATGTACATATCAATGCATATATATATATGTACACACACATGTGGCTATATATGTATATGTGGTATATATATATGTGTGTGTGTCTGTATCTATCTTAATTTAAAGGAAATTAAGTTTTATATATACACATATTTGCATTCAACATCATATTCATGGAAATATGAAGTCTGTGCCATTCACAAAGGCTGGGAACTTGTGTGGTGGGTAATATATAAAAACTTGGAAAAATTGTGGGCAAAAGTTTACAAAGTTCTCTGAAAGAGAAGTATGATAGTTCAAATAAAGAACAGCTTGGGGCATATTTCTTAGACATTCTCCCCTGGGATCTTTATCTCAAAAGGAAAAGTCTAGGTCTGGGGACTGAGAGACTGCCAAGTCAAGAATGACTGCATGTGGGGGAGGCCTGTCTTGCCTGGAAACAGTTATGAGGTTGAGATGCATCGAGAAAGAGTCTTATTTGTCTGTGATGGCTAGGGGTGGGGTGGGGGTGGGGCAGAACATGAGAGAGATGCCTAGCTTGGGAAGGGAGGAAGGTTACTGGAAGGGGTGGTTGACGGTGTGAAATAGGAAGTTGAAATGGAGACGACGGTGAAACTCTCGCTGCAGCAACCGGAGCTGAGGTGAGCAGTGAGTCCAGGCATGCCATCACTCATGAGGGCGGTTATAGCCTGGTATTGCCACACACTGTAGTAAAGTGGCCATCTGACATCTGGCCCCGGACACGTCGGGGAGGAGTCACCCGGGGGCATGGCTGATATTCCCAGAAGCATCGCCTTTGAAGAATGACCCCTCACGGGCTGGGTGACAGCGGCGGCAGGAAGTTACTCAAATGACAGCAAAAGCATCAGAGAAATGTGGCTTTAGGGGACCTTGTTACATCCCAAATGCTCCCAGCGTTGGTTTTCCGAATAGTTGACATTGTTGCACACATTAGCACCCAAGGATATGGCCCGCAGTCACTTTAATTTCCATGTTGTACTGGAAATGCACTTAGGGTCATTCACCGGATTTACAACCCAGGACCCAAATTAGAACGTTTATGTCTAACACCCTTCCACATTCCTGAGGTTCAAAGCCAGGCTAGTACCAGAAAGATCAAGCTTTGGATGGTGTCCCACCTCTAACACTGTACGGAGCATCTACTCAAAAAGTCACGTAGCCTTTTTTTTTTCCTACCCATGAAAGGAAAGCAGGATTTATGGATGGAACTCCAAAGGTTTGGGGAACAGTCCTGCTTATTACAAAGCATTCAGAAGAGAAATAGGAAAATAAACCCATCCCATCCTAAAGATCTCCAGGGATAATGACAAGGGTATAAAGGTTATCTTCATTAATCTTGTGTAATGATTTGTGAAGAGTATAATTTGTAAAGGGCCGCAGGGGTGTGAACATCAAAGGTGTCTGTCACCACCCTGGCTGGGTGGTTCAGTGAAGGTGGTGGGTTTTCCAAAAAGGTGGTGGGTTCGATTCCTGATCAGGGCACATAACTAGGTTGCGGGTTTGATTCCCAGTCGGAGGGCGTACAGGAGGCAACCAATTGATGTTTCTCTCTCATGTTGATGTTTCTCTCTCCCTCTCTCTCTCTCTTTCTCCCTTCCTCTCTCTAAAAATCAATGAAAACATATCCTTGGGTGAGGATTAAGGAAAAAAGGTGTCCATTGCCAATGTTCTCTAGCATCATCAAGGAACTGAAATCCTTTGTGAGGAAGAGACTAGACCGGCTCGTTTAGTACTGACAGTATCAGGAGCCGCACCTGTTTTCTCTCATGTACTTCTTCAGAAAGAACTTTCCTCACTAGAGATAGCCACGCGTTTTCTAGTACAAGTCGTCTGCCTTAGCTTTTTATTCCCTTTTCCCCAAGTGGGAATCGGGTCTGAGCCCCACCTCCGTGCTCACAGCGCTTGGCAGCCCCTTACCACCAAGTAGAGCAAGGGCCAAGGCCGAGGCCAGGGCTGTACCAGATCCCCCTCACGTGGGTCTGGCTCGTGCCAGGGCCATGGGAACTCTCGGTAATGAACAGGGACACCCACCAAGTCTGATGACAAGGGAACAAATCAACCAACCAGGGAGTCTTTCCCCAAATGAATTCCTGAAGTTGGTGTTTCATCCCCAGAGCTTCCCTGGCGGCAGAACAGACAGGCGGATGCTGTTCATTCATCTCCTAAGAGGGAGGGGACCAGACTGTGGTCGGGGGAACAGAGTAGGGAGTGAAAGAACAGAGGACAGTCTTGGAGCTGCCCCCCCCACCCCCACGGATGCCTCCGCACTGGTCAGATTTCCATCAGAGCCCGCTGAGGGGACTCTCAGAACTCTTCCTGTAAACACTGGAGTGAGTCTTCTGAGAGTGTCTGAAGAGCCCATTAAATCTAGATATTCAGCCCCCGAGCAACCCAGGGCAAGAGTTTAGTGCTTCTGAACTTGGCCCCCAAGTATATCCAGAAGCCTGTATTCAGAAATACTAGCTTTGTTGCTTGTTTGTCTAGTGAGCATTCGGGATTTAACCTCCAAATCTGATTCTGAGTCTCTAAACGGAAGATTATATTTTCCCCCTCACACACACGCTCAAAAAAGAGCTCAGCATTTCCTGGAGCCAGAGGGTGTGCCGGTGAGAAACGGGCTCCTGTGAGGGAGCCAGGGGCGTGGGTGGCTGGGGAGGAGGCAGGCTGAAACCAGAGATCCACCGCCCCAGGGGAGACACAGCAGACACTGCTCCCCTCTCTCTGCTTGGAAATGTTTTCAAGGGCCACTTGCATTGTAAACCTGTTTCTTCATCCTCGAGGATAACATGTGCTTGAGGGAATAACACCGATAGTCGTAAGGCAGCGTCTTCACAAAGGGGATGGAAAAATAAAGGCACTGATGAGTCCAGCATCTTCATTTTTGCAGACAGAACCCCGAGGCACGCAGAGGGCAGGTGGGCTGCCAAGGACTCACAAGTGGAAAGGAAGGATGAGATCACAGGTTGTTGGATTCTCTCCAGATTCCGTGCCCTGCCTGGTCTGAAGCCCACTCCCGGGACCCCTGGGGGGGCTCCCCTGTGATTTCTGCCCAGCTTCTCCCTGGGGAAATGATATTAGCGGGGTTGCCAGAGGAAATGCCTCAGGGCCCAGACTCATGATTCCCGGAGGCATGCACCCTGGCCTCTCAGTCATGAGGCACCTCTGGACCCTGATCAAGAAGGAGGCGAAGTCTAGATTCCATAATCTTGTGCCAACCTTAGCTCAAGCTCAGCTCTCAGTGGAGCAAGAGCAGAGGGAACGGGAAAGGGAAGGAGAGAGAGGAGAGGGTGGGGGAAGGAGCCACGAAAGGGAGCAGAGAAGGAAGAATGGTAAGAGGAGGTGAGGAGATGGAGTCGAGGAGCAAAATACAAAGGGAGGGAAGCGATGGATGCGGTCTTTACTATGTAAGAAACAGAACTGAGTGTATCTTTTTGTCTTTGGTTCAAGAACTCCAAAGCTGAGCATCACATGAACTTGGCTGCAGAAAACATGGTCAATGATATTATGGTGACTCTGTATGGGGCCACGTGGGCGCTGAGAATATTGGACGGAACACTTTGAAGTGCCCCTGAAGTTAATACAGAATCATATTGAATGTAAACTATAATTTTTAAAAAAAAATAAGAAAAAGAATAAATAATAAAAACATCTGAACTCAAAATCAAAAAAAAGAAAAGAAAAAAAGCCCCAATGACACCTTGATTTTGAACTACCAGCCTTCAGAACTGTGAGAAATAAATTTCCGTTGTTTGAAACAAATAAGGAGGAGGAGGAGGAGGAAGAAAGGGGGAGGAGGAGGAGGGGGAAAGGAGACAGCCAGACCCTGGGGTCACTGCATCCAGGGATCCCATTTGCATCCCGAGCAGGCAGGAGGGCCAAGTCCCTGCCATCTGAATGCTGAGAAGAGGGTGCCCTCATTTCCTGACCTTCGACAGACCCCTTTCTAGACACTCCATGCACTGTACTAAGGTCTTCCCAGTCCCCATCCAAACTCCGCTGGGTGTGGGCTTGCCCACAATGTGGCAGACATGGATTTTCTTCGGCGACCTCCTCAGCCAGAAACTCCACCAAGACTCCACCAAGACGCCACTGAGCCTCTGAAACAGATGTGGATGCCAGTGACCTTTGCACAGCCTCGAGCTGCCCCAGCTCTGCTCTGCTGAGGTCTGCGGGTGCCTTTGAACTCCAGGTGGCCTCCAGATCCTGCGCGAGTGCTGCCAGAGAGCAGCAGCGTTCAAGCAGAAATGCCTGGTCTGGGCTGCGCTGCGTACACAGAAACAGCTCCAGAGACAAGGAGCTGCCCCTCTCCCTGATTCTCACCACGGTCCGCCCTCTGGCTCCTGAACACACAGGGCTGGTGGGCAGCGATGCCAGCTCGAAACCCCGACCACCTCTGGATTCTGACACATCTGGGAACGCTGGGCAGACTCCTGGGTGGGGCCCACCATGGATCTATTGGCTTGAGGGCTGAGAGGACCCCTGGGAAAGCAGAGAGGGAGCCAGACAGATGGGCTTTACCCGAAACAAAGTCCCAGTGTCCAGACAGGACCGGGGTTTCTGAGTCCAGCCCCGTGTCCGCCACTTGGCTGCTTTCCCCCTGAAGAGGGGTTCTATGAGGAGTGAAAGAACTGTTTCCATGGAAACCTGCTTTGGGAAGCCTCTAGCCAAGGGTCAAGTACAAGGCGGGGCGGCAGTCCCTCCTCAGCGAGAACCCAGATGCGGTGGGAAGGCTGCGTGGGCGGTCCTCAGATTAAGATCCTAGATATTAGACCTAAAATGACAGTCCAGTATGACCTGCTGCCTTGGCACCTGGGGAAACTGGGAGAAGTCGCTGCCTGAGTGCTTTGGGTCAGAGAGTCTATTTTGGATTTATTTCCTTGGGTCTTTTCAAAGTTCCTGGTAGTTCCAACAAGGCCTGGAGTGATGCTATACATATCATTAACTACATCTTTCATTTTAGTCATAAAAAAACGAGTCTGCCCTTAGACAGAAACCTCTCTAGGGGATATAAGATTTTGACTATAAATATTAATGAAAATGGCTTTAAAAATGTTCACAACCCCCTAGATAATATTTATAACTACCAGGGACAGGAAAAAGGTTCATTTCAGAAGAACTAGCCACAGGTAAATTATCAGACAAGGCCTACAAAAGAAAATACAGTTCAGTGTTAAAGGAGTGGTTTTTTTTTTTTTTTTTAATGCACATGATTCTAATCCACTATTTTTTAAATAATTTTTTAAGTTCAACCAGAGGAATTAAAAACAATCTGATCATTTTTAATGACTTATAGAAACAAACTAAAAAAGTAAGTAAAACATTTGTGTTGGTGAAAACACTGGTCAACTATAAGAAATGAACACTCACACAAAATGAGCAACAAGCACAAAGAAAAAATCAATCCCATTAGGAATCACAAGAAATGTGCATTTAAACAACAAGAGGCCACATTTTTTTCCTGCAAGCAAACTGGCAAACTTTATGAGTGACCATGACAATATGGAAATAAAACTTCAGAGCTGAACAAATTCTGGCTGATAAATAATATCCACGGGTGTGGCCCTGAGAATTGGTGTCTGAACTGAGTGACTGAGAATCCCGGGTAGCACTTTTCCTCCCAAAATCCTTAAAAACAGAACACAGTAAATATTCAGCCTTAGATTTCTGGGGCATACTCTTAAGTGGCCCATCTCTACCACTTTGTCTTTAAAAACTCCACATAGTTGCGTTCTACTTTATACATACTCTGCATGTATTTCTTTTAATATGCATATTTATTCAAATAATATTTCTACTCCAGATATATGTTATATTTTCTTTCTTTTTTTCTAGCAGCTTTATGTAACCCCTGACACACCACTAGGAACCTTAGGGATATATGTGAGTAAGGAGCCAGGATACTGGGATCATCCAGAATGATGGCAGAACGTTGGGTAGAAAGAGAGAGAGTGAGCCAGGTGCCCAAGCTCAGTGAAGAAGAGGAGATGGCCAGGAAGCTGGTATCTGGAGGTATACTAGTAGAGGAAGGACGAATCATGGGAAAGCTGGATGGCATAAGAAGGGTGAATTTTTAGCTAAAAACACTAAGACTTTGACACCATGTTCCTTCCCCCGAAGAGAAATAGGAAGCCTTCATTTGGGGGAAGAAGCAGGAATCACTTGAGTTGGATGTTGGCAGAATGTTCCAGAAAAGTGTGATGAATGCAGGACTATAGAACAAAGACTCCATGGTGAATAATCAATGCAGAATTTCTGAGCTGTGTTTAAGACTCTATTTCATGACAACTCATGAGACCAGTTATGGGCAGAATTACTTATCTTAACCGCCGGCTGATTTTATAAGACTTGACATCTCTCTGAACTTGGTGAGAGTCCAGAAAAGGACACAGGTGTGAAGAGAAGGCGCTTCCCCTCCCCTCATAGAAAGTGAATTGAAGGAAGACTCACCAGAACACTGAGAGGGTAATCGGGGATTTTCTCCAGCACGCTAGCAGATGGAAAATCCTAATCCCAATTTCCATGCCAGACAGTATGATGGCAATCATTTTAGGCCGAAAAAATTTTTTAATCAGGTGAAACCAAACACCCACTTCAGTCATAAAACACCTCAAAAGAGCACCTGTAGACTATCCAACTTTACATATATGCAACTTCCTGGTCTACCATCCAAGATAAACTAGTCATCTTGATCCTTCCCGAGCATTCTAAACTCCTCCATTAACGGCCTTTTTGGAGGAATCTTAAACCTACTGTGTCCAAAGACACGTATTCTCCCAAGAACTTGATCCTCCAATACTCCAATCCATATGCGAACACACACAGGATGTGTAAACACACAATCCTTACTGGTTTTCTTTCTCTGGAGAACCCTGACTAATACATGGGGTGACAAGTGTCCCATTTGTCTTCCCGGTCCCCAAGAATGGGTAAGGATCGAGGGCACGAATACTGATTCAGCGCCCATTCTGGAGGGTAGAGGGTAAAAGTCAAACTGTTGAAAACCTTTGGAGTTGTCTTTCAGTTTCATGTGTTGAAAGGCATTCTTGGTCTTCTTTAGAAACCTGTTAGATTGCTTCTCTCTGTGGGTGCACCCCCACCGTCAGCATGTCAACAAGGGCAGGGGGGGTTATCATTCTCTCTTTGAAAGGACAGCAGGATGAGGCTCACGGGATAAGGAGCCACTTAGATCCAGGTTACTGAGACAAAAACCATTCCCACAGTTGAGATCAAGAAAATAGAACTGTCTACAAAAAGGCAATATGAAATCCTTCAGGTACAAGTTAAAAATAAGAGCCAGGCCATCCCTGTTTTATACCCTTGGAAATAATATAAGACACCACGAGTCCTTTTTGACTGAGTACCTTGATTCTTTTAGTAGTATTGCCGATACACAGACTTGTGTCTTGTGGCGCTACCCATGAGTTAGCTATGAAATAACTGGCATGTGTTGGATTTAGGAGTGCTCTGGAGTCCCTGACATGAACCAAGAGAACTAAGAGGAAACAACAGTTGAACAGCAGGAAGAAGCACCAAAGGTAGGTGAGTCTGGAATTTTCCACGAAGACTCCTCCATACTCCTTCTGCATTGGGACACATCAAACAGAATAAATGTGGAAGCAAAGGTCAGATAGGGGTGATAGGGCAAGTGGCCATACCTGAGAAGGTTAGGAGCAGACAGAAGCCAGAGTGAAACATTGGGGTTGGAGAAGCAAAGAGAAGTACAAGGGACAGGGCCAATGAATGGAGCAGCAGGGTGTTCTTGGATGAATATTTGCAAAGATCCTTACCCACAGTTGGCTTTCCTAGAATCTGCCCCACGCCAACCCCAGCATGATATGGTATGTGGCCAGGTCGGCCATGTATAAAGTTCTAGTGGGGAGGGTGTTCATTTTTTTAAATCATTTACTCATTTCATTAAATTCCTACTCCTTTTGGGCTCATGCAAAGACATAAGTTCTCCGGGGGTGGGGTTCCAAGGGACTTTATCACTCCGCTAGCAGCTTGGCTAATAGTATGCAGGATCAGATATCAAGCAGTAACTATTCGGCTATAAGATACGAGCTTCCTGTGTTTGGAAAACGTAAGGAAATTGTTCATTCATTCTACAAATATTTGCAGAGGATGAAAACATGGAAAAGAGCCATCATGGAAGTTCAGATACAATGCTGGGGGAGTTCAGAGGAGGAAGCTGGCATTTGTTTTCAATTCCTTCTTATTGGACTGACATTTGCACTGATCACACTTCCCAGGTCACAGGTAAAGCACACCTTTCCTACATTCCCTTAAATGGTCTCAAGAGCATCACCAGGCATAAGTCAGGAGAGAAGTAATTTTTGCCTCTTAATCAAAATGACGAGTTTATATAAAAGCTTTGCATCAGAGGGATATAAAAATGAAATGGTAGGAAAATGGCAAGAATTGGCTAGTATGCTTCTACGTTCATTGACTGAAATGAATGTGGAATAGACACCGACGCCAATGAAAGAGGAGATCTTGCCATCCCTTCTGAGCTCCTTATTAGCTGTGTGACCTGGGCAGGCCACCCAACTCTTCTGACTCAGTTTCCAGTGATGACTGCAAGGTGGGTTTGCAGCGCTGCTCTAATTTTCACAGTGTGAGCCGTGTGCACGACATCTCAGCTGAGCGTCCATCCGGCCACAATCACTTTACTTTTACAATTGTTAGTGTTTTTAAATGTTGTGTCTCCTCCCCAGTGTGGGGCGTGCAGGAGGCAGCCAATCAATTATTCTCTCTCATCACTGATGTTTCTATCTCTCTCTCCCTCTTCCTTCCTCTCTGAAATCAATAAAAATATATTTTAAAAAGTCAATGTTGTATCTCCTATTTAGAACAAAGTAGCTGAATTGCTTAATCATTTACAGAGGGATTCACAGACATTCCATCAACTGATCCTCACAGCAACCCTGCCTGATAGGACAGGTAGGAGCTATTCCATTTCAGAAACAAGGAGAATTCACTTTCCCTAAGCTCACACAGCTAAATGTGGTAGAAGGGAAAGCAAACACGGCATTCTGATGTATAGAGGCTGGGTCCCAAGGTCAAATGCTAAAGGTCAAGGCTAAATAGAAGGGCATAGACCTTACTAACACAGGACTCTTACTTCATCCTTGAAACTACCTCCCTTTCCACCTCCACCTCCAGAACCTAGCACCATCCTTTATGCGGGGCAGGCTCTTCACACATATGTGCTGAATTCATTCACTCCTTCATTCTTTCATTCAATACTTATTTAATGCTGCTATGAGAGGCCCTCTGCTAGGTGCTACAATGAGAAAAACTGACTTGATTGTGCCTACAAGGAACTTATAGTGGAGGAAGGAGGGAGAGAGGGAAGTAGGAGGAAGCAGGGAGGGGAAGTACGCTGCTCATGGATAAATATTCTTTATTTTTTTAATCTGGATAAAATACAAAGGGTTAGGTTAGGTCCAGCCCAGGTCATTCTCCATAGTGGCGCCCAGAAAGTTCTTGGCCCTAGCCCATGAGTAATATTTTTATCAACACTCTGAAGATTCCCCAAAGGTAACGTGGTGCAGCCTTTCTGGATGCTGGGGAGGGAAGTGAAGGTGTGTCTGACCTCAAAGCAGGAGGTCACATAACGGCCTGCAGTGAAGACGTGGGAACTTGCTAGATTCTCTTCATGGAGATGAGACAGCTGTTTATTGAGGCATGTTCTGCCTGCCCAGGCGTTAGCAACAAGCCATAAACTGTACAATTCTCATAGAAGACTTCAGTTCTGTGTGCCTTTTCTCTTTAGTAGAAACTCGTGGACACTTTCTCTGAAAATCAGTCCCTGCGTTATGCATCACTGTTTCCAGTTACATTCAAGTTCATAAAGTTTAACAACTCTGAATAATAATGTTTTTGGCATGGCAAGTCCATTCAACAGCAAGGGAAGGGAAATAACACTTTTGAGCTTCCTCCTTCTAGCAGGTTCTTGGCCCTCCTCTGTTTTGTTCGCTATTTTGTTCTCAGTCCAAGACATAACAGCCCTCAATACATATGCATAGCACAAATTCATGAACATATGATGTCAGGGCGCCATGACTCTGCTTAGTTTACTTACATTGCCCAGGTTACCAATTAGAAAATTGATTTCCTCCATTTCATAAAAATATTTATGCAAGTAAATTGGAGAATCCGGTTCTCCTTTATGCAGAATGTTTCAAAAATTAATGAATTTTTGTCTTTTTAAAAAATTTTTCCTGCTTTTCAGGTAGTAGACATTGGCAATAATTCATTTTTTCTATGCATCTTCACCATTGCATACTTGTAAACATTATGTGCACAACCAGTAGACAAAAAAATAGCAAAGTATACATCTTCTAAGAAGTTAGTGCCTGAGAAGCTTGGATAATACTAATCCGGACCATAGAATAGGTAAATAATTCATGCTGTTACTACTTTCTACTGATGGTGTATAGATCTACAACAGGGAACACAGACATGAAAAATGGCCAGGTCTCTTTTGCAGTTTCTGCGATGTCATATTTCTATGGTCTGCTACATCCTCTTGGAAAATAATTACATGCATCTTTACTGGAAATTAGTTCCTCTTGTTGCTATAAATTACATGATCAAATGCTTAAGTAATTTTAATGACTACAGGACATAACGGCAGTGAGGTGACAATCTTAACTTTGACGTCCCTCCCTTTCTCAGGCTGTGAGGACCTCCATAGTGCTTTAATGGTACTTTTTGTGCTTGTTTTCCTTCTAGTGTTTTGGTGGCATGGAAACTCACACAGACACAATGCACACAGATTCTCAGAGGCCTGTCAGTGTCACAGCCTGGGGTTTTGTTGAGCACCCCCAAATTTTGTCTCTGCCCATCTCCAATCAGCAAGTAATGACTGAGAACTAACAAATGTAAATGATTTATATTCACATAAAAATTACGGTTTCCAGAGGGTTTGCAGTCAGTCCTCACTTCACCATGTTAATAGGTTCTGTGGCTTTAAGCTACATGAGGTCTAACAAAGGCGATTTGACCATCGACTAATGGATACACACAAGAGTTAAGTTCCTATGGCATCTCACCAGCACTAAACAAAATAATGTATTCCAGGACCTGTGGCATTTAGACATCCTCCCATTTAATCCTCTCTGCTTGTTCCTTATGAAAGGTTTGACATTGGAGGTACATATCTCAAATACACAAGTGAAGACAATGGTTTTGTTTTTTTGTGTGTGTTTTGGTTAATCCTCACCTGAGGATATTTCTTCCATTGATTTTTAGAGACAGTGGAAGAGAGGGAGGGGGAAAGAGAGAGAGAAACATTGATGTGAGAGAGACACATGGATCGGTTGCCTCCTGCACATGCCCAGACCCGGGCCAGGATCGGGCCTGCAACTCAGTTACATGTCCTTGACCAGAATTGAATATGGACCCTTCAGGCCTCAGGCCAATGCTCTAACCACTGAGAAAAGTAGGCAGGGCAAGACAATGTCTGGTACTTGGATTTGGAGTTCTGTATCCTGTGCTCTGCTCCATCCAGCTTCCTCTCCACCTGATAGAAATCTTTCCCTTTTAAAAACCTATATCATTCAGACAAATTATCCTTTCCCACAGGCATCCTATTTCCAAGCTGCAGTCCCTCTTAGCAGCTCTGGTCTCTTCACTGCCCTGCTGGGCGTACTCCAAGTCTTTCTGCACTGATGTCACCTCAGCTGTGTCTGCTTTCCACGCTCACGTTGGAGTGAATGTACAACCATGGGTGATGCCACGCCAGGCTGTGTTCCTGTCAGTGAGGGTCCTAAGCAAACAGCTCAGCAGAGAACGTGACAACAGAACAATGCTGTACACAGACTGGGTCTTTTCTCCCACAGTGACCCCTAACCCTCTGAGCAGCTGCCTCTCTTCTGCTCCCTTATTGCCTTGCTCTCCAATATTTTGCACCTACACTCTTAAAGTCTATTCTATTGTCTTTCTCTTTTCCCCTAACTTCCTGCGTGCTTACATGTTTAAAGCCACTTTTCTCCATCCAATAAATGTTTATGCTTTAGACCGGGAGCGCCCACAGGGAACAAAATGGACAGTAACTTTGTCCTCAGAGAGTTTACCTCCTATGTTCTCTGGTGGAATCCTTGGGTTTTAAATGCTGTTGTTGCCAGAAAGGTTGAATCTATCTATGTTGTGTCTGGGACAAACCTGTGTCTGTCTCATTCCTGTCTTTAATTTACAAACCACTTCTCCATGGTCTGATAACCCCAACAACCACCTGGCCACCCTCTGCAGCTTCCGTTTCTTTCCATGACTATTGAGCATAGACGTGCTAATAATGTAATAGCAATGTATATTCCTATTCTCTCTCCCCATTATATCTTGCTTGGTTTATATTTTTGAATGCCTTTTTTGTTTTTAAAAGGAACTGGCATCATAAAATGTGTTTAAATCATTAACATGAAATGAAATAGCAGTCAGGCACAAACAAATAAAGGAAACCCAAAGCTTAGGACTCTGCAGGTATTGATCATAAAACTTTTCTCTGAATTCACATTCGTCTATGACATCATTGAAAAAGTGCATAGCCCATGAGGCATCAAGTCCTTTGCCTGGTCTTACGTTTTGTCTCTGAAAAGCTTTTATTTTTTCCTTATTATTTTTCCCCTCTCTCCTTTGGTATGCTCCGTGGTTTCTCAGAAGTTCCTCAGGAACAGTCTATCCTGCCTGTTCCTTCAGAGGCGTCTTCTCCAAACCGGTCGTTAAGCCTCAGAGAGACGTTCCATATTCTCAGTCCCACCAGGATCCACTATTCCCGGTGCTGCAGTGGAAAGAGCCACGTTTTGATTTCCTCGAGAGCTGAGTTCAAATCCAGGTCAGCTTGTGAGGGTGCCTGTGGCCCCGGGTAAGGCACCATGCTCTCTGCTTCCTTGCCTATAAAATGGAGTGGGTGGCATTCTCTAGGATTGGTTTGAAGTTCAAATGAGAGAGTATTTGTGATAGAATAATTCTTCCCTCGCCCCCCCCCCCGACTACCACCCCAATATGTCCATGTCTTAATCCCCAGAACCTGTGAATATGTTAGGGTACAGGGCAAAGGGAAATGATGATTGCAGAAGGAATTAAGGTTGCTAATCGGTTGTCCTTGACATGGGAGATTATCCTAAATTATGTGAGTGGACCCAGTGTAATCGCAAGGGGGATATAGAAGAGTCAGTGTCAGAGTGATGTGAAGTGGGAGAAACAGAACCAAGCATCGCTGGCTTTTGCGGTGGATGAGGCCACAAACCGAGGAATGTGGGCAGCCTCTAGAAGCCGGGAAAGGCCAGACTCTCCCCTAGAGCCTCCAGAAGGAAATGCATCCCCGCCCACACCAGGAGGTCCATTTTGCATTTCTGACCTCTAGAACTGTAAAATATTTTCATTTGTATTGATTTGTACCACCACCTGTGTGGTAGTTACAGCAGCAATAGGAAACTGGGGTAGATAGAATACTACCCCTCCTTCAAGACGTCCACATGCTAGTCCCCGGGAACCTGTGAATACATATACCACCTTAGATGGCAAAGGAAAGGTTGCAGATGTGACTAAGGGTCTTGAGATGGGGCGAGTACCCTGATTAGCAATCAGTTCTACTGTCATAACAACAATCCTTGTAAAAGGAAGGCAGGGGTGTCATAGTCAGAGAAAGACTTATGACAATGGAAGCAGAGGTCAGAGTGAAGGGTCATGAAGCTCCAACAAGCAAGAAAGGGCAAGAAAACAGACCCACCCCCGGAGCCTCCAGAAAGGAACAGTTTCCTGAAAGCACCTTAGGTTTATCCCAGTGAGACCCAGAACTTTGTAAGATGATATAAGTGTGTTGTTTTTAAGCCACTAGGTTTTTGTTACAGTCATAATAGGAAACAGGGACAGTATAAATCCCCCTTCCCATTTAAATATCTCCCTTGATCTTTCTGTGACAGCTGAACTCTGCAGTCAAAGGTCTGCTCTAACCATCCTCTGAGGTGCACCACTGCCAGGGAGCCCAGCCTTCCCAGGGGCAAGTCTCCGCATTGACACTCGGGTCATGGTTCTCACATCTGGAACTGTGGGCTCTGCCTTCAATCAAAGGGTTAGCCTTTGATGACTCCGTCCTTGCCCTTGTCTATGCCCCCTTTGTTGCCTCAGACAAGTTCTGGAAAGAAGAAAGGCTCTCAGTTATCAGCATATTATCTCTTGGCACAATTTTTACCCATTCTTAAGAAGAACATCACCCCTTCTCCTTGTCACCTCTTGGGCACTCTGTCTACAGGTCTGAGCCCTTTGTCTTGCTGGATCTCTTTCTTCCCTCATCATCTTGAACTTGTCATGGGTAATGTTTCAGTGGATTTCAGATTTTCAATATTTAGCCTCACAGTTCTTCACCTCTTCCCCTTTCTTTTCCTCTGTTTGTTTCCATGCGTATCTAGAGACCTCGGTATTTTTTGTACTCGCTTGAGAGCTTTCCTCATGCCACCAGAAAATTCCTCACTTATCAGCAAGAAAAGAGACTACAGGTGCCATGCTTTTGAGCTTCTCCTTTGATATACTTGCATTCTTTCCTTCCTCTACAAAATGTCTTGGCTTTTAAGAAATTAAAAGAAATCATTGTGTAGTGAGAGATTACAGTGGCTTTCACTTTATGTATCACAACTTCAATTGTCCATTAACAAGGAAAATTCTGCTGGCTTATCTGCCAGCGAGCAAATACAAATTAGTCTTACTTCACCCTTTTTTTTACTCTGAAAACATTTCAGTGTATATGTCTTAAAAATATTTTCTATGCAACTAGGATCCTAAGATGCTCAACATCTTAAATTTGAATCCTTTTGGCTTTGTCTACTATTCTTCCCTTGGACTTCTATTTTTCCCATGTAGCAGGTCAGAACTTGACCTGTGTCCCTTCTAAATCTTGACTTGATTACCAGGACAAAAAATAAAACCGGCCCCATGCATCTAGATCCCACCCCAGCAGCGACTTGTCTGTCCATATACTCTCAGCAGCTGGCTTAGCCTTGCCTGGGAGGGAAT
The DNA here is from genome assembly GCF_963259705.1 of Myotis daubentonii. Lineage (NCBI taxonomy): Eukaryota > Metazoa > Chordata > Mammalia > Chiroptera > Vespertilionidae > Myotis > Myotis daubentonii. The sequence continues at coordinate 30,995,858 of NC_081855.1, read as the reverse complement.
GGAATACGTATTGTGCCTTTGCCTCCACTCTGGTATCTGTTCTACTTATCTCACGCTCCTCTCCTGCATTCCTCTCTCGAGACGTGGCTTAGGTCTGTACTTCATTCTTAGACACTGTCTCTTCAGATATTCCCTTTGCTTGTGAGCACACCCCATACTCTCTGGACCATACACTCGAAAGAGTAGGCAGCAAACAGGGACAGAGTCCATTTGAGACACGTGGTCACTGAGACGAATAATCACTGATGTGCTTTCTAGCAACTAGGCAGGAGCAGAAACTAAACGAAAGTGGTTAGTGTCCCTTTTCCTCAGGAATAAACAGGGCCTCCCTGTCTCCTCGCTTCAGTGCTTCCATCTGCAGCTGTCAGCGAGCATCCCCCAGGCTCTGCTGGAGATGGGGGGAGAGGGGAGGCTCCGGACTTCGCTTATTCCCAGGATTCTGGTTTTCTGCTCTTAATCTTTCTCCACCAGGTCCCAAGAAATCTCAGTGTCCCCATCTCCTCCCTCTTTCTACATTGCAACATCTATGGCTGCTCACTGCCCGCACTGATTACTAGAGCTCAAACCATCTTCTCACGCTCACCACACACCTATATTGATAAACTCACTTCATCCGCACGCTACTTGGAGAAAGAGGCAGCATGACCCAGACTTTTCAGCAAGTGAGTAGCCGGCCGGGATTAGAACTCTCCACCACACTCCTCCCTAGTGACTCTGTGCTCTTCCCACTCCTAGGTGTGTTTTTGCTGGAGTGTTTTGTTTTTAAACAGGGTATTTTAGCCAAGAAACGTGTGCTGGATATCTTCCACTTTGCTCTCGGAGAAGTTCCCCCACCCTGGTGGCTACAGGCAGCCTTTACCCTTGCCCTTGTCTTCTGGCTTCCTCTTGGGTTCAGCCAATGGGGAGGCCTGGCCAGAGGCTAAGGGTGGGAAAATACAGGCTCACCGTAGTCGCATCCCCACTCCCTGGGCGCTGGGTCAGGGGGGTTAGTCGTTCTGTCTCTCCACCCAAGGTCTCGGCTCCTATTCAGCGTCGTCTCTCTCCTACAGCTCTCTGAGCTCACGGAGCCACTCTCTCCTCTTACCCCTTCAGGTCTAGACGTGAGAACGGCTCCCAGCTATTGTTAGCTCTTGCCTGTTTCTCCAATCCCTATTGATGTACCTCCACCCAAACTTTAATATATAGTCATTTTCTTAAAGTTTCCTCTATTGCTCCCCCGAGGGTGCCCTCTATTTTTTACCAGAACCAGGCCTGCTAGAGAGGCTTGTGAAGGGGCTTCTGTTTATTCCTTTCAGCCACGAGGCCCCTTTCCCCTGAACCCTTTTACTGTCCTCAGATTTGCTCATGGGCGTATGTGACATCTTAGGAAATGTGTTTGCTGTGGTTGAGCTCCTGAGAAATGAGCAGGACCCCTGAAGATGACCACTGAGCCTCCGGAGGGGAATTCCACCACGTTCAAGGAGGAAGTCCCGCCCCCACACATAAAGCACAGGGCGGGCATTCACGGGCAGGATCCATGTCAGAGTGACACAAAACGGGTGGTTCAGTAAAGGAAGCCCCTCCTGGACCTGCCTTGGAGAAAGCCAATGTCGGTACTGTATCCACACAGCCCTTCTAAGTCCCTTTATGAGAAATGGACTGAAGTGCTTGTTTTCTGTGGCCAGCATGAGTGATGAACCATGGGGTCTCTCTCAGGGAGGTCCCTATGGTGTGTCACTCCCAGGATGCATCCCACTGCCACAGTGAACGCCCTTGAAAAGTCCTAAAGGAATGTCTCCAATGACCAACCAGCAATCTCGGGGATTCTCGGAGGCATCTACACCCCATTATCATCCAGGGCCACATCTTTCTCCTCCCCACACTCTGTCTAAGCCACTTAGAAACATTGTCACTGAACCCATCTCCTAGCAACGCAGGGCCCATCCACGCACAAGGCCTGGACAATGTCCATCTGCCATGACCGTGACGCACTCTTTGAAAAAAACTCTGCTACAAGACAATTACCTGGTTTCCCCATTCTGACTCAGATAACTCCAATGTTATTGTTATTCTCTGAACAACTGCTTCAACTTCCCTAAGCTTTTCCAAGTCCTCTATTTCCTTAGATCCACCTTGCAAATCTATACTGTTGGCAGGACAACGGCTGTTATCCTGTTTTCACAGAGCGATGAGGAAACAGATCATGATTTAAATTCTCAGAGCTAGCTGTTGGCAGGACTGGGATTAGACATTCGGTCTTATGTCCCCTGCCTTCCCGCTCCCTCCTTCCTACTACGTTAACTTTCAACTTATGACATTTGTATGCATAGCTTATCAATGTTCTTATTGAAAGTGCCTAACAGGCTGAAACTGGTTTGGCTCAGTGGATAGAGCGTCGGCCTGCGGACTGAAAGGTCCCAGGTTCGATTCCGGTCGGGGGCATGTGCCTGGGTTGCGGGCACATCCCCAGTGGGAGATGTGCAGGAGGCGGCTGATCGATGTTTCTCTCTCATCGTTGTTTCTGACTCTCTATCACTCTCCCTTCCTCTCTGTAAAAAAATAAAATAAAATATATTTAAAAAAAAAAAAAAGAAAAAAAAGAAAGTGCCTAACAGGATTTTGATGGTGGTGTTATTCTTACTACCGTCATGGGAAATTCCAAATCAATTGTGTCTTAATAAGGCTTATAGCAGCGGTTCTCAACCTGGGGGTCGCGACCCCTTTGGGGTCGCCTAAGACCATCAGAAAACACATATATAATTACATATTGTTTTTGTGATTCATCACTATGCTTTAATTATGTTCAATTTGTAACAATGAAATTGGGGGTCACCACAACATGAGGAACTGTATTAAAGGGTCACGGCATTGGGAAGGTTGAGAACCACTGGCTTATAGTCTTTAAGTTAAACTTTATCTATAAAGCATTTTACCATTAGAAGTGCAAAAATATTGTGGTTCGAGTGTCAAAGTGGCCCACAAAACCCTGACACAGTAGAGGAAGCAGTTCGAGCAGGAGCCCTGAACCCTAAATTTGACTATAATCTACCCCTTTACCCAGGGCGTGAACCTCTGCACAGCCCCGATGAGCTTGGAGCCTCCCAGGGGGAACTGTGGGCTCACTAAGGATGAACTACTTCATGCCAACATCCCGGAGAAGGGCCCCACAGCAGCCTGTCCAAGGACTGCTTTCCGCTAAGTCGCGTATCATAAGTGGGTAACTAGCTCCTTGAGTCAGACCCAAGCTTCTTTCTTTGAACATCCCACCCACAAAGCTGTCCAAATCATGTGCCCTGGAACCAAGTGACAAGGAATGAGGAAGCTGATGGCCACTGATTGCATGCCCCTTCGGTGATGGAGCACAGGGGATTCCATGTTGATGGGACTGGTACCTCTGCTAGAGACGCTCGCTGCATGTGAAATCTCTCTGCAGGAGCTGCAAAAGGAAACATAGCTGTGCCCTGTTTTCATTAAATTGAGAAAGGAAAAGAGAGAGAGAGAGAGAGAAGCATTGATTGGTTGCCTCTCATACACACCCCAATCAGGGATTGAACCAGCAACCTGGGCACGTGCCCTGACCAGGAATTGAACCAGCAACCTTTCGGTGCATGGGACGATGCTCAACCAACAGAGCCACACTGGCCAGGGCACCACCCTTTATTTTTTTATTTTGCCATGCTCACCATTAGAGAGATGAAATTCAAACAGCGGCTCCACATAGCCCCCAGCCTCCACACCCCACTTGGAATTCCAAGAGCTGGGGAGAGTCCCAAATAACCCTCTCTCCAGATCAGTTCCAACAATGGAAGCGCAGCTCTTCAATATCCTCTGCCCATCAACCATGTACCCAGCACCGTCCGCAGCCCTGAAGTACGTTTCAAAATGATAACCAGAAGCAATATTAATAATGACTTGGCCCAAGCCAGTCTGGCTCAGTGGGTAAAGCATCGGCCTGCTGACTGAATGGCCCCGGGTTCGATTCTAGTCAAGGGCACGTACCTCAGTTGCAGGCTGCTCCTGGCCCCGGTCGGGGCTTGTGCAGGAGGCAACCAATCGATGTGTTTTTCCCACACTGATATTTCTTTGTCTTTCCCTTCTCTCTTCCACTCTCTCTAAAAATCAACAGGAAAATATCCTCAGATGAGGATTGAAATAATAATAACAATGACTTGGAGGGGCAGAGCCTGGGGTCAGAGAATTCAATGACACAGATGGTATGTCAAATAAGAATCGAATACAATCCCTCTGCTTCCTAGTCACTCTTTCTGCAGACAAGTCCGTGACTCTTATCCTAAGGACGTCCACGTAGGCCAGTCAAACACGCCTGGCCTTGAGGCGGCCCCAGTCGCGGGTTCTTCTGAAGGCTGAGAACACCTGCAGCTTCCCCCCACTTATTTTAGCAACAATTCTGGAAGCAGCCAGAAGCTTACACCCGGAAGCCCTTTCAACTGTTTGTTGTGTTGTTGCTAACGGAGCCTGAGGTCTAAAAGGGGTTCCTAGGACGTGTTGACTAGTTATCTGCTACCCGGGGAGCCAGGGACACAGCGTGCGTAGGGGCTGCCCGGCTTAAGAGCCAGGGTCAGACCTGGTGGTTATTTAAAGCCTCCACCAGCAGTGTCAATGTCGCATTGACATTTTTTAAAGATGCTTTAAGGGGCCAGGAGTAATGGCTGGCTGGTTCTGATACTTAACCTTACTAATTTGGGATTTGGGCTGAAATTATAAACAGCTGTTGCAACATCTCCAGATTCCTAGGCAAAAAAAAATAAATAAATAAAAATAAAAATAAATGGGGGTAACTGAGGGGATTTGCCTTTGGCCTGTTCAGGATTTTGGTAGTTGAGTTTTCTCCTTCGGGAATGAGGCCCCATGGGAAGTAGGCTTAGGATTTTGATTACATTTGGGAGAAATGAAATGTTTTCGATTGTGAAGAATCTAATCCAACAAATACGTATCAAATGTCCACTGTGGTCCTTGCAACTCAGATGATTTACTAAAACTCCCCAAGTTTTGTAAATTCCAAAGACAATCACTTCCAAATAGGGTGCCCAAAAGAATCCATTCTTCCTTAACCCATTCAGATATTTCATCAGCTCTATGTGGGGCGCATTCTCTGTGCAGGCACAATAGTCTTAGATATAAGTACTCTTATCTGTTCCCAGAGGAGAGAACATTTAAGCAGAGTTTGAAGGATGAAGGTCATTTCACTGGATTGAGGAGGGATAGTGAAAGGATATTCTCGGGTATTCTGGGTAGAGATAAGAGTGTATGCCAGGCTCTCTCCACCTGGGCACTACTAACATTTGGGGCTAGCTAATTCATTATCGGAAGGAGTGACCCTGTGAGTTTTAAGATATTTAGCCATTTTAAAACAGGCTCGATCCCCAGTAGGAGGTGTGTAGGAGGCAGCCGATCAATGATTCTCTTTCATCATTACTGTTTCTACGTCTCTCTCCCTCTCCCTTCCTCTCTGAAATATATATACGCATATATCCCAGCACCAATGAACTTACTAGCTATTTGGAAAAACATGTACGGAAACAGATACCTATAATACCTGGCAGAGTGGAATAAACTTCATAATTTGACAAGACCCTTTAAAACAGTGGTTCTCGACCTTGGCTGCACATTAGAATCACCTGGGGATCTTTTTAAAATCCTGATTTCTGGGCCTCGTCCTCTGGAAATTCTGTTTCTTTGTTGTGGGGTGGGGCCACAACATTAGTAACAAAGAAACAGAACTTCCGGAGGATGAGGCCCAGAAATCAGGATTTTTAAAAAGATGCCCAGGCGATTCTAATGTGCAGCCAAGGTTGAGAACCACTGCTTTAAAAAAAAAAAAACTTGAACGGGACTGACAAGAAAAAACTGGAATGGCTTCGATGAAAAACACTTTCTGTTCGCTTCCTATGGCTGCATAACTGATCACCACCCACTTAGTGACTTAAAGCAACAGCCATTGCTTATTTCACAATGTCTGCAGGTCAGACGTCCAGGCACAGTGTCGCTGGGTTCTCCCCTCCGGGTCTCACCGTCTGAAATGCAAGGAGCAGCTGGGCTCCTTTCTCACTGGGAGCTCCTGGTCCTCCAGCTCGTGTGGTTGCTGGCACAATCCAGTGCCTCGCTTGATGTCCTGGGGGGTTTTCTCTCAACTCTTAAAGGCTGCTCTTGGGTTCTAGAAGTCACTCTCAGGTCCTCGCCACTTGGCTTTCTCCATCCTCAAAGCCAGCAGCAGCAACCACCCAAAACCCCTCCCCCATTCGGATTTCCTTTTTCAGGAAGAGCCCGGTCTAGTTATGGGGCATACCTGATTAGGTCAGCTCTACCGAGGAGCCCTCCCCTCCCTGAAGTGAATTGTGCCATAGGACATAATCTGACCCCGGAGTGACTTTTGCATCATATTCAGCCATCCCAGTCACACTCAAGGGGAGGGGATTATACAGGATGTGGACACCCCGTGGGAGGAATCTTGCAGACCCTCTGAGAATTCTGCCTACCACATACTGCTAGCTACTCACCAACGTCTCCCAGAGCCGCAGGAACGACTCCCTTCCTGTCACCAACCCTGCAGTAGCATGTGTCTGGCAGGCTTCGAAGGTCTTCACTCTGCTCCCCAGCCAAGCCTCTGTCTGTCCTTTCAGGTGGCCTGATTGACACCGGGTCACGAGGGTGACCCAGAAGATACACTGAAGGTCTAACTGTGCCAGGCATACTTTATACATATTGTCTCATTTGTCCTCGCCATAACCTGTATTGTACCTAGTGTTCAGGTGTTTTATGACTGCAAACTGAAGCTTTAGCCCTCAAAACCATACAGCTCAGGGCTAGAATTATTCCCAGCTCGGTCTTCGTGCCCATTCTCTCTCCACTGCACAACTGGAAAGTTGCCATGGTAACACCTGCCCCCCACTCACTCATCCTCCAATGCTGCCCATGCCTTCTGCCCATGGGGCAGAGAGTCCTCATTTTAAGTAGATGGTCCCAATGTTAGCTCGTGTCTTTAATGTTGATCCTGAACATTCCTTTAGCACATTTAGAATTCAGAGAGCACGACCAGAAAATAGAAGAAAGGGCTCATTTTTCTTTGGAGATTTATAGTTTTTATCTTCCAGGAACAAAGTACTTAGTACAAAGTACATATTAATATTGTCTCATCAATACATATAGAATTCCTTGGCTACCCCTTCTGAGAGATGGGAGAGCTTTTGAAAGCTGCAGGAATTCCCTATGAGGCTGGGAGATTCACACCCACGAAACAGAAACTGATTGTGATCATTCCTTCCTCACGTTGATATATTTTTTCTACTTGTGACATTTTTCCTTAAGGAGTTGACATCTTCAAAAAAGAAATATAGAGCTATTGTTTAGATGAGCTATATTATCAGTGTGTTATTGTAATATTTCCAGAGAGGGTCATCTAACTTAGTGCTTCCCAGCCTCTCCCTGACCCCTTCCACATCACAGCAAACATAAAAAAAATGATAAGATGTGGAAGGCACACTGGGGTGATTCGATGAGGCTGCTCACAGTAGGAGGCCACTGCCTTGGGGCTCTGAGCACTCACAGACCATTTCCGGCCCTGAAAACAGAACAAGACACTATGGCCACATACCTATAGCCCATTTGACACACAGACACCCTAGTTGGGAAGTTCTTCTCTATTCAACAGAGAGCGGTTAACCAATAATTGAGTACTGCCAGATATTTAATTTAATAACTACTTACTGAGTGTTTATAATGTGTCAAACACTGGGTCTAGGTGCTAGGAATACAGGGGCGAATAAAAGACTGCCATCACCCCCAAATAGCAGTCTAGTGTCTGAAAACATATACCCCATGAGGATAGAAAATCATTTTCATCTTTGTGTGAATACATCTGGTTGATAATGGCCACCTGAAATACTAGTTGAGAAGGATCCCGAGGCCTCCAGGTACAAAAGGGGGAAGTGTGATCACTTAGCCATACTTGCCACATGGGAAAACAGGGAAAGTACCATAAGCATGCAAGCCACACACCGGCCAACCCTGTTCCTGTCACTGCAGTCTGATATTAAGAATCCATCGTAGGTTCCACTTCCAATTGTCACATTGTTCAGGTGACTGTGTTGTGTTTTCCCTGTCCTCCCTGGTAATGACCATTGTGTTTAGCAATCAACAGCACTGATTTACGCAAGTGGCTTTCAAGTCAATCACTCCAGCGCTGAAAAACAATGGCTTTGAATGGAGTTATTTCCTGGGAGAATGTTAAACGTTTCCGAGTTCAGCCATCCAAGGAAAGGCGGCTCCCTGCATGCAAGGGAAGAGAATGAAACGTGTTCTGGCAGCTGGACCAAGATAAAGTGCTCGGACAAGTGCTGTAGCGGCCTGGGAGTGAATGGGAGTAACTCGCTGTTTCCTGCCTAAATATTGTGCTGTTGGATGCATTCAGCCGCCTCACGCAGTGCGCTTTTAATTACTGATATAAATCCTGATAGAGTCCCCAAGGGATCAGAAATAACCTTTGGCCATTCTGTCTGCAAACAATAGCAAGTCTGCAGAGGGAAGGTAGCCAGTGCAAGTGATTCCAAGGGAACTCCTTTATATCCGATTTATTGTCTAAGCTTCACACCATTGAGTGGTGGCCCATGGGTATGGGTTCCAACCCAAGATCCTTAACATCCAAGGGCAAACTCTAAAGTCCCATGCTTCCGCAGACTGAAGGCTGGAGCTAAAGCCTGGGAAGGGATGGAATGAGGGATTAGACCTGACAGTGGAAGTGCTATGGTCTTAATTGTAATTGGAGAAAAAGGCCCCTTATGTAGTACATACTGGGTACGGGTGCTTTAGATCTTATTCTAAATGTAAAGAAAATAACTTTTAATACAGGTAAATGGCTTGTGGAGGTGCTCAAAACCATAGGAAAGGGGGACAGCACCTATTGCTCACATTTGTGGCATAAGAACCCAAAAGGCCGTTCTCAGATGTACATGCAAAGAGAGAATCGAGTCAGAAACAAATAGGTCACCTGAAATCTTGTCACCAACTCAAACAGGGTAAGGCAAAAAGAAAAGAAAAAAGGAAATTTAAGTTTGCAGATAAAAAATGGCAAGGACCTATGAGAGCCCAAGCCAGATCTTTCTACCTCTCATCATTCCAGACCTGACTCCTAGAATGCCAGCCAAGACCAGATGTTGCCTACTCATCCCGTGTGCCCATGAGAGATATTCGTGAGAGATATTCAACGTGTATTAGGTTCTAACAATTTAAAAGCTTCTCATGAGGCTGTCACTTTTTTTATGTTTGCATTGATTTCAGAGAGGAAGGAAGAGGGAGAGAGAGATAGAAACATCAACGATGAGAGAGAATCATTGATCAGCTGCCTCCTGCATGTCTTGTACTGGGGATTGAACTCGAAACCCGGGCATGTGCCTTTGACCAGGAATAGAACCATGACCTCCTGGTTCATAGGTCAATGCTCAACCACTGAGCCACGCCAGCCGGGCAAGGCTGTAACTTTCTTAAGGGGAATGACCATATGGATGCATAAAGTCAAACTCACTTCCCCATTCCATTTGATCTCGGGTGGTTGAAATTTCTTCTATTGAAAACATTGCTAGAGATTGAATTTCTTGCTTTCTTTTCAAGGGGATAATTCTTCAAAAATAAAATCAACAACCAAAAAAAGGCAAACTGATTTCAGAGAAAAGAGTGTGTGGGGGGAAGACCCTGAGCATTGCATTTCTTTGGAGTTGCTTCTCCTCCGCCTCAGCCAAGACCCATAAAGTCGCCTTTCATTTTCAGTAGGAATCTCATAGCAAGTTTACCCCCATCTATCACCAGTTCCAGAGAGTCATTTGTTTATGAAAAGAGTTTATTAACTGGATGTAATTGCATTCTCTTAAGAAACATGGTCACCTCAACTTAGGAACTCTCTGTCCATTTATGTAATCTGTGATATGAATTATGATAAACAGAAACTCTAACTCTATGGACAAAGATTTGAACTCGTACCCTACCTTTGAAAATAAAATAAAAACATCCGCTTCTGTAGGCATAAAAATTTGCAGGATGCACATGCTTTTCTAAATTTCATCACATGTAACCCTCAGCGTGATCCCCAACAATATAAATGAAGTAAACTGGGGCTCAATGACTATTCAAGTTCATTCAAGGCTAAGACTCTAATCCAGTTTTTTTTTGGGGGGGGGACCCCAAATCTGGAGCTTTTCCCACCAAACCAGAGAGATCTGCAGAAATGTCTATAATCCCACCCTCCCTCTCCCTGGGAACACAGTGAATGAAGTGGGCATCGTGGCCATTTGTTATCTATGGGATACAAAGTGGAACTTGGTCCCTTCCACTGAAAATTAAATACAGACCGAAGAGCTGGTTTCCATTAACTGAGAGCAGAGAGAGAAAGGTTTGACTTACCCAGCAGGGATTTACAAACCATAAGGCAGAGAGCGGAGGCAGGGCACCGAGAGCATGGCGCTTTGGAGGACGGGGGCAGCTGAATCCTCAGAAGGGGATATCTGGCAAAATGGAATGCACTGGCTCTTCCGGTCTGGAAGACTATAGAGCAGCTGTGGGCAAACTACGGCCCGCGGGCCGGATCCAGCCCGTTTGAAATGAATAAAACTAAAAAAAAAAGAGACCGTACCCTTTTATGTAATGATGTTTACTTTGAATTTATATTAGTTCACACAAACACTCCATCCATGCTTTTGTTCCGGCCCTCCGGTCCAGTTTAAGAACCCATTGTGGCCCTCGAGTCAAAAAGTTTGCCCACCCCTGCTATAGAGTAACCTATGCAGACACTGGCAGAGGCGTGTTAGGTCCTTTCAATCATTATAGGAATTCTGCTGCAGAGCAGCCAGCTAGCCAAGAGGGTGGGTAGTGGGCCAGCCACATGTCCTCTCTTACTCTTGGACTCTGGAAGGCTATGTCCTAATACAGTGATGGCGAACCTTTTGAGCTTGGCGTGTCAGCATTTTGAAAAACCCTAACTTAACTCTGGTGCCGTGTCACACATAGAAATTTTTTGATATTTGCAACCATAGTAAAACAAAGACTTATATTTTTGATATTTATTTTATATATTTAAATGCCATTTAACAAAGAAAAATCAACCAAAAAAATGAGTTCGTGTGTCACCTCTGACACGCGTGTCATAGGTTCACCATCACTGTCCTAATACCTTTAAGAACCGCAGGCCCTCCCTCCCAGTCTCCCCAGCTGTGGAAGGGGAGGGAGGACACAGGTAGTCAGAGCTGACAGGCAGCTGGGAGGTAATGTCACTTGGAAGTCTTCACCTCACTGCAGGGAGCCATGTCCTATGCTGCACCTGAGAACCAAGGCCTGGCGGTGATCAGCTGGTGACGGGACTCCCCGCCTACTGGGAGGGCCATTTGGCAGCTCTGAGTTCCCCTTGTCCCTGGGCAGACCCAAATGACCACCTGCATCTCTGAGACTTTGCTCAGGGGAGCCTAGGCTGTTACTTCCTCCCGAGTGGAATTAGGCTCCAGGTATGAATATCAAACCATTTCTTCCCCATAATTTCAAATGTTTCTTAAATGCTCATGACTCCAAAACTTTAGTCCAGACCCTCCTCCAGTGCTCCAGACCGGGGGTCAGGAACCTTTTTCTGCAGAGGGTCACATAATGTCTCTATTACACAGTCTTATTTTTTTAAAACAACCTTTGAAAAATATGAAGAGCATTCTTCTACTGGTCCTGCACCAGATTTGAGCCTCAGGCCATAGTTTGCTGCTCCACGCCTCCCTCTACATTCCTCATTTCTCCCTTTTCCACAATCTGCCACATTTTTTTTCTCAAAAGCAGGAAATCTTAAAATCTCAGAGCAGCATGATTTACAGCGGCACTAAATGTCACGCAGGGGCATGCTAAGCACCTGAGTATTTTGTAGTAGTTATTGTTGTGAAGCAAACAACCCAAACATTTGTGGCTTAAACCCAGAACCAACATGCACTGTTATCATCCCCAACAGTTTCTGGGGGTCAGGGATTCAGAACGGCTTAACTGGCCAGTTCTGGCTCAGAGTCTCCCAGGGGATTGCTGTCAAGCTATTGAGCGGGTTGACAAGCAGATCCTAAAATTGATTCTAGATGTTTGACATTTCCAGATAGACAAAACAATTTGAAAAAAGTTGTAGGAATTGCACATCCCAATTTCAAAGCATACTCTAAAGCTCTAGTTATCAAGATCAGTGTGATGCTAGATCATAAGTAAATCCTTAGATTTACAGCCAATTGATCTTTGACAAAGGTGCAGGGCAGTTCATTGTGGAAAGGGTAGCCTGTTCAAGAAATGATGCTGAGAAAATTGAATTTAGACATGAAAGTGAACTCAAAATAGATTTTAGACATAAGCATAAGAGCTAAAGCAATAAGACATTTAGAAGAAAATATTGGAGGAAATCTTTAAGACCTTGAGTAAAGCAAAAATTTTGTAGATATGGCATCAAACAAATGAGCCTTAAAAGGAAAACAAGGATACATTGGATCTCATAAAAATTCAAAACTTTAGCACTTTGAAAAACAATGAAAATGAGGAATCAAGCAACAGGCTGAGAGAAAATACTTGCAAAATACCTAAGGATAAAGAACTTGCATTATGAATTTATAAAGAATACTTGGAACTCAGAAAGACAAACAACCCAATTATAAAACAGATCAAAAGATATGAGTAGATGTTTCACCAAAGAAGATATACAAATGGCTACTACACACAGGAAATGACACTCAATGTCATTAGTCATAGGAGTAACGTAAATTAATACCATTTCAACTCACTGAAATACCTATCATAAATAACAGACAATAACAAATACTGCCGAGAATATGGAGAAACAGGAACATTCAGACATTGCTGGTGGGAATGTAATGATGCAGCCACTGTGGAAAGCAGCTTGGCAGTTCTTCAAACAGATAAACATAGTTATCATATGCAATTTCACTCAAAAGTCTATACCAGAGGTCCTCAAACTTTTTAAACAGGGGGCCAGTTCACTGTGCCTCAGACATTCCCCACATGCACACTGTGGGCCCGGGACGAGTTGGCTGCTAAGCAGGACAGGCAGTGGTGGCAAAAACACCCGGCAGGCCAGATAAATGTTTTCGGCGGGCCACATGTGGCCCACAGGCCATAGTTTGAGGACCCCTGGTTTATACCCAAGAGAATAGAAAACACATGTACACACAAAGACTTTACATATGAATAGTCATAGAAGCTTTAGTCATTACAGCCCCAAACTGAAGACAACCCAAATACCCAACAACCAGCAAAACAAAATGTTTCACATTCATTTGATGGAATACTATGCAGCAAAGAACATGGAACAAACTCCTGATACATAACATGACATGGATGAACCTCAAAAGCATTATACTAATGACTCTATTTATAGTAAATGTCCAGAAAAGGCAAATTTATAGAGGCATGGTTAGGTTGGTGGTTGCCCAGGGCTGGAAGTGAGATGGAGAATTGTTCAATTATGTAAAGTATACTCCAATCATATTATCACAGGGCAGGCTTCAGTCACTAGAAAGCTCAAATGAGACTACAGGACTCACTTTCAAGGGGGTTTACTCACATGGCCGGCCAATTGGTACTGGTTATTGGTGGGGGACCTCAATTGTCTGCACAAAAGGCTCTTCGAACGACTGCTCAAGTATCCTCACCACATGGCAGCTGTCTTCTTCTAGAGCACCTGTGACCCAAAGAGAAAGAATCAGATATCATCTACCCGGTCTATTAACTCTCCTCAGAGGTCAGAGCTACAGTGGTCAAACTAAGAAATCAAGAAAGGCTCAGCTGCCAGAGAGGAGGGGGCGTAGGGGTTTGTGTGAAATGGTGACGGGATAAAAAATACAAATTGGTAGATACGGAATAGTTGCAAGGATGTAAGCTATAGCATAGGGAATACAGTCAATAATACTGTAATAACTATGTATGGTACCAGATGGGTATTAGAAATATTGGGGCAAAGTGTGATTGTCTAATCACTATGCTATATACTTAAAACTATTATAAAATAATATTGAATATAACTGTAACTGGAAAATAAAATAATAAATTCATGCTAGTTGCTAAAAATAGAAAGATGTCTCAGATGGATTTCTTGACTGACTCAAACTTTCTCTGGGGGCATTTAATTAAAATTACATCACAAACTCTTTTGTTTGTGTTTCTTAAAAGCAACTCTTTGTTCTAGACTTGGGTTTGATTGTCTCATCTATACAAATGAATAACAAAAACTAAATGTTTTTACAGTGAATAAACTGGAGCTGCTGGTCCATGGACCACAGTTTGAGTAACAAGGTTCTATACTATCCACCCCACCCCATGCCACCCCACCATACTCTATCCCCAGGATCCCACACAAACATTTTCCCACTGACTTGATCCATAAAAATAGGCCTCTTGAGAAAGTCTGTCCCACCAAGTCATCTATATGGCCAAACACTTCTGAGTAGAAATAGTTAATATAAAGTGAATTCCTACTAAGCACCAGATACTTTACATATATTACTTCATAGTATTTTCACAACAACCCAAGTTATTACCGGTCTCATTTTATGGGAGGAAACTGAGGCTCAAGTATTACATAATTTGCCAACACTGTGTGGCTAGCAAGTAGCAGAATTGGGTCTTGAACCCCAGAAGTCTGCCTAAAGATTCACACATAATTGTGTTTACACTATTCTGATCTCAGTGGAGGAACACAGTTTATACTCAACCTGCATCCACATGGCTGGGACCAGGATGGAGCCATCCTGGTTTGGGGCAGTTGTTCATCTCCAATATTGAATAATACAATCAACTTATCAGCCAGGAGAAGAGAGCATGAAGTGTAGTTCTCCTGACCCTATTGTAAGCACCATGAGACCCCCAAGCAATCTATTAGATTTTTAGTGACAAGGAAAAAATTGGAGACATGGGCCAACTTGATAAAACATGGAGGATTAGGAATAAATTTTAAAGAAAAAAAAATTTTCAATTAAAAATTAGGTAGTAGTACATAACAAAAGTTGGAAAACTAAGACCGGAAAACCAAATATAATTCACCATACAAATTTTGCAAATAAAACTTTATTATAACATAACCATGACCATTGCCTATGGCTGCTTTTGCAGAGTTTAGTAGTTGCAACAGAGACCATATGACGTGAAAGTCTGAAATATTTACTGTCTGGCTCTTTAAGAAAGTTTGCTGACTCCCGGATACACTCATTGGAAGCAGTTGATAGGTGTCTGGTTAGAATAGGACATACGGTGCATCAGGCAAGACAGCACCACAGAAGACAGAAGGTAGGTGACTCCTCAATCTTTACAGGAAATCATGAAATGCACCAGAGGAAGAACGTGAGGAAACAGATTATGCTGTGGTCAAGAAAAGACTTTCGTTTGCTCAGACAAGCCATGACCAACTTTGTAAGATCGGACAAGCAAGTGCTGGCCCGACGGGCTGCTGAGACGTATGTCCCTCTGCAGCTCTAGAAATGCTGGGCTGGAAGCAGGGTGGCAGGGAACGCTGGAGGTAGCTCACACAGCCCTTCAGGTCCTGGCGGTCTGCAGCCCCTTCCTAAGGCGCCCATGCAAACGTCAGAGAAGGACAATGGAAACAGGACAGAAGACAGGACTAAACAGGCTGCACCCAGTCACCCGTAATTCCACAAATACTTATGGAGTGGACACAGGCATCGTTTTGGCAATAACGGCAGGGGCAGAAATAAGAATCGCAGCTACAATAGGGCTTTGGGCCTGGTTTTCATCCCATTTAACTAATACAACAATTCAGTACTACTGTTTTGTAGATGAGGAGGCTGGAGCTCAGAAAGCTTACCCAGGTGGTCAGTGCCACAACCGATTGGAAGGATTGGGAGTTAAGGGTGCCAGGTTTCTTCTGCTCTGAATGGGGACCAGCTAGGAAATCATAAGTGCCAAAAAGAGAACTGAGGAGCTAGGAAGAGAACTTAGGAGTCCCTAACCGCCTCATCTGCATCCGAACAGGGGTGCCTGACTCCCCAGCAGGTACAGCGTAAAAACCCTCCAAGCCTTCATTATTTGCTGACAGTCACTCTGGGGGTTTCAGTCCTTTGTGTGTTTGTGTTTCTTGTGGGTCTGAAAACCACATAGGACATCTAGGACCCCGAGGCCTAGTGATAAATCCCAGCAGCCACGGGCCCTGCACAATTGCTTGCTTGCTGCGCTGATTACCGGGTGGGGCTCTGTAAGACAGAGAAGGGATTGCATAAAGTGAGGTGCTAAGAACATGGTCATCCCATTACATTTTTAAACCACAGAACCCTGCCATCCCCGGATCTAGGTGTCCTCTGCTATTGTCGGAGACAGAAAGGAGAAGTGACTTGACCAAGGTCACACAACTAGGAAAGAGCAGATTCTAGGCTAGACCCTAGATGAGTTAACTCCAAGTCCAGATTGCTCCTAATCCGCACCCCACTGTATCACACTGCATTCTCCGGGGAAAACTCGGTCCATAAAGAGCCAAACCAAGAGTGTAACTAGGAAAACTAGTCTTTACTACACGCAACAAAAATGCTGTCCGTGTGTGTTCAGCTAAGCAAAGATCGCACTGCTGGCCCGTGGGGGAGAGCTGGAGAGAAGGCAGCTTCTTTTCCCTTCGGTGTAAGAAGCCACACAGCAGCTCAAACCAGCTCATGAGAGCCAGTTGGTAGCATCTCTTTCCAACCTCATATTCAGCCACAAGCACATTGTTGGCTTGATATCGGACACGGGGTGGGGGGGGGGGCAAAATTTACACCATGAAAAATCAACAAGTGCTACAAATGAGGTCTCCTTCCCAGCCCTCGCCCTCAGCCACAGCCCCAGCCCCAGCCCCAGCCCCAGCCACAGCCACAGCCACAGCCACAGCCACAGCCACAGCCACAGCCCCCTCCTGGAAGTGAGCTCATCAACGTAGAAAATGTGATGCTTCGGTGGCAGGGGTAGTGCGGGTTCCTCACCTGTCTGAGCAGAGGCTGCACCGTGAGGCTACCCCCAGCTTCCCTTTCCCTCACCTCTGCCTTTCTCTTCTTCCTCTCTTGACTTCGGGCTGTCCTGGGGACAGAAGTTGCCATAATGGCTCTGGTTCCAGGGGCAGACGCCGTCTGGGTGTCATGATTTTCCCATGTTATTGGGCATTAGAATCACCTGGTGAGTGAGTTACACTCATTGGATACTTTCCCTGGAGCTCCCGGGCTATGGCCTGAAAATTGACATTTCTAACAAGCTCCCAGGTGACACTGATGTTGTTCATGCAGAGACCACACGTTGGAAACCTCACCGGCTTGAACCTCAGTGTACTGCACAGTCTGCATTGGTTTAGTTCCCACACAAGCACAGAAATTCTTGACTTCTCTCAGAGACAGCGAGAAAGAGCATTGCTACATGGGTACAATTTGTTCCCCAAATTCACAGCCACCCCTGCCTTTGACTTTCTTATTCTGAGAAGCTGGGAAGCTGGAGAAACTACATAAATGCAGTGTTCACAGGTTTGCAAGTATTTAGAGTTAATTCATCCAGGGTGTAGCCTAGATTCTGCTAATCAGGTGTCCAAAGCAATCAGAGCCTTGTATTCAAAGCCGGGGGTATAAGAGGACACACGTACCTTCTTACGCAGGGATAGGAAGGTCTGCAGTGGAAAGGTTTCTTACTTTCCAAATAAAGCAAGGTGATTTGGGATCACGAGGTTCCGAAAAGGCTCAGGAATTTGAGACACCGGATCCTCTGAGAGCAGAGTTGAGGGGCAAGACTGAACACAGATGGGCTGACAGCTGTATATGTAGCAGTAGCTCCCCATCCCCTCCTTCCTCCTGAGCAACCAAGAGAGTTCTTTCCCGACCAAGCCTGAAAATTGGAGGCATGGTCGCTGAAGAAGTGAACCACACAGGCTCTGAACGGGCACATCAGGTGCACACAGGAGCAGGGGAAATTGCCATCCTGCCAATAAGGCTATGACAATACATGTTTACATTCTGAGTGTTATGAACATTACCTCCCTTTTACTGCTCCCAGACCAGACGGTCTTACATTTCTGGGCAGGATTTCGGTAATTCTTCTCCATAGGAACAAGTTGGCCCTGGGGGGAGGGGGGAGGGAAATACCTACGATACTGACATTTCATCTAATGAAAAAGCTGTCCCAGGTTTGATCACCCAATAATTATGCCTAATGTCCAACACCTCTCTCTGCAGCCAGAGTTTCCTGTTAGCTCAGTGGTTCTCAACCTTCTGGCCCTTTAAATACAGTTCCTCATGTTGTGACCCAACCATGAAATTATTTTTGTTGCTACTTCATAACTGTAATGTTGCTACTGTTATGAATCATAATGTAAATATCTGATATGCAGGATGGCCCTAGGCAACCCCCGTGAAAGGGTCGTTTGACCGCCAAAGGGGTCGTGACCCACAGTTTGAGAACCGCTGTAAGTTCTTTACTTAATTAACAAATGCCAGAAGGAAACTTGCTAACCTGAAACAGAGATCGAAACAAATAAATTGGCCCAGCTGGCATGGCTCAGTGGTTGAGTGTCAACCCATGAACCAGGAGGTCACGGTTCCATTCCCAGTCAGGGCACATGCCTGGGTTGCGGTCTCTATCCCCAGTAGGGTGTGTGCAAGAGGCAGCTGATCAATGATTCTCTCTCATCATTGATGTTTCTATCTCTCTCTCCCTCTCCTTTCCTCTCTGAAATAAAGAAAAAATATATTTTTAAAAAACACAAGTAAACTGAAGAAGAAAGGAGCAATTTCAGAAGAAAACTATAATTTCTATCCTTATAAGATGAGAAAAAATATTGTACCCACAGAGCAAGAACCAATGAGTTCAGAGAAAAGTTCATGGAAATAGACCAATGTAATAAAAAAAAAAATTGTTGTTGTTAAAAGTCATTTGAAGGCCTGGAAAATAAAGTTGAGCTCATCTTCTATAATCTAGGGGGAAAGTCAGAAATGAAAAAATAAGAGAGAAATATATGAATACTAGCAGAGTGGGCGCTTTGACAGATTAAAGATGGCTAAAAAGTCTTTGCTATTCTTCCAGTTGAGCAA
The DNA here is from genome assembly GCF_963259705.1 of Myotis daubentonii. Taxonomy (NCBI): domain Eukaryota; kingdom Metazoa; phylum Chordata; class Mammalia; order Chiroptera; family Vespertilionidae; genus Myotis; species Myotis daubentonii. Next base: position 30,976,809 of record NC_081855.1, on the reverse strand, counting down.
TAGAGTCCAAATGTCCTCCTCTTGACAGAGAGCTTGGACTTGTTACTTACTTGATAAATAGAATGTCAGAGATGTGATATTCTGGAACTTCCAAGGTGTGGTCAAAAGAAGACATGCAACTTCCATGCAGGCCCCCTATACTACTACTCTAGAACCGAGTCACCATACTCTAAGGAAGCTCAAGCAGCCTTGTGGAAAGTCCCATGTGAAAAGGCACCAAGGACCCCATCAACAGCTTACCACCAACTAGCCAGCCCTGTGACTGAACCATCTTGAAAGTGGGGCCTCTAGTCCCATTGCAGAAGCTTTAGTGATGCCACATAAAGCAGAAACGAAGCCATTCCCTGCCCCCAGCGAGCCCCGCCCGAATGATAGATGTGTGAGTAAAGTAAATTATTGCTATTGTCATAAGCCACTTAGTTCTGAGATGGTTTATTATATGTCAATAGATAACTGGAACATTTAACTGATAAGAATTTTAGAAATAGAGATGAGGAAAAAGAGAGAAAACAATAGAAGGAAGGAAACTTTCAAAATAATAATACAGGAAAAATTCCCAGGACTGGGTCTCTAGATTTAAACCAAAAGCAAAAGAAAATTCTGAGTGCCCAACACAATGTATTAAAAAGTTGCTATTCTGAGGCAAATTATCATAAAATGTCAGAATACTAGAGATAAAGAGATAATCCTAAAAACTTCTAAAGAGAAGGAAAGGAGAGGAGGTGAGGGAGCCAATAGAAATATCAGAGATCAATTGTTCTTATCTGCAGTGCTGGAAGCTATGGTAGAAGGTAATAAAGAAATGCTTCCAAGCTATTGGTGGGGGAGGGGAGGGGTGCAGGGGCTGGGGGCAGGGGTTAAACCCAGAATTCTATGCTCAATGAAACTATTAATTAATTGTAAGAGGAGAATAAAGACATAATTTTTACTTGCAAGTTCTCAAAGACTTGTTCTGCCAGAGAAGAGCAAGTCAAGATAAATGAGGCCTGGGCTTCAGGAAGCAGGGGTCCAGCACAGAGAGGTGCGGGAATTCCCAGGGGCAGGTGAAGGGAAATTCCTCTGTGCTGGCTGAGCAGCAGGCCCCTGCAAGTAGAGCCAGCAACCCAGTTTGAAGAATGGGGGGTTGGAGGAGGACAGGGAGGGATAGAATCAATACATTCCCTGGTGGTTTGCCCATGTTGAAAGGAGTTTTGCAGTTCTGAACAATGATTTAGGTTTCAATGAGTGATGGTAAATGAATAATTATGCAACAATAAAATGTTAAAGAAGCCACCCATCCTAAGAAAAGCAAAAAGTTGTAGAGAAAAGAAATGTAAATACTACAGTCTACAGACTTCACTATGATAATGTTTACATGGTCATAATAATGTAAACACAGATTATTGAACCCAACATTGCAAAATTGCAATGTCCTGGTACTGTAAGAATGTGAGAAAGAATGGAGGGCAATTCAAGAGCGATGAACAGGTCTTCTGCCATGGTAAGAAATCACTAGCTAATATCTTTTTTAAAAATATGCTTTTATTGATTTTAGAAAGAGATGAAGGGAGAGGGAGAGAGATAGAAACATCGATGAGAGAGAAACATCAATCAGCTGCCTCCTGCATGCCCCCTACTGGGGATCGAGCCTGAAACCCAGGCATGTGCCCTGGCTGGAAATCAAATCTACGACCTCTTGGTTCATGGATTATTGCTCAGCTACTGAGTCACACTGGCCAGGCCGTTAGCTAATATCTTACTAGTAAGTTGAAAAATCAAGAGAGAGCAGTCTAAACATGTTATTTGGATGTAAAGCAATACATATAGGGCTACATGACTGATACCAATTTTTCTGAGAAAGAATTTGTTTAGAGGGAGAAGGGGACTAGGGTAAGGTAAGTGAGGTGCCTGGGCTCAGAACTGATGTGCACAATTCTGGGAGTGAGTGCCATCTTGCATTTTGCACCCTAGACATTGTGCCTCACCCTAGTCCCAACCATAGGGGAAAGTGCTGGATATCAGGAAGGTGGTGGTATAAAGAAGATGAGGAAAATGTAGAGAGATGGGAGGAGGCTCAGGGCTGTGTAGGTCACATACTGATGAATGGACTGAATGGGACACCTTTAAATCAAACCTGAATAGATGGGTAGGCTTTTGCAAGGTGGATAAGAGAATGGCATTCTAGGTTCAATAAACAAATGCAAAGGAGCAAAGGCAGGCATATGAAGTTGGGCTGGGGGTGGGGAGTGATGGACATAACTGGGAAGAAGAGGGAACAAGAAGAATTTGATGGATTCCTATTATGGATCAGATTCTAAAACACTGGGTTGGATCCTGAGTACCCGGTTAGACTCTAAAAAGAATTTTCTTCTAAAGCAGAAGAATTAATTGAGGAACACCCTACAAAATGATTGCCTTCCTCTCCAGGGCCAAAAAACAAACTCTAGAAGCTTCCGTTTGTCAGCTTCAGTGGGTTGATAGTATTGGCCCATCGGGGGCCTTGAGACTCTTGGCATGAAGGGTATTAGACAGGCATAGGAGATGCTTCCACTGGGAATTGCTGAACGTGAGTTTTATGAGTTTGCACAGTGGGGCTGAGTGGATGGATGCCTGCTGAGGAGAGCTTCGTCCACTGACATGAGGAAACTACAAGCTGTTCGGTGCCATGGGGCTCTCCCTGCCCCAAAGCCAGCTTCCCTTGAGTCCCTGGGAAACAGATCAGGATGTTTAAGCCAGAGAGGCCCAGAATTCTTGATGACTGAGATATCATTGTGAAAGCAAACAAACAGCCCACGGTCCTCTGAAGAAATGGTGGGCAATGTTTTGTTTGCCTATTGACTGGCTTAGCATAATATTTTCTCAATCTTGGTCCCGCCACAATTTCTGACAGTACAATTGAAGGCTGATGCAGGAGTACATTGTCTACAGGGCCAGCCAAGGAAACTGGGAGCTTGGTCAGTGGCTGTAAATATCCTCTTGGTATTTCAATTTGTTTATTCTGAAGTGTTCTCTAGGGGCTGAGAGGGCTCTGGGACACACTGGCACCAGGTCTGCAGTGGGAAAGATCAGTTGCTGAGATAAGGGCTGGGGTCCCGCCTTGAGACGTGCCATGAAGAAAGGATCTGATTTAGCCATTAAGTCCCTCGAAGGGGTGGTGAGCGTGACTATAACAATGGGGTACTCAGAAGAACCCTTGGTAGGCAGGAAAGGGATGTTCAAACCCAAATGTGACAGAGGCTCAGGGGACTTGGAGTGTCATTCCTGCTTCTTCCAGGGACACCGATGGAACCCCGGTAAGAAGATTAGAGCAAGGGTCCTCAAACTACGGCCCGCGGGCCACATGCGGCCCGCTGAAAACATTTATCTGGCCCGCCGGGTGTTTTTGCTGCCACTGTGTGCATAGGAATTTGTTCATAGTTTTTTTAAAACTATAGTCCGGCCCTCCAACGGTCTGAGGGACAGTGAACTGGCCCCCTGTTTAAAAAGTTTGAGGACCCCTGGATTACAGAAATAGATTCCTACTTCCCATGACTCAAGAGATGGTGGAGAGCAAAAACTGAAGCCGGAGGACAGCAAAACCTGCTGAAGATGTGTCCTCAGTACAAACTTCGTCCTTGTCCACATGCTTCACTGTGGGTGGTCCGGCCTGAACTTAGGAGGAAGGAGCTCATTGGTCCTCTTTGCCTTTAAGTGTTCTTAATGGACTTGAGTACTGCAGGAGCAAGGTCATTGAGAGAGAGACAGAGAGGGAGGGAGCTCAGCGCATAAAAAAATAACGTGCAGAAACAAACTTGTGTAGAAGGAGGGAGAACTCTAAATAAAGATTCACTGCCTGGCCAGAGGCTGAGCATCGACCTATGAACCAGAAGGTCACAGTTCCATTCCTGATCAGGGCATATGCCTGGGTTGGAGGTTCAATCCCCAGTAGGGGGCATGCAGGAGGCAGCCGATCAATAATTCTCTCTCATCACTGATGTTTCTATCTCTCTCCCTCTCCCTTCCTCTCTGAAATCAATAAAAATATATTTTAAAAAAATAAAATAAAGAAAGATTCACCAAGATTTACACAGGGTGGCCAGAAGGACTTACACAGATCCCTAGTAGGTTGTCCAGTAAAGGTCCAAGGGATACTCTGAAACTAACTACACACACACACACACACACACACACACACACACACATGAAGTAAGTTAAAGGATTCGTCAGTGGCTGCGATTCTTCAGTCTGAAACATCTTGTTTGTATTTAGTGTGGAGTGTTTTCCCTAAAGGATATCCTGTTTGAGATTAGTATTGGCTGGTTCCTCTTAACATCCTTAAAGAAACATCCAGGAAAATGAAATAAACCCCCACCCCTCCAATTGCATGCCAAATGATTTGTCTAGAGGAGGTCAGGGAGAAAGTTGCAGGAACCAACACGTATTCTTGTCTCCTCTTGCAGGTCCCTGCTATAACCCAGAGTCCCTGACAACTTCCCCAAAGGAGAAGGAATCTTGATCATCAAGGGAGGCAGTGTGGCATTAGAATTGTGCCAATCTTAGACCAGTTTCCAGCTTGGCTCTGAGGTGCTAAGATTAACATCTGTGCCTCAGTTTACTTGCCTTATAAAATGAGGATAAATGTGTATCTCAAGGCCATTGGGAGACTCAAACAAGCAAGTATATAAAAGCACCCTAATTCTGTCAACAATAAAGGTTTACTAAATAAATAAATAAATAAATAAATAAATAAATAAATAAATAAATAAATATCAAAGCACCCTACAGCTCACAATGAACTTTAACACATTATTATTATAATGCATATTTCTTTAATCAACCCAAAGATATTATCTTGACGTCATATAATTAAGAACTGAAAAAATACAATGATTGGAAATATTTTTTCATCATTTAACTCAGTAATCGTCTTTTATTTATATGCTTAGAAAAGTCCGCTTTTCTTGTCATTATGAGATTTAAAAGGCCAAATTTCTCCACCAACCTTTCTATTGCCTCTTCGTTCAGCATCACCCTGAAGTGATAAAACACCAATGGCCCTGAACACTGTGTGGGAAGTGGAGATTAAGGACGAGAGACACAGCTTCTATGTGACCCGGTCAGCTGGACGTCGCTAGTTTAAAGGCTCTGCCTCCTTTATGTCTTAATCCTGACTTCCCATTCTGCTCTGGCCATTGGCTTAGACTTTCGCCAGAGCTCGCCTGGATTGTGGCCGTAACCTGTCTGCTTTCTCTGCCCTCAGAGCTCCATATTTCCTTTCACAGGAGCAGAGCTGGAGAATAAATGTGTTTGTTGTCTACCCCCTCGCTGTCTTCACCATTCCTCATGATCTCTATGCTGAGTCTCACTGAACCACTTTCACTTCCCTGTGAGATTTTGCCTGAAATGAACCTTCAAAACCCCTGTCACCTTTGCTTCTCAGGTCTTAGGTCAGGTTTCCCCTCTTCTGGGAAGTGTTTCCAATACTCCTTCTGTGCCAACCAACTGCTCCCAACTCTTAAAAGGTGCCCATCCTAGTGATTATAAGAGTCGGAGGGCATTTTTATCATGGCTCTAATTCCTTGGCATGGCAATGGTGTACTTGCAGGTTTCCCCTATGGTATTATGAGTATCTTAAGGAGGGGAATTATGTCAGGTATCTTTTCATGTTTCTGAGACCTAGCACAGTGCCTGGCACAGCATGGGTTTAATGTATGTTTATTATGAATAAACAAATAGGCAAAAGAACAAATTCTGTGTGGCCTGGCCTGTTGAGTATTGGCCCAGAAACCAAGAGGTCACCAGTTTGATTCCCGGTCAGGGCACATGCCCGGTTTGGGGCTTGATCCCCAGTAGGGGGCATGCAGGAGGAAGCTGATTAATGATGTTTCTCTCTCATCAGTGTTTCTCTCTCTATATCCCTTTCCCTTCCTCTTGCTCTAAAAATCAATAAAAACATACTTTAAAAAAAAAACAAATTCTGTGAGCTAAAATGAGTTGCCAAATCAGAGTCATTTGCTTTTAGGAGATTTTTAAGATAAGGTCAGACAGTTCTCCTTTTAGGGTGCTATGAAATGGCAGAATTCGCAGAGGCAGGGGGATTAATGAGAAGGTACCTGCACCCCATCTGCTCCCCTTTTTCTAGGCTGAAACTGGGGGTGACGGGGGGCAGGGAGAAGTAATTTCTTTAGAAAGGGAGGAAACAGAATGAAAAGCAAGTCACTACTGTTATTGAGCACTTGTCACATCCTCAGGACTGTGACAGGCAACCTAAATATATCATTTTATCTTCGTCATACTCACGTGAGTTTGGTGTTTTTAATGCCCCTTTTACAGAGAAAGAAACTGAAAATTGTGGAATTTAAACAACTTCCCAAGAGCACATAATTTAGAAATGACAGACCCAGCACTTGGACCCAGGTTCTCCCAGGCTCCTTTATCCACGATTCTCCAACTGGAGAATGAGTCATGTCCAACTGGAGAATTTGACCATGAAGTGGTGTGGGGGTCACTCAGAGTGAGAAAGTATCCATGTGCCATGTCTTCCTGGGGCCATTCTATGGAAAGATTTTTAGAAAAATACTGTCTTTATATTCAAAAACACAAAATTAAATACTTAATTTGTATAAATATTTAAGATAAAGAGAAGCCTCTAAGTCAGTGGCTCTCAACCTTCTGGCCCTTTAAATACAGTTCCTCATGTTGGGACCCAACCATAAAATTATTTTCGTTGCTACTTCATCACTGTCATGTTGCTACTGTTATGAATCGTAATGTAAATATCTGATATGCAGGATGGTCTTAGGTGACCCCTGTGAAAGGGTTGTTCGACCGCCAAAGGGGTCGCGACCCACAGGTTGAGAACCGCTGCTCTAAGTGCAATTCTGAGTGGAAGCATTAGAAGCATCTCCTATGCCCATCAAATACCCTTTATGCCAAGCGTCTCAAGGCCCCCATAGGCCAATACTGTCAGCCCACTGATCCTGACAAATCGAAGCCCCTGACTGCAGGATGTTCTTAAATTGTTTCTTCTGCTTTAGAAGCTTTTTTTTTTTTGGTCAAGAATCTAACTGTATATTAAGAATCCAATCCAGTGTTTTAAAAATGATCCGTTCATGTTTTCAGCGTTAGGGATGATTGATTGCTTTGGGCTGAACCCCCAGGCTTCCGGGTTCTACACTCTCACACTCTGGGCTCACCAGAGCCGCTGCATGGGAACGTTGAAGGTCTGGACTACCGTCAGGAAAGCCGCAGATGCACGCCAAGAGCGAGAGGGAGGCCCATGACGCAGCACCCTGCAGCCTGTGGGGCCATGCGGTGGAGGCCCCAGCTGTGACACACGTGGTCCAGGGAGGGAAAACAACACAGCAGGAGCTCATCGGGCCAAGATGACATTTCCAAACCCCAAACGCAGGACCCATCTCCCCTTCCCGACTGCGGTTCAGGGATGTGCGATCTTGCCAAGGGGACTGAGCAAAGCCAGGGGTGTCTGGACCATCCGGAATGAGAACCCTGAGGACAAAAGTTTGCAACGTCACTTTCCAGGCTGAACTCAGATGCCCAGTTAACAAGTGATACTTCGCTGGAGTTCTTCCTCAATTTATATTTCAAGGGCCACTTAACCTTTGAACAGTCACAGAATTGTCAAGGAAGCCTAAGACTTTAATGCTAAGACATATTCAAAAAGCATATGCCATCTTTAGTCTACCTTAAGATACTGTGTAATTATTTTCATATGTTAGCATCTCTGATATTGCTATGTCTCTTAACACTGATGATATATCATAATCTATTGAGCTATGTGTTTGTTTTTCTTTATTAGTATCACATTAAATAATAATGTGTTTGTCATTGATGTCTTCTTGAATTCAAATACACATTGTGCTTTTACTTCTGGGTTTCCATATAAACACTGTACATGTATGTAAGTTTAACGAGTTTCAAACATTATAAGCTATTGAAACTTTTCTCTTTTTGTAAACCCCCCCCCTTTTTTTTTACATGCCCTTGACCAGAATCAAACCTTATACCCTTTGGTCTGCAGGCCAATGCTCTATCCACTGAGCCAAACCGGCTAGGGCTCTTATGTAATCTTTAGATGAAGCCCCATATAGAAGAGAAATAAAAGGTTGAGGCAGATATAGGGCCCCTTACACATACAAAGGCCCACTGACCATTCCCTGGTGTTCCCGAGGCAATTCAATAGCGTATGGCAGGTCAAGTAGAAAATAATGGATGAAGGTATAAATACAAGGTATTAAAGTCGATCTTATTGTGTATTTCTATATCTACCTCCAACTAGATGCCAAGAACAGGGAGTTCCTGTGTCAATAATAAAGTCTTATGTAATTATTTGACCCTGTAAATAATATAAATGCATAACTTTGATACATTTTAAAAATACAAATATGAAAAAACAAAAAATCTGTATGATCTACAGAAAGCTGTCTTTAGAACTAACTTAATCAAAATTAATAGTTGTAAATATGTAAATGAATAAGTACTTAATTAATTGTTTGACACAAACAAGTGGAAAAATAATAACAAAAATTTCCAAGCAAAATAAAATATAGGAATCGATAAAAGTAAAGGCAGAAATTACGTGTAAACAAAAAGAATACGATGCATGTATGATCAGAGTCTTTGAAAAAGGACAGTAACTAAAATAGGTAAATTACTACCTAGACTTACCCAGAGAAAAGTGAGAAGAAATAAGAATTTAAAAAGCCATAGAGGAAAAAGAAATGGAAATAATTGTAAGAAATATGTGCAAAGATTTATACAAAGGCACTTTAAAACCTTGAAAAAAATGGACTCTTTTCATCAAAAATAGAAACTGCAAAAATTGATTCAAGAAAGGAAGAAGTATACAGAACAACTGGGAAAGTTGTCAAAGAACCCCAGTGTTTTATAAACCATCCCGGAGTAGAGCGTAAGAGGTAAGATCCATATTATGACTATACTGCCATCATAATAACAACATAAAGAGACAAAGTTGGCCCTTAAGGCCCCATCTAACTAATGTATACCAATGCAAAAATGGTAAAATCAATATCACAGAGAGAATTTCGCAGTACGTCATATACTAATACTAAAGGCCCAGCGCGCAAAATCCCGCGAGACCCAGACCCCCGCGCCGTGGGACCCAGACTCACTACCCACGCTGGTGACTCCCTCCACCATGCTGCCCCTAGACCCGCCGCACCAGCAGGACCCCAGACCCTGCCACCGCCGTGGGCCTCGTGAGCTCATTTGTACCTGGCTGGTCCCCATTCCTCTCTCCCCAGTGTTGAGTATCTGAGCCATTGGCTGCTCTGAACAGTTTGGCCTTAGTAGCAGCTTTTACCTTCTGCCTCAATTCCTTTCCCAGCTCGTGCCCTTTTCCTGCAGGCCACCTCCCCCTGCCACCTACTGTGTGCGCCCCGGCCTCTGCCTGTGTAGTGGGAGCACCTCCTCTCGCCACCTGGGGACCCACGCTGCGCTCCCTGCCCCCACCCACCCAGCGCCCATCCCCTGCGCCCCACCTGCCCACCCCCCCACCTTGCTGTGATCGAAGCCTGTGGGACTGAGAGGTACACCATGCCCCTTCTAGTGACCCGTCTTTGGTTGTTACGGCCACTGGCTTTTTATATATATAGATACTGGGACCATCTGAGGCTTGTTCAGAAACCCAAGGACAATTCAGTGTTAAGCAGTTGTTCTTGTAAGTCACCACATTAATAAGTCAAAGAGTCAAAAAGCATAGTCCCATTTCAATAGATGCTTAAAAGTCATAATGGAGACTTCTTGAAGATGAAAGACAATTGTATCTTAAACTGTGCTACCTGCTTAATGGTAAACTGTTATAAATATTCCCGTTACAGGGAAAAACAAAGCTGGGAAGGCCATTAGCAGTACCTTTATGTAACTTCTTTCTGCAAACACTTCACAATGCATCTGACACAAAAAATAATTTAGAAGTGAAAAAAATTAGAGAAGGAAAAATGATCATTATTTATAATGATGTCTTTATACTTGGAAAGTCTCAGAAAAGCGATTGGAAAACATTTTTTTAAATAAGAGAATAGAGTAAATAACAACAAAATATGAAAGATTTAAAGTCTGATTTACAATAGTTAATGAACAATTAAAATAGGATTGTACTTAATTAGAAATACTTGGGACCTTTATTTTAAAATGTTAAAGTTCATCTAAAGGACACAGAAGATTGAAAGACCCCATGATGAAAAGAATTGAATTTCCCTAAAGTAACCTATAAAGTCACTGGAGTCAAATCCAGTCACGTTACAGAAACAATTTATCTCATAACATAAAAGTGTTTACTAGTCAGGGAGATTCTGAAACAGATGAACAATGAGTGAGCATTAGTCAAATGTTACTTTTAAAATTACACAGCTACATTAATTTAAACTAGTGTTAGTGCTGAAAAGACAGATACATCAGGGGAGTGTGAAGACTACACAAATATTATAAATACATATGAAAATATAGTGAGAAATATGTACTAATGAGTATAATGGAAAAATGCATCAAATATCGATTACATGGTATTAGTATAACTACAAAGCTATTTAGAAAAAAAAATAAAGCTAGATGCCTACCCTAATCCCTATTCAAAAATCAATTCCAGGTGTAAGAAAGATTCAACACTCTTTAAAATAACTAGAGTGTACTAAGAGTCACATAGGTACTTTTTCAAATTAATCTTATAGTGAGAGAGTCCCTTGTCATGATGGTACAAAAGCCAGAGGCCACACATTTAAAAGAATAATAAACGTGACAATAAAAGCACTTGTGGCCCTAGCCAGTTTGGCTCAGTGGATAGAGCGTTGGCCTGCGGACTGAAGGGTCCCAGGTTCGATTCTGGTCAAGGGCATGTACCTTGGTTGCAGGCACATCCCCAGTAGGGGGTGTGCAGGAGGCAGCTGATCGATGTTTCTCTCTCATTGATGTTTCTAACTCTCTATCCCTCTCCCTTCCTCTCTGTAGAAAATCAATAAAATATATATATAAAAAAAGAGTTCTTTCTTTAAAAATAAATAAATAAATAAAAGCACTTGTGAATAGCAAAAATACCATGAGCAACAATTTAAAATAAGAGAGCTTTTAGGTGCCTCGTTAGCGCAGTAGGTAGCGCGTCAGTCTCATAAAATAAGAGAGCTTTGGAAAATACTTATATTACATTTGACACCAAAATAATAATATCCTTATAATAAAAACTCTTTAAAAAGCACTTAACAAATAATCCTTTAAAAAAAAGAAAAAAGCAAAGGACATAAATCTGAGGAAAAAAAGCAATTAAAATGGTGATAAACATGAAAAAATGTGCAACCATTCTGGTCATTTTTTTAAAAATGCATATTGAGTAACAAAGGGATACCATTTTCATCTCAAAAGTCATTTAGTGGTGCATGTGGAGGGCAGGGTGGAGGGAAGCACTCTCATAAACTGATTGGTAGGAATAAAAACTGACATAACCCATCTGGATGGTCACTGGGCGATCTCTATCAAAGTACAAAATGCACAAAGTCTTTATGTCAGTTGCTGCATTTATAGGAACTCAACCTACAGAGACACTCGCTTACGAACGTAAACACACAAATGCACACAGTGGTTTGCGGCAGCATTATAGTCACAGCAGAAGTCAGGGAAAAAGCCAAATATCTGTCCGAGGGGAATACTTAGATTATGACATATATATACATGTACTGTGAAACATTATTCACACCATACTCTGTTATTAAAGAGAGTTGGGTCTCTAGATCGTGACATGGGAGAATGTCCAAGGTGTATCACTAGTATGTGACAAAGCAAGCAAGATACAGAACGCTGCTTAGCTTAAATCCATTTATAATTTCCAAAGCATGTGCATGTATGTGCAGATGCTTGCCTACACATACCTTGCTCCTCTGTGTTCTTATAAATCGTCTTATTTCTATTTTTAAGTGAAAGGGGAAGATATAGTCAAGGCAGGATTGAGAGTAGGAAACTGTATCATCTAAATAATCAGAATGAATCACGATCTTGATACAGGAGGAAAAAGTCCTGCATCAAAAACCAGCCAGCCCTCTGCTCCCTGGCTTGGGGACCCCTTGCAGGGGATCTGATGGTGCTGCACCTCAGCTTTTCCTACTATGGACTGAACATTGGTATCCCCACAAAGGGAAGCCTAATCCTCAGTGTGATGGTATTAAGAGGTAGGGCTTGGGGGGAGGGGGGGTGGTAATTAGGTCATGAGGACAGGGTGCTCATGGATGAGATGAGTGCCCTTGTTAGAAGAGAGGAGAGAAAGGGTCTCCCCCAGCCATATGAGGATACGCACAGCAAGAAGGTGACTGTCTCCAAGCCAGGAAGCAAGGCCTCACCCGGCGTGTGTTCTACTGGCACCCTGATCTTGTACTTTCCAACCTTCAAAATTGGGAGAAATATAGTTGAAGCCACCCAGTCTGCACTAAGATAGTTATCCCCAATGCCTACTCAAACAATGAAACCCTCTGAGTCTGTTAATTTTTGGAAATTGCTAGAAAAAAAAATGTTTATATAATAAATTACAACATGGGTTTTAGGAGTGATTATATCTTGGAAGCCTGGTAAATCATTTCTGGAGTCACTTCCTTATGCTGCAGCCTCTGCCAAAAAAAGACAGAATATCAGCTCTCCAGCCAGAGTCATGCATTGAGCGTATCAGCCAAATCGGAGAGGCAGAGAAAATGCCACTTCATTTAGCTAATTGGTTGGATTCAGAGTCATAAAGTATCAGAGACGGAACTCCTGAGACACCATCAAGTCCAGCTCGGTCTCCTGATTCATGCTCAGCCTGGCTCCAAACTGACTCAGAAACCAGACGTGCAATAGAGCAAGAATCAAGACAAACAGGGTTGGACATCTGCAAAAACAGTGAAAGCTCAGCTCTTCTGTCTGCCTAGCTGTTTAGGAAACCACAGCACAAGCAGCTACAAACACAGGTTGTGACCTGGAGCTGTCAGTGCCTTCGGTCCTACAGAACAAACAACGACGCAAGAGAACAGAGAGTCACCAGGATTAGATCACTGGACTCTGCGCTCCATGTGTCCAGAGAGATCTGTGGAGCCTGACCATAGGATGCACTCTCCGCCCTGCCCTAGGGATTCAAGCCAGCCTAGCCCAGGCCACTTGGATGGCCTCTAATATATGAATGGATTCACTGCACTCATTCAGCTCAAATGCCAGATTCTCAACTATTTCTTCAACTTGTTTTCCCTTTCCAAACCCGACCCTGATCTCCTTGGCTCTATAGCTTCTCTCTCTGTTCATGGACCCAAACTCAACCCTCAAGCCCTGTGCTTTGACACAGGTTCTCGTGAGGGGAAAATCAACTTTCCTCTACCCTCAAGTCTCTTTGGCTGGTCTAACATTCAAATAGACATGAGACCGATTAGCAAGAGGAAATAACCAGATGGAATACACACACATGTATGGGAACCCCACATATGTGAGGGAGTCAGAGACCCCACATGCACAAGAGGTTTGGAGACAGAAAGGGAACATGGGTAACAAAGGCATTCTGAGTGAGGGATGTCAAAGAGTCATCACAGAATGATAAGAAGAGCAGATGTTTAATAAATAGAAGTTTGCCCTGCCATATATAGGTGGGCAAAAAAGAGATCATGGCTATACTCTCTTATTATGGGCAAGGTCCCTAATTCAAGTTCTTCTAGAAAATTAAAGGGAGGGGCATAAGTTCCTCTTGAGCCTGAAGTTAAAATTGCCACAGATGCACATCTTGGGGTGACTAGCTCTGAACACCCACATTCTCTGGAACTGGCCTCCAACTTCCCTCCACTCACCTATACCTGAATTAATGTCTGTTCCAAGGAACTTCCAATAAACTTTCCACTTAAATCCAAGATCATACCGTGGGACAAGCCTGTCCTGCTGCAGCAATGGAGAGGTTGTCCCTTAGACCTAGTTTAGAGTGGGCTGGGACATTTGAGGGCGATTAGTGCAGGATGTGCTAGAATATCAGAAAAGCCATTTGGAACCAACCTGTGAAGACCCTTGAAGGCTAAGATATTGAATTTTATCCTAAAGACAACTGAGAACTAGAGGTTTTTGAGAAGACAGAACTCTCCATCAGACCTGCCTATACTTTTAAAAGTCCACCCGGGAGACAGTGTGGAGAATGGATATGAGTGAGATGAGAGAAAAAGCAGTATCAATTCGTGGGGGTGTAGAGATAGACAGGTGAATATTGCCATAAGTCATGGCAGTGAGGATGGAGAAAAGTGAGCAAAATCCTAACAGAACAGGAGAAGTGAATTTGACAGATGCAAATTTTGAGATGTTTTAAAAAAGAGAGAAGCCTAGGCTGGTGGGTATAGTAGGTTTTATTGTCTTCCCTCACCTCCACCCCCCCCCCCAAAAAAATAAAAATTCAGGTCCACTCGGAACCTCAGAATATGACTTTATTTGGAAATTGAGTCTTTGCAGATGTAATTAGTTAAGGATCTCAAGATGGTATCATACTGGGTTTGGTGTGCCCTCTAAATCCAATAACTGGTGTCCTTACAAGAGCAGGAGAAACAGAGAGAGGAAGGCATGTGAAGACAGAGTAGGCAGAGATTGGAGTTATGTGGCCACAAGCGAAGGAATGCCGGGAGCCACCGGAAGATGGGAGAGGCAAGAAAGGATTCTTTGCTAGAGCCCTCAGAAGGAGCACGGTCTTTCTGACACCCTGGTTTCAAACCTCTGGCCTCAGGCATTTCGAGAGAATAAATTTCTGTTGTATGAAACCACCCAAACTGTGGTACTTTGCTATGGTAGCCCTGGGAAATCAACACAGTAGGGAGGCAAGAACGAGGGGTAGAAGAGATTTGGCACCAGCAATAGCTAGGAGAAGGGAGGGGAAAATAAAAATAGCTAACAGAGCACTTACTACCTTTGAAGTATTGCATTAAGCTCTTCACAGGTTACCTGGCCAGTATGGCTCAGTGGTTGAGTGTCGACCCTTGAACTAAGACACCCCTGGTGTGATTTCCAGTCGAGGCACATGCTGGGGTTGCAGGCGCAATCCCCAGTAGGGGGCATGCAGGAGGCAGCCAATCTATGTCTCTCTCTTATCCATGTTTCTATCTCTGTATTCCCTCTTCCTCTCTCTCTCTAAAAAAATAATAAAAAAAAATCAATTGAAAAAAAAGATCACAGGTAAGTTTCATTTAATTTGTATAACAGCTCTATTAGATAGGTATGACTGTTTCCCCCTTTTTCTAGATGAAGTAACTGAGAATTCATTAATTTATCTAAGGTTACATTACTTGTAACTCGATTCAAGATTTGAGCCTGACTCCAAATCTCATTATACCTCCAGACATGCAGGAGACGGAGATTGGGTTAACGTGATTGCATCAGTGACTCTCTGAAGATTCATGAGATCTTAAATCTAAGATGTTTTAAAGATACATTACTACAGGTAAAAAAGCTTTGGAGCAAACATAGGCACTTGGGTTTGATTTAAAATACAGTCCAAAGCCATTGTCTTTTGCCACTTGCTATTCTATGCTCACCAGGTAGGATTAACGGGCTGTCTCAGAGCACTCAGCCTCCCAGACAAGGGTGGGCAGTGGGGCTGTGGGGCAGAGTTTGTGACATCAACAGGGAACCCTGTCGTCTTATCACATGGGCCTCGGGACCTGGATTCCAGGAAGAAAGGCCTCCACTAAACCAAGAGGAACTGCTCCCATCTGCAAACAATCCTCTTTGCCAAAAGTCTGGCCAATTGTTTCTTTTTGTTTTGTTTGTTGAGTTTTTTGTTTGGTTTGTTTTGGTTTGGATTTTTTTTTATGTGTTTTTTGTCCATTTGTTTTTTGCTGTGTACATACCCACAATGACACATAAAATAAAGCAAATGAAATAAATCATGAGGTTACCTTGTTGTAAGGAAAGGCACAGAGGAGAGGAAAGGGGATTGAAGGGCTCTGGTTGCGAACACACTACTCACGTGACAGTGGTGCGCACAGAAATTCATGTGTCCATTAAATCTCTATATATAAAGGCCTAATATGCAAATATCCCCTCAGGAGTTTGATCACTAGCTATGACGTGCGCTGACCACCAGGGGGCGGCATGGAATAAAGGAAGGCCCAGACCGGTAGCTGGAAGGCCCCAATCAGGCCTGATCGCTGGCCAGGCCTAGGGGCCCTACCTGTTCACAAATTTCATGCACCAGGCCTCTAGTGCACATATAAGAATCCAATGTGCATACATACACAAGAGCATGTGCACATGGGTATTCATGCACACACACACACACACACACACACACAGAGGCATGCACACATCTGCCTGTTCCTTTCCTCCATGGCAATCCCAGGCTTGTCCCAGGGGAGGGGTGTTTCCTGAAGCAGTTACTTCTCTGAAGGAAGAAACGGCTCTGCCTGCAGAGCCCAACCTCGGGATAGGGGGAGGGGGGGCAGGGTGGAACTCCAGCTGAGTCCTGAGAACCTGGCACAGTACGTCCTCCAGCTCAGCGCTCCACGCCTGCTGGGCTGTGCCTGGGAACATGCTTGAGTCACTCTCTCTGGGTCAGCACGGGCACTTTCTAATCGGCACAGTGGGAAAAGGTCGGTATTTGGGGGAAGCAAGAAGAAGGAAGAGGTTGCCTCTTTCCACCAGGGGCTGACCAACAGCTGTCATTTTAATGGCAGTAACTGACAGGAACAGCTTGGTGGCATCATATTTAATGGGAAGAGAACTGCTCACCTCACGCCCTGGTTGCTATGTACAGAGTTCCAGGGAGGCCATAACAGAGGCTCTGAGAGTCACTGCTCAGGGGAGAAGCAAAGGGGGCCTGTCCCCAGAGAAGGGGGGCTTGCTTTTGTCCTTGTAGGAATTTACGAGGTCTGCAGAGTGGCCCAGGAGGCAGGCAAAGGCCCTGTGAATTTCTCACATATCCTTCACTCCACAGAGCTTCTCTGAGTAATTACTGAATTTGGACTAATCATGTAATTAAAGAACCCAGGTCCCCTGTGGCCATATTTAGACATAGTGGGAGGTTTTCTGGCATTTTTTAAAAAATAGCCTCAGCCTCCATTGTATCCCCCCTGGGAGCTCACTGACCCAACAGCAATCAGCGGTCCCTCAGAGGAGGATGAAAAATGAGCATCGTTTCAGATGAAAATGAAAGACGGGGCAGGTTTCATCAGCCCTGAGGGAGAAAAGAAGCCTGTTCTGCAAGAATAAATAAGTGGGAGTTCAAGAAATCCACAGACATATTTTCATTGTTTCCCACCTCAGACCCGGCCTGGGAGAGATGAATTGAGGACGCGTGCTGCTGAGGCCTCTCGGAAGGTGTAGCTACGACGATGTTGCCGGGCCCACTTCGGAGGTCAATGTTAACGGCTGACGTGATGGCCAAGCACCCAAGTCAGGGGGCTAACGAATCAAGTGGCTTAAGGTCAAGAGACCAGCCCTCAGGAGCCCTTCAAGCAAAAGGAGCCAGCAGATATGTGTGGTCAGCAGGCACGCGGAGTAATATCCACAAATGAGCATTCAGAGCTAATACCGCAACGTGAAGGTCCTGGTCCTCCATCCGACAGAGGGTCGCAATGTCCTTTAACGTCAAATCATAACTTGTCTACCTCCTCTCCTGCTGCTTCAGGAAGCCCAGTCTTTTATCAGGTTCCTCACCCCAAGTAGTTCTGAGAACATCTGAGGCACAGGTTCATCCTGTCTGCTCCTCATCCCCTCGGTCCACCCTCTGAGGCCAGATCTGCTTTTTTGTAGAAGACTCTTCAGAACATCACTTTATCTGCGTCTCAAAGACTCATCACTCCAAGAGTGGAAGCAAAGCAACCCCTTTATTACCAAGCACAAGCAAAAAGGCCGCTCTGTAATGTATAGTAATATCACTTCCCTAACCATGAAGGCACTGGGCTCTACCGGAAGGGCGTCCCAGCAGGCAAAAAGGAAAGTAAATGCTAGGTCATGGATATGGCCCATCCCAGGATCCACAGTGGTCACCCATTCCCTCCCTTCTGGTTCTCTACCATGTTGCAGGGGGTCAATTACTTCCTCTCCATGAGACTTCCATGGGCCACAGCTCCCTTTCTTACTTAAAAGACAGTCCATTTGAGTCATAGCTGGTTTGGCCCAGTGGATAGAGCATTGGCCTACGGACTGAAAGCTCCCGGGTTTGATTCTGGTCAAGGTCATGAACCTCAGTTGCAGGCTCCTCCCCGGCCAGGGCCCTGGTCGGGGCACATGCAGGAGGCAACCAATCAATGTGTTTCTCTCACTTGATATTTCTCTGTTCCCCTCTCTCTCCTACTCTCTCTAAAAGTCAATGAAAAAATTTCCTCAAATGAGGATTAAAAAAATAAATAAAATAATAAAAGACAGTCCATTTGATGTAATTGTTAATAACTTGGATCTATTTTTACCAGCAAAGTTTTTATCTCAGTTTATCTCACTTTTTAATAATTCCTATCTCTCTTAAAAAAGGGGGAAATATACCAATACCAGGAGTGTTACAAATAACACAAATATTAAAGGCAATATAAAAAATATGATAACTAGCTTTATGCCAATACACTTGAAAATTTAGGTAAAATGAACAGATTCCTTAAAAATAATAAATATATTTATATTATGCCAAATAATACAGTTTCCAAACTAAATAAGAAGACATAGAAAATATAAATAGTCCTATATTCAATAAAGAAGTTGAATCTTAATTAGCAGATAAGACAACTATAATTTGGGGAAATCACATTGGTTGGCTTTTGAATGAACCTATAGTTATGTAGCAGTTCAGAACCTTGAGGCAGGAGGCATTCACCTAAGACAGTGGTCGGCAAACTGCGGCTCACGAGCCACATGCGGCTCTTTGGCCCCTTGAGTGTGGCTCTTCCACAAAATACTGACTTCTGCGCATGGGCCATGAAGTTTCAATCGCACTGTACGTGCGCGCCTGCACATGGTATTTTGTGGAAGAGCCACACTCAAGGGGCCAAAGAGCTGCATGTAGCTCGCGAGCCGCAGTTTGCCGACCACTGCCCTAGGACAACAACCAGTTTGACTGAAATCCCTTCTCATCTCTTTGGCTCATATCCTTGCAGAGAACTGGGGGTTCCTTTGATGGAAGGCCCAGTAGCCTATTCATCTTCACGCCTACAAATGCCTTGCCTATACTTTGCACATAGTAGGCACAGTATAGGTGTAATTCAGGGGATCATAGTCCCTAAAGCAGCACTAAAAAATTTTATTGTGCTTCCCCACCTCCTAACCATTGAAGTGGAATGTTTTCTGCAAACACTGAGGTGCCAAGAATGAAATCTCTCATCAGAACCACTGAGCGCTGACTTGACTCTCCCATGTGCCCGTGAAATTGGCGATAATTTCCTGCCTGGGGAAGTAATAGGAGAGCTGCTCTTCCCCAGGTCCCCTCCCACCCTTTTGGTGTTTAGTGTGTGTGCTCTGTTCTTTCCCTTCTCCTCCTCTATCTGATTTGGCTGAGGATTAATTTTACTGTTTCCCATCATTCGCTTGCCTTTATCTCCTTGGGAATACCGGTTAATGAAAGTTTAAATGAATGCCAGGCTTTCTCCGTGATCTGAAACGGTCAGAGGCTGAAGTTCTGTGGCCGGCATTGGTATTCGTTTTAAAGAAAAACAACAAAGAGTTTTAAATTAAAAGAGAGAAGGTAATCCTCACTGCCCCGTCCATTCTAACTCTGGCAAAACACACATCTTTTGTTTCTGATTCATAATAGGAGTTTCCTAGGCGCTCCCGGCTTCTCAGATGCACAGCTTCCTTGGGAAAATCCCCACGGCTCTGGGAAGCCACTCTCTCCCACCTCAGGGAGGCGGCTCTCAGGGAGGCTGCAGAGAAAAATGGGAACAACAGAATATTCAAGGCCTGGTTTGTCCCTTATTTGCATAACTTAGAAATTATTTTACATATTTTATAGTTATATTTAATTATAGAAGGATAATTACACCACCTAATTATATTACAAACTTTACAAATTATTTTCCATAATGATGAATTCGGAGCAACTCTGAAGGGGCTAATCTACTTAGCCCTTAGCTCTGCTCACATTGGATGTCTACGTACCCCAAGAGAGGGCCAGCCCATTGAAAACTCCCGTGGGAATTTCCTTTTCCGGCGGGAAGCCGGAAGGATTTCTGGATCATATGAACGGTATCACCACTTCCGGTTCCCCTCTCAGGGGACAGTCGGATGAGGGGACTTTCCCCCCAACTCCACTTACTGAAATGATAACCAGTAGGTACTTTGTGTCCCCCAGCCTCCCAGCTGCTATTAGGTCCTGAATTCACCTTTTTATTTTTTTGTTGATTTTAGAGAGGAACAGAGGATGAGGGAGAGAAATATTGATTTGTTGGTCCACTGATTGATGCATTCATTGGTTGATTCCAGTATGTGCCCTGACCAGGGATCGAACCCACAACCTCGGCGTATCAGGGCGATGCGCTAACCAACTGAGCCACTCAGCCAGGGCTCTGAATGCATCCTTATGTTTGTACACCACTGGGAAAAGGAGAGTTTAAAGTGACAGATGGTGACTACATCTGTCCTCTGCTTTCTTTGAGCTCTGTCCATTGGGGTCTGATTCCTTGAGGAGGAGGAGAGGCCATGGGTAGACAGACCCAACTCAGATGGTAGGAAGACACGTTGTTACATGGGCTTCCTCAGCCCTCTTTTCATTTCTTCTTTGATAAAGAATTTTGCTACAACTTTTAATTGCCTCTCTCACAAATGGAAGCATAGTGTGAAGTGTAGGTTTTTGAAGATATAAGTAGCTCTCTCTTTTTTTTGACATTATACAAAATCAATCAGTCTCTATGTGGTCTCCACTTTCGGTCCTTAGGCATCAGGGTTCGCTCCTGCGAGTTTTCCGTTGATTATTCAGGAAGTTTTTCTGTATTTTAGTTGTAATTCCACTTTATTCCTGGGAGCATGTCCATGCAGCATCCACTTACTCTGCCGCCATTTTTAATCTCTCCATAAGTAGCTCTTTCTTAAGAGCTTGTCTTCTGGGCAAAGGCAGACTAATTCGGCCCGGCTGGTGGTCCCTGTTACCTCCTCAGGGATCTGGCCTTCCATCAGGGGTCTCAGGTTTGGGGGAAGGAGGGCGATTAACTCAGTGCAGAGGGGAGGGGATGCTGGGATTTCATGAAAGGCACAGAGGGAATGTCGAAGCCATGATCCTTTGTTCAGCTGCTTTGGAACAGATCATACACTGGCTTTGGAGCAAAGGGACTCGGAGCTTTCCAAAGGGCGGAGAGGTCTCGGAACACGCCTCCAACACAGGCTACAGAATCCTGTCCTCTAGAAACTTGAAAGAAAACAAATAAGGATTACGGAACCCCTCGCCGCTTGCCACTTGGAAAAGGGATGTGGCCAGAAGCAAAGGAGATACTATCGGTGAAGCACTCAGCAAGTGACAGGGTTAAGGACCTGTAGCCGCAGTCATTGTCCCCCATTGTGCACATTTGTGTTTATTTTCCTAAGCTGTCCCTCATCAGGGGTATCAAGGTCTTGCTAATGTGTCAATACCAACTCTCCCAAAGTCATCACAGTCCCTGCCCTCTGTTAGAACACCAGCCTCATTTCCTTGGGCCTGTTCATGCATTCATTCATTCAACACAAACTCTTGCCTACCTTTTAGATGCCAGGCTAAGTCCTACATGGGAGGTCCAAAGAAGGGCAAGATAGGGTCCCTGCTCTTACAAGGCTTACAGTCTAGTTCAGGGGTGGGCAAACATTTTGACTCGAGGGCCACAATGGGTTCTTAAACTGGACCGGGGGGGCGGAACAAAAGCATGGATGGAGTGTTTGTGTGAACTCATATAAATTCAAAGTAAACATCATTACATAAAAGGGTACGGTCTTTTTTTTTCAATAGTTTTATTCATTTCAAACGGGCCGGATCCGGCCCGCGGGCCGTAGTTTGCCCACGGCTGGTCTAGTTGAAGAAATAGACACATGAAAATGCACTCAAACATCAAGCAGAGAGAGAACAGTAAACACAGTCGTGTCATGAAGCATAAGGTTAGGAGTTCGTATAAAGCCGGGCAGTGGAGCTATGCAGGGAACAGCCAATGTGAACTAGGAAGGAGCAGGGAAGGGACTGGGAAAAGGCTTCCAGGAAAAGGGGGGAGAGAAGAAGGGGGAGCTTGTCCTGCCTTGAGAAGGGAAGGAGGACTCAGTGTCCACCAAGCCATAAAGGGGAAAGGGGAGCGGTCTATCCAGCAGCCAGAACAAAGTGCAACAAGCCACAGGGCCATGAGTCACCCAGAAGTGTCAGTACAACTGCAAGCAGTGTGTGAGCCTGGAGCCAGGAAGGGGGGAGTCCAGGCTGGAGAGGGCGGAGAAGGCTGGAGCCCCAACACAAAGGCCCTTGCTTGCCAGGGTACTCCCACCCCTCCCCAGGCAGACAAAGAGAGGCTGCCGGCTAGCCAGATGCTAAGGAACAACATGAGGCATGAGATAAGCAGCCGTGAAGGACAGAAACCCCTTTATCCAGGCCTCCAGCTGGGGACACCCCACAGCCGAGAGGCACTCTGGCGCTCACGTCCAGTTCGACAACTCAGGGACCTGGACTTCTGGACTTTTGTTTTGGCCCCAGGATGGGGTTCCGGGTTTGGAGAGCACACGATGCTCGCTGTCGAAACTCCCTATTTGGATGGAGAAACGCTGCACATCTGGGAAAGGTTAGGGTCAAACGTATAAACAGGAGCGAGCGAGGGGAGCGCAGCGGAGCGGAGCGCAGTGCTCTGACACTCTGCCCCTGACGTCAATCGCTGCCGGCCTGGGCCAGAGGCGGCTCTGGACAGTAGTCAGGGACCCATTAACTCTGCCAGCGCCCGAGTGTTTATGTGGAAAATGTGAGGCCAGGAAGTTTCTCCTAATTATGATTTGGAGGTTGTCAAGTAACTGTGCGTTAGCAGTTGGTTTCTGTCTTTCCTACCTTCCTGCTCCACTTGTCCCCTACTAGTACGTGTAGAATTTCTTCTTTTCTTTCCTTCTTTCTTTCTTTCTTTCTTTCTTTCTTCCTTCCTTCCTTCCTTCCTTCCTTCCTTCCTTCCTTCCTTCCTTCCTTCCTTCCTTCCTTCCTTCCTTCCTTCCTTTCTTTCTCTTTCTTTCTTTCTTTCTTTCTTTCTTTCTTTCTTTCTTTCTTTCTTTCTTTCTTTCTTTCTTTCTTTCTTTCTTTCTTTTTCTCTCTCTCGCTTCTTCCTTCCCCCTCCCTCTCTTTAATAAGAAAGAACTATATTTACCTCTACACCTTCTCTGAGTTGCTTCTTCCCTCTACATCAGCGATTTTCAACCTTTTTCATCTCATGACACACATAAACTAATTACTAAAATTCTGGAGCACTCCAAAAATGTACATACCTTTTTTTGCCTATTTGACCACACACACAAAAAGTTATAATTCTGATGCATTCACCCCAGCTGGCTATTGTTGTGTTGGCTGTTGTCATTTTTTTTATTTGACAATCTAAGGAAAAAGAGGTCAGTGCCCATGACTGAATAGTCATGGTATTGCAAGTTTTAAAGAGTACTGCGACAGACCAGCCGGTGTGGCTCAGTGGTTGAGCATCAACCTATGAACCAGGAGATCACGGTTCAGTTCCCAGTCAGGTCACATGCCCGGATGCGAGCTCAATCCCCAGTGCAGGGCATGCAGGAGGCAGCCAATCAATGATTCTCTCTCATCATTGATATTTATATCTCTCTCTCCCTCTCCCTTCCTCTCTGAAATCAATAAAAATACATAAACAATAAATAAGTAAAATAAGGAGTCCTGCGACACACTGGCTGAACATCGCTGCTCTGCACGACAGATCCTGCAGCTGATTCCTCTGCGCCTCCCCACCCGTGGCTGTGGGCCCACTGGGGAGTGAACTCTCAGAGCACGTGGTCACTTATAACACAGTGTTTTGACGAGCGCCCTTCCTTTCTTTCAAACTTCAAGGAGCAGGCACCATCACAGCCCGTGCCCAAAGCCAAATCAGAAGGAGACAGGAAACTGGGCCAGCACCATCCCTTACCCCCTCAGGTGTCAATCAAATCGAAGGAAAAGTAGGGCAAAGGCCAAACTTTATATGTGGGAAAGTGCTCAAGGTCTGGAATTTCCCCCTCACTTCTTATCTTTGTCGCATTTCTAACACGTCCAAGGCCCAAAAGAGTAACTTGGTAGACACGCTTATAAGTACCATTATCCTATTTAGTTCTGGGCCACGGTGAGGCACCCCAGCGCTGTATTGCCAACACCAGTGGAAAAAAATCATAACAGCTTCATAAAATGAGCAGTTACCCACATACAGATCATCCCCTTTAACTTATTGACACGTTAAGCCCAAGACTGTGTTTGTATCGATCGGCTCCACTGCTTTCTCCCCATCGCCCTGCTGGGCATCCTCTTGCCCAGAATTACTGCTGAGAAGCTTGAGGGGGGAAGAGAAAAACCAAGAATACACTTGGAAAACACAAGATCATGTTAATTATAAACTGAAAGTAAATAGGCAAGTGAAAAGAAAAAATATATAGTTACATTTTATAATTTACATTAAATGTCGCATATTAAGTTTAATATTACAACTTCAGTAAATAACTATATTTTTACATGTGTAAAATGTATCAAGATTCTGAGAAAGAGAGTCAGACAGACAGACACACAGGGCATTTCCACCACCTAGAAGTTTTCCAACCTGCTCCAATCAATACGTACCCCCAGAGGCATCCACTGTTCTGACTTCTTTCACCATAGGTAAGTTCTGTCTGCCTGTACACCATACAAATTGAATCATACACTATACATTCTTTTGTGTCTGGCTTCTCTTGCTCAACATAACATTTGTAAGATTTGCATTTACATTTAACAAGCTGTAATTTGTTCTTTTTCCTTGCTATATAGTATTCCATTGTGTGGATCTACCACATTTATCCATGCTACTGTTCAATCACTTAATTTTAAAAATATTATTTTTCTATTTAGAATTATCCAGACTAGCCTTTCCTTTCCATCAAATCCTAACTCCATGACAGGAGACTCTACACCAATGATTCTCAGTTGTATGTTGGAATTACTTGAATAACTTCTTTACCTTACTTATGGATTTTTACTATATGTAGCATGATCTCATTTGGATTAGGGATACCGCTGTGATTCCTAAGAATGCTGAAGGATTTATTTATTTTGATTGAGACCAGAGGACTTAAAATGTAATTGAATTATTCTGTGTGTATGTAGCATAGTACAGATATGATGATGACGACCATGATACTGATAACAGATATTATAGATTGAAGTTTACTGTATACCATGCACTGTGCTAAACACCATATAAATGCAATATGTAGCTGGTTCACTTTTGGAATCCCAGTACCTTCCATAAGGACTGGCACATAGTAGGTGTTCACAATTTAGTGAATAGGTGAGTTTAATTGGATCCCCACAACAACCTTTTGAAGTAGATATCATTATCTCCATTTTAGAAAAGAGAAAGATAGAATGTGAGGAAATTTTAAATTTGCCCAAAGTTACCCAGCATACATGTGGGGGAAAAATAGAATTCAAGTCCAGGTTTTAAGCACCCTAATAATCTATCTTTGGATGAGTCCTAAAGATATGGGTTTTCTGGTGAAGGGAAGAAGGTGGGAGGAGCATAGTGTTGATTCCAGATGGGAGTTTGGGTGACCTGGGGAGTAAAATCTTAAAGAAATTCAGAAACAAGGAAAGTGTGTGGTGCTTACTCTCATTGATCATCTACTATGGCTAGAACATCTTGATAATTGGTATCAAAGGGATGAGGACACGTATTCATCTTCATAAAAAGCTCTTTAAGTTGCTCTGACTGTAAGTGAGAAACATACTTTGGGACACTGAGTGCCATAATGAGCCAGGAGTCACGCAGTCAGTTGTATAACCACAGTTCCAAACCAGGTGCCTCTAACTTCAAAGTGAATTCTCTTTGTTTGTGTTTGCTTTTTAAAAAGAGAGAGAGGGAGGAAGGGAGAGAGAGAGCAAGAGAGAGAGAAACATCGATGTGTGAAAGAAACATCAATCATCAATCAGTTGCCTCCTGTACATGCCCAACTGGGATCAAACCCACAACCTAGATATGTGCCCTGACTGGGAATCGAACCCACGACCTAGATATGTGCCCTGACTGGGAATCGAACCCACGACCTTATGGTACATGGGACAATACTCCAACCAACTGAGCCACACTGGCCAGGGCCATGCTCTTTTTACTGCATCCTGCTGAAAAGAGGTGAAGGTGTGGCAGGGAATGGAGGTTTAGCAGGTTCTGCTATCAGCCCTACAAGAACATCATGAAAGGCAGAAGAAAACTAGACATTGAGAGATATTAAAAAAAAATAACAGCTCATGTTCATTGAGAACAGATGTGCTAAAGAACGTCCCATGCATCATCTAATTAAGCCTCACAAACACCTCTGAAGAAGGAACTATTTTAATTCACACATTATAGATGAGGCACTGAGGCCTGGAGGTGTCAAGGAGCTTATCCATGATCACACTGTTCCTCAATGGCCAAGCCAAGCTTAGAGGTCAACGATTTGGCTCCTGACTGCATACTCTAAACCCCCATGCTGCCCTGACTCTTGAGGACAGGATAGAAGAACAGAAGCCATGGGAGCAAAAGCAAAGCCAAGGAAAAGCCCTCGGAGGCTGTAAGATACAGCAGAGCTAAGAATATGCTGGTGGCCCAGGGCTAACCTACGGCCTAGATGTTAAATCTGTGCATCCAAGGTCATGACCTAAAGCTGAGATATGGACTGAGGAACCAAACAGAAAAAGCCCATTTTCCCAAGGATCAAGGTGGCTGAAATAGAACTGAGACCGTATGACTATATATTCATACTTTAAAGGTTAATGTCCTTTAAAGTTAGAATTGGTTGAGGAACCAAGAGAAGGCCGGTAATAAACTAAAGAATATTGTAAGTCTAAACCACTATATTGATTGCTCTGAGATTCCAAACTGAAGGCGTTCAAGCCCTAACTAGTTTGGCTCAGTGGATAGAGTGTCGGCCCTGGGATTGAAGGGTCCCAGGTTTGATTCCAGTCAAGGGCATGTACCTCAGTTGCAGGCTCGATCCCCGGCCCTGGTTGGGGCAGGTGTGGAGGCAGCCAATTGATGTGTCTGTCTCACATTGATGTTTCTCTCTGTGTGTCTCGCCCCCTTTCTTCCACTCTCTCTAAAAATCAATGGGAAAATATCCTCAAGTGAGAATTAACAACAACAAAATAACAAACTGAAGGCATTCCCTTAGTAGAGGTGAGATGGTCTCCGTCATTACCTGTGCTCTCAGACTTATTCCCAAAAAAGTAATATCCATCCTACCCCAGCCAGACTATCTGTTGAGACATGGATTTGTAATGAGAAACCATGATAGCTGCATTCCCAAACACTTCCTAGGGTTTGTCATCTTGGGGGAGGACATTGTTGCCAAATGTCTACCAAGAGCCTGCCTGAGTGAGACAACATTCAGAAATGATTTTTAGAAATAAAAATACATGTTTAATTAATCTGATTATAAAACTTAGTGGAGAACATTCAACTACAAAAAAAGTATAAAGAAGAAAGGGCCCTGACCGGTTTGGCTCAGTGGATAGAGCGTCAGCCTGAGGACTGAAGGGTCCCAGGTTTGATGCCGGCCAAGGGCATGTACCTTGGTTGCGGGTACATCCCCTGTAGGGGGTGTGCAGGAGGCAGCTGATTGATGTTTCTCTCTATCCCTCTCCCTTCCTCTCTGTAAAAAATCAATTTCTAAAAAGAAGAAAGGAGAGGCCACTTGAGAGTCCAGCATGGGGGCTTGCAACAAACTGACATACCTCGATGTGGCAGCGGGTGGGGGGGGGGGAGTATGAGAAGACATAAAGCAAAGCCCTTACATACTTATACGCATAGCCCATGGACTCGGGCAATAGGGCGGTGAAGACCTGGGGGGTGGGTAGGGGCTGGGAGGACGGAGGTAATGAGGGGGAAATGAGAGCTATCTGTAATACTATCAACAATAAAAAATATATATTAAAAAATAAGCCGAAACCGGTTTGGCTCAGTGGATAGAGCGTCAGCCTGCGGACTGAGGGGTCCCAGGTTCGATTCCGATCAAGGGCATGTACCTGGGTTGCGGGCACATCCCCAGTGGGAGATGTGCAAGAGGCAGCTAATCGATGTTTCTCTCTCAATGATGTTTCTAACTCTCTATCTCTCTCCCTTCCTCTCTGTAAAAAATCAATAAAATATATTTTTAAAAAAATAATAAAATAAAAAATAAAATAAATAACATTTATACACTACCTGCCCTGTGCTTCCATAGTGGAGCAGAGAGTGCCTTGAGAGGCAGGAGCATGGCTATACACCTGTCATGCGGGGTCTAGCCCTACCCCCGGCCTAGAGTACGTACTTTTAAAGTGGCCGAAATGAAATTGAAATTATTGGTATTAGTAATTATCTAGGTAAGTGGAAGCAGAGAAATTACTGCTACAATAAGTAAAATTTTAAAACCTTTAGTGGTCTAGAAATGTCTACATCTTTTTAGTTTTCCCTAAAATTCCAATAAGCTTTTCCAAGGAATTAAAAAATTCAGCAACTAGCTTACAGACAACAAGATAAACCGAACAGTCCAAGTGGAAATAAAAATAATGAACTTTCAAACTATGAGCTGAAGGAAGTTTAGCGACAGATCAAGTAAAAACAAGGACAAGCGAGAGAAACTGGAAATGCCAAATTGCACAATTTTTCATTATTTCAACGGTTAACTTCATTAAATGCACATAAACGCCATAAGGTATACATTTAGTAAACTAGTAGAAGTTGCACAGACCTATTGAGAAAAAGATTAATAATTTACATAGAACACACATGACCAATAGTGTATATATTTTTAGTTGAGAGAAAATAAATGTTATACTTCCAGAAAATATTTAGATTATACCAACTAAAATATTTAAGACTAAAAGGAACATTATGAAACAATGATGAAAAGAATAAATGAATGGAGGGATAAGCTTAGAAGAAGGATTTCTCATAAAAATTATATCAGTCATATGCCAGAAATCAAATATAAGCCCCAAATCATTGAAATGCCCACATTAAAAAGAAAAAAAAAAGGAAAGACCCGTACGATTCACACACACACACACACACACACACACACACACACACACACACACAAAGCAAAGAAGATAACTTACTTAAAATATATGGGAAATTTTCAGCTCTCCATACTTAGTGGAGATGCAAATCAAATTTGTAAAAATACACCACTCATATGCAGCCAGAACTTTCAAAATGGATGGGTGGGACCGTGAAACTGCAGTAAGTGGTTTCATGTGGCTGCTGCACAGGGGCAGAGGGGCAGGAAGTGGGACTAATACTTTCTGTTTTTCCTCTCTTCCGAAGCTTCCTGGCTGACATCGTATCTGCGCATGGTGCTCTGCAGCATTATGTAGATGAAGCCATATTGTGAATGTCCTCAAATGCCACTGGAAGGCGTTTAGATGTCATTCCCTAAGTAGGCAATGGAAATCCATTCAGTGGTTGTTAAGTAGAAAAATGGCATGAGCGAATCTGTATGGTTGGTGGGTTGAAGCAAAGCCAATACGCCAGAGGGTATATTAATGAGATTCAATAAATGTTCATTCTGTAGTTACTGATTGGGTGTTTAATATGAGCAAGGCTTCACCCTCCATGCTGAGGAATAAAGGTAAAGAAAATGGGTAATATGAATGATATTGTCCAGTGGAACTATTTCTGTAGTCCATAGAGAGCTTAATTAAATGAAATGAGAAATCCAAGAATCTGAGAATATCTGACTAATCTGAGCATCAGCGATGGTTTGGTGCAATCCTCTCATATTTACAGAAAACCAAGATGAGGCTAAGAAAGGACCAGACTACTACCTTGAGTTTGGCAGCCATATATTCTGATGTGGACAACAATCCTCACCCAAGGATATGGGTATTGATTTGAGAGAGGAAGAGAGAGAAGATGATTGATGTAATAGACCACCTTAACTGAATGAAGGGAGGAACACATGATCATCTCAGTATGCAGAAAAATCATATGACAAAATTCAACATCCTTTCGATAAAAGCACTAAAAAAACTACTAATAGGAGGACATTAGCTCAACATAATTTAAGTCATATATGAAAACCCCACTGCAAACATCCCATCAATGGTAAAAGACAATGTTTTCCTCTAAGATCAGGAGCAAAGCAAGAGTGCCCACTCTCACTGCTTCTATTTAACATAGTACTGGAAATTCTAGCCGGAGCAATCAGGCAAGAAAAAGAAATAAAACATATCCAAATTGGAAAGGATATAATTTTATGTGTAGAAAACCCTTTGGATTACACACACACACACACACACACACACACACACACACACATACACCTGTCAGAACTGATAAATGAGTTCAGCAAAGTAGCAGGATACAAAATCAACACACAAAAATCAGCTGCATTTCTACACACTAAGGAACAACCTGAAAGAGAAATTAAGAAAACAATTCCATTTACAACAGCATCAAAAAGAACAAAGTACTACCCTGGCTTGGTGGCTCAGTTGGTTTGTGTCATCCACCAAAAGGTTGTGGGTTCAATTCCCAGTCAGGGCACATACCTTAGTTGCAGGCTCGATCCCTGGTCAGGGTACACATGGGAGCCAAGGCAGTTATCAGTTAACATTGCCAGTTCTCCTCTCATAATATGCCAGGGAACATTTTTAGTCCTGTGTTAAAGATGCGGATATGGAACCCCACAGAGCTTAATCAGCTGGTCCAGGAATCCTATATAATAAAAGCCTAATATGCAAATTGTCCCCTCAACTGGGAGTTTGACCAGGAGTTCAACCAGGAGTTCGACCAGGGGTGGTGGTGGCAGTGTGGCAGAGGTAGGGAGGCCCTTCCAGGGAGAGGGAGGTGCCCCTGGCCAGCAGCCACTAGGGACTCTACCCATGCATGAATTTTGTGCACTGGGCCTCTAGTAGGTACATAAAGCTACGAGGTGAAACCAAAACCACGTCTCTAAGGCCTGGAGTTGTATCCCACTAGATGGGGCCCTTCCAGTTCACAGACTCAAAGCAGCAAACCAGAACTCAGGAGGTTACAGTAGATGCCTAAAGAATAGGGAAACATTAAAACCACAACTTACTCTTG
Source organism: Myotis daubentonii (assembly GCF_963259705.1). Taxonomy (NCBI): domain Eukaryota; kingdom Metazoa; phylum Chordata; class Mammalia; order Chiroptera; family Vespertilionidae; genus Myotis; species Myotis daubentonii. The sequence goes on along the minus strand of NC_081855.1, from coordinate 30,945,658 downwards.
AAGGAGGATACAGGAAAACAATATGAATTAAAGAGAAGAACTCAAAACACTCTGAGGCCATTTAGCAGAGGGGCAGATAGGAGCAAACAGACACACATTTTAACCATGTCTGACGAGAGCTACCCATTCTTATAACAGGGTAATTAGGTTGGAATTGGGCCCTGAGTCACCGAGGAAAGTTTAAATTAAGTGTGGTCTTTTATCTCTAGGGTAGGAGTAAAAATTATAAGGAATTTAGGAAAGGTTTCTAACAGGGACTTTATATAAAAGAAGATTTGGTGCTGGAATAAAATGCATCCAACAGAAACTTACTAAATAATATGTGCAGTCTGCCTGGGCAACATTCTTGGCATTGGGGGTACAATTCTTGGCTCAGTGGATAGAGCATTAGCCTGAGGACAGAAGGGTCCCAGGTTCGATTCCAGTCAAGGGCATCTACCTCGGTTGCAGGCTCTTGGCCCTGGTCAGGGACATGTGGGGGGCAACTAATCGATGTGTCTCTCTCATATTGGTGTTTCTCTCTGTCTCCCTCTCCCTTCCATTCTCTCTAAAAATCAATGGAAAAAATATCCTTGGGTAAGGATTTATAAAAAGGAAAACAAAGGAGAGGTTGTGTTTCACCAAGCTGCATCCAGGACTAGGAAACCCAGAGCCCGTTTGGATCAAGAAGGAAAGACTGTGGAGGGACCAGTGCCCAGACTCAGTCTCCAGCTAACGTGGGAAAGTTACATAATTGCCCTTTCTTTCTTTTTTTAAAAAATATATTTGTATTGATTTCAGAGAAGAAGGAAAAGGGGGGGGGAGAGAGAGAGAGAAACATCAATGATGAGAAAGTATCAGAGTATCATTCATTGGCTGCCTCCTGCCTGCCCCCTACTGGGTATCAAGCCTATAACCCGGGCATGTGCCCTTGACCGGAATAGAACCAAGGACCCTTCAGTCTGAAGGCCAACGCTCTATCCACTGAGCCAAACCGGCCAGGGTAATAATTGCCCTTTCTTATTCTTTTCACCTCCCCAACTCGGGCTTGGCTTTAGCTGACCTGTGAGATGGTCACCGTCGCCTTTGCATCGCCACCTCTGCTTTGGAACTGCCCCGCTGCTGTTCGCAGGCGCAAAGGACGCGTCTGGGATGACATGGGGCCAAGTCCTCCAGGCCCACTGACATCTCAGCCTGGAATCAAGGTCCCGCTTTCTTCTCAGAGACCCGCCCCCCTCTTTTCCAGCTGCCAAAGAAACAGACTGCCCCTGCCAGTGTTCAGACACTGTGGTCTTTTGACGGTGCAAGAAGTCAAACTGTGTTTTGGTACAAGCTTCAGAAAGCTCTGGGGATCCTCTTAGGAGGGCCACCAAAAGGAAGGGTTAGGAGGGAGTGTGTGTGTGTGTGTGTGGGGGGGGGGGGGCGGGGTAAGCTGTTGGATCCAAAGTCAAATCCCACCATGGACTCCTTGAAACAGGGCTATCAGATGAAGGCCTCCCGGAGTGAGCTGTGTGAAACTGGAGACCCCACTCGCGTTCTGATCCCACTCCCCACAGCAAGGGAATGAATGGCAAGCGTGGGACAGGTCCTCTGAGCCGGATGATTCAGTGAAGCCGGGAATGAGGGGGAGTGGGAAGGGGGAGTGGGCTGAGCACACCTTCCGCCCCTCTGGTCTGCAAGGGACAATGTTGGCAGGGAGGTGGAAGGCTCTGCTTGCAGGGTTTTGCACTCTTTGCTGTAGAGTCAGTGGGGAGCCTTTGAAGAAAAGTTCCCCCTCCTCACCGCCCCCTCCCCCAGGGCCTGGGGAGCGGTCAAAATGCAGTTGCTGCTTGGCTCTCCACTTTCAGGGAAATGTGAGCCGTCTGGGTTCTTTGTTTTGTTTTGTTTTGTTTTGTTTTGTTTGTTTTGTTTTGTTTTGTTTTGTTTTTAATATATTTTTATCGACTCCAGAGAGGAAGAGGAAGAGGGAGATAGAAACAGCAATGCTGAGAGAGAATCACTGATCAGCTGCCTCCTGCTCAACCCCTACTAGGGACCTGGGGATTGAACCCACAACCTGGGCATGTGCCCTGATGGGAATCGAACTGTGACCTCCTGGTTCATAGGTCGACGCTCAACCACTGAGCCACGCCATCCAGGCTGAGCTGTCTGTGTTTTATTACTCTGCTCTCATCACATCAGCCTGTTCTTTATTGGAAGCAATTCCGTTTCCAAGAAACCCATTTCATTCCTCCTCCTTTGCAGTCTTCCCCAGGGCCTTCCTCCTCCCTCTCCCACCCCTGTCCTCACCATCTCACCCCTAACCCCACCTACTAGGGCGTCACTCCTTCCCAGGCGAGGAAATCAGCTGCTCCATGAAGCTCGGCTAGCTAACACCAGACATAGCTGATGAAAAGACCAATGCTGGGCCAGTGACTGCAGCAGATGGCAAAATAGTACTCCCTGCCTTTGCCTAGTCCAGATTACTACCTTCTTGCCTGTGCTGTTAAAGGGACCAGGCATCTCACTCTCTTTTGTGATCATACGTCAGCAATGCGGCCGAAGTGCCCAGTGTGTTTGCAGGAGGACTCCTTGTGAGATTCCTGGAGGACCACAGTTTGAAAGGGAGGATAAAGCAAGAATCTGGATGAATCCCGCTGCCGCCTCCCTGAGAAGCGATGGAGGTGCACCAGACGCTGAGCAGCCTCTACTTCAGCGGTTCTCAAGCTGTGGTTCGCGACCCCTTTGGCGGTCGAACGACCCTTTCACAGGGGTCGCCTAAGACCATCCTGCATATCAGATATTTACATTACGATTCATAATAGTAGCAACATTACAGTTATGAAGTAGCAACGAAAATAATTTTATGGTTGGGTCACAACATGAGGAACTGTATTTAAAGGGCCAGAAGGTTGAGAACCACTGCTCCACTTGCTCCATGGTTCCCTGAGGACCTGGGATGTTCTCAGCCAATGAGTGGCCTGCTTCTCACTCAGGTGCTACTTAGTGAGACCTCGGGGCCTCACACACCTCCCCTCCGTTCCCATGAATGCACTTTTTTCCTATTTTTATTTCTTCTTCTCTCTCCTTCACATTTGCCCCCCCCCCACAAGGACTTTTTCATTTTCACCCATCTTTTCCTAGAGTCTCATTCATAATGACTATGATTAAAGGCTTTCTAAATCCCCCCTCCCCAGTGTGAGCAATCATTCTATCCAAGGTCCTCTGAAGTCTTCCTGACCCTAAGCTTTAGAGAAGATCCTCTCAATATCTCTCTCTCTCTCTCTCTCTCTCTCTCTCTCTCTCCCCTCTGTTTTTGAGAGAGAGAGAGAGAGAGAGAGAGAGAGAGAGAGAGAGAGAGAGAGAGAAAGGGAAAAGGAGAGAGAGATAGAAACACTGACATGAGAGTGATATCCCCATCAGTTGCCTCCTGCACACCTCAAACCAGGGATTGAGCCTGCAACCCAGGCATGTGCCCTGACGGGGAATTGAACTGGCAACATTTCATTGCATGGGATGACCCCCACCCAACTGAGCCACACCGGCCAGGGCTCCATTCTCACTTACCAGCTGCCCTGTGAAATCCCGAAGTCCTCCTCCAATTGTCTGTGAATTGCTCAAGAGACTAAAGGAAATCCTTCTAGTCAACTTTTGCTCTCAACTCCTGATTCCACTGGGGCAATTGTGTGGGCTGTCAACCTTGAACTTCCTGTGCTGTCTTTCTATACCAGAGTCATCCAGGTAAGAACCTGGCAGCCCCTCACTTTAAAAACCAACAGCTCTTACCAGGCCATGTGTGTGAGTTAGATGGAGAGGTTTCTATTAGAGAGAGACATCCCTTTTCGTAAAATAGTCAACCCATACTTAGAAATTTTCCTATAGACTTTGTCACACACACACACTCAAGGCCCCAGCCTCATCCCCTTCCACTGTCCCGGTCCTCCTTCCAACTCTCCTCTTCCTCACCAACTTGTTTGATGGGCCTTTGTCATCTCAGAAGGGCCATCCATTTTAATAGACCCCCACCTTCCTCAGACAGCGGTTGTAGGATTTTTTGCGTTTAATTACAAAATATGTTAAACATTTAGAAAAGTACAGAAAATAACATCACTGATAACGTTTGTAGATTAAGATGTTGAAATGTTGCCATTTTTGTTTCAGCACCACCACCACCCACCCCACGCCCAGCGCAGAATAAAATGCTTCCCATACAGCAAGCCCAGCCCAGCCCCTTCCTTCCCTCCCTCCCTCCCTAAGGTTAAGCGGTATTCAAGAGTGATTGCATCATTCCCATGCGTGTTTTTTACCTTCGTTACATATGAACATTTCCACAAACAATATACAGTATTGTTTAGGGTGTTTAAAAATATTTGCTTAAGTGGTGCATTGTACTGGATGGTGCGGGTGAACTTTATGAGCAAGAGCAACATTCATTACCTCACTCTGGCTTCTCTTTCTCCCGGCCTCAGCCCTGAGTCCAGTGGCCCAGCATCTTCTGAATGAATTGCATGAAAAAATAATATCCTCCAAATCAAAGTATGCCACATTCTGAGGTAACCCAAGATAGCTAATATTTTATATACTTTCTTATTTTTTAAGCCATGGCCAGGTAGCTCAGTTGGTTAGAGCATTGTGCCAATACTCCAAGGTTGTGCGCCCAACCCCTGGTCAGGGCACATACAAGAATGAACCAATGAATGCATAAATAAGTGGAACAACAAATCAGTGTTTCTCTCTCCCCCTTCCTCTCTCTAAAATCAATCATTTTTAAATAAATAATATATTTTTAAAATGGATTTCAGAGAGGAAAGGAGAAGGAGAGATAGAGACATCAATGATGAGAGAGAATCATTGATCAGTTGCCTCCTGCTCGCCCCCTACTGGGGATCAAGCCCACAGCCTGGGTCTGTGCCCTGACCTAGAATCAAACTGGTGACCTCTTGGTTCCTGAGTCAATGCTCTACTGCTGACCCACACCGGCTGGGCTACTTTTTCATTTCTAGAAACTTCAGTGGGTACAGATAACTCTTCCAACAGGGGTACTTTTTTTCCTGGGGCGGGAGGGGGGGGGTCATAAATGCCTCATTAAGGAGTCTTCCAACCGCAAGGCATAATTTGTATTACCCTTCGTGCAACTTGTGATGACTATGATTTCAATGGGATCTCCCGAGACTAAAATTCTCAGCTCATATCCTTCCACTCCCCAAACTGCTGACTTCATGGATGAGGACAGCCTTTCCTCCCCCAACCTCCCTGGGTCCATCCCTCCAATACGTCATCGTCTCTGGAGCAGGCGAGGACACCGGCAGTGATGGGGTTTCATGGTTAGGGTCCCCATCCCTATGGCATTTTTTACTCTGCCAGGTTGTAAAGGAAGAGAATTCAAAAAACCATAGGGTCTGGACTTCTGGTCACAACTTCCCGTACTGCAGAAACCTCACCCTAAGTGATGGTGCTGGGAACTGTTCCAACCTCCTTGGCTGCTCGAACTTCAGTAAGTGGTCATCTCACTCGTCATCCAAACTCTGATAATGTCAGAGTAAACGATGGCACTATCCATCATGATGCCAGTTACCAGGCATAGAGAAAGGCCACACTTGGCCCACCAGGATGTCCCGTCACCCTAAATCAGTAACCCTATGTCAAAGCCAACACGGTGTCTCCCTCCTCTTAGAAGGTGGCTCAAGTGATACATGATCCAGAGCCTCCGGGAATGATCCCCTTGCTCCTTCTCCCCGTGTGAGTCTAAGGATGGATGGGTCCCTTCACTTACAAAGAATGCGAAGATCTAACCTTCACATAGTTGGGGGAGAAGAGACAACTCTTCAGTGGAGAGTAACTCGACTCACTTTTTATTTCTCTTTTTCTTTCTCCACTGGAATGAAACTAGGGCCAAATCTTCCCCCAGAGTCCTCTAAAAGTTTACAGGGAAATGACAACATACAACAGACCAGTACGAATCAGGGGAGAAGGAAGATGTCACCAGTGGTTTAAAACTGTGGCTGTGATGCAGAGCCCACTGGGTGTCAAATGCAGTGCTTGCTGGGTGACTTTATAGTTCCATGAAGAAGAAACATGAGCTTTAATATTAGATGGATGTGGGTTTGAGACCCAGCTTTATCACCACTCTCCATGTGACCTTAGACAAATTACTTGTCTAAGTCTCAATTTATTCCATCTCTAAAAATGGGGAGTAGGGATAATATCAATCCCACAGGTTAGTTCGAAGTTTTCAATGAGGTAACGATGTTTAATGACACATATTAAGTGCCTGGCAAATGTTAGCCGTAATGATTACTCACACCATTTAAATCTTCACTGTATTTTTCGGCAGCATCTCTCTCTACTTCCACACCTATACTCACTGTCCAATCAAACTGGCTATCTAGCTTCCCCCCAAATGCTTTGTCTTTGCCACCTCTATAGTTTTGCTCCAGCTATGCCTGCCAACTGGAATACTTGTCTCTTTCCTCTCTATTCTTATCCTCTCGGCTCAGCATGGCCACACTTACCCCTTTCCTGTGGCTGACTTCTCCTGCTACACCTACCTCCAGGGCGTTTTCTAAAAGCTAAGTTCTCCACCGCTCCACCATTGTCTACCATGCATTACAGGGATTAGTATTTTCCTAGTAAACTATAATATCATCAAGGCCATATAGTATGTCTGATTAACATTTCTCTTCCCCACAGTGTTTAGCCTAATCCCTTGCAAATGTGCTCAAGAAATAGTTCTTGACTGTAGTGAAGCTTAGAACACAGTGGCTAACAGCTGCAGTCACACAAACCTGGGGTTCAACTATAACTTATTAACTCTGTGATCTAAAGCAAATGATTTACCCTCTTCAAATCTTGATGTTCTCCTTTGCAAGGTGGGCATAATGCTGCACAGACAGGGTTGCTGATCCTTGCTGCAGACCTGTGCTACTGGTGCACATTCAGGAGAGCAGCCTTACGCTGGATTTATACTTTAGTCACTGCTCCAATCAAGTTATCTTCAGTAATATGCTTCCAGAACGAGGCCTATCTAGTCCCGTGGTGCTTTTACATCTTCTATTTTACATTATTCAAATAAATGCCAGCGATCTATGTAAAAAGACCTATGCTATATACTCCACTCAGGGTCAAGTCTAATGTCTAACTTCCCACAAGCTCTCCGTACAAGCTATCCACAGGCTCTCCCCTTAGTACACCGGCACTTCCTAAGATGTAGGCCCTTCTTGCTCTTCTCAGAAACTGAAGCAGAGAACGGCCTTGCTTTCACTCCAACTAGGGAGGGAAATGACTCCCGGGCAGGCTTTTGGATGGACTCTCTGTACACACATCTGGCTACTTCAGGTTCGATACCAAGCAAATCCATCCCTTGCTATTGTGTCCACACAAACAGGAAGATTAATTTCACTCAAGACAACCAACCCCAAATCTCCAATAGACTCTCTCAACACTGTCCAACTCTCCCGTAACATTCATAGCTGCCCTCAAATGTCATTGCTGAGCCATTCCCTGCACACCCTCAACTGCCATAGCAGCTCTAAGGCCCCATCACTCTTAGCCCAGAACCCCATCTCCAACTTCACAGAAAGTTCCCATCCCACGGGAGCCCCCTCATAGTCCCATTAGCAAATCCACAGATCTAACTGCATCCTTCATCTCCTTCTGCCAGTTACCACCCACGTATCCATTCTCATCTCAAAGGCCAATTTCTCAGTAAGTGCACTGGGTCTCATTGCCTCAACGACTTTGACCATTTGGTCTTTTCCTCCCTCTTCTGGATCATAAGTCACTGTTTATATTGGAGTATTTCTGTCAACTTATACAAAACAAGCTCTAGCATCTCCCATTAAAATAAACAAAAAACACTCCCTTGAACTCTTATAACCCTCCAGCTGCTGGTCCAGTTTTCTGTACTTTTTCATTTGTTTTAGAGTTGCCTACAAATATTGTGTCCACTTATTTGTTTTTAATTTACTGTTTACTTGCTACATTCTGATTTTCATCTCTACCCCTACACAGAAATTACTCTTGTCCAGGTCACCAGCAATCTCCATGTTGCCAAATCCAACAAACACACTTCTGTCCTCATCTCAGTTGATTTCAGAGTAGCATTTAAGTCAGTCAGCCATTCCTACTTTATTGGAACTCCCTTCTTTTTAAAAAAATATATTTTTATTGATTTCAGAGAGGAAGGGAGAGGGAGAGAGAGACAGGAACATCAATGATTAGAGAGAATCATCAATCAGCTGTCTTCTGCACGCCCCACACTGGGGATCAAGCTCACAACCTGGTCATGTGCCCTCCTGGGAATTGAACCTTGACCTCCTGGTTCATAAGTTGATGCTCAACCACTGAGCCATGCTGGCCAGCTGGAACTCCCCTCTTTATTGGCTTCTATGACACTCGGCAATTCTGGTTTTCATTGTATCCCATTGGCTAGTGAGTCCATTTCAGCCATTTAGAGAAGAAGATCATTCAAGAGGATGACAAATCAATAAGGTAAACTGAATCCCAAAATGACCTTGTGGAGTGGAGCTGTCAACCTAACCTAGAGCCACCCACCTACCTCTAAGCCATCATATGAATGAAAAACTAAGCCTGTATCTTGTTTGATCCTTGGTATTTGGGAGCCTCCTTTTTTAAATTTTGGTTGGTATCCAATTTACATGCCCCATCTATATACTGAGGGAATTGTAATTTGTCATCATAGCCTTGAGCTTCCCTCTAAATTCTGGATTTAGAAAATTATTTGATTTTTACTCTTGGATTTCTCTAACAAATCAAAGTGAACATTTTCAAAACTGAGCTCTTGGTTTAACTTGGTTTAACTACCAAACTACTCCTCTCCCATACCTTCCTCTTCTCGATAAGCGGCTAGAAATTGAAAGCCATATTGATCACTCTCTCACAACCCCAAATCCATTGCTTCACTTATGCTTCCAACGTCAACGTGATACACACCCACTTTTTTGCTATCTATTGCTACCACCCTGGTTCACCCCACTATCATTTCTTTCCTGTGAAAGCCTTCATACTGGGCTTCCAGCATTCTCCCTTGATCCTCCAATCTATATCCACAGATAAACCGAAATAACTCTTTCTGGAATAAAAATAAAATAACCTCATGCCCTTCCACTAAACCTTTCAGTGCACTCAAAATAGAACTCATACTTCTTACCCCCAGAGGCCTCTGTGATCTAATCTCTGGTCCCCATTTACCTCTGTAACTCCACTTTGGGCCACTCTTTGTCTTTATGCTTCATTTCCAAGCCATACTGGTCATGATTCAGTTTTTCACACATACAGTTCTTTTCTGTCTCAGAAATTTCACTCATGCTGTTCCTCCTGTCTTTTTTTTCTAATTTGTTTTTTTGTTTGTTTTGTTTTGTTTTAGTTTTTCAATTAGAGTTGACATTCAATATTATTTTATACTAGAGGCCTGGTGCACAAGATTCGTGCACAGGGGTAGAGGGAGTTCCTCAGCCCGGCCTGTGCCCTCTTGAAGTCCAGGACCCCTCGGGGGATGTCTTCCTGCCAGCTTACGATGGGGTGATTAGGCCTAAGCTGGCAGTCAGACATCCCTCTCACAGTCCGGGGTTCTTGCAGTCCGGGACCCCTCACTCCTTACAGCCCGCCTAAGGTGGAGGTGGGAGAAACTCCTGCCACCACCACTGTGCTCATGCTTTGTTTATCTATAGTTAATTGAATGAAAGAATATATCAACCAGACAAGGTTTACCCTGGATATCTCCCCATTAATTCTATCAGCTGGAAGTAGGTTACAATGAACATTATGGAGAGCTTCAAAGGGGAAAGAGATTACACTCCGACAATGTGAATATTAATGAGAGATGATTGGACACAGTGGAGAGTGTGTCTGAGCAGAAAGAACATGATACCCACTCAGGAACATGGATCACTGCTCAAACCTTCATTTAGTTCCAGTAATAGGAAAAGTAGAACAAACCCAATGCTTAGGGGCTAACTGTTTGAGATGTAAATTGAGAAGAAAGGAAAGGAGGAAGGAAGAAAAGGAAGAAGGAAGTTAGGAGGAGGGGAGGGAAAAAGAAAGGAAGGCAGAGAGGGATGGAATAAGGAAGGGAGGCAGGGAAGAGAAGGAAAAACAAGGTACACAATGTTCTTAATGTTGTTATTCCTATGCAATCAAGAGCAATGCTTCACCAGGCAAGAAAGAAGTCTAATGAAACACTTGGAAAACTTTATTGCTGGAACTAAAGTGATTTGTGCTGGTCTTTGAGAACGATCTTATTGAATAGTTGGCCTCCAGTCCCAGTCCCTGAGGACAAAGACTGTGTGTATGTAAATTATTCATGTCTTTTCCAGCAAGAACTGGTCACACCACTTTCTTCTCCTTTTCCTGGCACTGTTCTAGGAGTCCTTGCCCACCACTGTCTCCCCCAACATTGCACAGGACATCCCAAACTTGTGCCTGGCTTCACAACTGGCCACCATTGCCCTGGGTATGCCATGTCTGATGTGTTTCCCTGATTTTCCTCTAAAGGGCAGAAGAATCTTGAGAATGAAGGTCATGAGAAACAAAGGTCTTATTCACCACGCATTTTACATGAATTAGAAAGCCAATCCTCCAGAAAACCCAATAAGCAAAGTATTACTATCCCCATTTAACATGAGAGGCAAATAAGGCTTTAAAAAAGTTATAGCCTGCCTGGCCAGCGGGCTCAGTGGTTGAGCGTTGACCTATGAACCAGGAGGTCACAGGTTTGATTCAGGGCTCAATCCCCATTGTGGGGCGTGCAGGAGGCAACTGATTGATGATTCTCTCTCATCATTGATGTTTCTTGTTTTTAATATATTTTATTGATTTTTTACAGTGAGGAAGGGAGAAGGATAGAGAGTTAGAAACATCGATGAGAGAGAAACATCCATCAGCTGCCTCCTGCACACCCCCTACTGGGAATGTGCCCACAACCAAGGTACATGCCCTTGACTGGAATCGAACCTGGACCCTTCAGTCCGCAGGCTGACGCTCTATCCACTGAGCCAAACCGGTTAGGACTCATCATTGATGTTACTATCTCTCTCTCTCTCCTCTCCCTTCCTTTCTGAAATCAATAAACAAATATTTTTTAAAGTTATAGCCTTTTCCTCTGTCACACAGCTAATAAGTGGTGGTGTCTGGTTTATTTAGATTCCAAAGCACATGATCTATACATGGAAACGCTCAGCTACAAAGCAGAACTTTTGAGATAAATGAAATGGCCTCACAATAGCCAAAGTGATCTTTTCAAAGCCCAGCCAACATGGCTCAGTGGTTGAGCGTCGACCTGTGAACCAGATGCCACAGTTCAATTCCCAGTCAGGGTATGTGCCTGGATTGTGGGCATATGGACAAGAAAACAAGAAAAGAAAACACGTAGATATAGCCTATTTGGCTGAGTTCTAATATTGCTTCCAAATCAGACATTCTGGGCTTCCATGTTTTGGGCTCTAGAAAATTCTGAGCCTGGAAAGCAACTGTTTCCATGGTGATCCAGAAGAAAACTTCTATTTAGAACAAGAGCAGACTGGTCTCTTCTGCACACTTGTAGAGTAGCGTCAGATTAGAGGAGAAGCTGTTTATTTAGGAAAAACAATAACCATTATATCAAACCTCATTGTGAATGCCCACCCCACCCCACCTCAGGCTATAATCTGGAAGCATATGTAAAAATTAGAACTTTGAATCTCAGCAGGCAACGAGGGAAGATGATAGGAAAGGATTACAGATAACCCGAAGATAGATAAACTACAAGAAGGGAGGCCAGCCATCTACATAACCTTCATCTAACCAACCAGTAGCCAGGAATTTTAGGACAATGATATCTCCTGTTCAGTTTTGTGGGTATGTGGGGTTTTTTTTAATATATTTGTATTGATTTCAAAGAGGAAGGGACAGGGAGAGAGAGATAGAAACATCAGTGATGGCAGAGAATCATTGATTGGCTGGGGGATCGAGCCTGCAAGCCAGAATTTAATGTTCCCTTTACTGGAATTGAACCTGAGACCTTCAGTCCGCAAGCTGACGCTCTATCCACCAAGCCAAACCCGCTAGGGCTCCTGTTCCGTTTTAAGTTGCTGTCTATGTGGTGCTGGGCTATACTCCCTTTCAGTCCTGCAGAGCTTCAGTGAGAGAGGAAAAGAAAAACAGCAGAAACCAAGATTGAGGAAGCACACTGCAGCATGGGCACGGAAAGTCCACCGAAAATCCCCAGGTGGGATTCTCCCACAACCCACTCTTATTTGGAATTGAAAATCAAGGTTGACTCCAGAAGATGAGGGGACTGGGTCATCCGCACAGCTGACCCTTGGGTTACCCATAAATGATCTACTTCTACACAATGGAGAAATAGGTCTTCCACATGACGGCAAATATCTCTGAATGTTATCTCGTCGTCTTTAACTTTATCTTACCATTGTCTGGTTTGTTTAGCTTTTGCTTGGGTCCCATGCAGGACTATTGTGTTCTCTTAGTGTATTATGATGGTGGCATTCCACTTCTTAAGCAATTGTGTCTACAGCAGGCCCATGTTTATGAAACACAGAGACAGAGTACCAGTGATGTGCCATCAGAATAAAAGTTCATACAAAAGGGAGCTGGATCTCAAAGGAAAAGATCACTTAAGTGTTTTTCCCTTCGGCATTAATTTTCCCCAGTACAGAGCCAATATGAAATAATGTTTCCACTTTATCAAGACCAACAGTTAAGTACCAAGAAATACATTTATTCCACAAATATTTCTTTCCCATCTGTTACATGACTGACCTGGCTAGGAGGCAGGGTCACAAAGATAAATACCAAATGGTCATTATTTAGTGAACGAAAGAGAAATGAAAACAAGAATGGAGGCCTGTGTGTACACAATAGGAAGACAATATGAAGAGTAGCAAAGGACTCTGGCTTGGGAAGATGCAAAAAATTCAAAAGAAGGTGACAACCAGAGCAAGTTTGGAAGGGTAATGGGGGTTCACCAAGGCAACAGGAGGCAGGGAAAGGGCATTCTGGGAAGGTAAGGGCATGAACCCATGAGCAATCGTCAACTGCCCAGAAAACAACGGGAAGCTTGATATGTGGGGAAATCAACAGGAGAATATAAAAAATAAAAAAAAACAGGCATCGTTGGGATTCAGAAGGTCCTCACATGACTGAGATGTTCTGCCTTTAACCTGAAGGATGGAGATCCAGCAAAAGTTGATGAAAATCAGAGTGATTAAAAAGATATGTTGCTTTAGAAAGATGGGGTGGGAGAGATAGAAATGAAATATTGCCCAGCTAGCGTGGCTCAGTGGTTGACTTATGAACCAGGAGGTTGGGGTTCAATTCCCGCTCAGGGCACATGCCTGGGTTGCAGGCTCCCATCCCCAGTGTGGGGCAAGCAAGAGGCAGCCAATCAATGATTCTCTCCATCAATGATGTTGCTCTCTCTCTCTCTCTCTCCCTCTCCCTTGCTCTCTGAAATCAACAAAAAAATTTTTTAATGAAATGAAATCTTGAAGTCAGAAAATCTGAACTACAATAATGACTGTGGGGGGAGCAGCAAAATTACAGCATTATTATTGGCTAGACCTGAAAAGGATGCTCTGCTTTATTCCCCAGCCCGGATGCCTAAATCTACTACTAAACTTGCCCAAAAGAAAAAGGGGTGGAGGGGGACATTCCCTCCCCCACCTTTTTTAAAAATATATTTTTATTGATTTCAGAGAGGAAGGGAGAGGGAGGGAGAGATAGAAGCATCAAGATGACAGGGAATCATTGATTGGCTGCCTCTTGCATTCCCCCTGTTGGGGACTGAGCCCGCAACCCAGGCATGTGCCCTTGACCGGAATCGAACCTGAGACCCTTCAGTCCGCAGGCCGACGCTCTATCCACTGAGCCAAACCGGCTATGACCAACCCCCTCCTCTCCCACCCCCCACACCCCGCTTTTTATTTTGTTTGGGTCCTAGACAATTTCCAAATGAGGGGTTCTACATCCAAGCAATTCTTTCTGCTTTCCTGGAGATGTCTACATTAATTACCTCTGCAACCTCTCAGATTCCCATCTCAATAGGAAGTAAAAACCTTCAGCCTCCACTAAGATTTCCACTGCCCAAGGAAGCCCCCAGGGCTGGGCCTGTAAATGACTGTGAAGGGATGAAGTCGACTCAGAGGTTCTCGGTTTGGAAAGCAACACTGTTTTCAAATCCCTGTGTTGAATTGATTTACAGGCCTCACCCCGACCTCCCTCATCACCACCCCCCACCGTCACTGACCTTCCTGCCCCGGGCGATCTCTGGAAAAGCCAAGCTGTATTCCTCTCATCTTTACACACAAACAGTCCAAGTGATCTTCTGCCAGGTCCCAGTGGGGCTTAGAGATTCTCGTGGGGGGATTTGCAACCCTTTGTTGTTTTTAGATCAAATGTTCTGGTTTTGTTCCTCTTCCTTCACTCTGGACTTGGGAGAGAGCTCAGCTTTCGGTTAGATGCTGAGTTATCAGTTAAACACCTTGTCCCCCAAGGGCTGTCTTGGAGTTTTTTTGAATGACCTTGGAAACAGTCTCTGTTGACTCAATCAGATGACCAATGATGAACTCAGTGAACATCTGCTACAGCTGGGCTGTATGGACAGATGCTAACGTATTTAGGAGGAAAAGTGAGGTTTCAATATTGTATACAATATCTTAAACAGAAAATGAGTCATGATTTGTTGGATGAAATTCAGCTGATTATTTTCTAAATTAACAAGCTTTTTAAAAAATTAAGCATATTCTGTTTTTTAGTGTCTGTGCACATTTATCTCTTACGTACCGCAAATAGAGGAAGCCTGAAAAGGATGACTCTTATCAATACTTCCCTTTTTCCCTCAGAATAAACATTAATGTCTGTGAGTCCTCCCTCATGCAATTTCAAACAGTGCTAGAAAGACCCAGAGCAAACATGAAGAGTCCCCAGAAGGTGCAAATGAGGCCACTGAAACCCAGAGAGCCTTGTCTGGTCTGCCTCAGTGGATAGAGCATCGGCCTGTGGGCTGAAGGGTCCCCAGTTTGATTCCAATCAAGGGCACATGCCTGGGTTTGCATGCTCAATCCCTGGTGGGGGCGGGGGCGGAGGGAGCGTGCAGAAGGCAGCTGATTGGTGATTCTCTCTCATTGTTGATGTTTCTATTTCTCTCTCCCTCTCCCTTCCTCTCTAAAATCAATAAAAGTATTTTTTAAAAACAAAGAGGGGTTAAGTAACACCCAAGGTCACACAGGAAGTATGTGGCAGAGCTTGAATGTTACCTAGATGAGGAAGGGGGGGGGGGGGGGGCGGGGAGAGGCTATTTATTTAGAGCAGTCTTAGGTTTACAACAAATGGTACAGAGATTTCTTATGTAATTTACTCCCTGCTCTCACATGTGTATAACCAGGGGTGGGCAAACTTTTTGACTTGAGGGCCACAATGGGTTCTTAAACTGGACCGGAGGGCCGGAACAAAAGCATGGATGGAGTGTTTGTGTGAACTAATATAAATTCAAAGTAAACATCATTACATAAAAGGGTACGGTCTTTTTTTTTTTTTTTTAGTTTTATTCATTTCAAATGGGCCGGATCCGGCCCGCGGGCCGTAGTTTGCCCACGGCTGGTATAGCCTCTACTATTATCAACATCACTCACCAGAATGTCAGTTCTTTTTTTTTTTAATGAACCTATACTGACACATCATCATCACCCAAAGTCCATAGTTCACCTCAGGGTTCACTCTTGGTGCTGTACATTCTATGGTTAAGACAAATGTATAATAGCAATATCATAGAATGTTCTGCCTGTTCACCTTCCCTCCCCCACACCATGTCTTTCCATGGCTTGATAACTCTTTTTTTGTTTGTTTGTTTGTTTGTTGCACTGAATCTCTAGTTCTCTGGCCAGACAGCACCACCAACTTGGGTCTGCAGATGAGCAAGTCATAGTTGGGACTATGACTGGCTCTTCAGGTAGGAACTCTGTTGGCCAAGACCTCCGTGCCAGCTGTTGGAGGCCACTCCCCCTTCTCCAACACAGACTCCTAGTGGTCCAGCACGCAGACTCCCCTGCAATCCCCATGGGGTGAGACCAGAGTGGGGGCTCCCAAGAAGTGATCCACATGGTGCTGGGGGGGGGGTACTAGATGCTCCTGTGTCCCCTCCGCTTTTCCCCTGGAGGACCTTGTGGGGGAGGGGCAGTGTGGTCAGCCTGTTCTCACGTGGACTGTCTCATCTCTATGGAACAAGGGGTGCTTCAGCCTCACCCCAGGTTCCAGGGTTCTCTCAGTGGTGTCTCATCCAAGGAATAGTTGTCAGTCGTGCTTCCTGTGAGGGGATTGAAGTCAGGAACAATCTATGTTGCCATCTTGGTGACGTCACTCCCAAATACTCCTCTATTGTATGAATGGATCCGTTACTGAAGTGCCTCTTCAGTGCTTCCAAGCTTTGGCAACTATAAATACAGCTGCTATAAATATCTGTGTAGAGGGTTTTTGTGTTGATGTAAGTTTTCAGCTCCTTTGGGTACATGCCAAGGAGCACAATTACTGGGTCATATGGTAAGAGGATGTTTTCTAAGAAACGGCCAAACCATCTCCCGAAGTGGCTGTGCCAGGTTGTGTTCCCACCAGCAAGGAATGAGTTTCTGTTGTCCCCATCCTCGCCAGCAGTCGGTGTTGTCAGTGCTCCAGATGTGGGCTATTCTATTGGATTGGAAGTGTTATCTCCTTGTTGCTCAGGTGTGCATTTCCCTGGTGGAGCACCTTTTCATAGGCCTATCTGCCACCTGTGTATCTTCTTTGGGAAGGTGTGTCCGTTAAGATTTTTGACCCATTTTTTAACCAGGTTGTTGGTTTTCTTCATGTTGATTTTAAGAGTTCTTTGTATATCTGGGATAATGGTCATTTTTTTTCTCTTTTGCCTACATTTCTATACATGCAAAGTACAGGTTTTAAAGTACAGTGGGGCCTTGACTTACGAGTTTAATTCATTCTGTGACGGAGCTCGTAACTCAAATTACTCATATGTCAAATCATTAAAGTGAACGAGTGTGACACGTGATGCTGGGCTGCTATTGTGGCGTTCACTGTGACGTTCGCTGCGCCAACTAGCAGTGGGGTATCTGAAGCTGGCTCGTAACCCGAATTTTAGCTTGCAACTCAAAGCAAAAAATCTGCTGAGAGAGGGCTCGTATCTCGAAAAACTCGTTAGTCGGGACACTCGTAAGTCAAGGCCCCACTGTACATTGGCAGAAAAAGCAAGAACAATTAGGCTATTGGTTTAAGACTTCTTCAAATAATCCCTCCCATCTATGAGGATAGTTTAGTTAGTATAAAACATTTGTAATTGGATGGATTTGTGTGTTCACATATGCAACCGACACTTGTCCGGCATTTATTATGTGCTTCCCCTGGGGCTAGACGCTGAGACTCACAGATAATACCATCCAAGTTCTTACAGATGTCACAGTTTAGACACCGAGACACACGAAAACAGTGGATAATATGTGCTCGGATCCCGGGATGTGAGGAGTTCTGGAATGCAGAGGACGGGAGGTTAAAAAGTGAAGAGGACAATTTAGGACTCTGACTTATGGTCAGGGGTTTGTAAAGGAGGAAAGGAAAGGGTACTTCAGGCAGAGGCCAGCATGAGTACACAGGATCGGGAGGAAATGGGTCTTAGTCTTCTGGGGCCAAGTAGACAAAGCCTGGCTTCTGCCAGCCCTAAGTGAAATGCCACCTGAGGGTACATACCAGGTTGTCAAGCCTACGTTGGTAGTTCCCATCTCCGGTGATCTGTTTAAGGTTGGCCTACTTTTTCTGACTGTAAAATGGTCTAGAAGGGGCAATTCCTGCTGAGAGGGTGCCCTCTCTTGGTTAGAGGTCACACGAGGCGTTTCTCTGCAAGAAAGAAATACTATATATTTCGGATTAGAATTATCTGCCTTCAGCCTCAGGCTAACCTATGAAAATACCATGTCCCGGACTGGTGACTTTAGCTAGCAATAAGAGCAGAGGTGGGGAAAACCTCAGACTGAGGGAAATGAAGATCCCACAGGCTGAGTGGCCTTTGGCCTCTGGGCTTCTGTTCATAAAATTAGTGGATCGCACTCGCACTAGGAGATCTTCGTTCCTTCTTTTTCTAACATTCCATGTCTTCTAAAAAGTATGAACATCAATGTGGTGGTTGCCAGGGGGTGGGGGTGGGGAGATAGAGGAAGGTGGGAGGGAGTTTAGGGGGGATAAATGGTGATGGACAGAGACTTGAGGTGTTGAACACACAATACACTGTGGAGATGATGTGTTGTAGAATTTTGCACCTGAAACATGTATCGTTTGGTTAACCCGTGTTATCCCAATAAATTCAATACAAATAAAAGTGTGGCTCATGGTTCTTGGCTGGATGTAAAATGCGTGGTACTTAGACCATATCCGCAGGAGTTCATGGCTCTGTGCGGACTGGAGAATCCCCACCAGGAAAAAAGGAAACTGTTGTTTCTGGCTGTGGCAGCTTTGGGCTCTGGATTTTCCATAGCAGCCAGAGATAACCGGCCCAAACCATTTCCCCTTTCTCTTCTTCTCACATGTTTGGCAGTGCCACGCCTACAGGAGATGGCAAATAATGTAAATACAGCAGAACCACAATTCATCCCGGCAACCCACTCCCACCGCCATTTAAATTATGCATCTGTCAAACTGCACCTCAAACGGACACAGGACACTTTTTGAGCACATCGTGGAATCCAGAGGCTGTCTTCCTCCCAGATGATTTCATTTCTCAGGCTTTCGATAAACTGAGCTTAAGGTGAGGAGAGAGCAGACCCCCGAATCGAACCCGGGACTGGTTCGGCACAGCTTGTTTGGCTCAGTGGATAGAGCATCGGCCTATGGACTAAAGAGTCCCGGGTTCGATTCCGGTCATGCGAACAGTCCCTGGAAACGGACAAGGAGACAGAGTATGAAGAGGGGAGAGAAGTGAGATTGAGGCAAACTGGGAGTGGTCACGTGGGAGAAAAAAAAAATTGGTTTATTTTTTCAGTTGTTGCCAAAGAATGTCACTGGTGATATAAAGAAATGGAAAATGAGGAAACTCCCATTATCATCCAAAAGCCACTTGTCCATTTCCTGTTCCGCGTGGGAAGGAAAACTGGACCATAACCCTCAGCCTTGTCAGGGTGTGGTCTTCTGGTGCCCTCTACTGTCGGGGACGGGGACTGCAGCTGCCTGCGCTGAGGAAATGAAGGCACCCAGAGTCTGGCCTCAGGCCGGACCCTCAATAAGTAAGTGTTAAAGGATCAGAAGAAAGGAAAGGCCAAGAGACCATAAGAGGGAGCAAGGAGACAGGAAATTCTTAAATTCTTTCCCAATGTGGAACCAGGGGCTGAGACCATGCTCTCTTGGACAGTCCCACAGAGCTGAAAGATGACATGGATGAAATGCCTAATGGAGGGCTGCCCTTTTTGTTTCATTTTTAAAAATATATTCTTAATGATTTCGGAGAGGGAGAGAGAGAAATATCAACAATGAGAAAGAATCATTGATCTGCTGCCTCCTGCACGCCGCCCATTGGGGATTGAGCCCACAACCCGGGCATGTGCCCTTGATCTGAATCGAACCCAGGACCCTTCAGTCCTAGTCCTCAGGCTGGCACTCTATCCACTGAGCCAAACCAGCCAGGGTAAGGGCAGCTCTTGAAATCAAATAGGTTCTCAAAGAATGTTTGATGAATGAAAGAGGGGGAAAAATGAGAGACGAGAGAAAGAGACCTTAATTAGCCAAACAGTGTTTCCTTCTAGCCTGTCACCTTAACAGAAGTGTCTAATTCTGTTCCTCATCTGAAAGTTTTTCATAAGTTGTATCAATCCTTCAGATATTTTTAAAAGCCTTTATGTTTGAACTACTACTAACTAAGGTGACAAGGAGTGCTGTATTTTGAGTTTTTATGGAGTCTTAGAAATTCTAAGTTGTTTGATAAAGTGTTAGTTGTGGCATGGGCCATTTAAATTCAGAGACCTTACAGGGTTCAATTCCTAGTCAGGGCACATGCCTGGGTTGCGGGCTCAATCCCCAGTGTGGGACAATGATTCACTCTCATCATTGATGTTTCTCTCTCTCTCTCTCTACCTCTCCCTTCCTCTCTGAAATCAATCAATCAATCAATAATAAATTTAAAAATAGATAAAAATAAAAAAAGTATTAGAGGTTAAGCCTTCACCATCTAAATGGAGGGGGCGGGGGCACAGTTCAGCCTATAACACTAGTCTAGGCCCTTTATCATTAGAATACTGGAGGCCCAGTGCACGAAATTTGTGCACTGGTAGGGTCCCTAGCAGCTGCCAGCTGCCAGCTGCTGGCCGAGTACTCCCTCCCTTCCCCCGGCTGGCTCCACCCCCTGGTTGAACTCCTGGACAGCTCCCAGTCAAGGGGACAATTTGCATACTATGCTTTTATTATATAGGATTTTCTGTAATCCCTTGTTGAGGAGGTTCTTTTTCATCACCATTATCTCACAAGAAACAGTTTGAGACTTTATGAAGAAAGGCAAGAGGCGTCTTCGTGAATGGTGCATTCATCCCTCTATATTCAGTACATCCAGATGCATATTCAGGACATCCAACCTGCCATGTCCTGGGCAGCTGCCAGCTGCAGCAGTGAATGAAACAAACCCCATGCCATCTCGAAGGTGACAATCTCATAGGGTGTCATACATCTCACAAAAGGCGTGACCATGCTTAGCATGTGTCAGAGGGGAGCCAGTGACAGAGAATATGAAGCAGAATAAGGAGGAAAGGAGGGCCTTGGGCAGGGAGCCTGACTGTTTCACAAGGGTGGTCATGGGAAGCCTCTCTCACAAGGTCACGTTTTAGCGATGACCCGAGGAAGTCAAAGACCAAGCTGTGCAGACAAATGGGAGGAAGAACACGCCAGGCAGACAGAAAGCAGGGGCTCAGATCCTGAGTGGTTTGCAGGGTCCCCGGGACACCAACGCGGCTGGAATAGACCAGGTGAGGGGGAAGCACTTGGAAACGAGAGGACAGAGGTGGCTTAGGGCACCTGTGAGGTGCCTACCTGCTGGGGTAAGGATGCCGGCTTCTCCTGGAGGGAAATGGGACATCACTGGAAGGTTCTGAGCAAAGGAATGACACAGTCTGACTGGCTGTTTTAGAATGTGCACTCGGGCCCTAGCCTGTTTGGCTCAGTGGATAGAGCATCGGCCTGCAGACTAAAGAGTCCCGGGTTCGATTCCGGTCAAGGGCACGTGCCTGGGCTGGGGCTCTCAATCCCCAGTAGGGGGCGTGCAGGAGGCAGCCAATCAATGATTCCCTCTCATCATTGATGTTTCTATCTCTCTCTCCTTCTCTCTTCCTCCCTGAAATCAATAAAAATATGTATTTTTAAAATGGTTCACTCGGGGTGTGTAGAGAATAGCCTAGGCCAGTGATGGCGAACCTATGACACGCGTGTCAGAGGTGACACGCAAACTCATTTTTTTGGTTGATTTTTCTTTGTTAAATGGCATTAAAATATATAAAATAAATATCAAAAATATAAGTCTTTGTTTTACTATGGTTGCAAATATCAAAAAATGTCTATATGTGACACGGCACCAGAGTTAAGTTAGGGTTTTTCAAAATGCTGACACGCCGAGCTCAAAAGGTTCGCCATCACTGGCCTGGGCGGAGAGCCATGGGAAAGATGGAGTGACAGACCAGTTGAAGTAGCCAAGGCAGGAGGCAATAGAGGCTTGACGCAGAGTGGACGATGTGGAGATGGTGTAGGGAAGGTTTCCTTTCTTGATATCTGTTGGATGTAGAGCCACAGGGGTTTTCTGTTATTCCATCTGGTGCTCATATCTCCCTCTGGGTTGCTTTGGGCATCCCAAAAATTAGCACCATCGAAGGTTCAGTTGCCTCTGAACATCCTCTATATCTTGGCACCAAAGATGCATCTGAAATCCACGCATGTCCTCCCAAGTCCAAGCCACATAGCAAAACAAGTGAACGCACTCGTTGCATAAATCCTACATAGGAAATTGGGAAAAGTCGGCATCTTTAGCTGCCCAGACTCTAATCACAGGTTCTAAAGAGTCCAAAGCCAAAGAGAATACAGAATGACTCCAGATGGTCTGATATGCAGATAAGAAAATACGGAATGTCATCACGGGTCTGAACATTTCCAACGAGAAAGGGGAAAGAAACAGGAGAAAGGAAAGCAGCCAAGGCGGGTGATGAAGTCTGCTCTCCTGAAACACGGGGGACTAGCATGGTGCAGTTATTTTTATTTTTATTTTTTTTGTAACATTTCATTGTCGGTACTTTCAAAAGCAAGCTAAAAAATGGCTTTCTCGCTAACTGCTAAATTAAGAAGTGGCATCTTTTGAGTTTTTCTTACTTAAGATGAACTCAGCAGAGCTCTACTCATCTTTTCCTTCCCTGATTTTTGTTCCTATAGTCTGAGACTCTAGGTCAAGAATTTTTATTAGGTAAAAAATTAGTATTACTGTTGCTGTTACTAGCATTATTTTTATTGAAAACCGACCATCCCTGAAGACAGTGGTTCCCCATCAGCCTTCTCAAACAAAAGCTGATTTTTTTTTTCTTAATAGTTTACTGATTTTTAGAGAGACAGAGGAAGTGAGAGGGAGGGAGAGAGAAACATCCATGTGAGAACATTACATCAATTGCCTGCCTCCTCCACGCCCCCTATCAGGTATCGAGCCTGAAACCTGGGCATGTGCCCTTGACTGGAATCGAACCAGCAACCTCCTGGTGCATAGGACAATGTCCAACCACCTGAGCCATATCACCCGGGGGGCGGGAGCTGATTTTTTTCCTCCCAGACTCCATGTGGTCCACTGAGAAATGGCCTTTCACGAAGGCCACACTCCAATTCCTGGAACCTGTGACTGTTACCATATATGGCAATTTTCACAGATGCGATTAATTCAGGATCCTGAGATGGAGAGACTATCCTGGATTATCTGGGTGAGCTCAAAAGGTAACCGCATCCGTCCTTATCAGACTGAGGCAAAGAGATTTTACGCGCACAGAGAAGGCCACGAGAAGAGAGAGCAGAGACGTGTGAAGATGCTGGCTTTGAAGATGAGAGTGATGCGACCACAAGCCAAGGAATCTCAGGCCGGCTCCAAAAGGTGAGAGACCAGGAAGAGACACTCCCCTGGAATCTCTGGGCAGAGGAAACCTTGCCAACGCCTTTACGTGGGCCTTCTGGCCTCTGCAACGGTGAGAGAATAACCCTGCACTGCTCCCAGCACAAAGTTTGTGTTAGCTTGTTACAGCAGCCACAGGAAACGAACATGTGTCCTCATATAATAAACTTCCATAACCAACTTCAGGGCCTGCAGTGTAGGTGGGTGATTCCTTACCCCAGGCTGTTGCTTCCAAACATACTGTTTTCTCTCTTTTCTCCATCAAAAGCCTGAGCTGGTGTGTCTACCCTTGGGAAGGACATGTATGTCATCAGACTTGACCACCAGACACCACTTCACTTACAGTCATCTTGCAACCCCCTGACCACCCCACTGGCACCCAGGGCCTTAGCGTTCCGCTCACTTCATTTTCTCCATGTGCAATTTCATGCTTCTTGGCAATGTCAACAATACTCTGCCCCTGCGGACTTTTCACGGCCCTTCGCCCCACGTCAGCCATACACACTCTCATGGTCCTCCCTAAATCATGTCAGTCCTGCCCCTCTCCACCCCCCCCCCAAACCCCCCAGGACAGCTCTCTAATTCTCTACTCCAGCTCTCTTTGACCACACAGGGCCCACCATTGCATGGCGTCCACCCTTTATAACTATCTACACACATACACCCCAAATGTCCTCATTCTCCTACTCACACAGCTTCCAAGCTTTGCACTGCTCCCTCACACCCCTGACTTATACACCTGATTACGCCTCCAGTTTGCTTAACCAGACTCTGTCTGCTTGGAACCCAACATCTCACTTTAAGTTCACAACAAACTCCGGTGGGGACGTATCACTACCCAGCAATCCTGCCCTACTTCCCCAGGACATTTTTTTTCTCTTTCCCCAAAAGAAATATTTCAAAACGCCTTCTCATTTCTAACATACCACACATTTCTGTCCCTTGGTCACTGCTAATGATTTTGACTCATTCCTGAATTGGGGGGAGGTGGGGGAGGAACACGTCAGGAATAGATGAAACCCACCTCATCTTCCTACCACCAAAGCCGCTCTATGCCCATTAACTTTCTGTTCTCTCCTGACACAAGGGAAGACACGTCCCTGCTCCCGCCTGGGACCCATCCTCCCATGTTTCTCCTGGATCTCATCCTGGCTCAAGGAACTTGCTCCTACAATTTTCCTTTTTCTCTTCTATTATCAATCGCCCTTTCTTAACTGGAGTGTTCCCTTTGGCTGATGTACATGTTTCAGTATCTCTCATCTAAATAGAGAAAAACAAAAAAACTATCTTTCCCTCCCAAGCTGCCCTCCAGCTACTTTGCATTTCTCTGCCGTCTGTCACAGACAAACTCCTCCAAGTTGCCTATGCTCACATCTCTACCTTTTTTTACCCTCCTCTCTTTTCTCAGTCTAATTTCTGAGTTGCATCCCCCCCGCCCTCCACCCCTCCATGAAACACTCCAGTTTTCATCAAGGTCTCACAACTACTGGCCAGTTCTCTATTCCCATGTGACCCCATCACCTCGCAGCCTTTAACCCAGTCGGCCACTTCCTTTTTAAACTCTCTTTCTCCCTCGATGTCCCCGATACCATGTCTCCGTTTTCCCTCTCACCTCCCTGGCCACTCTTTCTCTGTCTCATTTGTTGGCTCCTTCTTCTCTGTTCAGCCTCTAAATACTGGAGAACGCTGGGCCTGTTCTTAGCCCTCTTCTCCTCCCTATCTACACTTTCTCCCCATGTCATCTCGCCCAGTTCCATGACTGTGAATAATACCTGTATAGTGGTAACTTCAAAATCTGCAGCTGCAACACTGATCTTCCTACTAAGAGCCAGACCCAGAAATCCACTGTCTCCACAGCATCTCAAATTTAACTAATCCAAGAGAGAGACAGAGACAGAGAGAGAGAGAAGTATCGATGTGAGAGGGACACATCTATTGGTTGTCTCCCGCACTCATCCCAACCGGGGCAGGGATGAACCTGCAACCCAGGTACGTGCCCTTTGACCGGGACCTAAGTCCGCAGGCGGATGCTCTAACCCAGCGGTTCTCAACCTGTGGGTCGCAACCCCTTTGGCGGTTGAACGACCCTTTCACAGGGGTCGCCGAAGACCATCCTGCATATCAGATATTTACATTATGATTCATAACAGTAGCAACATTACAGTTATGAAGTAGCAATGAAAATAATTTTATGGTTGGGTCCCAACATGAGGAACTGTATTTAAAGGGCCAGAAGGTTGAGAACCACTGCTCTAACCAATGAGCCAAACGGGCCAGGGCCTGATAGGGTTTTGAATGCCCAAGAGCACATAGCACAGGGCAATCTCTGTAGATATTTAATTTATGTTTCAGTCAGTAGAAAAGAGAGATGGACAGGTGAGAGGGGAAAAGGGAGTGAGAACAAGCAAATTAGAATTCCATCCCCTCTCTGAGCTTCACTTTCCTCACTCCTGCGATGGGGTGATCATTCCTCTTCGTTGGTGCTAACACTGGGCACGGAGCACAGTTTCGGTATTGATCCCATCATCAAGCTCCAACGCACCTCGCTCCCGCCAGCACATGGTGTGTGCACAATACAAGTGTGTGAATGAACGAAGGCATGACTATGCCCTGACCACTCAAGGGGCTGTTCGGAAATGTGGCTGGTTGTTCTTACCTGTGTCACCCTCTCCCGCTGATTAGAAATGACTGCCCCAATTTGTTAACCAAGTTTTGTTCTTTTTTAGCAGTCTCTGCCTTGGCCACTAGATGGCACAAGAGGAAAGTTCCTGAAAAAAGGAAAGCTCCTGTGGGGAGGTAGGCAAGCAATGTGAACAGAGCAGCCACCCTGGGGGGAATGAAGCAAAACAAATAGCCAGCATTTCACCAAACTTATTGAAAGGAAGCAAAACCTCCACAAGGCTCAACTTAAATTAACCTTTGAGCACCCGTAGGCACAAAGACCAAACAACAACAACCACCACCAACAACAAACAAACAAACAACCGCTCTGCAGATAGTAATAAGATACGGATCCAAACAACAATGGCCTGGAACAAGATATCCTGGGGCACCATGGAGGGAATCAGCAGAACCAAGACCTGCAAGAGGAGAGGAGGCCCGACGGGACCAGCCACCACGAGGGAGGGTTCTGGCTGTTGCACAGAGAAACCTGGAACCAACGTGAAACTCCCCGACAGAGCAGAGCTGCCGCACGCATACTCCAGTTCAATTTCAAGTGTATGTAGTTCTCATTTCAGAGGCAATTTTAGCAAATCCTTGTGGCATCTATTTCTAGCCATCAGAGAACTTTCCTAAAACACGGTTACACGGAAGAGCCTGTGCCGTACAGCCACCAGCTGATGGTAGGAGTCGAGAAGCTAGAGTTCAGAGTGGGCAACAGGAAGTAGTGAACTGGTTCACCACGCTGCCTCCGAAGGCCTTGCTGGGACCCAGGAGCTCTGTGCGAAAAGCACCCGACAAGTCCACTCGCCGAGATCCCATGTTCACCAAGAAGCTGGCTGATTGTAAACAGACTGGACAGATCTGCCTCCAGGGAGAAAATGCTGTGATCATTCCAGTCTGGGCCCTCCTGACCTATGATGGCTGTAGATTTCACTGTAATTTAATGCACTGGCATTCTGTGCTAAACATAGTCTCCTAGGAGTTTGGTAAATGTGAATTGCCACCAGGAAAAGGATTATCTTGACAAAGTGAACCAATGAACCACTGGACTCAGAACGCAGACCGAGTTGAATTCTGTGTTGAACGCCTTCCAGGACATCTCTTGGCAGCCAACCAAGGCTCTGGTGGTCCGTTTTCTACACATCCTTACATATCCTTCTTACCCACTTCTACAGCTATGGTTACCTATCAGAATGATCCAATGCAGCTTCCCAGACCCCAGTCCCCCAAATTCTAATTCAATAGATCTTGGGTTGATTTGGGAATCTGTCTTCTTAAGAAGTCCAATGGATTCCAATGAGGTTGGCCCTCATCCTGGGGTGTATGGGAACCATTCATCTTCTTGAGTATAATTCCACAGGTCAGTCCGGAACCACAGAATCATGGAATATATTATTTGAAAAGGGCCTCCAGATCAATAAGAACTCCTTTCTACAGCATCCCCGCACACTAGGCTCCCAAGGAAGCTGGCCTTACACTGCTCGGCTTAATGAGGATAAGAAACTGGCAGACCTCTGGGAGTGTTGGCCTTTAATCAAAAGAGTCCCATTAGCTCTTGGAGAAACAGCCCTGTCTGGCCAAGAATACATAAATGAGACCAAGGCCAGATACATAATTTGTGAGGCCAGTGCAAAATAAAAAATTCTGAAAAATTTCAGGATGGTGATAGCAGAGCATTCACCCAAGTGTGGGGCCCTTCTGAGCACAGAGTCCTGCCATGACCTTGGCTGCATCCAGGACTATTGGGCCGGGACTACAACTGAGGGGGGATGATGATTTATAAATCAAGGAACATCTGTGTTTTTATCTTCTATCAGCTTATTTTCCTGCCTTTACACAGTGGCCAAGGCAATCTCTTTGAAATGCAAATCCACCCTCAGGTGTGGCTCAGCGGTTGAGTGTCCACCCATGAACCAAAAGGTCACAGTTTGATTCCCCGTCAGGGCACATGCCCAGGTTGTGGGCTCGATCCCCAGTAGGGGGCGTGCAGGAGGCCGCCGGTCCATGATGTTTCTCTCTCATCGTTGTCTCTACTTCTATCCCTCTCCCTTCCTCTTTCTCTAAAAATCAATCAGAACATATTTTTTAAAAACAAGCTCAGCTAAGATTTAAAAAAAATAAATGAATAAAATGCAAATCTGATTGTATCACTCCCCTGCATCACATGATGCAATGGCCTCCCATTGCTCCAGGATCAAGAGTGAAGTCCTTGGTAGGACCCACTAGCTCCTTTGTGGTCTGACCCTGCCTACCTCTCTCCCCTCAGGCTCCTCATTCTTTATACTCCTGTCACGCTGCCCTTGTCTCAGTTCCCTAATTCTCCAGGCTTCTTTCTTCTGGGATCTTTCACAAATGCTGCTCCTGTGGCTAGAAGACTCTTCCCTGCCTGTCCTCACCTGCTACCTTCTGCCTGTCCTTCAGGTCAGAGGTTACACGTCTCTTCCTTGTGGAAGCTTTCTCTGACCTGCCTTGGGCCACACTGTCCTGTTCCCCTCTCCTTGTCCTTTATACATGTATGTCCACTGTTCTTAAACAGTGTGATTATTTGTCTAATGTCTATCTTCCCTGATGGACTAAATGCTTCTCTTATTATCACTTAGCAAGGTGCCTGGAACATAGAAAGAGCTCAAAACAAAAGTATTTTGAATTAATGAATTTAAATATTTTGTTGCTGTGTTCATTCTCACCCAAGAATATTTTCTCATTAATTTTTAAAAATAAAGGGAGGGGTGGAGGAGAGAGAAAGAAACATCAATGTGAGGCACATCGATTGGTTGCCTCTCGTACATGCCCTGACCCGGGCTGGGGATTGAGCCTGCAATTGAGGTACGTGCCCTTGACCGGAATCAAACCCAGGACCCTCCAGTCTACAGGCCAACGCTCTATCCACTGAGCCAAACCAGGTAGTGCTGAATTAATGAATTTTAAAAACCAACAAATAATGAATGAGTGAAAACATCAGACCCTAGGTGTGCTCCTCCTATCAAACTCATTTTTCCCCCAAAGCCCATGGTCCTGATTGCCCAGTCACTCCATGTATAGATAAAAGGTGGCATTTAAACCTCCCTCGTATAAAAGGTGAGCACACTTCACAGTTTTCCCAGGGCAATCCAACCTTCTAATAACGTGCTTGTTAACAGCACTCACCCTTGCCCACCACAGTGCCTGCTTGGAGGGTGGACTGTATGGACACCAGGCTCTGGTAACCCTTGGATCCCCTCTTTTCCTCTCTCTTTCTCTGGTGAGAGACAGCATCTGTGTCTCCGCGGCCATCGTATTAACAGCAAGAGCTTAAGTTATTAAACCGAGCAGCTTTTATCTGGGAGGTCTCCCGGAGCCCGGGGGATTAATGTATTTTTACCCCAGCGCCAACGTAGCTATTGCCATGAACTAGGGTTCGTTTCCTGCAAAGAGACTGGCCCTGCGGCCTCTCTCTAACCCCGCTTCCCAACCGCAAGAGACGCCATGGCGTTTTACTTGGAGGTGGACCCCGTGACCCTGAACCTGATCATCCTGGTCGTGAGCTACGTCATCCTGCTCCTGGTATTCCTCGTCTCCTGCGCGCTGTACGACTGCAGGGGCAAGGACCCCAGCACGCAGGCCACGCCCGAGGCCACGCTGGATGCCCAGCCCTCCATCCGCTTGGTGGTGATGCGGCAAAGCGCGCCAGGGGGCCCCTGGGCCAGGGGACCCGACCTTCATTTTGGAAATCCCGCTCCCCTAGGGAAGAAAAGCACGGTGGTGTGAGGCTGGCTGCGGGGTCCGGGGGAGAGGGCGCAGGACATTCTGGGCAAGCCATTCCCCCAGGGGCTCCGGCCCTCGCGGCGCACAGGCCCTGCTGGGCCACCTGGGTGGGAGCCCCGTCTCAGCGTCTGCTTCCTCGGCGCCCTCAGTGGAGAAAGCAACCCTTAAGGTAAGACACCCAACGCGGCATTTGGGCACGTTCCCCAGGTGCTGCTGTACAGGGAAGCTGCTGACTGGTACCTTCCCGGTGATGCAACTTCTAGGAGAGATTGGCATTTGAGTAGGGGCTGAGAAGAAACTGCAAGTGTGTGTGTGTGCGTGTGTGTGTGTGTGTGTGTGTGTGTGTGTGTGTGATGAAGAATGAAATGAGCTTGAATCTATCCTACCTAGCGAATCCTTCCTTTGCCCATCAACCACGGAACCTTTGCAGACTTTATGTTATTATTATTTCTATACATACAGGCTCCTCACCTGTTTCCCACTGCGAGCCACTATGGGAACACAGTAACTGCAGAGCATTGTGGGTAATTGACAAAGCTTAGAGCCTGGGTTCAAGCTCTGCCTCCTCCCCTTACTGGCTGTGTGACCGGCCAGAAAACAGGCTGTGTGGCCAGGGCTACCGCAGGTGGCTCCAGGCTAATGGTAGGGCCTGCAGGCTGTTTGGGGTATTTCAGTGAGCTAATTCACCGAAAGCACTTGAGAGGGTGCTTAGCACCTAGGATTAGCTGCTATGATGATTGTGATATTATTCCCCTTCATTCTTCTCATCAAGAAGGTTAAGCTCCATTGCCAGGCTGGTGTGGCTCAGTGGTTGAGCATTGACTCATGAACCAGGAGGTCATGGTTCAATTCCTGATCAGGTTGCAGGCTCAATCCCCAGTGTGGCATGCAGGAGGCCTCCAAGTGACTTGGTCCCTACTTATTCTCATTGTATCTGCCAATAGAACAACAGTGGCTTTCATTTTGTTGAAATCCTTCCATAGGCAAGATACTTTATGTATATTATTGGAAACCTTCACCAACGTTAACATTATACTCATTTTTATTTATTCTTATTGATTTCAAAGAGGAATGGAGAGGAAGAGAGAGATAGAAACATCAATGATGAGAGAGAACCATTGATTTGCTGCCTCCTGCATGCCCCACACTGGGGACTGAGCCTGCAACCCAGGCATGGAATCGGACCATGAACTCTTGGTTCATAGGTTGACGCTTAATCACTGAGCCATGCCAGTTGAGCAACATTATACTCATTTTAAAGTGAAGAAAAAGACTTAGGAAGCTAAGTGAGACATAAAAGCCTCAATAGCAGGCAGTGATAGAAGGAGATTCGAGCTTGGCATTTCTGGGGCAAAGCCCTGCCTTGATCCACTCTACCCCACTCTCCTGGCCAAATTACAATGATTTATTTTGCTTCTGCTGGAACTCATGGTCATTTTATTCAGAGGAGAAAATCAGAAAGACCGCTTGGTTATTTAACAGAAATTATTGGGCAGTTGCCCAGATACACAATTCTAGCCGGGGAGAGAGATGGTGGGGAATAAACATGGGTTTGCGACTGTTCTTGAACAGCTGTGAAAAGCCAAGAGCAGGAGGCTCACATCTTGAACTGAGTTCAAATCCTGCCTCCCACGTGGACCAGCTGTGTGGTCTACGCTTCCCTGAGCCTCCATTTCCTTATCGCCAAACTAGCTTAAAGTGTGTCTATCGCATAAGTGAGCAGAGAGTTCAATGATACAAGAATAAAAAGCATCAGGCGGGTAGCAGACTCCTGGTAAATCTCCATTCTCTCCCTTCCTTCCCTCGATTCAAACGTATTTTTTGTTTGTGTCCTTCTCACAGCTATCATCCAAATTAGGCCAAACATGGCATTTGCTTTCATAAAAACTATGCCCGATGGGAGAATAATGAGTTAAAAGTAGGCAAAACAGAGTATCCTAAGCCCATAAAGAAGCAGACATAAGGCAGTGTTTGAACGCGCAAAGTAACTTCTTGGTTCTAGCTGGAAATTTGCTCCACCAGGTTTGAAGACATTAGCTTGAATGTCACAGCTGTGCAACTAGTAATTCCACTGGGAGTCAGAGCTTGATTTCCAAAATAAGAAATAAATCACAACGTTTTCGAACACAGGCAGGTAAGAGATAGGGCTCTAGAAAGAGCCCTAGGCAGGAAAAAAGGGGAAATCTTGACCAGTCAGACACATATGCAAAAAGAACGCCCCGTGAAGATCGGAGTTATGTGACCACTTTCCAAGGAACTACCAGAAGGCGGGAGGGAGGCCTAGAACAGATCCCTGCCCACACCTTCATCTCAGACTTCCAGCCTCCAGAACTCTGAGGCAATATATCCTTGTTGTTTAAGCCACTCAGTTTGTTTGCTGAACTTTGTTAGGCCAATCCTAGCAAACAAATACAGTGACTAAAGGGCATGTTTAGAGCACTGGTGGGAGGTTTAACATTTCCAGGCCCTTTGGGGGTGGTGACGGGGTTCTTTTGGATGCGATGGATGGTGTGCTGACTGGGCCCTGGGCAGAAGCCACAAGGGCCAGCTTTATCAGGGTTGCCTCCTATACAGATCCTGCAAAGCAGAGCAACCCTTTGTTGTGTTTCCAAAGAAGATGGAATAGAGTGGAAACATCTTTAGGAGGAAAAGTGCTTGTTTTTCTAGATAATAGGTCAAAGGTAATTGCGAGGAACAGGAGTGAGAAGCTCTGTTCTATAAAGAGGCACAAGGGGTAAGTCACAAGGAAAAGATGTTATAGGGTCCAATGCAAACCTATGGGGTTGAAGCAAAAAAACACACACATAAAAAAAAAAATCAGAATTAGCCCTAAAATATCCAAGTCCCTCCTGATAGCCCACAGTAACTTCAAAACCCACTCAGCGAGTGCCACACCATCGTTTCATCTGCCTGAAAATGTGTAGGGGGAGTTTCGGCTTGTCTTGCATAAAACCCTTAGGTGGACAGCATGTGATTAGCAGAACTCAGGGATTCTGACTTAGTCCTGAGTTTACCCTTTAGTTCCATAGCTGCCCAGAATCCGGACAATCCTAGAGTGACTCAGCATGCTGGAGGCAGAAAGCCCACACGACTGTGCTTTGTCTCTCACTGCTTTAACTGGGGGGGAGCACTGAATAACACATCCCCTCCATTAGGGGAAACTTCTCCGAGAACCTGAGGGCAGACACAGTCCAGTATCGCACAAGAGTATCAAGGACCGTCCAATCAGGGCATGTGCCCGGATTGCAAGCTCAATCCCCAGTAGGGGGCGTGCTGGAGGCAGCTGATCAATGATTCTCTCTCATCATTGATGTTTCTGTCTCTCCCTCTCCCTCTTCCTCTCCCTTCCTCTCTGAAATCAATAAACATATTTTTGTAAAGAGTATCAAGGACAGAAAAATAAAAAATAAAATAAAGAGTATCAAGGACAGCCTTCTTCCCATTACTTCATCTTCCCTGAGAACAGTAGTGGTTGAAATGGAAAAGGAAGAGAACATTTATTATCTCCCCCTATATTAACAGCGCATTTGGACTTTGACCTTCCAGATAAGGTATCCGTGACACAGGGATTAAGAAAGGTCCTAGCATCAAGCTGGTGTGTCTCAGTGGTTGAACAGCAACCCGAACACCAGGAGGTTGCTGGTTCGATTCCCAGGGTGGTGAGCTCGATCCCAAGTAAGGAACCTGCAGGAGGCAGCTCTCTCATCGATGTTTCTCTCTCTCTCTCTCTCTCTCTCTCCCTCTCTCTCTCTCTCTCTCCCTCTCTAAATCAATAAAAATGTATTTTTTAAGGAAAAAAAAGAAGAAGAAAGATCTATTTCACATGCTCCCAAGAGAGTAGAAGTTGTGGGCCCATATTTATTTTTTGTTCAAGGCTTCTCTATATCCAACTGTGATGGAATTAAACACCAGCCATCTGCTGGGATCTGCTGGCTCTCGGTTGGCACAGCTACAGCCTGGTGGCCTCAGCTGCAGGCCTGCAAAGCTGCAAAAACACCAGAAAGATGAGGACTTGGTTTGGAAGGATGAAGGGGACCAAGAGAGAGAAAAGCATGCTCCTCCTCCGAGGGCTTAGAATTGCCCAAGAGCGGCTCCATGGGAGAAACGTGGCTGTGGAATTTGGAATCTGAACTGTTTGTCAGAATCGATAAAGCCAGTCTTATCGTAGAAATTTATCAGGGAAAAGTTGCTTGCCGTGTGTGTGTAGGGGAGGGGGGGAGAAAAGCTAATATTATGATAGAGTTTTGGAGAAGAGTTTGTGTGTTTAATAGTCTTTATAACCAGGCTCAGGAGAAAAACCAGACCCACACAAGGAAACCAATGGCTTCTTTAATAGCAGCAAGACGAAACACCTCTCGTCATCAAGAAAGTCTCCCCTGCCCTAGCTGGTTTTGCTCAGTGGATAGCGCATCGGCCTGGCGACTGAAGGGTCCTGGGTTCAATTCCAGTCAAGGGCACATGCCCGGGTTTCGGGCTCGATCCCCAGTAGGGGAGTGCACAGGCAGTCAATCAGTGATTCTCTCTCATCATTGATGTTTCTATTTCTCTCCCTCTCCCTTCCTCTCTGAAATCAATAAAAACATATTTTAAAAAAAAAAGGAAAAAAGAAAGTCTCCCTTTATTGAAGTTAGGTCTCTTCTCTTAAACTTTACATTCATTTCTCTCCTTTTCCCCTTTTGGGTTTTATAAAGAAGCAGTGTTTATATAGTGACTAGAGGCCTGGTGCATGAGTGGAGTCCCTCAGCCCTCAGCCTGGCCTGTGCCCTCTTGCAATCCGGGACCCCTTGGGGGATGACGGACTGCCGGTTTCAGACCGATCCCCACAGGCCAGGCTGAAACCAGCGGTCCGACATCCCCCAAGGGATGTAACAGTGCGTGAAGCGGCAGCCGGCCCGGGAGGAGCCCACGCCATCCCGCTCATCCCGGGCCGGCTGCGCCTGCCACCACCGCCGCCCGGTAAGCTCGCTGAACGGTGCTCCCACTGTGGGAGCACACTGACCATCAGGGGGCAGCTCCTGCATTGAGCATCTGCTCCCTGGTGGTCAGTGCACATCGTAGCGACCAGAGGACTGGTCGTTCGGTCATTCGGTCACTTAGGCTTTTACATATATAGATGTGTAAACATGCCCCCCAGTCAGATTAGATCACAAGGTGGAATTCAGTCTGGTGACAGCAGTTGGTTCAGACTCATGGAAGCATATGGGTCGTCATGCATGTGCTCAGTGGACAGCGCATTGGTGAGTCACCATCAGTTGGGAGGGGTGCTGCCTGTCATTTGTTACTAAAAATAAATTGCCTACATTTGTGAATGATTTGCCTGGTTTTATACAGGGCGTGAATCAATCATGACGCCATTATCATGCTTGTACTTCACTGTTGTTGCCTGTGCAGCACAGATGCAGGTGTAGTTACGTCAGTGTGGAAGCCACCACATGGACCTACCGACCGCCAGCCATCCGTTCAACAGGTATTTATAAAGCACCTACTTTGTGCAGACCTTGCCCAGGCCCAGGGGATACGCGACCCACAGGACAGATGTGAGATCTGTGCTCAGGAAGATGGTCAAATAGCAGGAAAAACTACCAAGCACTTTGCCTAATATTTTCTGAATCCTCACTACTAGGAGGTACTATCATTTTCTCTATTTTGTATGTTTTTGGCAGCTCAGACACTAAAGCCCATTCTTTGAACCAGTGAACTCTAAATACCTCTGAGCATGCATGCCTTTCAGTGAGGAAACTTTCAGTACTCACCTGTGTGTGTACTTAAAGAAGTGTACATGTATATTGAAATAAGCATACACTTAAATATATGTAAATAATACGTGCATTTAAGTAAGTGTAGATTCATGCATTACATATAAACATGGGCAAATCTTTATAAACTACATGTACATTATGTGGGGTTACCTGCACCTCGCCTTGGAGACCACCGCTCTCACACTCCACCGTGCTGCCTCCTGATTTTGTCTGTGTAACAGGAACCATCAGCCGCCGATCTCCTGACCCCAGGTTTTGCTCTGGATGTGTGGGGATGGGAACCCCCCTATTCCTCTCCCTGCTGGAACTTAGACATAAGGTTTGGAGCTGCAGCAGCCATTTTGTAAGAAGAAGACATCCCCAAGGATAGAGATATTCCTTGATCTAGGAAATATTTTTTAATATAAAATGAAAAGTAGTAACTTTCCAGTTTGGACTAGATCTCTGTACTGCCAAGTATGTTTTGGCAGAATTCCTTGATCCATTTTTTCTTTTTAGATTCCAAGGTAAGTTGTTCTGTTAATTTGGAAATCCTACTCGTTTCCTTTTTTTAATATATATATATATTTCTTTTTTTAAATATATTGACTTCAGAGAGGAAGAGAGAGAAACATCAATGATGAGAGAGAATCATGGATAAGTTGCCTCCTGCATGCCCCCTTCTGGAGATGGAGCCCGCAACACAGGCATGTGTCAAATGCGAATCAAACCATGACCTCAACCACTGAGTCACCCTGGCCGAGCTCCTACTCATTTCTTTTGAGTCCTTTTCTGGCTGAGTCTTGAGTGAGTGTCTTGTATGTCCATTTCAGCTCCCCACAGTCCCAGCTGGAGACTGAACATAGTGGAAAATCTCCATCCTTTGGTGATGACTTTGTTGGGAAAAGGAAGACGTTTTGCTTCAGCTGTGAAATGGGAATTACTCTCCTGTGGCGACCAACTGTCCCAGACACAGCAGGGAGGAGGCTGGGCTGCTCTGATGTCCCTTCGCATGAGGACTAGCAAAATGCAGCCGGTTCATGGTCATGTATGTAGCAGCCGAGATGATGTCACAGATGTCACTCAGCCGTCTCCACAGGCACAGCAAGGGGAGGGCTGAGAAACTGGATCAGCAGATATGAGTCCTCTGCCTCTCTGCCCATCCTGGCCCCCTGTTGGGTGCCCAGGTCCTTCTCCGCCAGGAACTGGACCGTCATGGACGCCGGGGATTAGACGGAGAAGACATGAGAAGTCATAGGCGATAGGAGAGTCTTCATTGCAGACCAAGTAGCCATTGCTAACAAGGAGCCATTAGATAAAACAGTTCTTCAAAGTGGCTTACAAAGCAGTTACAGTAAACATAGGAGCCTACAAACATAGGAGCCAGTATTAGCCCTTGCTAATACAGTCGCCAATACAGGAGCCATACTAAGCAGCCACGCACGCACCTGCTGGTCAACAATACATCTTTTTTTAAAAAATATAAAATATATTTTTATTGATTTCAGAGAGGGAGGGATAGGGAGAGAGCGATAGAAGCATCAATGATGAGAAAGAATCATTGATCAGCTGCCTCCTGCACGCCCCCTACTGGGAATCGAGCCTGCAACCAAGGCATATGCCCTTGACCGGAATCGAACCCAGGACCCTTCAGTTCCTAGGCCAGTGATGGCATGTCAGAGGTGACACACGAACTCATTTTTTTTGGTTGATTTTTCTTTGTTAAATGGCATTTAAATATATAAAATAAATATCAAAAATATAAGTCTTTGTTTTACTATGGTTGCAAATATCAAAAAATTTCTATATGTGACACGGCACCAGAGTTAAGTTAGGGTTTTTCAAAATGCTGACACGCCGAGCTCAAAAGGTTCACCACCACTGTTCTAGGCCAACGCTCTATCCACTGAGCCAAACCAGCCAGGGCAACAACACATCGTTATACCGACTCAGACAAAAGAGGCTTCGTTCCAAACAGTGACGTCAGTACTTGGGCTACAGAAAGGCACGCCTGCGCAGTGCACACAGGAAGATTGCCATGTCCTTGCTTTTGCTCCTGCATATGGCAGATTGGCCTTGAACGTCCGGCGTACTCTGATTAAGGTTCCCACACCCCCGTGCCACTCAAATCACCCTAACTTCCTCTTCTGCTGTTTACTCTTTCCTCTATGGAGACATCTCTACTGAACCTCCAGGAAGATGCCTGCAAGTCGCTCCTTGACTGCCGATGTCTATGAGGACTCTGCGCTCGGGTGCATCCACATTCCTCATTCTCCGTTCGCCTTGGCACAGAACCAGGGGGCTGCTGCTCCAGGTTCCAGTAGTGGCCCAGTCGCTAACTTCCTGGGAGGCATGACCCTCTCTTGCTCCTCTAGGAAAAGAAAGCCTTGAAGTTAATGGACAGCCCTCCAAGGTCCTTCTGGCTCTGGCCTTCTGGCCTTGCACCCTTCCTCTTTCCTGGCCTTTCCTCTCTCTCCCCACCCGGGCCCTGTAGAACAACGAAGCAGTGAGTGACAGGGGGGCTTGTTCTGAAAAGCTGCTGTGGCTGTGGCATCGCTGCTGCTCAGGGCCCAGGAGGCTGAGCAGAGGGGTGAATCTTCTTCCCGCGCAGGAGGCTTGCACATTCCCCGTTTCCGGACATGTTTTCCATCTGACATTTCCAACAACGGTCCCCACGTGGGTGCTTCCTCAAGGCAGGTCTGTTTTGCACCTTTTGGGAGAAGCATCTTCCGTGACAAATGGTCTCAGTTCAGGCAGATGGCGATGCGCTGAGTCCCTGGTTGCCGGGCTGTATGAACACACTTATTGTCCCCAAATGTAAAAATAATGAACTTACCGCTGTGCCTGGAACGTCGACAATGTGAACCAGATTTGATTTATTGGAGCCTCGGAGACCGTCCTTAATGTGTAGCAGAACATTGCCTTTTATTTCCATCCAAAGTGAATTTCAATTGACTCACCCCCACCCCCCCACACACACACCCCCGACCCCCACACCCAGAAACCTTGTTTTGAGTTGGTCGCAGTGATTAGGAATTTAAAAGTTCTTTCTTTGTTTTTAAGTGGATATATTAGTTAGAAATTGGCTCAGCTATGACCAACGAAAGACACTAACCACAGTGGCGAAAACATGATGGGGACTTGGTTCTCTCTCCCGCAGCCTGAAGTTGGGAGATGGTTCAGCCTGGTAGTGACTCCCAAATGTCCCCAGTGGCCCAGGCACCTTTATTCTGCTCTGCCAGCTTTACTTCATGATCTCTATCCTTGGGGATGTCTTCTTACAAAACGGCTGCTGCAGCTCCAAACCTTACGTCTAAGTTCCAGCAGGGAGAGGAATAGGAGGGCACATGCCAATCAAGTCAGCTGAGAGGCCCACGCAACTCCTACTTAAGTATCATTGGCTAGAACTTAATCAAATGTCTACTCTACCCCCATCTGTAAGGAAGCCTGGAAGATACAAAATTTTGCTGGTATATTGACATTCCCCCCGCCCCACCGCCACCACCAAAAAAAAAAAAAAAAAAAAAAAAAAAAAATTTCAGGTTCCATTAGAAAGAAAAAAGGAGAGAATGAATTTGTGGTGGGCAAATTTGGGACTGTTTTTCCTTCTAATATTAATACATGTTTGTTCTTTTGTTTGTTTTTAAATCAAGTACTTCTTTTTGTAAAAAACATTTTTTATTGATTTCAGAGAGGAAGGGAGCCGGAGAGAGAGATAGGAACATCAATGATGAGAGAGAATCAACTGGCTGCCTCCTGCACGCCCCCTACTGGGGATCAAGCCCACAACCCAGGCATGTGTCCTTGACCAGAATCGAACCCAGGACCCTTCAGTCCACAGGCCAATGCTCTATCTGCTGAGCCAAACCAGCTAGGGCTAAATTAATACATGTTTGTAAGGGTAAACTTGAAAACTATAAAAAAGAAAAGAAAGAAATGATGATTTTAACTACCCCAATAGCATTTAGTGTAATTACATGCTTGTTTTGCTTAATATTCATAAATATTTTTCTGATTACAAAAGGATTTCCTACTCATTGGAGGAAACTTTGAGCAAAGTGTAGAGAAGAAAACAGGAATCACCCACAATAGCATTACCCAGAGATGGTCACTGTGCTATTTTGTTGCATTTTTGCCAATTGTATGTATATTTTACATATGAATAACTATAGTGTATGTACTAGTATACACTGGTACTTTTTTTCACTTTCTAAATAAAATAAGTGTATTGACATATGACCCTACCTAGTGTATCCCTGCACCCTCATAACACAGCATTCCAAATCATGGCTGCAGCGCTGTTTGGGGGGTGCTTAAAGTAGCAGAGAATGAATAGCACAAACTGGTTTTCTCTCGCGCTGCTTCTGGGAGACCAGATGGCAGATCTGGCTCACTTCTCACTCTCATTCGAAGACTGTATCATAGGCTCTCCTTTCCGTATTTTTCCATCTTGAAAAATGTCAAGTGTTCGTGCCAAGAGTTACAACGATTCTTCAGGGAACAGAAGCTGGCATGCCCGTTCTGACCTCGTGGCTCACAGGGGTGGCTTTTGCTCAGACTTCTAAATTCATAAGCTCTCCTAAGGCAACAGCAAAGAGAAGCAGGAAGGCATAGCACTTGCTCAGGGTCACGGTCAGTGCCAGAACCCAGGCTTTCCAAGTCCCTTTCCCAGGCCTTCCCACTCGAGACGCTGTGGATGATGCAACTCACTGCTAAACCCCAGCGGAGTAATGACTCCAAAAAATACACACAACCAACTGTAGGCCGTCGCTAAAGGCAATAACGGAAGCCTAGAGATTTAGAAAGTAAAATGTTTCATCTGAAAAGCCAGGATAATCACACTGTCCTATCTGCCATTACAGTGGGCTGTGACAGCCAAAAGAAATTGCTGTCCGTTAGAGCACTTCCCAAACTCTGCATGTCGCACAAATAGAAGGTGTTGCTCGACGGCTTTTTGTTAAGAACCGGTAAGGCAGCTACAGCCATAAACGCACGGAAACGCTGCGATGTTTAAGGGCCTCTTTCTCTTCATTTCAGAGAGGCCGCACGCTTAGGCCGCACATTTTAAGAAGAGGGAAAATGGTTACTGTCCTCAGGGAAAAGGAGTCAGAGTGCTAATTTTCCACATGAACGCTTCCATCAATAAAGTCATGTTCCCCCCGAATCCCCAATTCTCTGTGTTAACACCGTAGCCTCGGCAAATGCAAAGGGCAAATAACTGGCTGGTTGCATTCATTCATGTAGCCATTCAGTAAGCATTTATCGAACACCCTTTCTGTGTAAGATACTATGCCAGGTGCTAATGGAGACACAGAAATGGATCCAATCCAGATTCTGCCCTCAAGCAATTTATAGGTTATTGAGAAAAGGAAGCCACAATTTAAAGGGGAAAAAGAAACACACACAAAAAAAACCATTGTAATACATAGGATAGAAATTGAAACGTACAAGAGGGAGAGAGAGAGAGAGAGAGATCAGTAACATCCCTTGGAAGGTTAGAGGAGAGATCAGTTTCAACTAAAGGTTCCATAAGGCTCCGTGGAGAGGTGGCACTGAGCCAGACTGAAGAACAGGAACCGCCCTGGACCCGTGAGGTGGGGCAGGATGGAGCAGATGGAGTAGGAGGGAACGCTGTAGGTATGGTGGGAAATACAGGGACTTGCTTGAAGGGGAGAAGTCAGAAGAATGTTTGGACATGGGATCATTGTAGCAACGGATAAATTCTCTTCTTTACCTCTAACTTCCTTCTCTATATTTTTGGAAAGAATAACAAGATCCATCTAGCATTGGGATGGCAAAAAGACTTCCTGTCTAGCTCACCAACTTCCATTCATGGGGAGCAGAGGCCACATCGAGCTGGTCAGCTCAATGGAGACAGTTATTGTCAAATGCTTACTCCATAAATTGTAATTTTGTTATGATTACAGTGTTTTCCAACCCCACGATCTTCAGGAGCCAAGTCTTTTTGGAAAGTTTTTAACATTTTAGACGTAACTCTTCCTTCGCTAGAGTGCCCATGTCCATGCTTTCTAAACAGAAGAGACAGAACTTAATTTAGCCTCCCGGATGATTCATCCTTCAAAACAGAAGGGATCAGACCTCGCTGCGTCACTACAAGCCGGGACCCATGGAGGCCCAACAATTATTAGCCCTAAACTCAGTGGCCCCAGATTGCTCTGTTCAGATTGATTTCTTTTTCTGTCTGCCTCGTGGCTGGGCATTCAGCACTCAGAAGTTCATGCTCTCCACATAGCCACCTCCTTTATCCCATATTTGTTCTGTCTGTTTGCTGCTTCTATTCTACATGGAAGTTAGAGAAACAAGTTCTGTTAGAATTACACATAAAATAAGAGTGTAAGCTCTGTGTAAGGGTCTAAGAGGGTTGCCTACATGTACAGTATCTTGAGATGTAGTTCCATCTGGTCTGGCTGTGTAGCTGTTTAATTAAAGGTGAGAGAGAGAGAGAGAGAGAGAGAGAGAGAGAGAGAGAGAGAGAGAGAGAGAGAGAGAGAGAGAGAGAGAGAGAGAGAGAGAGAGAGAGAGAGAGAGAGAGGATATGAATGTATGTCTGTACACATGTGCACATGTAAATCACCATGTGCTTTTCCCTTCTGGCTTTTTACTGTGTGCAAGGTAAGTAAAATGTGACCATCTACAATTTGCCTAGAGAAATGAGGAAGCATAGAAAAAGCAAAGATAAGAAGAAATGTTGTAACTTCTTATATAAGAGGGCACTGTGGCTGCCCCTGCTGCCACGCAGACCGTGTGCTGATTATAAGGTAGTTTAAAGAGCAGCCATTATCTCTGAGAAACAGCAGTTACAAGATTAGTCCAAATTCCCATGGGGCAACTGAAAGAAAATGATGGCTAGGCTTGAGGTCCCCTGATCCCAAACCAGAGTTCCTTCAACTACAATGAAGTGCTACCCACACCCGGCCAGCATAGCTCAGTGGTTGAGTGGAGACCTAGGAATTAGGAGGTCACGGTTCGATTCCTGGTCAGAGCACATGCCCAGGTTGCAGGCTCAATGGATTGATCATGCAGGAGGCAGCCGATCAATGATTCTCTCTCATCATTGATGTTTCTGTCTCTCTCCCCCTCTCCCTTCCTCTCTGAAATCAATTATATATGAAAACAGAAATCAAAGGAATCCTGCACCTCTGCGATTCTACCCCGCAATGGAAGGACATTTAACCGAGGGAGGTGGCTTTGGAGAAAGTCAGTGCATCCCAAAATTCAACCAATGAGTGTGCTGAACAGAACCACTGGAGAGCTTCTCACCAATATCATTGCTTGGGTCATGTTAGCAAGAATCTGTTGTAGCAGATCTGACCCTGGGACCAGAAGTCTGGGAGAGATTTTCACCGTTAAATACTTAAGCACCTTAACTCCACCTTAACTGCAATACTATAATCACACCAGGTTTGACTTTATTTTATTTTATTTTTTAAAAAAATATATTTTATTGATTTTTTACAGAGAGGAAGGAAGAGAGATAGAGAATTAGAAACATCATCGATCAGCTGCCTCCTGCACATCTCCTACTGGGGATGTGCCCGCAACCCAGGTACATGCCCTTGACCGGAATTGAACCCGGGACCTTTCAGTCCGCAGGCCGATGCTCTACCTACTGAGCCAAACCGGTTTCGGCACCAGTTTGATTTTAGAACAGTGGTTCTCAACCTTCCTAATGCTGCGACCCTTTAATACAGTTCCTCATGTTGTGGTGACCCCCAATCTCATTGTTACAAACTAAACATAATTAAAGCATAGTGATGAGTCACAGAAACAATATGTAATTATATATGTGTTTTCCGATGGTCTTAGGCGACCCCTGTGAAAGGGTCGTTCAACCCCCAAAGGGGTTGCGAACCTCTGTTTTAGAACAAACTCCAATTGTCTTTGTGTTCCCAACCATTGAGTATTCATGCCTGGGGCTTTGAGTATGGGAAGGTCATTGTTCTGTTCTCAGAGCACACCTTTCTTCCAGCCGGCCTTTCCTGTTCAGTTCACTGTGTGCCTCTGGCCCTCCACCCAGGCCTGTGCCAGGACACTTAGGCATGCATGAGGTCCCACTGCTGGCTTTCCGCACTGCCTCTGCTTGGGTGCCTGGCTCCAAAGTGGTAACAAGGTGACTACAGGGCATTCTAACTAGCCAGGCCCTTTCCCGTGAGAAGCTTGAGGACTTGCACCAATGATCATGTTTCTGAAAGAGGAGTCAAATGGTGAGTGCTAATGTCAATAGCAAAAACTGGTGCCGGTGATCCAGCTAGGAAGTCCAACTCCTCTACAGGTTGAAGGCACACTTACCAGATTGTACACCAGGGGCAACAGGGGCGCTTACTGAGAGGATAACCCCTCGCCCCCGCCCCCGCCCCCCCAAAAGATATGTGGAGGTCCTAATCCCCTCAGAATGGCATCTTATCTGGACATTGGGTCTCTAGGAGGTCATCAAGTTAAAATCAGGTCCTTAAGATGGGCCTTGATCCAACATGACTTATAAAAAGGGAAAAGTTGGCCCCACCTGGTTTGACTCAGTGGATAGAGCGT
The DNA here is from genome assembly GCF_963259705.1 of Myotis daubentonii. Taxonomy (NCBI): domain Eukaryota; kingdom Metazoa; phylum Chordata; class Mammalia; order Chiroptera; family Vespertilionidae; genus Myotis; species Myotis daubentonii. The sequence goes on along the minus strand of NC_081855.1, from coordinate 30,901,846 downwards.
CGGCCTATGGACTGAAGGGTCCCGTGTTCAATTCTGGTCAAGGGCATATGCCCAGATTGCGAGCTCAATCCCCGGTAGGGGGCTTGCCAGAGGAAACCAACCAAAGATTCCCTCTCATCATTGATGTTTCTATCTCTCTCTCCCTCTCCCTTCCTCTCTGAAATCAATTTAAAAATTTTTTTTTTAAAAAGGGGGAATTTGGACACAGAAATACACATGCTCAGAGGGAAGATGCCATGGAGATACACATGGAGAAGACAGCCAGGGGACTGGAGTCAAGCATCCAGAAACCAGAGAATGTCAAGGATTGAGGACAAGCAGAAGAAGTCAGAAGAGACAAAGGACTCTTCCCTCGTGCCACCCAAGAGACCATGGCCCTGCTAACACCTTGCCTGTAGACATCTAGCTTCCAGAACTACAAGACAGTGACTTTCTAGTATTTGAAGCCACCCAGTTTTAGGTACTTTGTATTCCTAGCAACCCTAGGAAGCCAATCCAACTCCCAAACTCTTCAGCATATCATTATAGTGCCTCCATGAAAAGATGCAAATGTTGATAGGTTTGCCTGGGGATATTGCTCATATAGGATAGACAGTTCTAGAAAATAGTGGTTGTCACGGAGGGAGGTAAAAGAAAGTAAAGGGGGGACAGATGGTGATGGAAGGAGACTAGAGTTGGGGTGATAAACACACAATACAATAGGCAGATGATGGGTTATAGGATTATCTACCTGAATCCTGTATAATTTTATTAACCAATGTCATCCCAAACTCAAAAAAAGTCTATAAATTTTTTTTCCAAATACATATCCTATATAATCCTATATAATCAAGAGCTAATATGCAAATGGTTGTCATGCCCTCACGCCCTCGTGCCAGGGCCGGGGGACCTGAGGCCATGCCCCCCACCCGGCAGGGCTTGACGGGGGTGGGGCCGGCTGGGTCTGGGTCTTGCACCATTTTGAGGTGCACTTGGATGGGCGGGGACTTGACTCTGGGTCCCTCAGTGCGCCCCAGACTCTGACAGGAAGGAGATTTTCATATACATTTTACTAATTTTCTTTCACCTCTTACACTTCTATTATAGAGAAAGGGCAAATACCAATATTAAAATATTTCCTCTAATTAATTTCCTTTTAATGTACATGAATTTCATGCACCAGGCTACTAGTATATATAATATATATATATATATATATATATATATATATATATATATATATACACACACACACACACCACACACACACACACACACACACACATACACACAAAGAGAAAAGAAAAGAATATAGTGGTTGTCTTCATGAAGGCACAAAAGTAGGACCAATCAAATCATGTGTTAGCCCAGCCCTAGAGCCAGGTTGCAGGGAAAACCATCACGAACTCAACCTAAAAGAATGGTCCTAGGATCTTCACACAGGCTCCCTACACCCTGGAAGGCTGGTGTCTCTACTCTCATTCCACAGGACTGGCCCCAATCCCACTGCTCGGAAAGAAAAGCAAGCCTTGAAACCTACAGCTTCTGCCAGCCCCACGTTCTTTTCTGCCTCCCGGCATTTATTCAGCTTAAATTGGTCCTGGTCCGTGTGACCAGTTTGGTCCCTGGCTCTGCCTGCTGTCTCAGAACACTGAGCTGCTTCTCCCTGGTGGCCTCATTTCCCCCTCCTGCGACCGTGCATTCTACTCAGCAGAGCTAATAGCTGCAACTCATTAATTTAAGAATTGCCTTGAGATAAGAACAAGAGCGCTGACGTTAAGAATTCAGTGGATTGGACTTAGGGGATGAACTTGTCCCTGAAGGTGAAAACTCTGAACTTGGCACCTCTGATGCCATCGGGACTGTGATCTTGAAACTGTTGCTCTGCAGTTGAGCAGACCCATGGATGCTGCCTCTACTACTTGGAAGAACTATGGAAGTGAAAGCCTTTCTTTGTTCTCCACACGCTGGAGGGGAAAAGAACATCAGTGTTATGGTTCAATCCATCACTACACATCGTCGATGCATAGCTCTGGAATGAAGCAAACAGAAGGTGACGATTAATTGCACAGGTTCCAAGATGGTGAACTCCAAGAGGGGGAGAATATTGTGTCTGCAATTGCCTTTACTCATCATTTAGCTCACCCTCCAGAATGAGAAATGTCTGTGGCTATGTTTATCATGGAACCTTGCTTGGTAACCTCCAAACTCCCCTAGCATCTAAAGCTCTCCACCAACTGGCCCTACTTTCTTTCCGACTACACTCCCATCCACAGTTCTACTTAACACCTCCCATCTGTTGAACAAACAAAATTCAATCAAGTAAATCTGAAGATCTAATTGGATTTGTTAAGCTATTAATGAATCAGGCAGCCTCCCACCTAGTAATTACAAAGGTGCTCTGATGGGTTGTACAAATGGCGGGTTTTTATAGGAAGAGGGTGGGACAAGGGAGCTATTAGCAAAAGAAAAGAAGGGATTATGTTTGGTGCTGGGATATCACCTTTTTCTTGTGGGGGGGGGGGGCGGGGGGGGCGTAATCATGCAGATTGCCTCTTCTTTCTTTGGGGGATGAAAAGGGCCCATGTTACAGATTACCTTACTGATGCTTGACAGACCAGAAAATTCCAGACTGGTTGATTACGATCACATTTTTGGGAGAGGTTCAAACAGCAAATAGGTCAAGTATTAAATCTAGGTTTGGGCCCTAGCCGGTTTGGCTCAGTGGATAGAGCGTTGGCCTGTGGACCAAAGAATCCCAGGTTGGATTCTAGTCAAGGGCAGGTACCTTGGTTGTAGGCTCCTACCTGGCCCGGGCCCTGGTTGGGGCTCATGTAGGAGGCCACTAATTGATGTGTTTCTCTCACATGGATGTTTCTCTCTGTGTTTCCCTCTCTCTTCCACTCTCCCTAAATACCAATGGAAAAATATCCTCTGGGAGGAATAACATATATATATGTTTGATATCATAAGATTTTAGCACGCGGGATGCCATTTGGGGGCTGTGGTTTTTTCTCTTTAACAATTCTAACCAAATGCATCCAAAATATGTTTGGCACTTTCTTATCTTCGTGTCTCCTTGCTTGAAGCACCTTCCTGTCAGAATCCCATCAGAGCCTAATACAGGTGAAAGGGGACCAATCCTCTAGTGCAGTGGGTCTACGTTGCCCACGCAAGCCGGGTTTATCAGAACCACCTCAGGTGCTTATTAGAGATCCCTGAGCTCTACTTCCAAATGCTGAGGCGCAGTCAAGTTTGAGAATCCCTGAGAGCCCAAACTCACTTGCCCAGTGCAGGACTCTCCACTGTACCTTCCTAAGACATGGACATCGGCATCTGCATGAACACTGTCTGTGGTCTTGAATTTCATTTTTAAGCAATGCTGTCAAAGTTTCTGCCACATGTTGAGGCAATATTATCTTCTTGGCAAATCCTACTTTGTCACCTAATTCTAATTATATGAATCTACCCAAAATAAGCCCAGTACCTCTTCCCAATCACAGTTGTTCAAGTATCTAAAGATAGACATCACCTCCCATTCACTACCGTCACAGCGCCCCCTCACTCCTAAGCCTTCAACTAAACAACTCTAATTCCTTCCAATGTAAATCATAATTTACCATCCTCCTCATAATCCTTGCCATAATTCTATGAGGTAGGTACTGTGCATTACTTCCACTGTATAGATGAGAAAACTGAGAGTGTGGGAGGTTAAGTATCAAGGCTTGGACCTGAGTCCATCTAACTTTATTTTTTTTAAGTATATTTTTATTGATTTCAGAGAGGAAGGGAAAGGGAGAAAGAGATAGAAACATCAATGATGAGAGAGAATCACTGATAGGCTGCCTCCTGCACGCCCCACACTGGGGATCAAGCCCCAAACCTGGGCATGTGGCCTGACCGGGAATCGAACCATGACCTCCTGGTTCATAGGTTGATGCGCAACCACTGAGCCATGCCGTCTGGGGAAGTCCATCTAACTTTAAAGTAGATGGCCTTAACCACTTTGCTCTACTGCCATCCATGTGTTCACTCTTCTTTGGACAGTCTCCAATTTTGATATCTCTCATTAAATGTGATAGCCAGAATGGGACACAATGTTTGTTGAACGTGTCTGCCCAGCACAGAGTACAGAGTTCTCTTATAGGTAACACAGCCCAAGACGATCTTGGTGTTCCTGGCAGCTCCATCACATGACTAACTAATACCAATTAAAACTCCTGGCTTATTTTCACCTGGACTGCTGTAAAGTCAGGTATTATTTATATTTTATTAATTGTCTATCATGTGTAAATCAAAGAACTATGGACTATGGATAGAGGACTGGGTTCATCATTAGATAAGGCACATCCTACTTTCAAAGGAGAAAGTGAAAGGAAAGGGAGGGGAGAGTGGGGAGTGTGAGAGATGATGTCACTGGTTCCCAACCATATCACTGGCATTAAGGCACTGTCAGGTGGAGAGATCTTAGGGAGACTCAGTCCTTTTCCAACTGTGTGACTATTGTTAGTTTGTGACTATGTAATCCCTGTTGACTGAGCAGAAGGGCAGGGCAGATGGTTATAAACCCTGTATGTCTTCTTGTGTACCTGTAAATTTAATTTATTTTAAACTTGAGTTAAGAACTTTCCTTCTATTTGTACTTTTTGTATCTCATATATTTCTTCCCAAACTTTAAAAGTATTTTATTTTTGCCCTGGCCAGGTAGCTCAGTTGGTTGTAGTATCGTTCCAATAGGCCAAGATTGCAGGCTCAGTCCATGGTTAGGGCACATGCAAGAATTATGTGTAGCTTAATATTCAATGAATATAAAAATAAGTGGGACAGCACCTCTCTCTCTCTCTCTCTCTCTCTCTCTCTCTCTCTCTCTCTCTCTCTCTCTCTCTTCTCTAAGTCAATAAACAAATTTTTTTAAGTATTTTATTTTGTTGCATAACCTGACTCTGCAAGAATCAAACCCCACAATGCCAACACTGCCAGCTTTGACCCTCCCACAAATGGAGATAACATGCCTTCTATGTCACTGAAAAAGTGTTAAGTGGGAATTGACCTCAGACAGATAGTATTGCCATAGAGATACAAGCTCAGGCTGGGAAAGGCCAATGCCTGGCTTGTTCATCACTGACTCCCAGATCATAGCACCAGGCTCAACACAGAGTAAAGGCTACATCAAGCCTTGTATAAATCAATCGATTCATTAAAATCCTTGTACAGTTTCAAACCATAGCCTATTAGAATATCCTCGCTGGAAAGGACCTTAAAAGTCATTTAACTCAACATCCTCCCTTCATAGCATCAGAAAATGAGACTCAAAAAGGAACAATTCTTTACTTCAAATCACCTACTTGGAGGGGAGGTGGGGGGACGGGGGGGGGGGGCGGGGGCGGGGAGAGACACAGATCAATGGCCTAGGCTATTTCCTAACACAGAGCACTTTCCACCACACCAAGCAATGGACTTACTAATCAACACTCTCCATGATGTTATCCACACCATAACTGTGCTACTGTTACCTACCCTGGGGGATCCTGTGGAAACCCCAATTAAGGCAGAAGAAATACCTTTTCTTTCTGAGTTAGAGGCAAATACTCTCGGGTGAATGAAGATGAATCCCCAGCTCCTTAGGTACTCAATTTGTCATAATAAGGGAAGTAATTTTAACAGCATGTTCCAGAAAGCAGCTCTAGGTTTTATAGGGCGGGGGGCAAAAAGTCTTCCATCACCCTTAGACATAGCAAGTGGCTCCCAAAGTAGCTCTCAGGGTCCTATCAGAGTCCTTGGCCCCACAGGCCTGAGCATCCTGAATATTAAATGCTACAGATTGCTGAGTACCTACCAAGTGCCAGATCCCCACACTGGGGTTCTACATTCCTTATTTCAAATCCTCGTGACCACCCTGCATGCTAGCCTTGAGTAGCCCATTTTCCAGAAGAGGAAATGAAGATCCACAGTGATCAAATCATTTTCCCACGGTAATATATGGAGAAGCCAATATTGAAACCCATGTCTAGCCATCAAGTCCACACATTTTCCACATCACCAGGCTGCTGGCCCCCAAATCTTCCCTAAATTATTTCAAGTTTAACCTCAACTGGCCCCAAACAAGTTACCCAGAAAACTATGAACTTGGCTACCACTCCTACCTGCAGCCTTTCCCATCGGCTACTCCAGACCAAGCTCCCCGTGGAGTCCTAATGCAGCCTACATTTGCAGCTCTCTTCTGCAAGAACTGCCTGCCCCGAATTGTTCTATTTATTTAACCATATTACAGACTCAAAAACAAGGCGACTTCAAGGATACATTTAACTCATTCAGTGCTACCACAGCCAGGGCGGTGTCTCTGGTTTCTTTTTTTCCTCCTTAAAGAAATGAGGATTAAACAACAAACCAGTTATATTTTCCTGGATAGCCATAGAAACGTATTGGTGTCTGTTTTTAAATGTACAGTACCATTTTATCAGCACCATACTTTCTGACCAACTGAGCAAACCAGCCACTGCACTGTACAGTATAATTTGTACATAAATAATTCATTTATTTTTTGTTTATTGTGGTATAATTATTACCAAGTAAAAGTCACCCTTTTAAAGTACACAACTCTATGAAGTTTTATTAGGCACTTGTCATTATGGTCTAAATTGTGCACAACCAAACTCCTAACCCTCAATATGACTGTATTTGGAGATAGGGCTACTCAGGAGGTAATTACAGTTAAATGAGTTTATTAAGGGTGGGATTCTAATCTCATAGGAAGAAGAAAAGATACCAGGAGTGAGCGTGCACGGAGGAAAGGCCATGTAAGGACGCAGCAAGAAAGGGGCCATCTGCAAGCCTGGATAAGCAGCCCCAGAGGCAATCAACCCGCCAGCACCTTGATCTCCGGCTTCGAGCCTGAGAGGAAACTACATTTCTGTTGTTCAAACCATACTGTCTGTGGTATTTTGTCGTGGCAGCCCTAGCCTACAATTACAGTTGTGTAACCACCATCAGAGTCAAGATACAGAAATTCCCATCATTCCAAAATGTTCTCTTTGTAGTCAGTCCTCTTCCCCCACTGCAGTCTGTGGCAGCCACTGATCCGAATTCTGTTCCTATGGCTTTACCTTTCCAGGGTGTCAGACAAACAGAATCATATCGTATCTAGCCTTTTGAGTCTGGCTTTTTTCACTCAGCATTATTATGCTTTGAGATTCACCTATGTTGCTATATGGGTAATATTTTTTTTTAATTTTTATTGATTGGTTTCAGAGAGAGAAAGAAACATTGATTTGTTGTTCCATTTATTTATGCGTTCATTGGATTGTATGTGCCCTGACCAGGGATCAAACCTGCAACCTTAGAGTATTGGAACGGTGCTCTAAACAACTGAGGTACCCAGCAAGGGCCAATCATCTTTTTTATAAAGATGTTTTGGGAATGTATGAGCTAAAGAAAGGATAAAGGGGGAGGGAAGGTAGGGGGAGAGAAAAAAGAGGAGAAGAAAAGGACAATGATTTTAGAGGAGTACAGTGATGTTGAGTTAAGAATCAGGTATTTGAGAAATTAAATGCACTCAAAATATGGCACAAATAATTACTTCAAATTTCCCCAAAATTTAGCCTAGGAAATTGTTCCCTTCTCTCTCTTAGTGGCCTTAGATCAGGGTGGAGATCATCATATTTCTCTGTTCCCAGTGTCCGAATGCCCTTAGTCTGTTGAGGCCTCACTCCCGTCTAATTTTATTAAGTTTCTCAATTTATTCTTTACACCATGGCTCTCCTCCCCCCGGGCTCTCTCATATGTTCATTATATGTGCTTAGATGTGGATGGACCCTTAAAGTCTGTAGAGAGATGATCTGTGTGTTCAGGGGCTTGAAATATATGCAAATGGTATTGTGGTGTAGACCTTGTACTGTTTCTTTGGCACTCAGCACCATGTTTTTAAGACCTATCCATAATGAGTTCTTGTGCAGTGCTTTGTAAACTGTCAAAGCTCTACAAATATTTACTACAAGTAGTAATATTCATGGTATATTATTAGTAATAATAGTAATTATTTAAGAAATCTTTTTGAGTACCTACTGTACTTTAGGCACTTTTTAACACCCTGTGTATAGCCAAATAATTTCTAAAAAAGATGCAGTTCTTCAGACTGATGGTTGCCAGAGGGGCGGGGGGGTAGGGGTAAGAAGCTGTGTGGAAAAGGCAGGGGATTAAGAAGTACAGATTGGTAGTTGCAAACAGTCTTGGGGATGTAAGGTACAGCTCAGGGAATATAGTCAATAATATTGTAGCAACTGTGTGTGGCGCCAGGTGGGGACTGGAGATGAGGGGGTTGGGGGGGGAACACTTTGTAAAGTATATGACTGTCTAACCACTATGGTGCACACTGGAAACTAATAGAAAATAGTATTGAATGGAAACTGTAAAAAAAATATGAATGAAAAACCTTTGGATAATTAAACGACTTATTTGAGATTTTAAATAAAGAGTTATTTGTGAAGAAGTACAGTAAACAAGTAATTGCATAATTAACTCCATAAATATGATTGTAATTATTCTAAAATTGTAAAGAACGAAGTGGGCCCGGCCAGCACGGCTCAGTGGTTGAGTGTCGACCTATGAACCAAGAGATCACGGTCTGAGTCCTGGTCAGGGCACATGCTTGGATTGCCGGCCCCAGTGGGGGGCGTGCAGGAGGCAGCGGATCAATATTCTCTCTTATCATTGATGTTCCTACTTCTCCCTCCCTCTCCCTTCCTCTCTGAAATCAATAAAAATATATTTAAAAGAAAAAAGAAAAAGAACTAAGTGGGATGAGAGTTTCTAACAGGCAGACCTCACCTCATCTTGAGACTCAGAGACAGCTTCTCTGAAGGAGCACACTTAAGCCAACTTTTCATCCCTTGATCTGACTCATAAAAGACCCCGTAAACCACATATACTGAGCATAGGCCAGATGGGTTTGCAATTTCTTCAGAAGGGTAAGTTTGAACAGAAGGAATCCAGGACTGAGCTGTAGAAAATTGGGTCCAATGACTGCTTTGGAGAGATGAGTCAAACCCAGATGACGTGCAGATGAGCTAGAGCTACGCGGAATCATCGACCAGTGAGTCAGCTTCTGATCGCATGCGAGTGGATGTCATCTGGGGCACATCAGCATCATCAGAAGAAAGACTAATTAAACGCCTATGACCATGCATTGTGACTGTTTGCTTGCTTGGATGGAGGAACAGTTAGAGACAGTCCGTAATAGAACACCCAGATGCCAGACCGAGTCATTACTCTCAGCTTTAGTACTGATTTGCACCCAGAGAAAAGAAGTCCAAGTTCAAAACATAAGATTAAGCAGCTCACTGACTAAGCAGTTCACACTGCATTAATTTTTATTTCATATGAAGTAAGAAGGAGGAACAAAAGAGAAACATGCACAAGCTGAAAACAGGGAGCACATGCCCAGCCTGGCCAGTGTGGCTCAGCTAGTTAAGGGTTGTCCCAGGTACCAAGAGGTCGCCAGTTCCATTCCCAGTCAGGGCACATGCCCAGGGTTGGGGCTGGATCCCCAGTAGAGGGTATGCAGGAGGCAGTTTCTCTCTCTCTCTCTCTCTCTCTCTCTCTCTCTCTCTCTCTCTCTCTCTCTCTCTCTCTCAATCAATAAAAGCATATTTAACAATGAATAAATAAAAATAAAAACAGGGAGCACATACCCAAGTGTGGATGTTGAGAGAGCAGGCAAATCCAGCTCTCCTCCTGTTCATTTCAAAAGCAAGCGCCGCCCTGTGGGGTAGTGCATATACAAACGGTTTTCCCTTCAGTGAGGAGCAAGATAAAGATCTTGGGAACTGTCAACAAGATTTTGTTTTCAACGCAAGCCTACATAAACACTGTTCTTCGTGTATGCCTTTTGTAATCATCTGGACTTATTTGAAAACTGCCTGGCTTATCCTCTCCTCACCTACTCCTACCCCATGAACTAATGTCTTAAGAGTCTGTGTCCCTGTGTTGGAGGTGTTAACGTAAAAACCATTGAAACCTGTAAAGAATTTTTGTGAGCTTATTTGTGCCAAACTGTCAACATATGCCGGGAAGCAAAACCTCAATTAATTGAGATAATGCTCCGGAGAATGGCGGGGTTACAATTGTATTTATACACTTGTAATCAAAGGAGGGACATAGGTGGGTTACATGAAATTCATTGGTGACAGATTAAGGAGGTGGGATAAAGCAAAGCAGGGGAAACCCCTGGGATTGGATAAAAAGTAAAATGATGGACACATACTTAGGTGGGTGCAGGATCAGTGAACATGATATGAAGGAATTTGTGGTATCTGTCCTGGCGCCCAGCACATTTGGTTGTGCCCCAGGGGCTCCAGAAAAGGGGAAGTTACAAGTTACCCAGACATTTCAAGGGTATGTTACCATAGATGCAAAAAGACAGATAGGCTCAGTTACGGTAAAGGTTGACCTTGTCAGTGAAGATACTGGCCTAGGACGTAACTGCCCACCATAACTGCTTTTAGTTAAAGTTTAATTTCAGACCATCCTTTGTGGTTACTTTAGGTCTCTGAGTCTGCAAGACCGCCATGCAGGCCTCCCCTGAGCTTGTTGGGTCAGCATGTGGCCCCTTTCATCCACAGAGGAAAAATATGACCCTACAATTGCTTACTGATCTGCAATCCTCTGACTGAGGAAATCTGAAGTCACAGATCGCTATGTGGAATTCACCAAAATGTGTGATGTCCAATGGTGCCTACAAGACTAAAGGTCACCGTTTACTCAAGTATATTCCAAAAGCTTCACAGTTTGACATTTTGATATATTGACATGCATGGAGATGTAATACCAAAGGTGGCTAGAAAGTAATGACATTTATCGTTAAGCCCCATAGAGTGAACTTAATTATTTTTTAATCTTACCACCTTACTGTTGGAATACGATTCACAGGAACAAATATTTAATGAGCCTTCCTGGTACGTTTAAGAGGGAAATGAAAATCAACACAATGCAGACTTTAGTAAGCTTTTTGAATATGAATATTCCAAAGACTCCTACCAAACCCATATTCAAAACCTACTTCCTTGGAACATTTCCTCTGGTGTTAAAGTTTCCACTGAGTGACGAGCTGGTAATGACCCTCCTACCGGAGAGAAGGAGGAGGAGGCTTGGCTCTAACTTGTCCTTCTGTCTTTCCAGCCTGACTCCTCTTTGCAGGGGAACTGACTGGGTCAAACCAGAAGGCAAATTCCCATGATGCCACGCAAACAGATCATATATAAACTGTAGGTTGTTCCAGATAGCACCTGGTGAGGAGCCTTCCCACTGCCATGCTTAAATAGTCTTGACCAACTGCTCTGAACGCCTGTGGTGTTTACTGTGAACACCTGGACACCTGCTATTGTTGGTAGACTGGGTAAACACACTGCGGTATAGTCATTCCTGCAGGAAGAGCGGGGAGTGATGGGATTCTCGAGGAGCTGGGGATGTTCTGTTTCTTGTTCTCAGTGCTGGTTACAAGGGTGTGCTCAGCTCCTAAAAATCCATTCAGTGTACATATATGCGCTGTTTGCTATATACTTCAATACAATGTTTAAAAAAGAAACCAAACTGGGGACCACTGCTGCCATTCTCGGAGCAAAACTCCTTAGTTGGGCCAATACTGAACTTGCCAAGGGACCTGTAGGAGCGGCTGTAGAGGAGAATCCCTTCCTTGTCTCTTCCAGCTTCTGGTGGCTCCAGGAGTCCTTGGCTCATGGCCCATTGCTCTAATCTCTGCCTCTATAGTCGCATTGTCTCCTCCTCTCATTTCAAAATCCTCTCTGCTTCTTTCTTTTAAAGATATACCATTTATGTCACACAGGAAGAATTTGCTAAGGAAGAAAACAATGATTTTCCTCTATTCATCTTAGGTTCATTGGTTGGGGCCATGACCATGAGATTCACAAAAGACAGATTAACAAGAGAAAAACAAACAGATGTTTGTTAACACATGCATCGTGCATACACACGGGAGTATTCAGTGATAAGGAGCTCAAATCATTGTTAGAATTTGAGCTTATATAGCAGTGATGGCGAACACTGACACGCAAACTCATTTTTTTGGTTGATTTTTCTTTGTTAAATGGCATTTGAATACATAAAATAAATATCAAAAATATAAGTCTTTGTTTCACTATGGTTGCAAATATCAAAAAATGTCTATATGTGACACGGCACCAGAGTTAACTTAGGGTTTTTCAAAATGCTGACACGCCAAGCTCAAAAGGTTCACCATCACTGTTATATAGCATCTTCACAAAAGAACAATAAATCTGTAGAGAAGTGACAAGACCAAGGCAAAGGATTGAGTTTTTGGGGGCAGCAAATTGTGGGGAGGGGAATTTATGGGGGAAACTATGGGAAATGAGGGCTAATTAGGTAGGTACCTCTGGTGTCAGCTAAGAGCTGGTAGGAGTCTGAAGTTGTCTCTGTTGATTAAGAGTCATCCTGACCGTCCTGGTAGCGGGGGAAGGGCAGAGAGTTTTTCTTGGTCTGCTTTTCCTCAATTGCTGTCAGCTTAAAACAATCCTTACGTCAGAGGGACGTACTATGGGGTGGCGTACTCTGAACCCTGCAGATCCAAGATTCAATACGTTCTTTCTCGGGATCCTTTGGAATACATATTCTTTTAAGTTACAGAAGGAAAATACAGCCTTTGCCCTTTCCTACTGCAACGTGGGTGGGTGTGGGCGGGGGAGCATCTGCCCTAGAAAGAAAAGGATTCAAGGGAGATTAATCTTCATCTCCCAGACCGGGTGGCCCAGATCTGAACACTTGAGGCTTTTGCAATAGGCAGGGTCAGGTTTCAAAGATCACTATCTCCATCAGGCTCCACTGCTGTTTTGGAAAAAGTTAGAAAATCCTTCAGCTAACAAATGCTCTTAGGCCTAGCAACATGTAACCAACTGAATTCGTGTTTCTGTTTAACCCTTATCCTGTCCCCCTCGGTACCCTCTTCCTACACCCCAGCATATCCTCAGGGTACTTCCTCCCCTAAATAATTTAAAGAGCCAAGCTATTAATTAAAGAAATTGTGCCCGGTGTGGCTCAGTGGTTGAGCATCGACCTATGAACCAGGAGGTCATGGTTCAATTCCCGGTCAGGGCACATGCCCGGGTTGCAGGGCTTGATCCCCAGTGTGGGGCGTGCAGGAGGCAGCCGATCAATGACTCTCATCATTGATGTTTCTGTCTCTCTCTCCCTCTCCCTTTCTCCCTGAAATCAATAAAAATATGGTTTTAAAAAAGAGAAATTGTAATAGAGGACCCAAAAAGGCACAGGAAAAGGAAAAGAATGATTATCTCCTCTTCATCACAGACCCTTACTTAAGTTCTAAAGGAAATACTTGAACTTTTGCACTAGGGAGAAAGGAAGAAAACAACATTAAGCGACCACCTTCTATGCTCCAGGCCTTTTTCTAGTTCTCTTCACAACCACCCTGTGAACTAGATGTATTGGCCCCTTTAAAAGATATGGACACAAAAGTCAACAGGTGCAAACAAATGTCCACCGCCAGATGAATGGATAAACAAAATGCAGCACCTACATACACTGAAATATTACTCAGCCTTAAAAAGGAATGCAGTGCTGACACATGCTCCAACATGGATGAGACATTAAGCCATTATGCGAAATGAAATGAGTCAAACACAAAAGGATAAATATATGATCCCACTGTCAACGTCAGAAACGCCCAAACCTGTAGAGAATTTTTATGAGAGTTTATTTGAGCCAAACTGACAACATGTGCCAGGGAGCAAGATCTCTAATGCTCTGGAGAATGACAGTTTCACGCTTCTTTTACGCTGCATTTGAGATGAAGTAAGGAAGATTACATGGAGATGGGAAGAAGCAAGGCAGGGGTTGGATTACAGGAGAGTTAACAAGATTATGTGCTCTCCGGAGGGTATGTCAAAGGTGTGTTCACCTAGATGCACAAGAAAAATGGACAGGGCTGGCTTAAAATCTTTCACGAAAGAAGTCGCAGGCCTGGGGTGTGACTACTCACCATGACCTACCTCCCCAATTAGTAATTTATGATCAAGTCACCCTGAAAGGTTCCTTTCCATGGACACATTCCATTTTTTTATTCACAACACTTACATGAAGTACCTAGACCAGTGATGGCGAACTTATGACACGCGTGTCAGAGGTGACACACGAACTCATTTTTTTGGTTGATTTTTCTTTGTTAAATGGCATTTAAATATATAAAATAAATATCAAAATATAAGTCTTTGTTTTACTATGGTTGCAAATATCAAAAAATGTCTATATGTGACACGGCACCAGAGTTAAGTTAGGGTTTTTCAAAATGCTGACACGCCGAGCTCAAAAGGTTCGCCATCACTGATCTAGACTAAGCAAATCCGTAGAGACAGAAAATAGAATAATAGAGGTCACCAGAGCTTGAAGGGAGGGGGGAAGGGGGAGTGATCCTTTAATGGGTACAGACTTTCTGTTTGGGATGATGAAAAAGACCTGAAAATAGTGGTGATAGTTTCACAATGTTGTGAATAAGCTTAATGCCACTAAATTGTATAGTTAAAAATGGTTAAAATGGTAACATTTATGTTACGTTTATCTTACTACAATTTTTTTAAAGGCCATAGAAACTGTGAAATTAATTGTCCAAAGCACACAGCTATTATGAGGCAAAGCCAGGGTTTGATCCCATCTGTGTGACATGTGGAGAAAAAAATATCAGTAGATAGTAATAATACTGATCTTCAGACAAAGCAGAAACTGTTGAATAAACATTAGCTTCTCATGTCTACTCCAAGCTAATTTCCTGACCTGAGGTGGTTTCTCAGATGCCAAGTGGGTGAGTGGAAAAAATGCAAACACATCACTCATTGAATTTATGCAACCACATCCTCATAAGCGCCTTCTGTAGATGGCCTTGTCTGCTGTGTTATCCCCTGGTTCCACCTCTGTTTGCACTTTGACAATAATTAAAGAACAAAATTAAGTAAATCAATATGGATCCTACAGCCTACAAACAATAGCCTTGATGAGAGTAAATAGCTGACCACTGAACAACATAGGGGTTACCAGCACCAACCCCCCCACTCTGTGCATTTGAAATTTAACTTTTGACTCCCCAAAAACTTAGTTGCCCCTCGGCATCCCGGAGGGATTGGTTCCAAGACCCCCGGCAGACACCAAAGTTTGTGGATGTTCAAGGCCCCTCCATAAATTGATGCATTTAATTGGCCTTTCACATTCATGATCTCCCAGTCATGGATCAAAAACAGTACAGGCATTTATTTATTTTTTAATTCCACAGGTAGTTGGACCCACACAGTCCAAACCCATATTATTCAAGGGTCAACTATAGAGCGATTCCCTTTAGCCAGTGTTAGAGAACTTTGAGAAGTCACTAGATTGTAACACTCAAGTTCATCTTTGTCTCCCACTCTAGTGTCTGGCATGATATCTAGCCAATAGCAAGACTTGGAAATTTTTTTACTTAATTGAAATAAATTTTGGAATTTTAACTCCAAACTTGACAGGAGACACTCAATATAACCAGCCTAGATACTGAATTATCCAAAATCTCGCATGGAAATCAGCGAGCTACGGGTTTTTTGGTTGGTTGGTTGGTTTGTCTTGTCCCCATTCCCCCTTTTCCACCATCACCACCACTGCACACAGAGATTAACTCTCCTTTTTGGTACCATGTCCTGGGCATGTTTATTAAAAGACCACTGAAGAGAGTTTAAGTACTGTATTATTTCTTAACTAGAGGCCCAGTGCATGAAATTTGGGCACTGGTAGGGTCCCTAGCAGCTGCTGAATGCCGGCCGGGTACTCCCTCCCTTCCCCCAGCTGGCCCTGCCCCCTGGTTGAACTCCTGGACAACTCCCAGTTGAGGGGACAATTTACATACTACGCTTTTATTATATAGGATGATAATAATACCTAATGTTGACAGCCTGACATGATGCTCCTCCCCAAAGAACAGTAATGCAATATGAAGTACTCTGCTTGGACTAGGAAGCATTGTATTTTTGCTCAGAATAATTGTCCTAAATATAATGAAGCCTTTAAGTCTAGTTTCCATTTTATAGGAAATATGCCAGACAAAGGAATAAGTTAAATAACAGCACAAACACACAATGAGAGAATTTAAGACATTCCTCAAGATGATTGGCCTTCTTACTCCAAAACAACAATGCCACGGGGAAGTAGAGGCAAGGTGGGCTACCGTTCTAGATTAGATGAGACTAAAGAGATATCAAACCCCTTATGTGAACGTTCAGTGGATTGTTTCAAAAAATACTAGAAAATGGGCAATTACGAACTTCGGATTATGGACCAGGAATTAGTTATTAGGAAATTATTATTCCTTTTCTTATTATGATAATGATACAGTTATGAAGGAGACCACCCTTTTTACAGCATGAAACCTGAGGTATGTAGGGCTGAAGTGTCATGATGTCTCACACTTATTTTCAAAAAGTCTAGCAAAAAAAAAAAATGAAAAGAAAAGGTTCACATATCCACATACACTTGCCCTGTATGTAGATAAAGCAAATATAGCAAAATGTTAACAGCTGTTATTTTTGGATGTTGAGCATTTGGCTGATCATTGAACTATTCTCTCAACTTTTCCACATATTTAGACATCTTCTAAATTGAAATTTATTAAAAAAATAAAAACCAATGAAAAGACAGTAAAAAAATAAAATAAAAAGAAAAGAAAAGAAAAATAACAACAACAAAATAGCTGAAGTCTCCTGAGTGTGTGCTAAGTGCCAGGCCATGTTCTAAGACTGGATATGAGCAGCTCATGTGATCTCTCCAGCAACCCTATGAGATGGGCACTGATATTCTTCTCACTTCAGTGAAGAGGAAAATATTCCATTATAGAGCACAGATCTTCCCGAGAGAGAATATGGGGCCATTCTAAGGCCAGTTCCTGATAGGCCTAACGTGAATTCTTCCACTTCCCATACTGCCCAGAACAAGCGCGATGCAAGTGCAGATGGAAACCCCCACCTGCATTCCAGGTTGTTTAGTGCTCTCCCGGCCCAAGTAACTTCCCTTTCTGCCCCTTAAACATTTACTCATGCGGCTACTGATAGCGCAAAAGCCCCATCTCTTAGGAAGTTATGCAATAAAGTGACCTCAGTCCTGCCAGAACACTGTTTGATCTCTAAGTTAGTGATCAACTCATTCAGTTTTGGAAGCAGGAACGGGAAGCAGTCAAGTGGGCTCCACAGCTAACAGCTAGGGGACCGAGAGGCTGTAATTGTACCTCGCTGGCCCTTCTCTTGCAAAATGAAAAGTTTGGCCACCAAAAAAATAGTAAGATTCTTTCCAACTTCGCCTTGCTGTAACCAGAGCTTCCAATAATCAGTTGCACAAGCAGTCTCTCTTCTAGATTATTGAATTGTGAAATTTTGTAAAGAAAGTTTCTCACAACTGGGAAAATCTCGTCTAAAGTTTGATGGCTCTATTTTAAAAGTGTCTTCCATGTCCAGCTGGTGTGGCTCAGTGGTTGAGCATCAACCTATGAACCAGAAGGTCATGGTTCAATATCTGGTCAGGCCACATGCCCGGGTTGCAGGCTCCATCCCCAGTAGGGGGCGTGCAGGAGGCAGCTGATTAATGATTTTCTCTCATCATTGATGTTTCTATCTCTCTCCCCGACCCTTCCTCTCTGAAATCAATTTAAAATATATGTGTGTGTGTGTGTGTGTGTGTGTATACTGTATATGCACATATTTTAAAAATAAATGAATAAATAAATAAAAGTGTCCTCCATGGCCATCCCCTAGCATATCTTTCACCCATATCAATCTGTTTATTTAATAACCAAGGGCAGAGACCCCTTGGGACCTGAAGCAAGAAATTCAAGGTTTAAACACTGGGATGTGTTGGGGGGATTTTTAAGTTGCAAGTCAGCCCCTCAAGTCAGAAATGGTCTGGCATGCTAAGCTCAAGTCGCAGCCTTCTGCACTTCCTCATGTCATATTCCACCAATGGGAGCAAATGCACATGTAAACCTTCATCTACACAAGTTAGGAACGGTCAGATTGCTGAGTGGGCTGCACAAGAATTCTGCGAAAATCTGTCCGGTCTCCCACAGTGTACCAGCCAAAGAGCCTTTCCATCTTAAGTTCAGGGAGAGTTCAAGGCCAACTCCTTCGAGACGTTAGAGATAACACGAATTCTAATCCTGTAACTGAATTGTGGAAAATGAGTCCTGAGTTTGATCTCTTTTTTAAAAAATGTATTTGTATTGATTTCAGAGAGGAGGGGAGAGGGCGAGAGAGATAGAAACATCAATGAGAGAAAATCATTAATCAGCTGCCTCCTGAACATCCCCTACTGGGGATGGAGCCCGCAGCCTGGGCATGTGCCCTTGACTGTAATTGAACCCCAGACCCTCAGTCCACAGGCCGATGCTCTACCCACTGAGCAAAACCAGCTAGGGTCTGATTCTTCAGCATTTTCTTAACTTAGGAAATGGTTTTTATCAAAAGTAACTTTGCACTGAGATTGATTTTTTTTTTACCTTTATTTTACACAAACACTAAAAAGTTTTTAAGCGGAGGCATTCTGAGCTTCTTTTGGGAGGGATTTAAGGTTGTCAGTGTTGTTTGTTGGCACTGTAGTTTTAAATATACAGAGTGTCCCCCCAAAATACACACACACACTTTGAATCATTACAAAGGCAGTGTTTATGAAAATACATTTCATTTTCAAAACTGAGCTCTCAGCTGTTATAGTGTGTCTACTTTACTTTGGGACACCCCACCCTGTGTATCAAATGCAAGATGTGGCATGAAACCCCAAGAGCCCCGCGGAGAGTGGAGAGTCCCTTCACCCTCCCCGCCCGGCCGCCCTGGGAAACAGACCTGGCTCATGGCCAGACTTGATGGGTCTTGTCTCACTTTGATTGGGCCATCCTTGCTCAGAGACGACCTCCGTCCCTCCGCCCAGGACATCTGGCACCAGTATTTCTAAATCAGGACTAAAGGCAACAAAGTGTAAACTCTGCATTCCATTCCTTCTGCAAGAAAGCCCTGTGCAAGTTCCCTTCTCGGCAGAAGTGAAGGAGTAGCGGGGAGCTGCCCTGGGTCTGCTTCCAAAGGAGACTGGTTAGGGTAATGCATCGTGTCCTCAACTGTGGGCCATGAAATTTCTGATACAAAACAGTTCCACTCTTTTTTTTTTTTTTTTAATTGAGAGGAAGGGAGAGGAAGAGAGAGATAGAAACATCAATGATGAGAGCGAATCATTGATTGGCTGCCTCCTGCACACCCCACACTGAGGATCAAGCCCACAACCCAGCATGTGTCCTTGACTGGAATTGAACCCGGGACCCTTCAGTCCACAGGCCGACGCTCTATCCACTGAGCTAAACCAGCTAGGGCAACAGTTCCATCTATAATAATAAAAGCGTAATATGCTAATTAGACTGGACGAAGCCAGGGCTGCAAGGGAAGCCCTGGTCCTGGATGCCAGAGGGAAGCTGGTGCTGGCAGCCAGGGGAAGGAAAGCCTACTCTTGCACGAATTTCGTGTATTGGGCCTCTAGTTCTTAAATAAAGTTGGGGAATCATGCATATGAATGAATCTCTTAGAGACTCTCACTGCACATTGGCGTGTTCAAGGTTCTGAGAAAGTCTACTATAAGGGAACCTGTTTATAGCCCAGCCTGTGTGGCTCAGTGGTGAGCATCGACCTATGAACCAGAAGGTCATGTTCAATTCCCAGTCAAGGCAATTCCCTTGGTTGCAGACTCAATCCCCAGTGTGGGGCGTGCAGGAGGCAGCCAATCAGTGATACTCTCTCATCACTGATGTTTCTATCTCCCTCTCCCTCTTCCTTCCTCTCTGAGATCAATTAAAAATATATGTACATATATTTCTAAAACCCTTTTTATGTTGAATGCAAGATTTCCTAAAACTATTTGACCTACCAATATATGTTATTTAAAAAGTGAGTATCCATTGGCGTAAGATCACAGATCAATATCGCCATGAGCTGGCTCCTTCTCTCTGTCCCATGATTGCAGAGGAAAGACTGAAACGCAGGCTGTGCCAGCGATCTTGCAAAAGTGTGCCTTGTAGAGCAGGTCAGCTCCACATGCTCCTTTACTGGGCAAACCAAGGAAGTTCTCCTTTTCCGGCTGGGGGCCAGTGGTTTATGCATATAAAAGGCACACATTTTTTTTTTTAAAAAAGATGTAGTCAAGCTGATCTATAGAGAAGAAGAAAAGTAGAAACCCTCTTAGTTGGAGGGGAAGGAGAATGGAAGAGATTATTTTGATTGCCAGGCGGAGCTCATCTTCCTGATTCATGCGGTCCTGTTTTTCCAGTAGACACTTAGCAACGGTGCATTAGTCAAGGGATTCTGCAACATCATTTAAATGACATGAAATGTCTGCTTGCGCGTGGGCATGATTCTGAGGGCGGGTTTGTGCTGGCCCGTCTGTTTCTCTGGAGAATATATCCAGAATGAATCCTGTTAGAAATGGCAGGACCCTGGCATGAGTGAACATAAAAGTCCTGCTCAGATACATCTTGTCCTCTCCTCCACCCTGCCCAAAGCCCAGGCAGGCTTTCTTGGTTGGACGTCAGCACTCCGTCCTCTAAAGCAATGGTTGGCCAACTTGTTCTGTAAAGGCCCAGATAGCAAAGTTGTAGGCTGTGTCAGCTAGAAGGGGCTCTGTTACAACTGCTTGACTCTGCCATTGCAGCCCCAAAGCAGCCATAGACAACAACATGCAAAGAAATGGGTGTGGCTGGTTTAATAAAACTTTATGTACAAAAGTAGGCGGGGAGCTGGATCTGGCCTACTTTAGTTTGCTGACTCCTACTCTAGAGTCCGGTCCAGACCACTTCTTTTCCATTTGAATGTGCATAGGACTCACCAGGGTATCTTGTTAAAATGTGGATTCTGCCTTGGCTCAGTGGAGAGAGCATCAGCCTGCAGACTGAAGGGTCCCAGGTTCGATTCTGGTCAAGGGCACATGCCCGATTGCTCCCAGGCGTGGGGCATGCAGGAGGCAGCCAATAATGATTCTCTCTCATTGATGTTTCCATCTCTCTCTCTCTGAAATCAATAAAAATTAAAAATACAAAAATACTGCTGCCTGGTTCCTCCCTCCACACCTTAGAATTCTGATTTCATTGGTGTGGCCTGAGCACCAGGAGTTTTCAAGTTCCCAGATAATTCTGATTTGCAACTACAATTAAGAATACAGCACTGTAGCCTTAGCTGGTTTGGTTCTGGTCAAGGGCACATGCCTGGACTGTGGGCTCAATCCCCAGTGTGGGGAGAGGGGATGTGCAGGAGACAGCGGATCAATGATTCTTTCTCGTCATTGATGTTTCTCTCTCTCTCTCTCTCTCTCTCTCTCTCTCTCTCTCTCTCTCTCTCTCCCTTTCCCTGCCTTTCTGAAATCAATAAAAATATATATATAAAGAAAAGAAAGAGAGAGAGAAAGAGAGAGAGAGACAGACAGAAAGAAAGAAAGAAAGAAAGAAAGAAAGAAAGAAAGAAAGAAAGAAAGAGAGAAAGAAAGAATACTGCACAGTAAAAAGAAAACTAAAAAAAACAAAAGAATACAGCACAGCAGATGAATGGCAGACTCAGTAGTTTCCTTGATGAAGATGAGATTCACTACTCAAACTTCTAAAATAGGGCATTTGCTCAGAGTGAACTATCCTTTGAGGAAGGAAAATTCTTTCTACCTAAGAGGAATGACACTGTTTCCTATGTGTAAAGTGATCACGTCCGTGAATTGGCCAAAGAAGATTAGATGCGGAGCCCAAATGGAGGAACAAGCCCTCAGAGAAGGGACGAGCCCCTTCCTCTGAGACTGGGGCCCAAAGACAAGTATAAGATCCTGGGAGAGTGGAATTGAGAACTTGGGTCATTTGTGTCCACTGGTTTGTACAGGGAGAGATATTCAACCAGCGAACAATTTCTGAGCGTTTAGCACGTCCCAGGGTAGGTCATCACTGAGTACAGGAAATAGAAGGGGAGTGAAGGACTTGAAGACCATTGTGAAATTTTAGGACAGGTTCTAAGACCACGAGGAGACGCAGAGCAGGGGACAAATGGGTATCCCAATGCGATAATGAACCAGTTCCAGTTGGAGACATTTTTCAACTGAATAAAAGGAAGAATTTGCTGGCAGTAAAACTAGCCAAGATAGTCATGAATCAGAAATGGTGAACTCGCAGTCACTGGCTGATTTCAACCACGGGTGAAGTCAGCACTTCACCCGTACATACCTACATAACGAAAGTTATGTATGAAGGACAGCAGAGTGGAGTGTGACTGGTCATTTTGGCTATTAATAATTAAGCCGCCAACTTTTGCACATGAGCGGCTTTTAAAATACTCTTTAGAATACAATCAAGTCTGTCTCTGTAATAGCATCCCCCCTAAGTATTTGCATTATTGATTCACTTGGAATGGAAGAGAAAGGCCTGGGACATAGTTAGCGTGCCAGGAATTGTGCACAACCCCCAACTGCCCTCTCTCATCAGCAGAGGTAATGTGTCCGCCACGGACCAGTATTCACCAAGTGTGGGGCAGTGGAAACGAAAAAGCTGCGAACGGCTCAGGCCGATGGTAACGTGGAGGTGAGGGATCCAAGGACTGAATTTGGAGTGGAGATGAACAGCAATTAAAATTCTTCCCAACTCTGCCCGGCTGGTGTGGCTCAGTGGTTGAGCATCAACCTGTGAACCAGGAGGTCACGGTTAGACTCCCAGTCGGGGCACATGCCCGGATTCTGGGTTTAATCCCCAGTAGGGGGCATGCAGGAGGCAGCCGATCAATAATTCTCTCTCATCATTGATGTTTCTCTCTCTCTCTCCCTTCCTCTCTGAAATCAATAAAAATACATTTAAAAAAAAAAGAAGTCCTCCCAACTCAGACACTCGGTGATTCTAAGAAAACACCTGTGTTCCTGTTTGTCCTTGTGGTTTGAAAGTAAAAGCTTCATGTGAGAGACGAAGGAGTCACTGCATAAATTATTCAGGGCTTAAGGTCCTTTAGAGAATTGCTATCTGGTCTTTGAAGCAGGGATCTTCTTCCATTTTCCAAGTCTGGGTCGAGGCTGCGCTTTTTTATCTCTCACATCCAGAGAAAGGCTACCCATGGCCAGCGAGGCCACAGGTAAGTAGGCTTCCTCCATCTCATGTCTTTTTAAAAAAATATATTTTTATTGATTTCAGAGAGGAAGAGGGAGAAAAACATTAATGAAGAGAGAGAATCATTGGTTGGCTGCCTCCTGTATGCGCCCCCTTCTAAGAATCGAGCCTGCAACCTGGGCATGTGCCCTTGCCCGGAATTGAACCCAGGACCTTTCAGTCTGCAGGCCAGTGCTCTATCCACTGAGCCAAACCAGCAGGGGTACCTCTCATGTCTTTTTGATGATCAAAAGCATCACCTGTGCATAGCTTGCAATTCATTCTTTTCTACAAAGCTCAGAATGGTTTGAGTTAGGTGAGGGGTTGCTGGAGAGGGACTTCTGAGCTAGTGGGAGGCCGTGTGACACAGCAGTGTGCCTGGGCTCAGGTATCAGTCAGCTCTACCACTTTCCAGGTGGTGACCTGAGGCAGGTTGTTTTCTGCTCAGTGCCACCCTCACCCCTGGTAAAATGAGAATAATAACGCCTACCTCAGAGGGTTATTATGAGGACATAAAACAGGTCGAATGCTTAGATTAGCACCTGGCAGGTACAAAGGTGAATACTCGGGCGACGTTCGTTATTATATAATTCCTATCTCCCAGAAGCTGGGAGAAAGATCCACTTAAATGGACATACTTTTACAACACGTGCAGGCAAAACATAAGCACATAAAACAAACAAAAAAATTAGGTAGCAGCTATTTCATTATTTGTCTTTTGTAGGTACTACTTGTTTATGAAATCAGGCACCAACTCTTTTTTAAAAAATATTTTTTTTTTATTGATTTCAGAGAGGAAGGGAGAGGGATAGAGAGATAGAAACATCAATGAAGAGAGAGAATCATTGATCAGCTGACTCCTGCACACCCCGCACTGGGGATTGAGCCCACAATCTAGCCATGTGCCCTGACTTGGAATCAAACTGTGACCTCCTGGTTCAAAGGTCAATGCTCAACCACTGAGCCACACCAGCCGGGCCAAGCAGCAACTCTTTAGCTTGGCGTCAAAGTCCTTCATGATGCAATGCCAATGTTTCTATACACAGAACATATTTGTTTTGTACAGGAGGGAAATTTATGCTCAGAGACTAAACTTGTCCTTACCAATAATTTACTTAACACAGGGTCACTGCAGGAATAACAATAATTTCAAAAGCCAATATAGGATAATGTCTCCTCGTAAGCCAATAAAGAAATAATACTGTAAACCAATGGTAGATTAATGACACTGTTGTTCCAGCCAAAGGGAAATGAAAGGACTGGAGTTCAAATTCAGTTGAGTTGTGTCTTTCTATGAGTTGGTTTTCAGGAGAATTGGCTTAAAGGACCAAGAGCCGCCAACGTAAAAGTAAAAGTCCCCCTGTTGCTAGAACACAGTTGCTAGGGAACGGCGGTGCCAGTGTTGATGGGCAAGATGATCTCCTTCATGGGGCCACTGCATGGTTTCCACCACCGCCTGTAAAGAATCACCTTACCATGGCAGGAGCTAATGCCCCCAGGTCTCCGGAGAGCTATTTCCATCTGCAAAGGGAAGCCTTGCCCAGACCCAACACTCTCAGATGGGCCTCACAAACTCTGGGTATTTATAGACTAAATGTCCTCTCGCCATAGTTGCCTCTTCACGTGTTCTTATGGATACACCCCCAGCCACGCCTCTCAGCAGCTGAGCTTTTCAGCAACCGCAGATCCATCCTGACAACAGCTTCACACTGATATCAACACAACTTTACATGCAGAAACAACTTCGTTCTTAGATCAAAACAACCCCACTCTTAAACACAACTCCATTTTTGTCACAAACAAGTGGCTCTGAAATCATATCAAACCACTGCACAACAACACTCTTCTTCATGAAGTCAGTAATCTATGCTTGAACCCAAACCAGAGGGTTAACTGTGGTTGCCATGGCCTCTATACGTTCTCATCTCTGAAAGCTTAATCATGATATTTACTTAAATTGTATGGGATATATTTTTTACTCACCTTTGCTGGTCAGTATCTTCCCATAGTTGCTATCCAGCCAACTGACTTTCTCCGAAGGCTTTCTTTAAAACCTCAGCAGGGCCCGGCCCATGTGGTTCAGTTGGTTGAGCATTGGCCCATGCACCAGGAGGTCACCGGTTAGATTCCTGTTCAGGGCCTATGCCCAGGTTGCTGGCTGATCACCAGTAGGGGGTGTGCAGGAGGCAGCTGATGATGTTTCTCATCGATGTTTCTCTTTCCCTCTTCCTTCCTCTCTCTGAAATGAAAAACATATATATTTTTAAAATAAATAAATAAATAAATAAATAAATAAATAAAAGCCCAGTAGACAGCCTGGCCGGTGTGGCTTAGTGGTTGAGCGTCAACCCATGAACCAGGAGGTTATGGTTTGATTCCTGGTGAAGGAATATGCCCAGGTTGCAGGCTCGATCCCCAGTGTGGGGCATGCAGGAGGCAGCTGATCAATGATTCTCTCTCATCATTGATGTCTCTATCTCTCTCCCTCTCCTTTCCTCTCTGAAATTAAAAAAAAATGCAAAAAACAAAACAGCAAACAGACTGTATCTGTTCTTTCCTATGGAGGCTTTATACTTTACGCCTCCATTACCATCTCTATCACACACTCCCTTGGTTTAGAGTTATCATGTGAAGTCCACCAGAGTTTAAGTGCCTCAAAAGACAATCTACTCCTTCATGTCCCGTCTTCTGACCCAACCCCACCATCACCACATTTACAGTAGGTACAGTTCACACTGCAGTAGTCGTGTGACAAATGCAGGCCAGATACCTGAGTCTCTGGGATGTCAGAAATCATATAATTGGGGTGAGATTGGGAAGAATTCCCTATCTATCTGGCCCAAACTGGGCAAGAAAGAGCAGATGGCTACCATCCTGGGGCTGCAAGCATTTATTAAAATGAGATATTTAATGTTTGAGAACAAATTCTGCTTTAAAAGAATCACCCCACACACGGGGCCTCTGACGAAATGGTGGCTGAGTCAGTTAAGTTCGATCTACCAAAGTCCATCCTCCAGCCTGGAGTGATTGGATCAATTTACAGAAAGCCTGGTTACCTGTGGATGCACGAGACAGGGTGAACTCAGTCCATGGTCCTCTCCACGGAGGTTTTGAAATTGGGACTTGGAAATACTCAAGCAGGGGCTGTAAACAGCAGCGTCGTTGGAACAATAACACAGCTGTCTTTATGGAGTCGGTAGTATGTGACATCACTGTGCTGAGTAATTAAAGACCTTACTTTATTTACCTCTCACACACTATCTTATGAGGTAGAGGCTATAATTAGCTCCTTTTTATAGATGAGGAAACTGGAACCAGAGACGGTGAAGTGATAAACCAGGAGTCAAACTCTGGCAACCTGTCTCCGCAGTCTGTGCCGGTGACCTCTGTGCTGAAATGCTTGTTTCCCTGGGGCAGGATGGGGCGTCCTGAAGACTCAGAGATGGGGCGAGCTTTTAGGTCACGGACAAGCCTGTGCCAGCAGAGGAAGCCCGTCTGCGGAGGAAAACACAGTAACAACAACAGGAGAAGGAGCCGAGGGAGAGACATAAATAAAAGATCACTTCCCTTCAGCTGAACAATTCCCAGGGGCTTGGCAGTCTTGTGTTTCCTGCCTTAGGGCTTTGTGAACTGACAGCTTATGATAAACCGACCTTTGTGTGAGCTCAACCAAGTGTGGCTTCTTGGCAGTGAACCTGCGCGCACTTGTTCAAAGCCTGCGTTTCCCTTTGGAACCTTCAGCTTGTGGGCTCAGACCTCACGCTCCTCACAGGGTCTCTTTCCGCTCAGGAAAGAATTCCTTGTTGGAGCTCTAGCTCCTGACCTTGAAGTGGTCTCTGATGTGTTTGAAGCTTAACCACTTCCTTTATAAAGTGAGTGTGGGGGAGGGGAGGGCCAATAACAGAACGCTTGCCCAGCCTCCTACCTCCAGGCAGAGCTGTGGCTGCCTCTTCACTAAGTATGTGAACAGGCTGTGCAAACAGGAAGCGCTGTTTTTTTTCTTCTTAAGCTTAGCATTTCTTGGGGCTCCTGTGTAAACCATTGCTTTTATCAGTGGCCCTAGGCCAGTCAGTAAAGAAAAAGGTAATGTTATCAGAATTTCCCTCATTCCATCTCTGTTTACAAAGTTACAGTTATTGCTAGAAAATACTCCCATTCCTTTGTTCTCAGTAATTGGTCAACTCTGGTCTCTTTATCAGTAAACCCATCTATTTTTCAATGGCTCTGTTTACACATCAGCAGAAACCTGTGGCTGGGCTGCTTCACTCTGTATGGTCTTGGCTCGCAGTCTTCCCATGTTACTCTGTTTCTGCAAACCTTCCCTTCCCTGCCAACGTGGGCCTAGATGGCCTCCTCCCCACACCCAAAAAGGGTTGTGATTTCTGTCCAGGGAACTTTAACTGGGTTGTTTGGGGAGAAACTGACTTGGCAACAAGGAACAGATAGGTTATCAGCTAGAAAGCCGGCCAACTGTGTGACTCTCTCTGATACAGTGAAGTTTACAAGACACAGAGGGTTTGACATTTAGTTTCATCTTTTCGGTGGGTTTGTTTATAAATGAATCATACCATCCTCACAAATATTAATTTGTGGGGATTTCCCAACTTCAGAAAGGTTCCATGTCTCATTAAAGCCACAAAACTCCATTTTGAAGATGGCACCGTAAGTAAACGCCTGTACTCGCCGACTCCCACAACCACATCAAAATGACAAGTAAAATACAGAACGAGTAAAATACAGAACAACCATCATCCAGAACTGCTGGAAAGCTGGCTGAACGGAAGTCCTACAGCTAGAGAAGTAAAGAAAGCACACTGAGACTGGGAGGGAGGTGGAGGCATGGAGTGAGCTGGTCTGGCACCCATGCGTGCCGCTTTTTTAATTGGGAGGAAGATCGCCCCTGCGGAGGCCACCCTGAGGAGCAAGGGGTCCCAGCCCCACACCAGAACCCCAGCTCAGGGTCCCAGAGCTGGGAAGAGAAGTCCCTTCAGGGAGTAAGAACTACGGGCTGTAAAAACCAGTGCAGATTGGGGCTCACTGACACAGAGGCTGCTGGAAACCCAGCTGTTCCTCTTAAAAGGCTGGCACCACGAACTGAACTTACAAGGTCCTGCTTCCTCTGAGTTCCAGCACCAGGGGAAGTCTCTGGGGAACACAGGCACATACGAGGAAGAACTGGATGGTCTGGCATCAGGGGCAGGAACTCAAGGGTGGCTTTCTTCCAGACGGAGGTACTCCCAGGTGTCATTGTGCCTATGTTGGGACCTCCCTGGCCACAGGGCTGACAGGCACCCATTTCTGTTTGCTCCACCCTGGTGATTCCCTAAGACCCTGCCTCAACCAATTTACAACCTCACCCAAGCTCTGTGCAGCAGCTTTTGCATACTAATGTCCTGTCCTTGCTCAGGCTAAAATCTCTCAAATAAGTTGCAGCTGGGTAAGAGAGCCCAAAGCCTATCAATTAAAGGCCCAAGACCCAGCACCAGCACCAGCACCAGCCTGCCTTGCTTTATAGCTGGGCTTCATCTGGGCACTTTCAAACCCAATACAAAGAGGAGGAATCTGTAGATCTTTCTGTAGCTCCTGCTGGGTTGCCCCAGGCAGTGGCTGACTTTGCACCTCCCTGAAGACCCAAGAGCCAGTGTACACAGTGGTCACTGTCAGACCATATCAAATTACAACTCTTCACATCCATAAGCGACACACTCAAGGAGCAGACACAGTGAGCACCAAAGCCTCACAGAAGCAAGTCCTGCTCCATAGGGATGTCTCCTGCACTGTAGTTGCAGCTAGTCCTCACAGTCAATTAGCCTGGAGGTCAATTCCTCCCAGTGACACCAACAGCAATCAAGTCTCAACTACAAGACTGTGCTCACAGACTACAAAGGGGTGCACCTAGAGCTCCCAAGCTCAGGTGACTGGGGAGGCTGAGCCACTGGGCCCTATAGAAAACCTACTACACAAGGCTACTCTACCAACTCAAGGAGACATAGCAGCTCTACCCAATACATAGAAACAAACACAGGGAAGCAGCCAAAATGTGGAGACAAAGAAACATGTCACAAATGAAAGAAATGAAAAAGCAAACTACTGGATATAGAGTCAAAACCATGGTTATAAGGTTACTAAAGAATCTTCTAGAAACCTCCAAAAAAAAAAAAATGGAAAAGGACCAGTCAGAAATTAAGCATACACTGACTGAAATAAGGAATAATATACAGGGATTTAACAGTAGACTAGAGGATTCTGAGAATCAAGTCAATGATTTGAAATATGAGGAAGCAAAAAAACACCCAAACAGAAGAGAAAAAAAAATCCAAAAATATGAAGATAGTGTAAGGTGCCTCTGGGACAACTTTAAGTGTACCAACATTCACATGGGGGTGCCAGAAGAAAAAAGAGAGCAAGATATTAAAAACCTATTTGAAGAAATAATGACAGAAAACTTCCCCTACCTGGTGAAAGAAATAGACTTACAAGTCCAGGAAGCATAGAGAGTCCTAAACAAGAGGAATCCAAAGAGAACCACACCAAGACACATCATAATTAAAATGCCAAGGGCAAAAGACAAAGAGAGAATCTTAAAAGCAGCAAGAGAAAAGCAGTTAGTTACCTACAAGGGAATGACCATATGACTGTCAGCTGATTTATCAACAGAAACTATGCAGGCCAGAAAGAAGTGGCAAGAAATATTCAAAGTGATGAATAGCAAGGACCTACAACCAAGAGTATTCTACCCAGCAAAGCTATAATTTGAATTGAAGGGCAAATAAAGAGCTTCACAGACAAGAAAAAGCTAAAGGAGTTGATCATCACCAAACCAGTATTATATGAAATGTTGAAAGATATTCTTTAAGAAAAGGAAGAAGAAGAAAAAGAAAAAGATCAAAAATATGAACAACAAAATGGCAACAAATACAACCAACATTTACATTCTCCGGTTCTCAGAATCCTCTGTAAAATGAGAAGGCTGAACAGGATGAACCCTAAAGTTTCCTGCAGCTCAATAATCATGTCATTCTGTCTCTCAAATACTAATGAACTACAAACATGATACCGGGTGAATTATTTAACCTCTAGGACCATCAGTTTTCTCATCTTCAAAATAAGGATGAGAAAGCCAACATCACAGGATTGCTAGACCAACGGACCTGGCTCATGCCTTGTCTAATTTGGAGAGACGAAGCTAGACATTCAGTCAAGTGAAGAAAACTCATTGTAGTCAGTAACTACTGACAGTAGTGGAAGAGCTCATCTCCATTCCAATTTGTGCAGAGGTGGCAGTGAGTTTAAATGGAGAATGAGCCCAACCTGCTTGGCTCAGTGGTTGACTGTCAGCCAACCTATGAACCATGAACCAGGAGGTCATGGTTCGATTCCCGGTCAGGACACATGCCCGTATTGCGGGCTCAGTCGCCAGGGCAATGATTCTCTCTCATCATGATGTTTCTACTTCTCTCTCCCTCTCCCTTCCTTCTGAAATCAATAAAAGTATATTTTAAAAATAATAATTTTTTAAAAAACATAAAGAGAGAATGGGGAGGGGGTAGAGCCAGAGTTCAAGTACAGTAAGGGAAGTGAAAAATGACAAAAGCTTGGTTAGTGTAAATGTGATGAAGCCAGCTGTGTCTGCTAGCTGTGAATTATTGAAGCAGGATTCTGTCCCCCACATAGAGAATGGAAGGCAGAGGCCCTATCATTACTGAGGATCACATTTCAAAGGAATGGATTATGGGTCTTTGAGAAAAGACACCATGGCCTTGTAGAAGATACATATACGTCTCAAAGGAACAGAGGAAGGAGTTACAATTGTAAGTTTCTTTTTTTAGTAAATGCTCTAAGAAAGGAAGGTCAGAGGCCTATTGTCAGGTGTTGGCTAGAACAAACTAAATTATTTTAGAGTCTTTAGACAGCCTTGAGCTTTTCCGGACAGGAAATCAAAAGGGGGCTGAGTTGTCCCAGGGACAAGGCCTTAGGCTGGTCAAGTCTCTTAGTGCAGGGGTTTCCATAGAGACCTTCCATGCCCAGATTTCTTTGCAATTCCCACCTTCAAAAGTGCCTGGTATAGGAACTTATGCTTAACAAAGATTCACTAGTACTATTAATCCCTTCTCCCCTTTCACCCCATCACAAATTGGTAGTTACAAAACAGTCACGGGGATGTAAGGTACAGCATAGGGAATATAGTCAATAACACTGGGCAACAATGTCTACTGCCAGGGGGATACTTGAATTATTGGGGGGATCACTTTGTAAAGTATATGATTGTCTAATTACTGTGCTGCACATCCAAAACCAGTACAAAATAAACTGAAAGTCAACTGTAATAGAAAAACAATTTTAAAGATCATTCATTTATTTATTCAAAATCCCGTAAGAACTTTTTAAAAAAATATATTTCATTGATTTTTTACAGAGAGGAAAGGAGAGGGATAGTTAGAAACATCGATAAGAGAAACATCAATCAGCTGCCAAGGTACATGCCCTTGACCAGAATTGAACCTGGGACCTTTCAGTCCCCAGGCTGACGCTTTATCCACTGAGTCAAACCAGTCAGGGCTCCATAAAAACTTTTATAATAAAACTTTCTCCAACCAAAATTTTGTACTACTGGTGTGAAGATGCAAAGATTTAGTGTAAAAACAGGAATTTGAAACTTGCTTAAATATTATTAAGTCTTAGGACATTGTTGGCCAGCAATGGACACGCTGCCAATTAAAATGAATCTTATTCTTTTCATTAAGACATCTCTTCTGACTCCTCCATCTTCATCTACTTCACAGGTGACTCCCATTGCATCATGTAAAATTGCAGGTCTTTATGGCTTTTGCATATGTTATGCTCTCTCCCATTTGCATGTCAACTTCTTTATCTCTTACATGTTTACTCTCTCTCATCTAATCACTGGATACTAAGCCCCAATGCCATTTCATCTGAAAGGGCGAAGGCTACGACCCTCCATCTTACCCTGGATCCTCCATTTTTGGGCAGCCATGTGCTCAGCAAGGAGCTTCTTCCCAGAAACCCAAGCCTCTGCTAGCCACACCCAGGATTTCTTTAAACTAACCAATGACAATCTAGGGAAGTGCATGCCATAGACATGACCACATCCTGTATAACAAGACACCGAATTGCGCCTGGCCAATAGGCAGGGCCCACAGTCCTTTCTCCTCCCCTTACTCCACACAGAGTTAGCTCTCTCTGCCACCTGCCGCTGTGTCGGTGAGTGTGGTCGGGGAGCCGAGCTAGCTCGAATAAAGACTCTTTGCTTTTGCATCGGACTCGGCTGGCTCCCTGGTGGTCTTTTGGGGACCTTCAAATCTGGGCATAACACATCTTCAAAGTCCCCATTCCCTGCCGCACCTTAATGACATTAGAGAGTCTCATGTGCCACTAAAGAGTCATTGATTTATGGTCAGTGTTTTTCTCTCCCAGGGCCTGGAGGTTCCTTGAGAATAGGGCATCTCATTCAACTTTGTATCTGCCACCTGTGTGCTCATGAGACTTTCAATAAGTGTTCACTGAATAAATGTGTGACACAGAAAAACAATACATCATTAGTTATTTTCAACCCCTTCCCTTCCTGTATGTTCTGAAGAACAAGGATCCCAGGAAAGCCTTTGGTTTTGCTCAGCAGGGTGATTGCTGGGATGCAAATGATGGAAGCCAAAGGAGAAAGACCAAATTTCTTTTTGTGAGAAAATGTACAGAGAGACCTCTGGAGATGGAGGGTGTTCCCCACCGGCATGGAGAAGAAATGTTGGACGGGAAATGGGGTTGTTTGGGAGAAAGAAATATGGCAGCTCACATAGGATGTAGGACTTAGGAGACACAGGTGTTTAAAAGTGTTGCACAGAGTAATTCCATTTTCCGTATTCACAAGAACTTTAGTAATAGTTGACATGACTTGTCCATGTTTTAATTTTTACTGCTTCACTTATTTATTTATTTTTTTTAATCCTCACTCAAGGATATTTTTCCATTGATTATTAGAGAAAATGGAAGAGAGAGGGAAAGACAGAGAGAAATATCAATGTGAGAGTGCCGGGGTCCAACCCCAGCAGGTCCAGGGGTCCCCAAAGGTGTGGACGGAGTCGGCAAAGAAGGAACGACACAGAGGCAGCATTCAGTTAGTTGATCAGCAGCCTAGCCAGGATCTCTAGCCAAATTCTGGTCAGGATCTCCGGCAAAGTTCTGGTTGGGATCTCCAGCCAGGTTCTATGTCCATGTTCTCTTGCTAGGTTCTCCAGCCAGGTTCCCAAGGTTCCCCAGCCAGGTTTGGTCACCAGATTCTGTAGCCAGGATCTTCAGCCAGGTTCTGGCTAGATTCTCCAACCAAGTTCTGTGTAGCTAGGTCCTGTCCAGGGTCTTTTGCCAGGTTCAGTCACCAGGTTCTAGTCAGGTTCTCTTGACAATTTCTGTAGTCAGGTTCAGTCCAGGATCTTTTGCCATGTTCTCTCCAGCAAAGTTCTTCTGTCTCTAGGTTCTGTGTAGGTTCTGTGTCTAGGTTCTGTGTCCTGTTGTCTTGTTACATCTGTATTTATACCAGTTGATTCCAATCCTATCAATCTCTATTCCAAAGGTTAGGGCGTTTCTTATCTCCATTCCAGAGAGTAAAGATTATGTAGCTTAAGCATGATTGTTCGTAGTTAAAGTGATTAATTACCCACCTGGCACTTAGTTAAGGGGTTTTATTCCCTCCCTAACTTCAGGGGAAAATCCCTACCTGGGGAAACAACCTTTCTCAGAGAGGTGACCTTGGTTAAAACACATAGTGCCAAGAAGGTGAGCAAACATATTAAGAACAGTATGCCATATATGCCAGGTCCCTTGAAACAGCAAGGATGAACCGGCTCCCGGCATGAGAGAAACACATGGATTGGTTGCCTCCTGCACATGCCCCAACCAGGGCCTGGGCTGGGAAGGAGGCTGCAACTGAGGTACATACCCTTGACTGGAATCAAACCCAGGACCCGTCAGTCCTCAGGCCGACACTCTATCCACTGGGCCAAACCAGCGAGGGCTGTCTATGTTTCCAGAGAATCATTTAGGTTTGTGTTTCCTCTAGGGCAATGGTCGGCAAACTGCAGCTTGGCAAACCTCGGCTTGCGAGCCACATGTGGCTCTTTGGCCCCTTGAGTGTGGCTCTTCCACAAAATATTGACTTCTGCGCATGGGCCACGAAGTTTCAATCGCACTGTATGTGCGCGCCCGCACATGGTATTTTGTGGAAGAGCCACACTCAAGGGGCCAAAGAGCCACATGTGGCTCTCAAGCTGAGGTTTGCCGACCATGGCTCTAGGGGGAAGAAATCCATGTCTCAGACACAAGGAATTTGAGCTGAGGTTAATTCCAGGAAGGTCTGGAGGGGAAAATCTCCAGACTTGGGGTCAGACAACCTGGGCTTTTTCATTTACACTGACAAATTTAAGTAACTCACAAAAGCTCTCTAAGCTTGCACGTCTTCAGCTATAAAATAGGCATGATATTATCTGCCCCCACAGGATAGTTTTGTTTTTTGTTTTTTTAAATTAAATCTTTATTGTTCAGATTATTACATTTGTTCCTCTTCCCCCCCCATAACTCCCCTCCTCCCAGTTCCCGCCCCACCCTCCGCCCTCACTCCCCACCCACTGTCCTCATCCATAGGTGCACGATTTTTGTCCAGTCTCTTCCCACATCTCCCACACCCCTTTCCCCACCAAGAATAGTCAGTCCATTCCCTTTCTATGTCCCTGATTCTATTATGATCACCAGATTATTTGTCCACTTGATTCTTAGATTCACTTGTTGATAGATGCATGTTTGTTGTTCATAATTTGTATCTTTACCTTTTTCTTCTTCTTCCTCTTCTTAAAGGATACCTTTCAGCATTTCATATAATACTGGTTTGGTGGTGATGAACTCCTTTAGCTTTCCTTATCTGTGAAGCTCTTTATCTGACCTTCAGTTCTGAATGATAGCTTTGCTGGATAAAGTAATCTTGGTTGTAGGTTCTTGGTATTCATCACTTTGAATATTTCTTGCCATTCCCTTCTGGCCTGCAAAGTGTCTGTTGAGAAATCAGCTGACAGTCGTATGGGTATTCCCTTGTAGGTAACTGAGTTTCTTTCTCTTGCTGCTTTTAGGATTTTCTCTTTGTCTTTTGCTCTTGGCATTTTAATTATGATGTGTCTTGGTGTGGTCCTCTTTGGATTCCTTTTGTTTGGGGTTCTCTTCACTTCCTGGACCTGTAAGTCTATTTCTTTCACCAGGTGGGGGAAGTTTTCTGTCATTATTTCTTCAAATAGGTTTTCAATATCTTGCTCTCTCTCATCTTCTGGCACCCCTATAATTCTGATGTTGGTACGATTGAAGCTGTCCCAGAGGCTCCTTACACTATCTTCGTATTTTCGGATTCTTTTTTCATTTTGCTTTTCCGGTTGGGTGTTTTTTGCTTCTTCGCATTTCAAATCTTTGACTTGATTCTTGCGCTCCTCTGGTCTGCTGTCGGGAGTCTGTATAATATTCGTTATTTCAGTCCGTGTATGCTTAATTTCTAGTTGGTTCTTTATCACAACATCGAGGGTCTCATTAGATTTCTCGAGGATCTCATTAAGTTTATCGGTGGCTTCTAGACAGTTCTTAAGAGACCTTAAAAGTGTGGTTCTGAACTCAATATCCTCCATTGACAGTTTTGTCCTGTTTCTTTGTCTCCGCATTTTTTATGCTTTCTTGGTGCACCCCCTAGTGGTCTTTGTGCGCAGTCTTGTAGTTAAGCCTTGATTGTTGTAGCTAATACTAGGGGGGATTTGACCTCCAGGCCAAGTGGCTGTGAGAATCAGCTGTGTCTGCAGTGAGAGAACTTCTGTCCTCTAGGGAGGTGCTAATCTAGCCTTTGCCTGAGGCTATCTGGCAAATGGCTCTGTGCAGGGCTTGGGCGGGGCGGGTCGCACAGGATCAAACAGGGCGGGCTGAGCGAGCAGTTATGGCTGCTCTCAGTTCCGTCCCTAGGGGCTCTGCCTCACAGAGTCCCAGCAACCACTGCACACCTCGGAGAGAAAGCTACCTTCGAATTCCGACTGAAGCCAGACAGTCCCGCTTTTCCCGTTTGAGTCTGGGTCCCTAGAGACTTGCCCAGAACTGGAGCTCAGAGTCTGAAACTCCCTCCCGATTGAAAACAACAACCGCACCCTCCGCCGCCAGCCCGCTCCACGCGCGCACTCCGCACCTCAGTATTTCACTTCAGCACTGCGCCTCCTCTGAGCCTGGGTATGATATTCTCTTTCCTCCTAGTTGTAGAATTTCCACTCAGCCAGCCTTCCTGTGGTTCTGGATGATGTCCGTTCCGTCTTTTAGGTGTACCCTTGAATTGGTTGTTCGAGGCAGCAATCTCCGGCGTTAACCTATGCCGCCATCTTGGTTCTCCCACAGGATAGTTTTAAAGATAAAATGGGCTAATAGATGTAAAAGTTCCAAGACCATGTTTGGTTCCAAGACCAAAAATTTGAATCTGTGTAATTACTGTACATCCCTCTTCCATCTGGCCCAGTCTCCGAAAGAAGTTACTTTCAAATAAATGCAACCAAACAGCCAAGAATAATAAAGAAAGGATGCTAAACTTTTCTTGGAAAATATTAGGGTGTCCAACTCATACTCTTAGCAAACCTTCTCACAATCCCTTTCCTAGTCATCTCATACCTCACAATTCCATAAGTCCTCTTACTTAGCTACATTCTTCCCACCTCACAGAATACCTTTACCAATGTATTATTGGTAATTAGATGATTTTTTCTCTTATCCTCATCATGTAGATCAATATAGCCTACGGACCAAGGCCTGTCCTTTCTCTCCAGACCTCTTTTTCTTCCCATTGTTTTCATCGTGAAAATCCAGGACCATGGCATGAAGAGACAGGTACTCCGCAAAGGTCAGGTGCCTTGGTCTCTTTGAACTGCTGTAACAAAATACTACAGACTGGGTGGCGTATCAACGATAGAACTTTATCTCCCACAGTTCTGCAGGCTGGGTGTCCAAGGCCAGGTTCTGGTGGAGGCTCTCTTCCTGCTGGCAGACTGCTGGCTTCTCCCCGTGTCCTCACATGACCAGGAAACTCTCTCAGACCTCTTTTGCACGAGGGCATGAATCTCATTCATGAGGCTGGTGGTTGACCGAATCACCTCTCAAAGGCCTAATACCATCACATAGAGCATTAGGATTTCAACATATTAATACTGGGGGGAGGGGACACAAACACTCAGACCATACATCATGGAATGAGGACAAAAGACTAAGTACAGAAAGACAGCATTTTGTTTTCCCCCAGGA
This sequence comes from Myotis daubentonii, assembly GCF_963259705.1. Classification (NCBI taxonomy): domain Eukaryota; kingdom Metazoa; phylum Chordata; class Mammalia; order Chiroptera; family Vespertilionidae; genus Myotis; species Myotis daubentonii. The sequence continues at coordinate 30,864,381 of NC_081855.1, read as the reverse complement.
AAGAGGCAAGGCTGGGAGCACTTCCATTTTCATAATGCTTTACTTGGTCATCTTTGTAAAGAGACCAATTGAACTCCAGCCACAGAACAAGACTTGCAACCAGAAGCTCAGGCAACCTTCCTGGGGCATCTGAAACCATAGGAGCAGAGCTGCTACTTTCTGATTGGATGATGACAGCTAGAGAACTAGGTTCCAAGTGCCTCCTAGTGTGGTCAGCATCCTGTCCTGGAACTCTGTGTCCCTCAGTGAACGGAGCAGGTGTTCTCCCAAGAGTTTCCTCCGAGTTGGCATCTGCTCCATTACCAATACTTTCTTCTCGGCGCAGGTTGTGCCCGCGCAAATGTTTGTCTGCAGTTTTGCAGTCAGAAGAACCATATCTCTGAGCTCAACAAAAATGTCACATCCTGCTAATTCAGAAAAAAATGTCCACGCTCTTTTGTTCCACTGCACACACTAATCTCGAAAGTTGAATCTAGTTCCTCTTTTTTGCAAACATACTTGGGATTCCTCCTCAGGAACAGATTTAAAAGGATACGTCGCTAAAAAAAAAAAAAAAAAATGTGGCAGGTTTTTTTAAAAAAATCAATCCAAAGCTGTTTCTGGTACTGCTATTTTTTGAGGCTTGCTTTTACTTTGGGGGGTAGCATTTCACCAACAATGAGGCTGATTTGAATTTGTGACCAGATTGTTTAAATAAGCCACTTTCTGTTAATATTCCTGCATTTCTGTGGAAGAGACCACTGTAGATCAACATATTTATATTCTATAGATTTAATCTGATTTGTATCTCACTCGTGTTTTTTTTCCTTTGGGTCAATATCATCCAGATTGGTGTTTCTAAACCTAAGGAACCTCTCATAAATTTTCTCCAGACTGATCAGTTCTCATCTTTGTTCAAGCTTTTCTCCCCATGTGAAAGGCTATGCCAAGTCATGCCCCATCATCTCTTTCAAAATCCATCTCCAGACGTCCTTCTCTCCTGCACCCCTTCCCCTAAGTCAGTGGCTCTCAACCTTGGCTGCACATTAGAATCACCTGAGAATCTTTTTTAAATCCTGATTTCTGGGCCTCATACTCCGGAAATTCTGTTTCTTTGTTACTATTGTGTGGCCCCACCCCATAACAAATCTTGTTTGTGTGGGTGTTTTTTGTTTGTGTTTGTTTTTTTAAAGAGATTTACTACTTTAAAACTTAGGGATAGGCAGTTCGAAAAGATTTGTACTGGAAAGATTTGGAGGCTTAAAAATTAGACAAAGTTAGGTATAAATCCTAGTTTTGCTTTGGGGAAGTTTCTAAACCTCTCAGCTTCTTTATCTGTGAAATGAGTAAGATAATGCCTATCTCCTGGAGTTCTGGGGGGAAATTAATGAGATAACCCTGGTGAATACCCTTGTAGATCAGGCCATTTAGAAGGTGTTAAAGGAAAGGAAATTAGAATTATGAGTGAAAGAATTCCCGGCTTTGCAAAATGTTCCACTGCACACATAGTAAACACTCGAAAAGGGCTTGGCCTTATGTCCCCTTGAGAGTCTCCAGTTTAGGGTTTGGAGGGAAGCGTGTGAACAGGCTACCTGGAGGGGAACACACTTAAATTCCATGAATAAGGGAAAGGATCAAGAAATCACGCATGTTCACTTTCCGTTGAACCTCTCTTCCAGCAAGCCTTCTGAGTTTAGGTTCAGCAACAGGACCCTGATTCAAGACTACTTTTATTTTATTTGGAAACTGCTTGGATTAAAAAGAAAAAAAATTGGAAGACAACATGAAAGGGTCCCTGTAGAGGACATCCTTGTTTTGTTTGTGGTTCTCAAGAATCTGAGTAAGACCATTTTAAGTTCCTCACAGGACAGACAAGGAAAGGTTTTTTTATTTGCCCCGGAGTCTCACACATGGGGAAGCTGACCCTCAAAATGATGAAGGGACAAAAGGCAGGATGAAGACACGAATGATGCAGAATGAATTAATGACTCCGAGCCAGGGCTGGAACATAGATGGGGTTCCTCGTTTGTTGCTACTTTCTTCACAGTTGCTGATAAGATTTTTGGCCCACCTCCTCCTCTATAACTTCTCCTTCTCTCCCCTCCGCCTCTTCTATGTTCACGGGCCAACAAGACCCTTTATAGAAGCGTGCCGCCCTTCCAGACCCAGCTCCTCCCCACAGCCCCGCCCCTCCGCCGCGAGGCCCCGCCCCTCCGCCGCGAGGCCCCGCCCCTCCGCCCGGGCTCTGCAGAAATGAATGGCAGCGTTGCCGCCGCGCCGCTCGGGGCGCTGATTGGCCGCCCGGCGCCGTGATGCACCAGCGGCCCGGGAAGCACGCAGGTGGGCGGGGCCGGCGGGGTGGAGCCGGACTCCGGGGCGGGGCGCGGAGGCTCAGGGGCGGAGAAGCCGGGGCGGGAGGCGGGAGGTGCCGGGCCCGTTTAAGCGGCCTCCCTCCCGCCCCCAGCCGCCCGGTCTGGCCCCGGCTCCGTCCCGACCCCCGGCCTGACCCACTCCGGCCCTGCTCCGTCGAGCGGTCCGCGGTGCACCCGGGCGGCCTCCGGAGCAACCCAAGCCCATGAGGGCCGCGCGCCCGGCCGCCGGCGCAGACGAGACGGAGCTCCCGGCCCGCGAGGAGGATCGGAGGATCAATGAGGTTCCAGAATCGATTCCAGCGGTAAGAGGGATGGAGCCCCGGCTCCCCAGCCCGTGCCAGGCGCGGGCTCCAGATCCACCTCCTCCCCTGTGGGTTCCGGCTCCCCACCTGGATCCATCCCTCGGTAGATCCGCCTTGGCCGGGGACCAGCTCCCGGGGATTCCCCGCCCTGCTGTCGCTGGGCGATCCCCTCCCTCCGCGGACCGGGACCTGGTGCCTGACCCGGGTCCCCCCACCCCCACCCCTTGCGATCTGCGGACCTCTGGTTTCCAGATCCCCGTTGCTCATCCGATGTAACATCCCCCCTCCCCCGGTCCCCACCAGGCGGGTCACTTGCTTGCTCTGAGACCCGAACCCCAATCGCAGGCGCCGCCCCCGGGCCCACAGACTCTGGCTTTGGCCGTCACCCCTTTCCCCACAGCCTGCGGGGCTCCCGGTGCTGCTGCGCCCTGCAGCGAGATCTGTCGTACAGCTGGGGTGCTGGGCCTTTTCGGTGCTTTGCAAACGCCCTGGCAACGGGGAAACTGAGGCACGCTCCACCGATTGAGCATGCCTGGCGCTGTCAGGGCCTGGAAGGTTCTCAGGCTCATTTAGCGCCCCCCGGGCGGCGCTCTTCGGGGCACTGCGAAGGGTCGAGTTAGCACCCGGGTGGTGGTAAGGTCTGCTGTTGGGGCGCCCGCGGTGGAAAGGCGGAGGAGGAACCGAGGCGCGCCACCGGAAGGATGGCAGGCTGCTCCCCGACTGGGGAGCTGGGGAGCAGGCCGGCCGGCCGGCGGGTGAAGGCGCCGTGGCCTTAATCCGGGCTTTGGGTCCCTGCCACCCAGCCATGGACAAAGGCTGGCCCGCGGTTCCCAGAGGAAGCTCTGGGCTTTTTTTCCCTCTCTCTCTCTTATTCTTCGGCGTTTAAGTGGGTGAAAGTTCACCTCCCCTGTGTTTGTGGTAATTCTCCATCTCTTTGTCTGAATCAGGCCGCTGTTCCCATTCCCAGACCTCCACCAGCCAGCAAGCTAGTGACAGGCGGGATTTGCAAGAAGGAAAGGAAGGCCTGGAATCTTCCAACGAGGTTATTGTGGAGGTTTTAGGCACGAACCTTTTCTTTGAAACATTTTAAGTGCATTTGTTTTATTTCCGATTTTCTAACCCCTCCATGCCCACTCACCCATCATGCTGATTTCATTCCTCCCCCAGTCCTGGCTATGGAAGCCAAAACATGGGAAGGAAGCCTTGTGGTGGACTGTGCTATCGGAAGGACAATCAGTTTGAACACTTGGATTCACTTCTGAATGTCCCTCAGGGTGTTGAATGCCTGGCACTGTTCCCCCAGTGGGAACATCATATCGGTGCTTCTAAAGGCGAAAAGGAACCATGATGTTCTGGCTTTAGACCCTGACGTCAGGAATGAAGGCAGGGGGGCTTTTTCACGGAGACTGCAACCTGGGTTCGGGCATGATTGTCGAAGCCCTGTGCATGGGGTTTGTTTGATTTGGTTTACTTCTGCATGTCTGCGCTTTTCCTGTTTGCAGAGAACAGGGGCAATACTCTGTGAAATTCCCCTTCCTTATTTGATAAAGAGTTTCCTACCCTTTGAATTCTACTCTAGAAAGAAAAGAGCTTGTTTTACTCTTCGTTGCACAAACATTAAAACAGTGTTAAGAGACATGAACAAAAAAGTCCACTTCATTTAGGATTCATCTATCTCACCTGAATGAATTATTTTCTTTTTGCGGGACTCTAATCTGTCGTAGATGTAATGTGATTGTGTGGTCTGCTTTATTCATTTACAAATGAAAAGTACAATCATTTTCTGTTGATGTGGCCCAGACTTTGTTGTGTTCCCAGTGGCTGCACAATATCAATGACTATTTAACAGTTATTTTCTTGATGACATCTAGATATGCCCTGATTTTCTTCTTTTTTTAATTTATTGATTGTTAGAGAGAGAGAAACATTGATTTGTTTCACTTACTTATGCATTCATTGGTTGATTCTTGCATGTCCCCTGATTGGGGATCGAACCTACAACCTTGGTGTATTAGGCCGACACTCTAACCAACTGAGCTATCCGACCAGAACTACCCTGATTTTCTTTGAACACTAAGTGGTCCCATAATTTCTTGTTTTTGTATCATAGACTAGATTGGAAAGATATTTCTCAGGGCCAATTTGAACTTAGAAATAAAGCTTGAAAGTAAAAAGTAATATAACAACAACAAAAAGTCCTGGCTTTTGTGGTCACGCATTGAAATGTTAAGGGTACTGTTCTCTTAGCATTTAAAGCCACGTTCATTTATATAGCTTTTGAGCATTCAGGGTGGTTACAGTAGATAAATTACAGAGGAACAAGGGGGAAGGGCACCCTCTCTTTGAACGCATGTGCTCCTCCTGATAGATTTATCAGGACTCCATTGGAGAGCATTTGATCTCAGTAAACACATTTCATTTAAGCCCTGGCTTGTGGCTCTGCCTACATTACAAGAAAACCTGAACACCCTGCTGGTGTGTTCATAAGGGAAACTTGGCGGTCATTGTCGCTTTGGATCAACTTGCAGCGTTCTGCCATTACTGTGGAGGAGGGCTGGGAAGACGCTTAGCCTGCCGTCCGAAGTGAGGCTTTATGCACGCATGGCTTACGATAGGAAAGGTGACGGCATGAAAGATTCCACTGGGACATGGCATACTGTATCTCTTTTGCCTTATCACTTGTACATTTGAGTTCTCCCCCACACCCCCTACCTTCTCCTCCCTGCCCCCCATCATTCTCTCCCTTTCACAGCATCTCTGACTGATCAGAATAACTGTTAACAGCGAGTGCCAACCTTTGCCAGGTAGTGGCTGGGTATTTGTACAGGGGGTGGGCAAAAGTAGGCTTACAGTTGTGAATGACATTTTTTTTTGAGTTAGTAAAGCTATTTGTAATAATCATAACCTGTTACATGTCTTTTTCCATACAAACAACTCTAAACCCACTTCTGCTCACCCTGTATATTACTCAGCGAGTCCTCAACTATAACCCTGGAAGACAAATTTTATACTCATTGACCAGAAGAACAGATGGGGTTCAAGAATAAAAGGGAACTTGGCCTAGTCACACAGCTAGGGAAAGGGCAGATCCAGAGGTTCAATTTCTTGTCCCTTTTATCACCCATGCTGCCAGCTCACCTCGTCTGCCCCACTGCGCACCCTGCAACATGTATGGGTACAGTGGAGAGGCCTAGGACCCACAGCAGCTCCTACTGTGTCTTCTTGGTGCATCCTCATTTCTCCAGCCTTGCAACTGAAAAGCAAGGGAAAGGATGCCCCTTTCCTCAGCCCCAGCCTTGGGACCACGCAAATGGAGTGTGAGGCAAAACACCTTATTCGAAGGCACCAGGAAGTCTTCCAGGATTGCCCGTTGCCTTTTTGCACAGGTTCTCAGAGCATTGAATCATAGGCCTGGGTAGTGTCCTTATATCTGCCTTCTCCCTTATTTAATAATTAAGTTACATGTCCCCTGCCACTGTCACCACCTCTGGCAATACGCTCATTCATAAAGGGGAACTCTTAATTGACTGTGCACAGGGGTCAGCTTACGTTGCCCCATCAAGTGATGTTGAAGGAGTCCTTGGAATGTCCATGGTCTGGGCCTTTAAGAATTTTCTTTACGCGAGAGTCAGAGTTCTTTTGGCTCCAAGACAGTCTGTTTCTCTTTGTTACATACAGAACCTGCTGCATCCCCACTGAAACCAGAAACAGTGGGCTATTGCTCTGTTAAGATAAAACAGTTCAGCTGCAATGTCTGTCTTTCTGTTTGTTCATTCAGCACCTATTCATTAAGCTCCAGCAATAAACTGGGCCTTGTGCTTGGGATTGGAAGTGAAATGGTGGACAAGATGGCCTTTATGGGATTCACATTATAGTGGGGAAAGATGAAATAACAAACACATTTTAAAAATCTTACTAAATGTGATGAGGGCTCTGGGGGGGGGGGGGGGGCTGAAGTGATATTAGTAATAGTAGTAGTATGTTAATCCTCACCTGAGGATTTTTTTTCCACTGATTTTTAAAAATATATATTTTTATTGATTTCAGAGAGGAAGGGAGAGGGAGAGATAGAGAAACATCAATGATGAGAGAGTATCATTGGTTGGCTGCCTCCTGCATGCCCCACACGGGGGATTGTACCCACAACTCGGGTGTGTGCCCTGACCAGGAATCGAACCGTGACCTCCTGGTTCATAGGTCGACACTCAACCACTGAGTCATGCCAGCTGGGCCCCATTTTTAGGGATATTTTTAGAGAGAGTGGAAGGGAGGGAGAGAGACAGAGACACATGGATTGATTGCTCAGTGTGTGGGAGTTGATTGGCATTTTACATCACTGGGCCTTGGGAGTGATTTCTTAAGCAGGCTAGATTGTGCCCTGGCAGATCAGGGAGAAGTGGGAAAATGGCGTTGTATGTTTCCCATCTAAACAATGGTGCTCTCTGTGCCACTGTGCCCCAGACAGTGATCTGCTCTTTGCACAGTTTCTCCGACCTGTGCCCCTTGCCCAATTTGGGCTCTGTCCGTAACAGAGCCTACCTGAAGTCACATGGGTGGGATATTTTTCTCCACAACTCCTGAGTTTATTTTTAACCGGAGTGATCCCAGGTGGGCAGGGACTAAGCTGTGACAAGCATGGCCACCCAGCTTCTTGGCTTTTAGCAGAAAAATGTGAAAGTCTACCCTGGTTGCTGTGTAATGGTCTGACTATTTTTAGATTGGGCTGCCAGAGATATAAATTGCTATTTTAGTCTGCAGCTATGGTGGGGCTACTGGTGGGTGGGCAAACCCTACTTACTGCGCCCTCCACAGAGCACTCCCGATTTTACTCTGGCCTCTGCATCCATCCTGGAGCCCTGCCCTTTACCCTTCACAGTTCCTCCCAGGGCGTGGGGCTTCTAGCTCTGTTGTTATGTCTCAGGGAAATGATGTGGCAGATCCTTGAATGCTGGGGACACTGAGAAAGTGTTCGTCCCAAGAGTGTCATTATTTTCCTTTTTACAAATAAGAGCTGGATAGCAACACTCCCGTCCCTTAGGAAATTAGTAAAATTATTTAAAGGATCATCAGGGGAGAAAAGATTTATTTATGTGCGAGCATAGCTCGGATCCATTCTGAAGCTGCTAACTGCATGTTTCTCTTACGCGGTTTCCAAGCCACCTGGTGAATTCCATTCGAGGGGTATGCATTTACACCCATGTTAGGTAGCTAACCCGTTGGAGGGCCTTCACGCTCCCAAATTCATTCCCCCGTGGATTTTCCTTTTGTGGGGTCACGAGGGACTGCCATTGTATTTTCGTTTAGTTGCTCCAAGGACAATGGCCCCTCTTAATTCAGGGAGAAAGTGCCAGTCTTTTGTTCAATGAACAAGACACTGTTTGGAATGGCTTGACCATGCGTTTTAGCCTATTTTTGGCCACCTGGCTCTGCCCTCTGGTTCAGCCAGGTACCATTTTTCAGTGTGTTCATTAATGAGGTGTGACTAGTCAGAGTGCCTAGTGGCAAACAACCAAGTCCACCCTCCCCTCCCGGCAAACTAGCTCAAGCACGAGATAGTTTATTGTGCAAAGCCTGCTGATGCTTCGCAGGCTCCGAGCACCGGGACGCAGCGGGGGCCCGAGACCTGAAGGCTGCCGGGTTCTTGGGCCTCCATTTGCTTCTCTGCCTCTCGTTCAGGCGGCTGCTTTATCTTCCTGAGTTTACATCTCCCCTTTCCAGGGGACAGACAGACTAAACCAGAACCCCTTGGGCATGGGTGTGGTTGGGGTTTGGGGGACTCTCACCTACACAGTGAAATGGAAGAATGCCGCCGTGGTCATGCTTGTCACTGCCTGGGTGCTTGCCACAGAGTTAGCCCCAAGGGAAGTGTGGGATCTGGGTCTGTGTGGCACAGAATTTGATACTTAGGTACATACATTTGTGTGTATATTTGAATTTTAGAGCCAGGGTTTCCGCTACGAGTCATGCATTTGGATTTCGAAGCAGACTCCTTTAATTGAGGAAGGGTGCGGGTGAAGACGTACCTCTTGTTTAGGTGGCCTGAGGCAGCCAGGTGTCACTTATTTATTATCTGCTGCCGGAACAGATAATGCCATAGAGAGAAACTAGTGGGACAGGCCGGCTGATCATGGGATGTAGGGTTTAAAGATCTACATGTATAAAGCTTTCTAAATTTTGAGAGCAAAAATAGAAGCCTTTCAAATGCATCGTGTCCCTTTTCATTTAGTGGCCATTACTGGACTTGGTAAAGTTTAGAGAAATCCCTTTGGTTTGCTTTCTGTTAGCGGTTAAGATTTGGTTGTGCCTTTTTTTTGGGGGGGGGGGGGTGTGAGAGGTACCAGTTGAAGGGAGTGGATATGGTTTCTGTTTGCTTTGGGTTGGTAGGTTTGTCTTTTGAATGACCTGAAAGAATAAACTAGGGCATTTGCTTTAGGATCATTGCTGCGGGCTCAGTGTACACCTGCTTTGTGGCTTCGGTTCTGTTCCCGTGACTAGGTGTTTCCAGCAGCCGCCTCTTTGTTTAGAATAGACCAAACAACCATTGGCAGGCTACCCACTGTTTTTCACACGCTTTGAGCTGCTCTCACATGATGTCTTTCTGTTTCTACAGGTTCATGAACCACCGGGCCCCAGCCAATGGCCGCTACAAACCAACTTGTTATGAACATGCTGCTAACTGTTACACACATGCAGTGAGTATGCGTTTTCTACCTTTTCATCCTCCCAAAAGGCTTTGCAGGGAGGCGGGGGCAGTTCTCTCTAGTACCTTCCACCCCATTAGTTGGATTTACCCATCCCTGTGACCTTATCTACCAGAGTATCCGTGCTGGGTCCTGTCACCAGAAACTGTGAGCATGTCCAGTGCTCTGACCCACAGTCTCCTCTGTCCATCCTGGACTCACTTCCTCTGAGAAGGTCTTTAAAAAGAATAATAGTAAGCACCCTAGTCATAGGAAAACCAGAGAAAACGATTTGTGAAGACTTTCGCCCTGGAATGAAATGATCGCCTTTTCAGGATAGTCAGCTGTGTTCATTTGGCAAGGACCTTTATCATTTGGTTGATAAAGGTGCTTTTTATTTCTAAATGATCCCCTGAAACTGGTAGCCACACCTTCCCTGTTACCACAGTGGCTATGCTCCTCAGTACAAATGATATTTCTTTAAAAAATATATATATATAATATATATAATATATATAATTGATTTTTAGAGAGAAGGGAAGGGAGAGGGAGAGAGAAAGAAACATCGATACGAGAGTGGAACATTGATTGGCTGCCTCCTGCATGCCCCTTACTGGGGACCAAGCCTGCAACTCCGGGCATGTGCCCCAACCAGGAATTGAACCAGCAACCTTGTGGTGCACTGCATGACACCCAACCAACTGAGCCACACTGGCCAGGACACAGATGTTATTTCTTATTGAAGAAAGAGCTAATTTGATCTCTAAATTCTTAATTTTTTTTCTTTCTTATAACAGCAAAACATGCTCAGTATAAGAAACTTAGAAAACACTGAAAAATGTAGAAGGAAAGTAAAACTACCCAGAAATAAATGAATGCATTGGTGCATTTCTTCCTTTTAGGTGTAGTGTTTGTGAATATGTATGCATTTTCATAGTTTTTCTATTAATGGCCTAACATTGGCCTTTTTCTTGTGTCATTATACATTTCCCCTTTTCTGTGGTTTCATTATTCCCTTTGAAAGTCACATTTAGTGAGGCTTTAGAGGAAAAATGGTGTTTAGTCTGAAGACAAGCAATAGAAAAGGAGACCAATTTAGTCCTTTGGTGAAGAGTGTAATTTATTTCATGCAGTGTTAGTACAATATGTAGGCGACATACATGTGCCATTAGATTAAAATTTGTTTGAAGTCAAGTTGTGTACAATTCCTTGGCTCTGAATAGCAGTACCTGTTTCCAGTACAACTGACTACTTTATCCAGCTCTCCTTCCGATTACCCAAGAAAGGCAAGTGTTTGTTCTAAAGCGACCTTCCTAAAATTACCCTGGTATGTTCTGAGTGGTAGCGGCTCTCTATGGAGCATGCCCATGCCTTTCTCCCACTCCTGTCCCCCGGGCATGTTTCCTCGCCTCTCTCCTTCTCCTAAGCTCCAAGGGCCCTTCTTTTGCCTCTGTAACTTATTTCCTGAGCCCATTTCTTCTAAATAAACTTTCCCTTATAAAACAAAAAGTTATCCCTGGTAATCCTGCATATTTGTAACACGGTCTAGTTCGGTCAGAGCCGGGATATTCACTTTGCTGTGCCCTTCCCTCAGTTCCTCATTGTCCCGGCCATCGTGGGCAGCGCCCTCCTCCATCGGCTGTCTGACGACTGCTGGGAGAAGATAACAGCATGGATCTATGGCATGGGCCTGTGTGCCCTCTTCATCGTCTCCACAGTATTTCACATGGTGTCATGGAAAAAGAGCCACCTAAGGTACAGTGGATTGCTCACTACTTCAGAAGGTCGGAACAGTTGATTCAGGTCAGCCTCCTATACAGCATGTGTAGGCCAGATGCAGCAAGCGAGCAGACATTCTCCTGCCTTGCAGACTTTACTATTGTTGTTTTAACAAATATATTTTTATTGATTTCAGATAGGAAGGGAGAGGGAGAGAGAGAGACAGAAACATCAATGATGAGAGAGAATCACTGATTGGCTGCCTCCTGCACTCCCACTACTAGGGATTGAGCTCGCAACCCGGGCATGTGCCCTTGACAGGAATCAAACCCAGGACCCTTCAGTCCACAGGCCGACGCTCTATCCAGTGAGCCAAACTGGCTAGGGCCCGCCTTGCAGACTTTAATGCTATCCCATTACTTAGGAAGCTTCCTACGGATTGGGCAGGTTTGAGGACCCTCATGTATCTAGCAGCGCAGGCCTTTGTTCAGAAACCAACAAATGGCACTGCTTCCCCGGGACTGAACAGCTAAAATCCCGAGACCTGTGTGCCAATGCCGTAAGCACACTCTAAGGCACTGCAGGGCGCTGCAACCGGGGGGCAGTGACCGCGTGCACTGAACTGGGGGACAGCGGCTGGCTGTGAGCCCCAGCACTGCCAGGTTAGTCTTGCGGATGTCACGGAGCCCCCGTCTCTCCATCACTAAAGTGAGGGTGACATGCCTTCCTCGCCGGGTTATCGTGACAGCTGAATGAGATAATGCATGTGGAAGTGATGTGGAAATTACATATTGTGAGATGTGGGGAGGTACACGGCAGCTTGGGGCCACTGTCCTGCAGAGTTCAGCTTCCGAATTAGGGCCTGTGCACGTGTGGGCTTCAGACACAATTCCTGTGTTTTGCTACTATTAGCTGCCAGGCACTTTTCAAAAATACTCTGGCCCCGAGCCTCCCAATGAGATGGACATGGGAGCATTCCCCCTCTGAGCGAAGGACTGATTTGGGGGGACACAAAGGGAGCGGCACACCATTTAGTTGCTTATGAAATAGATTCTGCACAACCCAACGGGCAAAATTTCTTCTCCAAAAAAGGAGAAATCAGAGCAGACTTAGAGTGACTTAAAATAATATCAGAACATATCTTTTTGTTTTACAGAATGTCCAAAAATATCTCCAACTATTCAAACAATCCAATATTAAAAAGACATGCTTTCCTTAAGAGCAGGACTGGGGTTGATGATATATTATTGGTTTCCTCGCCTGTGGAATCATAGAAGTCATAGAGTTTTACAGCTGGATGGGTCCTGAGGGATCATCTAATCCAAACCCGCTAATGTTCACCTGGAGAAACTGAGGCCCAGAGATGTGGCCTGACTTCTTCGAGTCAGCAATCCCTGCAGAACCTGATCATCCCAGGGCTTCTGACTCCTAGTCCCAAGGTGCTCTTCACCCCATCCTTCACAATATTGCTGGCAGGATGCAGTCTGCTACCTTGCCTGTAAGGTGACAGCTCCCCGGACTTAAAAATAAAGCCACAGCACCGAATCCCAAGGGAGCCGTAGACACACTCGCACGAGGCATCAGCAGTACCTGAGCTGGCTGCTCAGGACACACCATCACAGAGCCAGAGGCCAGCGCACTTCATTATCTTCTTGGCAAGCCCCACGCTTGTGGTTGCCTCAGCTGACTTGGCTCTGATGTCTAGATTTCTAAATCAATAAAGAGTTGTAGATGCCATAGGAGGCAGGGCCTCCCTGCCAGGGGCTGGAGAGGAGGGTGCAACAGAAACCAGATTCTCTTGAACCGCGAAATAGCATTGCCAGAATTGTCACCCACGCGGGCATTTCTGCTCTGCCTTGGTTTTTTTTTAAATATCCAAGTGTAATCTTAGTTGAAGTAAAAGAGGGAAGGGAATTATCATTCATTGAGTACCTACTATGTGCTGTGCTAAACATATGACTATATTACGTCATTTAATGCTCACGCAGACTCGGTAGAGATGCTATTATTTCTATCTTACATGTGAGGAGAGTGAGGGGTCAGAGAGGTGGGTAGAGGATCTTGAATAAAATTTCAGGTCTGACTTTACCTGCTGTGATGGTGCATAACAATTCTAGAGCAGCGATTTTCAACCTTTTTTTTTCATCTCATGGCACACATAAACTAATTACTGAAATTCTGTGGCACACCAAAGAACATAGTTTTTGCCAATCGGACAAAAAGTAGGTATAGTTTTGATTCATTCACACCAGACAGCTATTGTTGTGTTGGCTGTTGTCATTTTTTTATTTGACAATCTAAGGGAAAAGAGGTCAGTGCCCCTAACTAAATAGTCAGGTGTTGCCCGTTTTAAAAATTCTGGTAGCACCGTATTGAAAATCGCTGATCTAGAAAGCAAAATTAGAAAGGCCAAACCTGGCTAGGAATCATAGTCATCCAAGGAGTTAAAAAACAAAACAAAACAAAACATAAAAACCCCTCTTTCCCTCCATCCTCAACCCCCAGCTTCTAGCCCTTTTAAATTAGGATCTTCTGGACTGGAGTGATAACCCATACTTCCAGTCTGCATATCTTCTGGGAACTAACTTGGTTTTCTCTCCCATTAGGACAGTGGAGCAATGTTTCCACATGTGTGATAGAATGGTTATCTATTTCTTCATTGCTGCGTCTTATGCGCCATGGTAAGATACAGTCTTTCTATTTTTGAAGAATTGTGTTTTTATAATAGAATTGCCCAGACCTTTCTCCCCTTCCTCCTGTTCCTATGTCCGGCCCCATGCATATACCCAACCCTTCTCCCTGCAACACACATACATACGTGCGTTATTTTTCCATCTTGACCTACTTGGGTCAGATTGCAGATTTTAAGGGGAGGAAGTTGCTGCTGTTCAGAATATATGTCTGGCATTGGATCATTAAAGAGAAGTGTTGTGAACTTGGGTTTAAGTAGCACCCTCACTTCTGAAATCCATTTCGTTTGCCTTCTCTATTCTTTTATACCTCTACTGCTGTTCAGAATACTTAGACATCTAATTGAGTGGAAATGCTATAAATATGTATGAGGAAAACAAGCTCAGTTTTGAAATGTATACTGTTTGTCTTCAGTACTTCACAGCACAGTAACTACTGTATATGGAATGCATTTCTTTAGATGTATGAGTAAGAGAACTAGCCAAATGTATTCGTTATTTAAAATATCTGGTACTCTGATCAACTTCCTTGATCTTCCTGCCCTTTTGGTATTGAGGTCAGATAGAATCTTTTGTTGCTTTGAAAACTGTAATTAAAGAAACATTCATTTTCCCTATCAAGACGTGGTCCAGTTTTAAACACTCAGAAATTTACATCATGCCATCGACTACAGCAGTCATTTGAAACAGCCGGCCTCTAGACTCTGGCTCATGCAGCATCCATCATGCAAGAGAAACCTAAGTATCTACTGGAGTAAAAAGGAAGTGCTCTCTCTCTCTCTAGCACCTGTTACTAAATTACAGGTCTGCATTATATTGGAGAGAGAACCCTTAAAGGCTTTTGTGAAGTGCACATCAATTTAACGTAAGTCCGTGACAATTTTAAATGTAGGCTGAGGAATCACATCTTTACAGTAAACAGTTGTTCACATGTCATCTTTGATACATGGGTGATACTTTTTCCATTTGGTATTAATTTTATAGTACTAGCCAATCAGAACAATGTTGGTTTTTTTCCCCTCTCATATCCTTAATAGGAAATTAGTACAGATGTATTTGCAGCATTTTAACATTCAGGCCTCACAAAAGCCCACGGTACAATTCTAATAAATGTCTTCTATAATATATGTTGGGGAAATTCTTCTCATGTTCTCTCTTGGAAGAGAGGGTGATAGTGGAGACGCTAGGTCTGTGTGTTAGGTATCTGCTGCGGTTATGTGATCCCCGGTCAGGATTTTGTTCAGGGTTCCTGTTAAGCTTTGTAAGTAATCTGCTCTCAAATACATCGTCAGAACAGGAAGGCAAGCAGAATTCACAGCAGCCTGCCTTATTAGGGCCTCCCAGGTGTGCTGGGACACCCACGTATCTCCTTTTAGTAACTTCTGTTTCTAAAGCACATTGGAAGTAATTCTGAGTCTTAAAGGTCGGCTGACAATTTTATCTTTGAGTGACTCATGTTACCCAACTTCCCCAAACGCCTCCTTGGCTGTTGAGTGCTTCTCCTTCCTGGCCTTATCCCTGAACTTGCTTTCCCGCCTGTAAGACTGGAGGACAATATGGGTTCTGCGAGTTCCCTTCATTTATCACCTCTGTTCTTTGTTGTCATTTTACATTTTTAGGTTAAATCTCCGTGAACTTGGACCCCTGGCATCTCATATGCGTTGGTTTATCTGGCTCATGGCAGCTGGAGGAACCATTTATGTATTTCTCTACCATGAAAAGTAAGAGAAAATAATTTACATTTGATTGTTTTAAAAGTAACCGCCTAAGTTTTATCTCCACAATTTGCTCTCTCTCTCTGCACTTCCAAATAGTAGAAATACATAAAGAGTAAATATCTTGTTTTAAACAAATCTTCCGAACCATGTTTGGCATTCATCATTGGCGGGCAGATTGCTGCGGGAAGAAATGAGCGGCAGGGCGGCCAGGTGTAGGTGAGGGACAGGTGACTGCCACTGAGATTCAGTAGGCCCTCCTTTCACATGCTCAGGAAGACTGGCCTCATGAGCAACCAGCCTTATCCCCTGTGACTTACAGTCATCGCGGGAGAAAAAGAACTACTTTTCAAGGTTCCTATGAAGATGGAAGATAATAGATATTAAGTGCCCAGCACAGCACTTACCTAGATAGGAACCTAGATTCCCTGAGAAGGAGGGGTTTGGAAGGGCATCTAAACCCTTTATATCCTAACCATGGGGCACATGTTATTAATTCATTATTCGTAGGCAGAGTCCTAAGTGTTAAGCAATATAAAAAGGAAAGTTGATTGAAATTTAGCACCTGCACTCTAGAGAAGACCTCAAAGTCATCTATTCCAGCTTCATGCTTAAAAAACGAGAACATTTAGGACATGCATCTAATTAGTGACTCGTCTGCAACTGGGGCCCCAGTGTCCTAGTTCCTAGGCCACAGCTCTTTTCATTATTGCATATGCCTGAAATGGGGAAGCTCACAACTAAGAAATCATTGTCATTGGACACAGTTTATTAAATTCTTTATCTATTGTGGTTGGTAGAATGGTTCTCAGAGTTTAGCATAATTTCTGTTTACCACAAAGCATTATTTTCCCTTTTCAGAAGACAATGGTAGTTTTTGCTAGCTTCTCTCCAACTCTGAAATTCACATAAATGCATTGTCCCCCAGAACTAGCAATTCTGAGTTGTATTATGCAGTATATATAAATCCAAGGAAACAGTTTGCTTCTTGGACTCAAATCCCTAATTTATATTCTCTTTTTTTAAATGTATATTTGGTCTCCAGAGATGCTGTATATTTTTAAATATGTTTTTATTGATTTCAGAGAGGAAGGGAGAAGGAGAGAGATAAAACATCAATGATAAGAGAGAATCATTGATCGGCTGCCTCTTGCACGCCCCCTACTGGGGATTGAGCCTGCAGCCTGGGCATGTGCCCTTGGCTGGAATTGAACCCAGGACCCTTCCATTCCATCCGCAGGCCGACAATCTATTTACTGAGCCAAACCGGCTAGGGCACCTAACTTATGTTCTTAATAAAATAGGAAGTAAAGTAAGACAACTATCTTTTCTCCTATTCCAGACTTCCTAATGTAAACCATACCTGCAAACCCCTCTTCCCCAGTTCCCTGATAGGGTTCCTTCGCGGTAGACTTTGAGAACACTGATAATGAGAGGCGAGTCTCACTTGGCCATTCAGGTTGGCAGGTGTTAGGGAGTACCTTCCCTGGTGCCAGGCACTGTTCTAGGCCCTGCAACCCAAACATACATAAATGTGGCCCTGCCTTTGAGGAGATTCCGGTCTAGTTTGATTAGGCAGATATGTAAGTGCAGTTTCAGTACAATTTCTGACGTTCCAGACATTCGGTAGCCTGATGGGATGATGAGCCTTACAAATCGGAATTCTGGGGTGAAGATGCAAGATGACGAGACACAAATACACGCCCTTTGTTTCTTAGGGCTACTCTCCCTCTGCCACTGGCAGAAACCAGCCCAAGCTGCATCTCTGCCCGTCTGCCTCATTTGTTTCTTAGAGCAATGGGTGGCAGTGGCACTGCGGGCAGGCCCTCTGGAACTGGGAGGGAACGGGCATGGTGGATTGGATCCAACAGTAACTGTTCCGGTGGAAAGCATTTTCCAGGGGGTATGTGGAGGCTGAGGCCTTGTCAGTCCTATAGAAAATGCTAGTTCACTGTTAATCAGGAAGTTTCAGTTAGAGGCCTACTGGTCTCCTACGGGGGAAATACATTTTATTCGATTACTTGAGGTTACTGGATTTTTGAAAGAAAAAACTGATATGGAAATGGTTTAAGTGTTGTAGGAATAGACACATTAAATGAACTGCATTCCATCCTGCAGGTATAAGTTGGTTGAGCTCCTTTTCTATCTCACAATGGGCTTCTCTCCAGCCTTGGTGGTGACATCAATGGTAAGAAATGGCTTCATAATTTTACTTATTTCACCTTATTTCCTTTTAACTCACTAGGACTCTTTACATGTCCATAGATGAGATATGCAGCTTTTCTTTCTGACGTTATGATATGTTCATTAACTAGAGACTCAAACGAAAAAATATATATAAATTGCAAAGTGCCAGGAACTTGTACTGGCTACTGTCTATATCGTTTGGGAAAGTTGTACATTTAAGCGTGTTTGTTTCCCTGTGGTAACCTTCTGTGTTTGTTTCTTTTGGGTAACCTTTCTGTTCTCCCACCCTCACTCCCACTCTTCTCTTCACCCCACTCAGGTGTGAGATTATGTGAAGGTGGGTATTTCTGCTTGAATCACTTAGTGTCTCAACCTGAAATATATGGAAGAGGGTACCTTCTGAAGTTCCTTACATGAAGAAAATATAAATTACTGATTTCTTAAATCTTAAGAATTGGAAGGACCTTAAAAGGTCGTTTGGTTCATTTGAACTTCCTTTCAAACCAAATTACCACTGAGAAACCTATGTGTAGCTGTCAACTTGAAACAAACACATGTGATCACACCCTCCCAATCCCTACAACCTCCCGATCCCATCCAGCTGGTTACTGTGCCTTAAGTTTCTGCACCCCAGTGTCCTACCCTCTACATTTCTGCACTAGCCTCTGTGTTAACTGAGGAAGTCACAATGAGTTCCATTTGAACTCTCTTCTCAGCCTGCCATGGTCAGAATTGTACCTATAATTTCACTCCTGAGCTCACAGGCACAATTTTTTTCTTAATTTTTAGGGAGAGAGATAGGAAGGAAGAGAGGGTGAGGGAAATGAAAAGGGAGGGAGGGAGAGACAGAGAGAGAAACATCAATTTGTTGTTCCACTTATTTATGCATTCACTAGAGGCCCGGTGCATGACATTCGTGCACTCGCGGGGTGCGGGGGTGTTGTGGGGGAGTCCCTCAGCCTGTCCTGTGCCCTCTCACAGTCCAGGAATCCTTGGGGAATGTCCGACTGCTGGGTTAGGCCCGTGGGGAGCAGTCAGACATCCTTAGCACTGCTGCGGAGGCAGGAGAGGCTCCCGCCACTGCCACTGTGCTTGCCAGCCGTGAGCCCAGCTCAGGGCTTCTGGCTGAGCAGTGCTCCCCCTGTGGGAGCGCATTGACCACCAGGGGGCAGCTCCTGCATTGAGCATCTGCCCCTGGTGATCAGTGTGCATCATAGCGACCAGTCTTTCTGCCATTCAGTCGATTTGCATATTAGCCTTTTATTATATAGGATTGGTTGTTTCTTGTATGTGTCCTGACCAAGATCAAACCCACAACCTTAGCATTGAAACGACGCTCTAACCAACTGACCTACCTGGCTAGGGCCAGGCACATTATAGCAATGTAGTTTTACTGTACATAGTTCTGGTCAGAAAAATACCTGATAATGGTTTAGGAATTAGTTATAGGTTTGCTATTTTTTTTTGTTTTGTTTTTTTCCAGAGAATATGTCTTAAGAGAATGTAACAAAATATGCTCTTTGAGATAGGAGGTATATGATGGCTTGAACAATTCCCTAGCACCAAGAATGCACATAATTTAGTTGCTAAAGGCAACAGGGACTATCGAGGGGAGGGAGGTGAAGGACTGAAATGAGAAATTCTGTCTTGAAGGTCCTAGAGTTAGAGGGCGATTGAGGACACCCAAACAATGTAATAAGCAAGGTCTATGAAGACAGGTCATCAACCACCAGAGAAGTAAATTCCCCCTGGGTATCATCAGAGCAGGTTTATCCAGTATTTTTATCAGCCTCAATCTTTAATTGGCATTTTTACAAGTGGTAATGTTACAATCAAACAGGATAATCCTCACACTTGCCCCCACAGAACTTAGAATAAAGTGTGACATGTGTACACGCTGTATTATAAAATTGTACACTTGAGACCTATGTCATTTTGTTGACCCATGTCACCCCCCAAAATTTAACTTTATTTAAAAAGTTGTCGTTTTCTATAGCATGACATTCCCAAGATTCATATACTTTACTACTTCATGATTGGTTTTTCTTTTATTCTCTTTCTGTTTTCTTTATTTCTATGTGTTTTCAGGTTAAAGATAAGGAGTTTATAGTAAAACTAGAGGCCTGATGCATGATATTCATGCAAGAGTAAGCCTTCCTTCCCCCAGCTCCCGGCACCAGCTTCCCTCTGGCACCTGGAACCTGGGCTTCCCTCCAGCTGCCGGCAGGCACCCGGGACCCAGGCTTCCCTCGCAGCCCCAGCTTCCTTTGTCCAGAAGGTTGTCTGGAAGGATGTTTGGAAGGATGTCTGGTCTAATTAGCATATTATGCTTTTATTATTATAGATATTCTGGAAGTAATAAACTGGGATATAAAGTGATACCTCTAATAAAATGTTTATTTTGAGAGGACATTTAGCAAAGCCTGGTTCTTAGGGCATGGTCATCGGGTGCTGCCATTGCTTTGGCCTGGGCCCGTGGGCCCGTTCAAGTAGGCGGCTGCATTAGAACTTGCCTGTGCTCCCTGCTCAACTGGCCACAGGACCTGTTGCAAGGCTTAAAGGCCACAGCTGTCAGCGCCCAGGCCTCTCGGCCACCCACATGCCCGCCCCCTTCCAAGGCCTTGCCACCATCTGGTGAGGTTTCCACCAACCCTGCAGGACCCAAGACCTTTCTGTTCCTGGTCCCCGGGAATCCAGGGGATTGAGCTGTTTTGTCAACTTCCTAAGCCTGGCTCTGTTCCCTTCTCATTCATACAACCCAGTTTAATCTTGAAGCTGGGCCTAGGTCTTTGAAAACCAAGAGCGGCCTAAAATTTCTCCTTTTTGTGCCAGATCATACATGTCTGTTTACCTCCCGCTAAGCTAGGAAACACCACGCGCAAAGACAAGAAGGCCTGGCCACATCTAGGTTAGACAGTGTGTGGTACTATATGATCCCTGACCTCTGAGGTCACTTCTAGTTATGACTTTCCTGGGTCAGCCATAAGGAAGTCGTAAACTCAGACAGGCAGGGAAAATCTCAGGAAAGCAATCAGTGTAGAGCAGGGCTTGAGGACAACAGGAAGTGAAAACTCGGGTGAGACTGTAGGTTACAAATGGAGTGGCATGGGCGCCTACGTAAGAAGAAAGCTTTAAAGGGGAAGATGAAAGCCAAGGATTGTTCCATATTAAAATGAACTGCCGTGCCCTAGCCGGTGTGGCTCAGTTGGTTTGGCAGCGTCCTGGAAACCGAAAGGTTGTCGGTTCAATTCCATCAGGGCACATGCCTGGGTTGTGGGCTCGATCCCCAGTGGGGCGGCATGCAGGAGGCAATGTTTTGCTCTCTCCCTCTTCCTTCTTCTCTCTCTAAAAATCAATAACAACTTTAATAAATAAAATGAACTGCCATGTCTGGATGCGGTTACCGTCTGCAGAATGTGCTGCTCTGCACTAGGGGACC
The DNA here is from genome assembly GCF_963259705.1 of Myotis daubentonii. Taxonomy (NCBI): domain Eukaryota; kingdom Metazoa; phylum Chordata; class Mammalia; order Chiroptera; family Vespertilionidae; genus Myotis; species Myotis daubentonii. Next base: position 30,843,298 of record NC_081855.1, on the reverse strand, counting down.
CGTGACCTGACTGCTGGGTTGGGTCAAGATGTGTCGCCCAAAGGGTGATCCAGGTCGATGTCGAGAGACTCGATTTACAGACCAGGACGCTGCCTGTGCAGGGATACTTCATTGTCTAGAATCAGGAGGCAGCGCGGGGGCCGCAGTGACCCTCTGTAGCCTGTCACCTCCGTAACATCCACACTTCCCCTCTGCTTCCTCTGCCCACAGAACAACACGGAGGGACTTCATGAGCTCGCCTGCGGGGGCCTGATTTACTGCCTGGGCGTGGTCTTCTTCAAGAGCGATGGCATCATCCCGTTCGCCCATGCCATCTGGCACCTGTTTGTGGCCACGGCCGCCGCCGTGCACTACTACGCCATCTGGAAGTATCTTTACCGGAGCCCCACAGACTTCGTGCGCCACTTATGACTGTTCTGCACCAGGTGTCCGCACCAGTATTATTTCAGCGATGGCACTTGGGAGAGGGGCAAGAGCTGCCTATTGCACAGGAGGAGGAAAAAGACAACTGCACTGACTTTCTTTATATAGTCTGACTATAATTACTGTGAACGTATCAATGCTGTGTTCTGGAATGTTCCAGGATGAATCCGTTAAGGTAGTGAACTAATTATTCATTCCATTCCACTGTCATGCAGGACTCTGGATAGACTTGGCCAACTGATGTTTACAAACCAGAATTTTGTATTTCGATTTTACAGACTTTACTACATGGGTTTTTCTAAATCACTAGGTCGGGTTGTCGAAGTCAGTGCAACAGCAAAGCTTCCTTTTGAAGAGAAACTCGTTTCTATCACTTTCCCATCAGCTGTGGAAAGAATCATGGGCAGAACTTACACTACTTTCACCATGTTTTATCCTGGCACAACATGGTTCTTTTTTAAACAGTAACTTGGTTTTTTTGTACATTTAAAAAAAAAGAAAGAAAGAAAAAGTTCCATGGACACGCACCTCTGCGGGTCCCCGCCCATGTGCATTCTGGCAGCAAGCCGTCCACATTCCACAGGCGAACCAACATTGTGCCTCTTCGGATGGTTTCACGGGGCCGGAGAAATTGCCAATTTTTAAAAACCGCAGTTTTTCAGACGTTTTCTGCCAACCCCTGATTCCGAGTTCCGGGCTGCTTTGGGCCACGGCCTTGGCTAGTTTGGTTTACTAATGATGGAGAAGTATTTTGATATCCATTAACTTTTTCAAAAGAGGCACCTTTTTCTCTGCGCCTTCGCCCTGTTCCCTTCAGGGTCCTCCTCTGCCTGTGCTCTGGTGTCGGTGGTTGGCCATCTGCTGAAACTCCCGTCAGGCATTACCGTCCACAGTGGCGTTGCCTCTATGGTGCCCGACAGTGTCGTCATTGTCACCTAGCTCTATGTTATCAGTTTGCTCATTTTTAAACTGTGGAATTAGAGGCATAAATTCACATTTCTACCTTTCTTCTATATCTCCCCATACACTTGTTTCCGTTTCAGGTAGAAAGTATTGAAAGCATGGATCTGTAGTCCATGGGTTATATCCTGGCTTAGTGGAGTGGTATTTAAAATATTACCTTTGGTTTTCCTTCAGTGTCTTATATTAAGATTAACACATTAGCTGCTTCGTTGATTAATCTCCTTTTGGTGTTTTAATGAATGAGACAGCCTTGCCTTTAGATCAGGTGCCGACAGTGACTGCTTCCGAGTAACAGGTCTGACCAATGGAACTGTTGGTTGGATGATACATTTAGGCTTGTATTGAATTTTTGTACTGACATGGCTTTCAAAGAGAGTTTATTTTGTGTGTGTGTGTGTGTGTGTGTGTGTGTGTGTGTGTGTTTAGAATTCTCCGATTTCGGTGAATTATATGGGGAGGAGGGACAGAAGAACTGATATCTGCTGGTGACTCTTACATAGGCGAGGTCCTCCGTCCTCACCCCACCTGCATGAATTTCAACATCCGGATTGCCTGCTGTTTTATTGTGTATATTTTACTTTTAATATATTAACTTCTGTGGATTCATTTAAAGTTTGCCCAACTGTAACACTGACAAAACCACTAAAATGTATGTAAAAACGTGTGCTGTAGACAGAATAAAATTGTTACTTGGATTTGTTCCACCGTGTCTAAGCTAGATGACTGAACATGAGCATGCATTTTTGAGAGCCTGAGCTTGTCTGGATTTGTAATCCATGTATCAGCCTTTTTCTGAAAAGTCATGGTGGGAAGGAAAACAAATGTGTCCTGTCATCTAGAACTTTCTAGTCCACTTTCTACTAATTGGAATGCCAGAGCCAGCTTCAACGTTAATCAACACATTTCCAGTTTAAAATACAGTAGTCAGGACCCAAGGGTGTCAGTTTTATAAACGATGGGCCTTTCTCAAGAACGGCCTTTTGGCTTAGCTCATATAGTACGCCGTAGGGCTGAGGTTACAGGCTTTCGAATTACCAACCGGACGTGCATCGCACCGCAGGCCCGACAGCTATGAGAGTTAGACGTCACTCTTTCCCTCCTGCCAAGTAGGAAACAGAGTCAGGAGCCGGGACCGGCCCCAGGTCTGTCCAGTTCCAAAGCCTCCTAGTTACCGCACACCACGCATTTCAGTCGGCAAAAGCAAAGGCACCCAACAATTGGATCTGAAAATTCACCCGGCAAGCTCCCAGAAAAGGAAACGCGATTCTGCAGTCAGAGCCTCCATAAGCCCTCAGGCAACTGCCGTGGCATCTGATTTCGAGGACGGAGTGTCGTGAGGCGTGGTCATTACCCAGCATCCCGCTCTGGGGTCCATCAGGGGCCCCTCACCTCCGCCTAGAGCAAATGTCCACTATTGCTGCCACCTTCCCGATCAGTATCTCCTCCTAAACTTTTCGGAAGGCCAGACCTCTCCCATCAACAGCCCACATGCCACAGGCATATTTTACTTAATGGCCTCAAACTGAGTCCATTATCCTTGGTTACCACCCCCGCCACCCCCCGCCACACACACACACACACACATCCATCGATTTCTGCCTCACACACTCCCAGCCCCAGCCAGTCAGCCAGAGCTGTCAGCTCCACCCTGTCACAACTCCCCGGTCTGGTTCCTCACCTCCCTCCTCACTGCAAGGCCCAGACTATTGCTGCCACCTCCTTGTTTGTACCTTTGCCACCGGTTACACCCCTCCGATGTGCTCATCCTTCACACTCTGTGTTATCTCCCTAAGAGAATCTGAGCATCACTCCCTGCTTTAAAAACATCCAATACTCGGCCGGCAGGGCTCAGTGGTTAAGCGTCGACCTATGAACTAGGAGGTCATGGTTTGATTCCTGTCAAGGGCACATGCACAGGCTGTGGGCTTGATCTCCAGTAGGGGGCGTGCAGGATGCAGCTGATTAATGACGTTCTCATCATTGATGTTTCTCTCCCTCTCCCTTTCTGAAATCAATAAAAAAATATTTGAAAAAATAAAAATAAACACGTCCAGCCTTCTTAGCATGGTCTCCTCCCATCTGTAGCGACCACAGGAACGTTGGTGAGAAATTGCGGTGGAAAGATCAGTGGGTCCCAAATAAAGCTCGTTTACAGAAGCTTCCAGAGAACCAACGATCAAGAATGGATAAGCCTGGGAATGATCTTGACCACCCTCCTTCCCTCTTGTCCTCCTTCCTGAACACAATACAATAAACTGCACCCAGTTCCGCAATTCTTGGGCCTTAAGGCAGCTGATACTCAACAACCAACTTTCACATCATTTTAAACATTTCATATATTTTGGCTCTAAAATATATAAAACCCTTTGGAAGATGGAGAACAGAACACGAAAAATGACCCTGAGTGCACTCATCCCAATGCATTTTCATGTATTTCCTGGCAATCTTTCCCCCTACTTATGGGATTTTTTGTGTATTTTATACATTTGTAAATATGCCATACATGCAGTTTTACATACTGCCTTTTTTCTTACTCATTTTATCATAAGCATTTACAACTATCATATCATTTTCATAGCCGGAATTTTCAGAGGCCCCATCGGCTTTCTGGATGGGATATATGCAGCCTATTTCACTTAGTCATTCACTCAACTCTGGATTTTTATATTGTTTTCCATTTTTCCTTCTTATGAGCAGGGAACACTGTGGCATAGCTGTGTCCGTGTGTAGGACGGGGTCTTCGAGGCAATAATAAACAATCGAGGGCTTCCTCTAGTGGGCACCGTGCAAGTGTGCATGGATCACCTCATTTCATCTTTATAAAGAACCCGATGGGCAGGTCATTTCACGGCCCCATTTTCCCGATGAGGAAACGCACTCATGGGGCTGTTTCCTTGTAGGAGGAAAGTGGCAAAGCCGGGTTGAATCCAGGAAGCCTCAAGCCTTTCATTCTCAGAAGTGCAATTCCTGGGTCAGAGGTTTATTACTGGACTTACCCTGAGGAAGGCCTTTGAAAATAGTACCTCCTCTCATTCCAAACCTCCACATGTTTACTTGGTGTCTAGGGTTATGTCCACTCTTTTCATGGGCCAGTTCGGTGCAGAGTGGAACGGGAAAGCTCTCCCAATGAGACTGACCCGGAAGGCCACGGCTCACCTCCTCCCTCCCGGAGCCCCGGGAAGGTTCCCCAGAGGACCCGAGGAATGTTTTTAGTTTCACAAGGTTAGAATCGCTGCATTCATGTCTTTCTGCTGCTTCTGCTGTTTTATTTATTTAAATATATTTTGATTGATTTTAGAGAGAGGGGAAGATAAGAGGGGTAGAGAGAGAAACATTGACCAGCTGTCTCTTGCACGCCTCCCACTGGGGATTGAGACCCACAACCTGGGCATGTGCCCTGACCAGGAATCGAACCGGCACCCTTTTGGGGGAACGATACTCAACCCACTGAGCCACCCTGGCCAGGGCAGCCTTCGCTGTTTTAAACAGTGCCAACATGCTCTATGCTCCGTGCCATTCCCACCTCCATCCCTGCCATGTAACGTGTAGCTGCTTTGGGAGGGGCGTTAAGCTGTTCTCACCGGCAGCCTCTTCAACACGACAGAACGCGCTCATCCTCCCACACAGCTCATTATCCCTCTGACTTGCGCTGCAGCCAGAAGTGCTTAGGCTGAAACAGACCTGCCAGGCCTAATGGGAAAATCCGCTTTGGAGCCTTACCTTATCTCCCGGGAGAGGTCCCAGGTCCCCTTGCCGTCTGGAGCAGGCCAAACTCAGACCCCCCATCAAATGTCCCTGCAAAAGTCAGGAAAATGCATTGAGCAAAAGGATCTGGTTCTCTTAAAAAAATATTAAAAATAAAAAAAATCACTAGTGTTTTTCTGCATCCCATCTGGGGGCCGGGTGTTGAGTGGGCGTGGCATCAGCCAGCCTGTGGCAGATGGGCTGGGTGAGCTTAGGCGAGCTTCTCATCACCTTTGAGCCTCAGTTGCTATCTGCAAAGAGGCACGGCATCTCCCTCCCAGCGCAGCCGTAGGATGAATCAGGAAGCCAGGAGTGTCTGGTGCATGCATGCTGCCCTGGGATTGGCACTAGATAAAGGTTAGCTCATTCCCTTATGGCCAAGCTTTTAAAATTACTGGGACAGCCCACCCACCTGCAGAGCTTTTCCATACGGAAACAACTGGAGGAGCAGTTGAGGAGCACGCTTCAAAAAAATATTCCTGTGCAGTTTTTAGCTCTTCACAGTGGCCCTGGATCAAACTCCCCCAAGGCCTGTGGTCCCCACGGGCTTTCTAATGGTTTTGTCTCTTTTGTAACAAATGCTCTTTATTTTTTAAAATATATTTTTATTAATTTCAGAGAGGAAGGGAGAGGGAGAGAGAGAGAGAGAAACATCAATGATGAGAGAGAATCATTGATCCGCTGCCTCCTGCATGCCCCCCACTGGGGATTGAGTCCACAACCCGGCGGGCATGTGCCCCTGACTGGAATCAAACTCTGACCTCTTGGTTCATAGGTCTCTGCTCAATATCACTGAGCCACACCGGCCAGGCTCAAACACTGTTTAAATAGTCAGTATCTCCTGAGACAGGCTGGGCACCGGATGGAGAAAGGGTAGGAAGGGGGAAAAGCTGTAATTGGACCCACATTCTAGGTAGCCATTTGGTCACCGTCTGTCATTACATGAGCACCTCCAGACCCACCCTCAGCGATTCGTTGGGGTCCCCGCGTCGCACATTCATTCAGCAAATGTCAACTGGGTATCAAGTATGTGCCAGGGACTGGTTGAGGCATTGGGGATGCTATAATGACAATTTATAAAAAGACAAAACCCGAGCCCATGGCTCAAGCCAGCCAATTCCCTGTCCCCAGTCCCTTCATCTGGATCTGAGGCCTTGGCGAGTTTTTTGCTGATCTGCTCACCACCCAGATGCTCATGGCCAGTGACCGCAACAGTGTGGACAGGCCAGCAGAAAGCGATGCCGACTGAGCTAGCTCTCCACCCGGGGGCCTCGCTTCCTGAACATCCCCGTCTGGATTCAGCTCCTGCTTGGGGAGCCCTGAAGAGGCTCACGGTGCACAGGGACCCCGTGGGCCTCTCTGCCCCAGAGAATGAACCACGCACCCTGTACGTTCACACGGGTCAGGTCCCTTTGAAATGGGGTTTCCTAGCCTCCCAGGCAAGGGGGGATGAAGGAGAAACTCGTGTCTAGGTGTTTCCCTTTTTGCTGACAGTGCCCGCCTGGGCCACCTTTAGCCCCTCCATCATTCTCACCATCCTGGGGTGTGCCACCCACCTGATCGTGGCTGGGGATACAATCCCGGATAAGGTAAGTCTCTGCCCTCCGGGCTCCGGCAGCCGCTGGGGAGGAGGACTTGGGAACAAATGAGCAATTACGATGCAGCACAATCACAGAGTTTGTGTCGGGTGCTGTACTGGAGGAGGGAGTGATTCACTCTGCCCAGGGGAGTCAGAAGTCCTCCCGGCAGAGGAAAAGCTGGCAGGTTTCAGGCACGGCATGAGGGGTGTTGGGGAAAATACAACATAATAGTAACAATAACAACAGCTAGTATGGGTTGAGTGCCTGCTAAGGGCCTGTTATACATAATGTCTGTATAGCAACTCATCTGTTATTTCGGGGGGTGAGGCATGTGAATTTTGCCACAGCAAACTCTGAACGCTAGGTGGGCTTTTTGTCCCAATATCTCTGGGCCCCGTTTTCCCTTTTGTCACCCATCATAACCACACAACACACCGACGCTTATGGAAGGCAAACAGGTCCTCGTTCCTCTAGGTTCATGCCTGTGTTGCTGGATTAGAGTGAAACAATGGGGGTAAAGTGCATTACGAATGGGTTGGACGGATCATTCATCATTGAGGATTATTATCCTTTGCTGTTGACATAGATAATCAAGATCTGAGGGTTATTTACAAAGACCTGCATTCAGGCCTCCCATTCATTCAACAAACAATGAATCCCTCTCACGGGCCAGGTGCTGTTCCAGGTACTGGGGATACAACAGGGAACAAGACAGGTACAAATCCCCGCTTTCCAGGAGGGACGCTGTCATTGGGGGGAAACAGAACAATAAACCAAATGTATAAAGAAAACGTATAGTGTGTTAAATGGTGATGAGCGCTAAGGAGAAGAACTCATCAGGAAAGAGGCAGGGGGAGGGGTGGACATGAGCGCATAGATAGGCCACATGGGGAAGGCCTGGGTGAGAAGGGAAGGCTGACACCTGCTGGGAAGGGCAGTCCAGCAGAGGCAGGTGGGCTCAGAGGCCCGGGGGTGGGGGTGGGGGGTGGGGCGGGGGGAGCCACCTGGTGCAGGAGGCCCTGGCCTGAGTATTTTGAGCAGGTGATGAGCACAAAGACTCGCCTTTGATCAAACTTGAGTCTGGTTCCTGAGTTTTCTTTCTGTCCCTGACCTGGGGCTCTGTCCGTTTCCTGTTTGGTCCAGTTTTAGCAAAAATCCTGCTGAGTCAGCTGAGTGAAAACTCCCCCATTCTTGACAGCTAATGAAATGCCTCATCCCCTCCGTTGATGTCTCTGGCCGCCTTCAGTCAGAATCCCCCGAGCCCTGCTGCTTCCTCTTAGTTCTCCATCCACAGCCTCCTCCCTGCTCCATGGCTACAATCCCCACTGGTCCTTGTTGGAATGCAGTAGTCTGCCCCCACTTTCCCCACCCCCCCCCCCCAGCTCCCGCCACTGCCCAATACAGTCTGCCCTGCCATCTTTAACAAGTGTCAGAATCATTTTTCCTTTAACAGAGACACACCCACAGGCGCATGTGTGGGGGGTTGTTATTAGTGATGGAATTCCCTGTGGAATCCCCCTCCTGGGTATTAGAAAGATCCCAGCAGCTGAGTCCGGAGCCCTGAGCCCTGGCAGCGAGGTCATGGGCAAGTCCCTGAGTCTCAGTCTGCTCATCTTTAAAATGCAGATGACAGTACTGTGACCATCAACTCCGAGGGCAGTGAGACACTGTGAAAACAGTAACTTACAAAGGAGCACCGATCGCAAAGACTGAAAGGGGCCGGAATGGTCTGGTTGCTCGGGGTGGGGATTTGCAGCCCAGGAGCTGGGAAGGAGCTGAGGTCCCCTGGCTGACCCTGCTCCCCTGCCCCCCCACCCCCACCCCTCCCTGGCAGTCCTTTACTCCTTTAAAAGAAAGCTTCTTGCCATGGCTGGATTGACTCAGTGGTTAGAGCAGGGGTCCTCAAACTTTTTAAACAGGGGGCCAGTTCACTGTCCCTCAGACATTCCACACATGTGCACTGCGGGCCCGGGACGAGTCGGCTGCTAAGCAGGACAGGCAGCGGCTGCAAAAACACCCGGCGGGCCAGATAAATGTTTTCAGCGGGCCGCATGTGGCCCGCGGGCCGTAGTTTGAGGACCCCTGGGTTAGAGCATTGGCCTGAGAACCGAAGGGTCATGGGTTCAATTCCAGGTCAAGGGTACATACCTGGGTTGCAGGTTGGATCCCTGGTTCTGGTGGGGGCTCCTGTTGGAGGCAACCAATTGATGTTTCTGTCTGTCTCTCTCCCTCCCTCCCTTCCACTCTCTGAAAATCAATGGAAAAAATACCCTCGAGTGAGGATTAAAAATAAATAAATAAATGTAATAACAATTTTTTAAAAAAAGAAAGCTTCTTTGTGCCGAGTCATCTCTCTCCTGCCCATTGATTTAACGTGTCCCCTGGAGGCCTCGGTGGTGGGAATCGTACCCTCTATCTGGCCCACGTCTCTTTTCTACCTTTAGAAGCCTGAGCCAGTGAGACATAGAAGGTGGGCTCTGGGCAGGTGGGAAGCCCCGGGTGCGGACGTGCGGAGATCTGTTCTGGGGGTGTGACCTGGCAACCAGTGGAGACGGCAGAGCCTCGGCCATGCTGAGCCCCGATTCCCTCCTTTGGAAGGAGGGGGTGATGCCATCAGCCCCCAGGGGCCGTGGTGAGACTGTCTCCTCAAGGGTCCAGCACAGAACCCGGAGATCAGCTGGGGCTGGGTCCCATTTCCACCCATTTCTCTTCATCAGAATGTGACACAGCCCTTGGCTGGAAATCAGGGCACTGGGATCCAGGCGGGTCGCATTTTTACTTAGCTCCTCCCAACCCATTTAAAAATATATATATTTTTATTGATTTCAGAGAGGAAGGGAGAGGGAGAGAGAGATGGAAACATCAACGATGAGAGAGAGAATCATTGATCGGCTGCCTCCTGTACACCCCACCCTGGGCGGGATCCAGCCCACAACCCGGGCATGTGCCCTGACTGGGGAATCGAACCTCGACCTCCTGGTTCATAGGTCGATGCTCAACCTCTGGAGCCAGGCCACCTAGGCCTCCCGGCCCGTGTTAATGGCTGGTGGCCGTGTTCCCATCGAAGGCTCTTCCCCAAGCCCATCGCTCTGTGGGCCTTGCTCTACCACCCGTGTTCTGGCCTCCATCATGCTTATCCTCCCTCCAGCACTTGACAGCATTCTCTGCTCTCCCTGCAAACCTCCCCTCCGCCTTGGCCTCCTGACATGGCTGCCTCCTGGTTCCCCTCATGCATTTCTGGCCTCTCTGTCTCCTCACCTGGCATTGTGGATGAGAAAAGAGGTGTTTGGCAGTAACCTCACAGGGGGTCTGATCATGAATTCCTAATTGAGCAGGTCACGGTGGGTAGTCACTCCTCAGGACTATCATTCCCTTAGTGGCAGCTTTGAAACCAGGCCTGTCCATCGTTCTTAATGCACCCAGGTTAGCTCTACAAATGACATCTCCCAGGCTAAGACATGCTGCTCTGGCACCTTTCCAAGGGCCTTCCTGCCTTCCTGTCCAGTTTTCTGGGGAGGCCATTGGGTGGTAAGTGGTGGAATCCCCCGTGACAGTTGGAGAAAGTGGACCTCCCAGGAGGTAAGCCATAACCCAAGTTGACACCGTGAAGTGGCGATCAAGCCAGGACCTGCGCCGGGCAAAAGTCAATTCCGAAAGGCCCCTCGCCCAAGGCTTCTAAGAAGCATCGTCTGCTCTTTATTTAAGTCTGGGGGAAATGAGATTTGGGAGGGAAAGAATTGAAGGATAATTAAAGGATCTGGTAAGAGTCCTAACCGGTTTGGCTCAGTGGATAGAGCGTCGGCCTGTGGACTTAAGGGTCCCGGGTTTGATTCCAGTCAAGGGCATGTACCTTGGTTGTGGGCACATCCCCAGTAGGGGGTGTGCAGGAGGCAGCTGATCGATGTTTCTCTCATCGATGTTTCTAACTTTCTATCTCTCTCCCTTCCTCTCTGTAAAAAAATCAATAAAATATATTTTTTAAAAAATAAATAAATAAAGGATCTGGCAAGAGACTATAAAACCCAGAGGGAACAACTCATTCCTTTGGGCCTTTTTTTTTTTTTTTTTTTTTTTTTAGCTGCTTGAGCTCACACGTGATTTTTCTTATGAATTCTTCCCAAATGGTCTCTTTTCTCTTCTTCAAGTCAAATCTTAAAGTGCTGAAACCCAAACCCTTCATCACCTGACTTCCTTGGGACCTGACCTTCCCTTGATTTAGCCAGGGCTGACCAAGCAACTCCACCTTACTCTTTTTTTTTTTTTTTAACTATTTATTATGGAAAATTTCATAGGTCTACAAGAGCACAGAATAGCTCAACTCTCAACAGGAAAGCGAATAATGCAAAACAAAAACACTAAACCCAAGGGGTACGTACGTATTTCCATCTCAGGAATTCACTAGCCCATTCTTCTTCAACTGCACTGAGGGGGCTGGACCCCAGGCTAAAGGAGACCATCTGCACCCAGCGTCTCCCCCTCCCAACTGTGAGGCTCCTGACGGCCACTCTGGGGCTCCTTTTCTTAATTTGCAGCCCAGGAATAATCAAAGCAACCCACCGAACGGCTGTGACAACGAAATGAGATAGTGTCTGGGGATCGGTGTTGTATGTTATAAAACACTCTTTCAAGGCCTAGCCAGTTTGGCTCAGTAGATAGAACATCAGCCTGCAGACTGAAGGGTCCTGCGTTCGATTCCAGCCAAGGACACATGCCCGAGTTGCAGGAGGTAGGGTGATGAATTAAAACAGGGGTCAAGGTCATGACCTTTAGTGTGTGAGTGCCCTCCTGCCCCACCCACTCATTGTGAACAAGGAAACCCAGAGCCCCGCTGGCCACTGGCAGCCATCCCACACCCCGAGGGGACGAGCCATCACTGTAGACAGAACAGAAAAGGGAGAAACACAGTCCTGGATGCTGTGGGTAAGCCACTGTGCCGTCGGACCCTGAGGCCACCTAACCCTGGACCTCCTGGTTAGGCGCCCCAACAACCTGTTCAGGCCATTGTGACTTAGCTTTTCTTTCTTTCTTTTTTTAAAAAATTGTTATTGATTTCAGAGAGGAAAGGAGAGTGTGTGTGAGAGAGAGAAACATCAATGATGAGAGAGAATCACTGACCAGCTGCCTCCTGCACGCCTCCTACTGGGGATGGAGCCCGAAACTGGGCATGTGCCCCTGATCCGAATCGAACCAGGGACTCTTCGGTCCACAAGCTGCCGCTCTATCCACTGAGCCAAACTGGCTAGGGCTTGCCTTAGGCTTCCAATGCCCAACAAGCAAAGGCATCGTCCCTGATGTCTGCCTCCTGGTATTGACTTACTGCGCGCCCACGAGGCCGGACCCCTCCACCACTGGCCTGGAGCTCCCCACCCCAGCAGTTTGTCCATCCGGCCGCACACCACTCTCGCTGAGCATTCTGACAAGCCGCAGCTCCCCTCCTCACATGGCCAGGACGCATTACCCAGGTGAGGCCCTTCGCCATACGCCCCACACGGTAATAACACGGCGAGTGTCTGCTGGACTGAGTTGTGTGGATAAGCCGGAGCTGGGCTTAGGGGGAGGCAGGAGGCAGGAGTCCATCTCCGGAAAGACAAGGACTTTCCAAAATAAAACCTCGCAGCCCTTTCTAGGGCACAGAACGCTTTCAAACACCTTGTCCCATTTAACCTCGCGCAACCCCGGGGACCGGCGCCGCCTTCATTTTAGGGGTGAAGAAACAGAATGAGAAAGGTCACTGGGGGCCACAGCACTGTGGGGTGCGCAGAGGAAAGCCGTGGAAAGAGGGGGCGCAGCCCAGGGGAGCACGTTTCCAGCTCAGCTCATTGCAGAGCGCGGTCACACACAGCTCAGGTGGGCTCGCTGGGTGCGAACCCTGGGCTGCGGGGAGCCGGGATGCATGGGACACAAAACACGCCATCAAGGGACCTGCAGCCTAGCAGGGATCCCACAGCTATTCACAGAGGACGCGGGAGAGCGTGGGGCTCAGCGAGGGTCCCTATTTCACGTCTGGAACTTCATGGCTAACAAGGTCTCCATCCCCCGCCCCCTCCTGGTTGAATTCTCAGCCGAGCCAATCCCGGGCTCTCAGCCACGCCCGGGTTTCCTTCTCTGCGGGCCTGGCAGTCCTAGGACGCCTGGGAGTCTCCACGCCTAGCGGTGTGCGGGGCGATCCCCCTGTGCCGGCTCCGCCTGGCCCTCAGGTGTGGGGCCCTGGGCGTGTTACCTGGGGCGGCTGCATCAGGGCGCGGGCGCTGCGGCCCCACCTGCCGGCTGACCCTCAGGGCCCCTCCAGGCGACACGGAGAAGCCGGGGTTCTGCTCCGGAGCCAGGACGCTGCGGCGGCGCCAGGCCTCTGCGCTCAGCCTGGCGCAGGGACCTCCGCCGCCTGCTCTCAGCCTCGGCGGGATGGGCAGCACCTGGGGCTGCGGGGCCCAGAGGGCGGGATGGGCAGCACCTGGGGCTGCGGGGCCCAGAGGGCGGGATGGGCAGCACCTGGGGCTGCGGGGCCCAGAGGGCGGGATGGGCAGCACCTGGGGCTGCGGGGCCCAGAGGGCGGGATGGGCAGCACCTGGGGCTGCGGGGCCCAGAGGGTGGGATGGGCAGCACCTGGGGCTGCGGGGCCCAGACGAGAACCAGGAGGGCTGGGCTCCAGGGCCTGATATTGATGCTTCTCTGGGCTCACTCTCCTCCACCGTGTGGGAGCTGGGAGGGGAGGACCGCTGTGCTGTGCACCCCCACCTGCTTCTTGCTTTCCCGCCACCCTGGATGCCCTTCCTGGGGGAAGCAGAAGTGGGCCCCGGAGCCCGGCTCGCTCGCGTTTTGCTGGAGCTCTACAGCTCGCACCTGGCCCTGGTGCCGACCTTAGGGCCAGTCGTTGGACCGTGTTGCTCTGGCTTTGTCTCCCACCTGGGCTGCAGAGCATCTCAGCAGCCTGTGTGCCCAAAGGGCGCCACAGAAGAGAAGATTTGGAGCTTCGTGGCTGTGTCACAGGGCTTTGAAGTCCTCCTTAGGTTCCAGCCCCAGGTGACATGACACACCTTAAAGGAAACCTTTTCTGTTTTGTTTTGTTAATCCCTACCTGAGGGTATTTTTCCATTGATTTTTTAGAGAGACTGGAAGGGAGGGGGAGAGACAGAGAGAAACATCAATGAGAGAAGCATGGATGGGCTGCCTCCTGCACGCCCACACTGGGGGTCGAGCCTGAAAACCTGGGCATGCGCCCCGACTGGAAATCTAACGGTGACTTCCTGGTTCAGAGGTCCCCGCTCAAGCACTGAGCCACACTGGCGGGGCAACCTCCCTCCCCCCCCCCCCCCCCCACAATTCTTTTAGAGCAGCATGAGTTGTCCATTGTTCTAATGTACTTTTATAACAAGGCAGATGGAAAGCAGCCGCCCTATGTGCTGGGCAGGCTGGACATATTTCCCATTTAATGAATCAATGTGATATCTTCAGGCAAGGCCCCAGGGGAGGGCTCCAAGCATCTCTCAGCAGGAGGAAGAGCCGCTGAGTCCCGGGGTCCCCACGAATGCCACTGCGGAGGCTATCAAAGGGGGCCAGGGCAGGTGGCTCCTTGTCCCGTATTCAGGGCAGCAGACGGCTGGCCGCGGTTCTGACCACGGACGGGCAGCCCGACTTATGTGGACAAGCACAGCCTTTGTCTCGTGGTCACCGGAACCATTTCTCCATCACCCTTACCTGTTCTCATTACCTCCCAGGCCCCAGCTCTTCCTTTGATTTGGCCGCTATCTCTCCCCCCAAACAAAACCCTTCTGCACCTGAGAGAGCGAGAGAGTCTCCCTCACAATACCTGCCATCTGAGTGTAGGCTTCGCATCTTCCCCAGGGGCCTTGCTGGTCCAGCTGCTCTGACTCAGATGTGGTCTGGGGACACGAACAATGGAAGGTGTGGGCGTGGCCGACAGCTCTCTGGTGCTCCCCTGCTCTTCTTTCCAGAGAATTCTCACCTCTCCCCAGGTCCTCATGAAACAGATACTCTTCTTGTGTGTCTGCTGGGCACAGAATGAGGCCCAAATGCATTTCCTAATGGTTTGTTTTCCAGCTGGGCTGAGCCGAAGCAAAGCCACAAGCCACCAACAGGGCCCCAGGCGGCTAAGAGAACAGAGGCAGCCATGTAGAATGCTAGGAAAATGAAGTAACACAAAATCGGAGGCCAGTGGGATTCTCTGTATTTTATTGAGGAGTAGGAGATTTTTTAAAAAATATATATTTTATTGATTTTTTTACAGAGAGGAAGGGGAAGGAATAGAGAGTTAGAAACATCGATGAGAGAGAAACGTCAATAAGCTGCCTACTGCACACCCCCCACTGGGGATGTGCCTGCAACCAAGGCACATGCCCTTGACCGGAATCGAACCCAGGACCCTTCAGTCCGCAGGCCGATGCTCTATCCACTGAGCCAAACCGGCTAGGGCAGGAGATTATTTTTATATACATATAAGTTCGTGTCATTAGCAAGTTATGTTAGGTTACTTACTAAGTTATTTAACAATCATGAATGCTAATGCTGTTTTTTAAATAAAAGAGGATATATGTATATATCCCCCCATGTAACCAACCCCTCTCCTTCCTTCCCTCCTAACCCCAACCACTCCCCACCCAGAACTTCCCTAAGGGATCAGCAAACTGATCTAATCCGTAAACACTCCTCCGTGTACCTCCTACACCTCTTGGCCTTAGTGGGAACTCTTCCTCTCCCGCAGCTTGGGTCCTGATGGACATTAAGGAGGTTCTTCTTATTGCCAATGGCTAATTCCAGACAAGCATCCCACCCTCAAAACTTGACAGACTTGCAAAACTCAGCTAAACATCAGAGAAACATAAACGATGAGAGAGAGTTATTGATGGGCTGCCTCCCCTAACTTCAGACAAACTGTCTATCTCCACTTCCCCTTACATTCACACTTTCTCCCTCACTTGGTAGCCATTCTGATCTGGTTCCCCCCTCCCCACTCCTAAACACGTCCTCTCCAGCTCCCCAAAACTTCCCTGTCCTTACCCTGTCCTGCCCGCTCCCCTCCGGAGGGTGCAGCCTAGCACAGCCTCCTGACCTCCAGAGCTCACTGCCGTCAAGGGGAGCACTTCTTGGCTTTCTCTCTCCGTTTTTCTCTATGAAACTGGCTGCTCCCGACATTTTGCTTGTACCTGGCTGACACCAACCAATTGCTCTCCGGGAAGACTGCTGTCACTTCCATCATTGCTCTTGGGCTGAAGTTGTCCATTCATTCTTGCAGGTAGCTGGTGTGAATAGGGCCAGTGCCCTCCACAGAGCTGGGGGCGTTCCCTCTGTGTGGCCCCTCCCACGAGGCCAGACCCCTCCACCACTGGCCTGGAGCTGGGGCAGAGACCCCATTTCCCAGAGGGGCCTCCTGTCTGTGCGTGGGGATGTGGAAACCCCTTGTCTTCTCCACTTACTCCCCCCCTCCCCCGCCCCCAGCATGGGCTCTCTGCCCTGCAAGTGAGCTGGGGCATGGGCAGCTGGGGCCCCAGGACCTACCCTTACCCTGCCTGGAGTAGCACTTGCAGGTGGTTGTTAGTGAGGAAGGGGAGACATAAGGGGAGCAGGAGCCCCTGGCTGCACAGGTAGGTCCTGTGTAGACCTTCCTTCATGTGGAGCTGGTGGGAGGGGCCTGGAATAGAGTATGACTCCAATGCCATAGACCAGTGGTCAGCAAACTATGGCTCGCGAGCCACATGCGGCTCTTTGGCCCCTTGAGTGTGGCTCTTCCTAAGCCTTAGGAGTACCCTAATTAAGTTAATAACACTGTACCTACCTATATAGTTTAAGTTTAAAAAATTTGGCTCTCAAAAAAAAAAAAAAAATTGGCTCTCAAATGAAATTTCAATCATTGTACTGTTGATATTTGGCTCTGTTGACTAATGAGTTTGCCGACGACTGCCATAGACTTTTGCTGCTTTTATTGAGATTTTCTATAAAAAAAAAATTCTTATTGATTTCAGAGAGGAAGGGAGAGGGAGAGATAGAAACATCAATGATGAGAGAGAATCATCCATCGGCTGCCTCCTGCACGCCCCCTACTGGGGATCAATCCCACAACCCAGGCATGTGCCCTGACTGGGAATCAAACTGGTGACCTCTTGGTTCATGGGTCAATGCTCAACCACTGAGCCACACCAGCCGGGCTAGATTTTCTTGAAAGAATGTTTCTCCTTTGCTGCATACCCTTCAGACACTTTCCACAGAATTTAAATGATGGCTATTTTAAATGATGTTCTCCGTTAAATTGTTATTTTGCTGGGGAGGGAGTCTTCCCAGCTTGTTACTCTATCATTCCAGAAGCCCCGCCTCTTACTTTGTCTTTCTGTGTCTACCGTAATGCTTCATGGCCGTTAGCCTCGGGGTCAACAGCAAAGCTCCAGGCTCACCAGCCTGGGTTCAAGTCCCTTGTTAGCCATCTGTGAGCTCTGTTACTTAGATCCCGTTATGAAACGCCTGTGGCCCCCTCAGAGGACTGTGGTGAGGATAAATGAGTTACTCCGTGGAAAATGCCTCCCTAGCCATGACATTTGGCTCAGAGTTACATGCCCACTGATACTTATGTTCACCTGTGCATGGTGACAGATGGCCACAAGGGGGCACCAAGATCCATGTGACCGGTGAAGTGCTCAAGGATTCTGTGAGCTCATCCCAGCAGTTAGATCTGCAGGCCAACCAGAAGTAGGTATTTTCCCAGACAACAGAGTTTCCTAAACATCCCCAGGTCATTTTGCCAGTTGTAAGCCTAGCTATGCACCAGGAAGTAGGCTGTGAAGGGGGATGTGTCATTCAATTTATGGGATACTATTCCTATGCACAAGGTGGTGTTCTAGGGGCTGGGAGGACGCAAAGCTTCCCTTAAAAAACAGTCAAAAACAAACAAACAAACAAAAAAAAACAGAACAGTCAAATATGTAAGCTGGTATTGACTTACTGCGCGCTCACCATGCACTAAGGATACTCCAGAGCAGAAGGCATCACCCTGTTCCTTCCGTTCTGATGGAAGAGGCCCCAGAGGCTGGGCTGAGGCAACTTGACCTTTGTCCAGAGGCTGATGAAAAGCCCACAGATATTCTGGAGCCGGGAGGAGGTAACATAGGGCTGAAGGCACTCGGCATGATGCATATGGGTGGATTGCTGGGGAGAAGAGTGGCAAGCCAGGGCTGCCCCTGCAATGTTGCAGTAGGCCAGGGCAGGGTCAAGCAAAATCTCTCCATAAAACTAAATTGTGAGAGCAACCCCAACAGATAAGAGAAATAAAAATGAGGCTGTGGTTGTGGCTGGAACAGGAGTATGGAACCTGAGGCTTCACCTACGAGGCCTCTCTCTCATCTTCTTACAGCCTCCCAAATGGTGAGTTGGCCAGTTTTTTAAAAGCGAATCAAATGCTGGAAGAAGCTTGGGTGTGCCTCTGTGTAGCTCAATTTGAAAACCACTGCAATGGTCCAAACAGTCAAGTGACCGGACGAAGGCGCGGGATAAAGGATGCTTGTGAGGATGGAGAAAATGGGGCAGCAGGATGACCCAGCCTCCACACCAGCTGCCCCCGGCATGCTTGCTCCATCCCAGCGGCATCCTATGCATGTTGCCTTCTCCCTCCTTGTACCATTTCTCCTGCTTTTCTTTGCATTCTGTCCATTGCCTTACTCTAGGCCAGAGGTGGGCAACCCCTGGCACGCGTGCCAAATATGGCACGCCGGTAACTTTTGCTGGCATGCGAAACCCTCTCTTATAATCTTCCATTTACAATTTTTTTAATATCGAATTTTTTATTTTTCAGATAAATTCAGTGTAGGTGCATCTTAGATAAATAAATAATTTTACATAACATGTATACATTAAAAAATAAATGTATTTTTCATCATCATATACTGTGTTTATGTCGCTCGAATGAATTTTATTATTTCTTCAAGGTTCTTCACATACGTACACCTTAAGAGATATCAAGTAGGCGTAACATGTTCTCAAAACATTAGGGTTGGCACACAGAAGAATGTTGAGTCAGAGATTTTGCTGGTTTTGGCACGCACTCACAAAAAGGTTGCCCACCCCTGCTCTAGGCTCTGCCTCTGAGCCCAGACTTTGGCATTAACCTTGGTCGATTAATACTCTGACCTCCGAGTTCCTCGTTTATAAAATAACGATATCTCTTTGCAGGTTTGGTAGGAAAGAAAGGGATGCCTATTAAGCGCTCCACATGCTAGGGGCCTAGTACATTGTGCTCCAGGAATTTCACTTTGTAGATTTCATTCTCAGAGCAATTTCGCACCTCTACTGCCAGGTGGCGCCAGTGAGCAGCGCTGCCCTTTGCAAAGACTTTTCTTTCCACCCGCTGGGCTCTAGGTAACTCGCCCCCTCCCCTCAGTGCTCAGGCTGGCATTTAAACCCAGCACTGCACACAGACTCTGTGGTTGTAATCCATCTGCTCCTCGAAGAACTGTGAAACTCAGAAATACCTACTTGTAGCAGACACCCATTTCTGCATGGGCTTGTCAGTGGATATGCCTTTGTGATATATAACCAGGCAGTTGGGCCTTCGAAAGAAGTCAAACATTTAATTAGCATTTTTTCCTTTTCTTTTTGGTATGCTTATCTCTATTATAAATTAGAGAAACTGGAAAGAGTTCACATATTCAAAGCTCAGGCCGCTGGGTGTGAATCTCAGTACGCTGAGCCACCTTGGCAGATTCTTGGGTCTTTTGGGGCCTCGCTTTTTTCACCTGGAAAATGGTTGTAATAATAGTGGCTGCTTCGTTGTGGGTTGTTGTGAGGGTAAGTGAGTTACTACACGGAGGACACTCAGCGTAAAACTAGGTACATGGGAAGCACTCGCTAACTATAAGCAGTTCTGACTACCAAGAGCAGGAGCCTAGCAGTCAGGTGGACATAGATCGGACTTCTGGCTCTTCGAGGTCAACCTTGCATGACCTTGGATACGGCATGGAAAGTCTCTGAGCTTCCCTTCCCTTGAAAGTTCCAAGATTATTAGGAAAATTTCAGAGATGTTTATGGAATACCCTTTACTTTTGGTTTGTATCATGACCCATTTCAGAGAGGATTTTGAGTTTACCCACTTGCAACAAAATTAGCCCAGTCCAGCAGGCATGGCTCAGTGGTCGAGCGTTCACCTATGAACCAAGAGGTCAAGATTCCACTCCCGGTCAGGGCACATGCCCGGGTTGCAGGCTCAATCCCCAATGTGGGGCATGCAGGAGGCAGCCGATCAATGATTTTAGCTTATCGTTGATGCTTCTATCTCTCTCTCCCTCTCTCTTCCTCTCTGAAATAAAATACATAAACATATATATTTTTAAAAAATTAGCCCAATGACATTCTTTCTAAAGCAGGGAATAAAACCAGGGTGAAGGACAAGCAGAATGAGGAAAAACAAGAGCTGAGGCTAGATGTTAGATTACTTGTGAGAGTCTATAATTGCTGGCGATGGGTCACAGATTTGGCTCTGAGCTTCGCAGCCTCCAAGGCGATGAAGACAGGAAATCTGGTTCGCTAAGCGATTCCGGGTGGCAGGGAGAATGCAGGGGAGTTGTGCAGAAGGAACCCAGCTGCTCCCACTCTGAGGCTGAGGGATCGCGCAGCACATGGCGAACACACAATAGCTGTATAAATGGAGGCGTCCTCAAGCACAGAGGAAGGAGTGCGTCTAGGAATAGAAGCCCCGCGGAAGAGGCGCCTTCCCGGCTGCAGGAGAGACTGCAGGCCGACCTGCCAGGTGCCTGCAGGGCTGGGGAGGGAGGGAGGGATGGGGGGCCTCCAAAGGGGAGAGCGTGACAGTGTCTCCATCATCCCACCCACCAGCAGCAGCGACTGGCGTGCAGATGAAGCTCCTGTCAGTCCGAGGGGCGCAGGGGCCTGTGTCCTGTGAGGAGCCAGGAAGGAGGGGTGGCGGGGACTTGGTCCACAGGGCTGCTCGGCTTACCGTCTCTTCGTCCTGGACATCGCGTGTTTAATGACGACCCCCAGAGGGACTAAGTTGTCCTTTTGTGAGTGTGTCTGGCTTTGTTCGGTTTTCCTGAGGACTCGTCCTCATGGCTCTTGAAGGCAGACTCGGTCAGGCTGGGCACAGGGAATACCACTGCTTTTCTCCAGGTCTTCTCGCCATCACTCCCAGTGCCGGCCGACTCGGTGACGTAACTGGCGGAGCAAGAGCGTGTAGGCTGGGAAGACCCTGGCATTGTTAGGGAACGGTGGCTTATTCCTTTTCTTCCACACCACACTCTCTGCTCCCCCCTCCTCCCCGCTCCTCCCTCTCCCTCTGCAGGACCCAGGGGGGTGAAGCAGCAGGAACCTGTGTCTCCTCTGCTTTAGCCGTTCAGAGGAGCAGGCTCCGCCAGCATCCCAGTGCCTGCACCCCCTGGGACTTTATCCTCAAAAAGCCCAGATGCAGGGACAGCGCTTTGCTGCCTCTCGGTGTTTGTGCCCGGGAGGTTGGAAATGAACTCATTAGTGATTACAATTAGCTGTGGGTTCCTGAACACTCGCTTTGTATGTTACTGCCTAGCTCTCAGCAGCAATGGAGTAGTCACTCGATTTCAGGACTTAAACGCCCGCTGGGCTCTCCGATCCCTGCAGCCCAGGGAATTATTATCTCGGCGATTTCCTGCCTTCTAAGAATCCTCCCCGGGCCAGTTCCCGGGATGGTTCCGATGGTTACCTGCAGCCTCCGTGTCCGTCCGTGACAGGGGCCACACGTTAGCAGCTCTGCCAGGCTTGGAGGATGGGCCACAGGATGGGAGTCAAGACAACAGGGTTCCAGATGTGACTGTCCCAGACAAGTGGCTTTGGATAAGTCCCTTATCTTTTCTTGTCCTTGATTTTCTCATCTGTAAAAAGTAAAAAAGTAAAAAAGAAATTATATTGAAAAGAATGTTTTACGTGTGGATTTTTCTGGGGAGAGGGTTTTATGGTTGTCATTACTTTCTCAAAAGGGTCGTGTTGGTTTATAAACTTTAAAAAATATATATATTTGTATTGATTTCAGAGAGGAAATAGAGGGAGAGATAGAAACATCAATGATGAGAGAGAATTTTGATCGGCTGCCTCCTGCACGCCCCCTACTGGGGATTGAGCCCACAATCTAGCCATGTGCCCTGACCAGGAATCAAACTGTGACCTTCTGGTTCATAGGTCGATGCTCAACCACTGAGCCACACCGGCGGGGCAGATGTGGATATTTCTGCTCCCAAAATCAATGTCAAGATCAGGGCTGTTGGGGTAGGAGAGGAGGAAAGATTTTTAGCAGGGGTTAGGAGCACCCAGATAGGGAAATGGGGTAACTCACCCTGGGAAATGGAGGTGATTTAGAGAGTCCTGAGAGGGCCCAGCGTGGCCCCAGGGCAGCAGGTATGGGGCTGAGGGGGCCGTCCAGGTGAGGGGGCCAGAGTCCGACTGGCAGACCTGCAGGCTCCAGCGTGGTGCAGGGAACACACCTGGGAGTTCCCGGGGCCCAGGGAGATGCAGAGGCTGGAAGGGACGAAGGACCAAAATAGATGCAGGTGGTAGATAAGGTGGCCGCAGGGAGTGGGGACTCACCCCTGGAGGCCAAGTCGGGGCCACACACAGAGCTCTGAAGGACAAAGCAGGGTCCCTTCCCAGGCAGACACCCAGGAAATGCCAGCACCCAGAAGTGAGCCCCTCTCCCCCCAGGCCTTGTAAGTTTCTCCACCCAGACAGGACCTGGAGAAAGAGGAGGCGGAGAAATAAGCTGCCCTGGACAGTTATGTCTGAATGGGTTGAATTGGAGAAATAAGCTGCCCTGGACAGTTATGTCTGAATGGGTTGAATTCTTAACGCAAAGAGGTCAAGTTGAATGAAAGAGCCCAAGATTAGCTCCTTTCTTTGTTGTTTAATCTTTGCAAAAAGAATATGCAAATACAAAAACCCATTAGAGAATGAAGACGGCATGGAGTGGCGTAGTTGGGGTTAGTTTCCGATGCCTCACAGTGTGCCTCCCAGAAGCTGACATCTGTGAGGGCTCCGCCGGGACATGTGTGTCTATACCACATGGGAGGGAGTTAGCCACCAGAGAGAGGGCCAGAGGGAGAGCGTGTGTGGAAGTGGGGTGCGGTCCGGGGGGGGGGGCAGGGGTGGGGTGGGGTGACTGCTTCCAAGCAGGGGACCTTCCGGAGAGGATTTCAAAAGAAAAGTGACATCTCACTGTGTATGGAGGAATGGGCAGGACTGGGTCCTTAAAGACCATGCTTAGGCCTGGAAGGCAGTGGGCTGAGGGGGAGGCTCTCAGGCCTCCCCTTCTCCCTGCAGAGCGAGGATCTGAGTGACTTTGCCCTTTGGGTCCACAGGGGACAGGGCGCCCCGTGGGGCAGCGGGGCCTGGGCGGCAGGGGCGGCTGCGGCTGCACTTGGCTGCGCGACAGGCAGCACATCCCTCGCCTTCCCCAGACCTCAGTGTTCTCATCTGAAAATCAAAGGCTTTACCAGATGAAACAGCTCCAAGGCGTTCTCTGACTCCAACAGGATTGTGTGATCCTCAAAGCGCTCGGGGTGGGCGTCTGAGCACTGGCTTCCTGCTCACGCAGACACTGGTGAATGGGCAGCAAGAGGGTCAACTGGGGTGTTCACAAGGTCATAGTCAGGGGCCAGGAAGTCTGGGCTCCTCCTGTCCCATCCACCTGCCCGGGCCCTGCATCTCTCTCCCCTCTTCCCACCTCTCACCCACATCCCTCCACCTCAGCCACAGAGGAGGAACGGGAGGAAAGAGAGAGCAAAGGAGCAGGGGAGGGGAGAAGGAACGAGAGACAGAAGGGGGGAGAGGGAGAATATGGCCATTTCAGTGCACAAATAGCTCGGATCCAAGCTTCCCATGGAGAACGGTGAGGCCACGGGGAAGGTTCCTTCCTGGCTCCTCTTTTCATTGCCTTTCCCTCTATTCCTGAGATTCATCATCATTCAAAAGGAAGAAAGGCACTTTGGTCTCTCAAGGGGACCTTTTCATGAAGCCTTTGTGTGTGTTCGCTTCCCTCTGTGGCTGGGGGAGCAGCAGGGGCGGCGGGGGGGGGGGGGGGGGCGCTGAGAGAAGGGTGCTGGGATCTCTGTGGTGCTGCATGGAAGGTGGGGTGGGGTGGACAGGACAGGGAGGGTGTGTCTGGCTGCCACAGGAGCCTGGCCAAAGGTCACTCATTTAAGGATGTTCAAAGCTACAAACAGACACACTCAGAAAAGGAGAATAAGGGTAAAGATGGGGCGGATTCCTTTTAGGAAAGGCAGCCTCAGCTCAGAGGAATTCAATTAGGCTCTGGCCCCTCCCTCACAGGCCATAATCCTTATTTTTAAAATATATTTTTAACTGATTTCAGAGAGGAAGGGAGAGGGAGAGATAGAAACATCAATGATGAGAGAGAATCATTGACTGGCTGCTTCCTGCATGCCCCCTACTGGGGATCAAGCCCCCAACCCTGGCATGTGCCCTGACCAGGAATCAAACTGTGACCTCCTGGTTCATAGGTCAACGCTCAACCACTGAGCCATGCCGGCCAGGCAACAGACCATAATTTTTGACCCCTGGGGTGGTGGGGAGAGAAGCCCCAGGGTGAGGGCTGGGGAGTCAGCACCCTGTCGGGGGCTTTTATTTATTCAAATTTATCCAAAACTCATTCATTATCTCAGAGGGAGTTGGGGTATGTTTGCCAGGCGTGCAGGAGACACACAGATGGGCTGGGGTCAGCACAACCCCCTTAGGGAATGAGGGCTGTCAAAATACGGCCCCCTTCCTCTCTGCATTTGGACAGGGCTTGCCTCAGTTTCCTTACTGATCCCACCCCGAGCACCTCACAGGGCTGCTGGAAGGCCACCTGAGCTACAGGGGAGGGAATGCTTGGCGGTGCCAGGCTGTCCAGACGGACGGGGGGGGGGGGTCCTCGTCGCGTGGCAGGGCACCGTGTTCTTCCCCTGAGCGCATCCTCCGCGAGTGAGAGGTTCGTGAGGAGACCCACCCTTTTCCCTCCCCCTCCCACCCCCTTCTCAGTCCCAGGAGGTCGCCGAGAGAAAGCACAGCCTTGATTGCTGAAGAAACCTGGCCGGTAGCGGACCCTGTGACTGAGGCTGGGGGCACCGCCCCCGACAGGCCTGGCCGGCAGGGTCATGCTGAAGATCACAGGTCGCCAAGTCCTTACATCCTGGGGCCCTCTTTCAGGAGGGGCTTCAGAATTTCCAGCTCGAAGTGGCTTAGGGGCTGCCATCTACTCGGGAGAAGAGGTGCAGCTAGAAGACCTTGAAGCCATGTTAGTAACACAGACACCCTGTCCAGAGGAAAAAGGAATGGGTTTGGTGAGCTGCTGATACATATGTTTATATATGTATTTATTTTTATATATTCACTAGAGGCCCGATGCATGAGAATTCATGCACAAGTAGGCTTTCCTTCCCCCGGCTGCCGGCACCGGCTTCCCTCTGGCACCCGCGATCTGGGCTGCTTTGCTCTGGCCCCAGCTTCATCTGGAAGGCTGTCTGGAATGATGCTCAGAAGGATGTTTGGTCTAATTAGCATATTACCCTTTTATTATTACATATACTAGGGTCCCTCAGCCTGGCCTGTGAGGATTGGGCTGAAACTGGCTCTCCAACATCCCCTGTGGGGTCCCAGATTATGAGAGGGTGGTTCTCAGGTGATGCACCCCAGAATCAGGCTCCCTCCTCTCTGGTTCCGGGTGCGTCACCTGAGAACCGCAGCTGCCAAGTCACTGCAGCTCAACAGCTCTTGCGTTGAGCATCTGCCCTCTGGTGGTCAGTGTGAGTCATAGCTACTGGTCAGATGGTTGAGTGGTCAGATGATCACTTAGGCTTTTATACAGATAGATATTTATATATTTATATCTGTTGATATAGATGTTTATTTATATATACACTAGAGGCCCAATGCATGAAATTTGTGCATGGGGGGTGTGTCCCTCAGCCTGGCCTGCACCCTCCCCAATCTGGGACCCCTCGGGGATGTCTAACTGCCGGTTTAGGCCTGATCCAGAACTGCTGGCTCCTAACGGCTTACCTGCCTGTCAGCCTGATCACCCCCTAACTGCTCCCCTGTCTGCCTGATTGCCCCCTAACCGCTCCCCTGCCAGCCTGATTGCCCCCAACTTCCCTCCCCACCCCACCAGCCACCTGCTCCTTCTCCTTAGCAAGAGATCTGTTTTCTGTCCTTTTTGAAGGAACGAATGGTCTGAAACATTGAACTGGAAAAAGTGCTCTGGCACATTCTCCTTTCTGGGCTCCCTCCGAGGTTGTTGATTGCGGGCCTGGGCCGAGCGGGCACCTGCACGTTGGTTCTGCCATTATTCCTCCCCACGGCCCTCAAGGGTGGCGGTGAGAACGGCATTTCACAGACATTTCACAGGAGATTTAGCTTCCAAAATGTGTAGTAGCAGTTCAAGGTCACATACCTGCTAAGTGACAGATCTGAGTCCTCGAGCTCCTCACCGCAGAGCCCCGGTCTCGTGCCAGAGACGCCGAGTTCCTTGGCCGGGACCGCAACCTCCCCAGGTGGCTCTGCTAGGCTGCCTGGGCTGGAACCGCTCTGCATCAGCCTTCCTATATAGATCCGGGGTTTCATTCCATCTTGCATCCCAGACTCCTGTGGGGGGGCGGGGCGGGAAGGGGGAGGGGAGGAGAGGGACTCCACAGGAAAAAATAAATTCAGTTATACACGAAAACAGCGTTCACTTTCAGGAAATGACGGACTTTCTGGAGCTTATATGTGGATTCCACCAAGGGTCATGAACTCGAATTAAGGCTGAGCCTAGAAATCCTTGGCTCCGGGTTCGTGGCCACACTTGGGAGTTAGCTGGGCCTTTAAAGAATTACTTCCTGGCTCCACCCCAGTTCTACCGAGTCAGCATCACTGGCTCTATACCCTGTGGTATGTTCCCCAATGATTCTTGTATATCCACCCAGAAAACAGACGCTGGGCGGGAGTTTGAAACGGTGGCGCTAAATCAGGGGTGGGGAACGTGCAGCCCGCGGGCCATGTAAGGCCCGGGAAATCACTGGGTCTGGCCCTGCCAAGGCATTAAGGTGAGTTAATTAAACGTTTGACCAAATGTAGCAGGCTGATGTTTAAGGTGATAATTTTGTATGGCCCACGAAGGATGTTATAAATATCCAAATGGGCCCCTGGAAGAAAATAGATTCCCCACCCCTGCTCTAAATACTACCCATTCAACGGATGAGGAGTCATTTCTACCTGCGTAATGTTCGGTCCGCTCTTTACCTCCCCGAGCCTTCTATTTTGTCTTCTGTCAAATGGGAATAACGGCCGTCCCTACCTCACAGGGCTGAATATTCCATGGGAGTGTTTAGCACCGGGTCTGGCACATAAATATGCAAGAAATGTTTATGTCTCGCTAATGATGCAGTAGTATTTTATCATCTATGTAACTAATCTCTGTAAATGTTCTCTTGGCGATAGAGTTGGGAACAGAATGTCATTTCTAGCAGACTGTCAACAAAAATACATGAAAGAAAGGAAAAAAATTCAAAGTTTATTAAACATTAAGGATAACAGATAAAGGTTTGCGTTGAACAGCATAAACACGGCCCATATCATGGTACACAATTAAACCGACCTCCTGTGAACTTTTACCTGTTTAGCGGATGCAATCTTTGTGGTGTTGCCAAAAAGATAATGGTAGATTATTGTGATGTTTGGTAAGGTGCTCCAAAATTAAAGATTTTTATGTCTTGACTTAAATAGTTACACACACACACACACACACACACACACACACACACCCCTATATACATTTGGCCCTCTGTGAAATGTACTGACTTTTGTGCCAAGTTCAATTCATCAAGATCGAGGCTAAGGATGTGCTCATTTTTTAAAAAAATGGTATTATTGCCAGCAGGTGGGGTTCAGTCGACTTACAAACTAGGAGGTCATGGTTGGATTCCTGGTCAGGGCACGGCACATGCTCGGGTTGTGGGCTCCATCCCCAGAGTGGGGCGTGCAGGAGGCAGCCGATCAATGATTCTCTCTCATCATTGATGTTTTTCTCTCTCTCCCTCTCCCTTCCTCTCTGAAATCAATAAAAATACATAAAAAACAGGCTAAAAAAACCAAAACAAAAATAGACCCAAGACCTTGTCAATGCACATGCAGAATTATTCTGAGCTCCCTCACAAGACCAGCGAGCTGAAAGGAAGCGCTGGGATACCTAGTACAGCGTCCTGCCCAGCCCACGCCAGAATCGCCTCTGCACCCTCCTCCAACACAGGGCCTTCTGCTCTAAGCGACGGTGTTGCAGGTGCCCTCCACACCTGCAGGGGCAAGGCCCAATGTGGGTCTCAAAAGGCAGCCACTTCCTCAAGAGAAGGAGAGGGCCACTTACAGCCCACCCACCCCCCGCCTGCCACCACAGGTAGCATGGGCAGGACAGCATGAGCAATTCCGGCCTTTCTCTGCAAGTCTGGGCCGAAGAAACGGCGATGGGACCTCAGCAGGAAGCCCTGGACCACTCATTCCAAATCGTGTCTAAAGGATGTTGGCCCGCCACGACTGGGCTTCATTGTTAATGGCCAAGTAACTGATCTCTGAAAGAGGCATATGAGGAAAGCGGGGAAATGACAGCAGGACTGTTAGAATAGCTGCAGTCTGCAGAACTCCTCTGACTCCGGTGGACTGGAGTCATGCCACACTGGGCCACGGCCTCCCACGCATTTAGCAGAACTGCCTCGCTCCCAGTTAACTGGCCTGGGCGGAAGGCAGCGAGTCCAGGAGCGAGTGCTCACGTGTGTGCCAAGGCAATGGCCTACATATAAGGCACCTGTGCAGACTCCAAAGTTTAAAATTGTTGAAGATGAGGTAGGCTTCTGAAACCTCTCCTGGCACGTGAAAGAGTACGTTTTATTATGATCATTTTATTTCTTCTGCAGAAAACATTTGTGATGCTCATTTGATTCAAACAATCTAATTCCAAGAAAGACCAGCACTCAAATGCAGTTTTTGTTTTTTGTTTTTTTTTTGGGGGGGGCTACCATTTTATACATCAATGGATTGGGTGGTCCGGGGTACGCTCCCTTCAACGTCACCACTTACATATATCATTTGTCTCTGCTTTAGAGAATAGTGCCATTTAACAATTATGGCAATGAGCCTCTTTTCCAATAAAAAGGCCAACGCTGGCTCACTTGTGTCTCTTACTGAATATCGCTTCTTCACATCTGCCTGAGATCGCCCAGGGTCTTGCTTGTTTCTGTTATGAGTGATTCACCTGAGCACTGCATTTCAGCTCCAACACTCTTCCATCTCCCACTGTCCTCTGTCGCCTGGGGCCGAATGAATACCTGGTGGGAATACCCGCCCAGCCGGGTTTCCAGAGACTCTAACACCACGAGACAACTGCTGGCGGGCTGACCAGGAGCCCACCAGGTCACTAAAGAATCAGGTACTTTAGGCGCAGGAAACTAGGAAATCTCACGGAGGAAAGGGTGTTTTAATCCAGCACAAAGTGTTTCTTTGTAATAACAGCAGAATCTCTTGACATGACACAACTGAGCAAAACGGAAGAACTATCTTTAAAGTCAGAACATCCATCAAGTCCTAAGTCACACATAGCACCGATATCGACCGCCAACTGCCTACGACGCGCGTGCCCACGGGAAGGACTGAGCTGCGCGGGGTGTGTGCAGTGATATTCCAGTCCAGGAAGTCATCATTTTGAAGTGAACATTTTTGTGGCAGATGCTTTCCCTAAAAAACACGGTAGCATCCAATAAATATTTGACTAACATCCATTTTGTGCTTTTTGGGTGACATTCACTGACTTCTTTCTGAGACCTACTAGGAAACAAGAAATCTCCTTCTATATGTTAGAGTGGGATTCAGCACAGCGAGCCTCGATACTGTCGTGAAATTTCCAAGCAGAAAACATGCTGATGTGTCAGTGATAGGCTTACAATATTAAAGACATCAAAACCCCCAAGCCCTTCGCTGTACAATGTTGACGAATATATATATATCTTTGCTATATAATTTCAAAACATGGACTAGTTATCCTTTTCTCTTTGCTCTATATAATATATGTCTTCCAAAATACATGGTCAGTATTTATATCTGAAAAATACTGTACAAAAAAAGAACTTCCTATAATTACTCTGTATAAACATTAGACAATTTCATCATCTCTCCTTTGGGTCTATAGTAAACAGTTAAACTGATTGGATTACCCACAGTTTGTGACAACACCACCGCCTTCTGAGATACACCAGTGTCTTTTACATTCATTTCTCAGAAGTCCACGTTATAAAAGCACATACGTTCAAAAGCAAACAGGATAAGAGCTGTAGGCTCCAGAATCATTAATTTATGAAGCATTCAAAAAGGGCACCGCTAGGAAAAGGGGTCATACAAAACACCAACTCATGAACGTAACTGATGTTTAAAAACAGCCAGGTAGAAGTCACAAAAATATATATATTACAAAAAATGGGGGAAACTGAATCTTAATGGAGTTGTTGGGAATATCAAGAGGGCTATGGAAAAAGTGAACTATAAAAGTGGGGTGAGGGGGGAGGGTTATGGGAGAAGGGAGAGAACAAAACCAAACATATCCATGTCAAAAGCCATTCCCAAAATGCACTTTCTTTCTTTTTTTTTGGCTCCTATGCTGATAAAGTAGCCCTCCTTCTCAGACCTGCCATTTCCCTCTGCTTCCCTGTCCTGGGTGGGATGCTCTGGGCATGCTCAAATGCACTGCTGGCATTTTTGTTTCTTAAAAGAGGGTGGAATTCTCAGGGAGGGAAAACATCCTACGTCCACTAGTAATACTCAGGCAGCATGCTCTAGCGTACAATAGGATTATTGCTTTAGGTACGGACAGTGCAAAAACACACTCTGTGGTCTATGAGAGGACTCTTACGGATCCGGGGTGGGCGGAATGAAAGGAAACTTAGATAGCACGGCAAGTAAATATGGGATCTAATTAATCTAAACAGCACTTTCAATGCGAAGACGATGATCATCCAAACTGAAAAGATGAGGAAAGCGACCTACAACTGAAGAGGGCGCGGAGTAGTGCTGGGTTCTTTTGTGCACCGTGTTGGCATGGTAACTTACAGACGGGTCTTGAAAACTGAGAGCTACTGTTCTCCCAGGGCCCCTTTCGGTGGATCCAAACACAGGGTCCTGGCAGAGCAGGGAAGAGCGGCCACGGAGCCGCGTGGAAAGGGCAGGAGTGGGGAGGAGGAGAGGGGCAGGAAACCCCGCCGGAGGTCTCCATAGTCCAGTAAAAACATGGCACCTTTCTGTTTGGGGAGCTAAAAGAGGATGAGAGGGTTCTCTGGAAATGGCAAGTGCAAAGGAACGCGCACCGCTGGCCACACGCGCGCTCAAGCCCGTGCGCCCAGCGCGCACACGCCACTGCGGGAGTCAGTTGTGTTGATTGATGCCTCCGGTAAAGTGCTGACGTCGGGAAGGGCGGGTGGGGTGTGGTGCTGTCATACGGGAAACTCAGTGTCCATCTAGTCCGAAGCCAGCCCCCTCCATACCGTCCTACAGGGGCCCGTGCCTGGCCTCGTACTTGGCCAGAATGTTCTTGCACTTGCCCAGCTCCTTGCGCAAGTCGGCCACCTCCTGGCGCAGGGCCGAGTTCTCCTTCTCCAGGAAGGACGCGCGGATGGCGATCTGGTTCTCCTTCAGCCGCCGCGCGTCGCGGGAGCGCTTGGCTGCCATGTTGTTCTTTCTGCGCCTTGCCCAGTACTTGTCATCCTGCTCGGTAGGTGCAGAAGGGAAAGGAAACAGGATATTAGATTTCAGCAGAGCTGAGGGCCTGCCGGGCGGCTGGCGGGCCTTGGGGTTGCGCCCAGGCACCAGCCCAGGAGTCTTAACCTGCGGCTCCTTCCTTGACAGTCTCAGCAACCCTGAGTGGAGTCCGTGGGCCATGGCTCCCTTCCCGGAGCAGGGACCGGCCTGCCACCACACGCTCCTAACCCTCTGCCCAGCAGGGCATGTGCCCCAGGAGGAGAGGTCGGAGGCTGAGAGAAAGCAAGGGGCGCCCCGCACACCCTAAATGGCATTCCAGATTTCTCCACTCTTTTTGCTGAAATCGTTATTTTTCGAACCCTTCTCTTCCATGGGCACTCATATGCTTTTTAAAAAATACATGTTTTTATTGATTTCAGAGAGGAAGGGGGGGGAGAGAGAGAGAGAGAGAGAGAGAGAGAGAGAGAGAGAGAGAGAAAGAAACATCAATGATGAGAGAGAATCATGGATGGGCTGGCTTCTGCACACGCCCTACTGGGATGGAGCCCACAACCCAGGAATGTGCCCTAACCAGGAATCTAACCATGACTTCCTGGCTCATAGGTCAAGGCTCAATACTGAGCCACTCTGGCCCAGCCTCATAAGCTTTTGGATTTAGGGTTGACACAATATTGCTGGAAGGCAACTGGGCAACATCTGTCAGCTACTTCAATGCATGCACTACTGATCCAGCTACTCCACCTCTAACGTCTCCTCCTGCTGCCACCTGCATGCGTGTGCACATAGACACAGGCATCATGTTTACTGCGGCACCGTTTGCAACAGGAAAGAAGTGGGGAGGGGAACGTAATTATTGGTAAGAGATTTGATAACTAAATAATGATGGTGAATACTCTGCAGCTATTAAAAATGATAATCCAGTCGAACCAGAAAGATGTCCATGATATACCATGATATGGGTGGAAACAACAGTAATCTGTAGATAAATGTGTGTGGCCTCATCCCACTCTGGTTAAAAAAAAAAATCACAATATTACGTATCCGTATAAAGAGGCCCAGAGTGATTGATGCCAAGCTGTGAAAAGTGATGCCTTCAGAGGAGGATTCGAGGGAGGGGTCCAAGGAGAAAGGTGGGATCTTTAACTTCTTAGTTTATATCCTTCTGAACTGTTGGCGTATGACATAATGGGCATGCACATTTTGGCAATTAAAAACAGAAATTGAGAAAAACCCACCAAACTTCTACCTGCCACCACATCAACATACTCATAGTGGTGGCTAGCATTTAAATAATTTACTCTGATTTCCTGTTTCACGGGTCTCTGCGCATTAATTAGCCTGAGTAATGTTTAACTGTGGTCAACAAGAAAGCGGTCCCTTCTTCCCCCGCCCCCTCATGGCTCCTCCTGCCAGAAGAAAGGAAAACACTCCTGGGAAGACTAACACTCCTGGCAAGCCTTCTTTTAGACCTTCCTAACTGATCTATGGTGCCACCTGGTGCATTTTGCCACTCCCCCTGCCCCCGCCCCTCTTTTCAACAACTGGCAAGAGCAAATCGCTCTGGATCCTGGCAAACCTGGGTGCAGTTACATGCCACCCGGAGTAAGTGGGTGAGGCCAGTTCTCACCCTCCCCCAGGATTCCAAGGGGCAGCTGGCACTGGACGAGGTCACATGGGTTGGGGCCAAGGCTGTAAGCCAGGTCCAAGGTCAGTGGCCCACCCCCATACCTGCCCCTTACCCTCAGCAGACACCAGCCCTAATCAAGGACAGGAGGTGTGAGACGGACAGCGTGTGCAGGCACCTCTGTGGCTTTCACAAGCTGGAATTTTATTTACAAAGCGCTCTCGGCTTTCTATATATTTCATGATGATATGTAACAAACTGGGAAAACAAAAGACCTTCGTACTGGCTGCTACCAGAACTGTCCTTAGAGAGGAGTTAGCTTGGACAGGTGTGCAACGGCTGTTGGTGGGATTTGTTATTTTGCTTCTGAAAGGGAGCAGGGGGCTGGAGGAAGCAGAGGGCCACGCCAGTGGATGGGAGAGGCTGGGAGGAGCTGGGGGAGTGAAAGGTTTCCCAGGGCTGAATGGGCCCAAGTGTAGCCCCTGGTATAGCCCCCAGTTGTTTGTGTTACTTCGATGTAAACCCCAATTCCCCCCCGCACCCCCCCTCCCTGTGGTGTGTCAGGAGGTCTGCCAGCCTCCTCAATGCTCCTTGGAGTGTGGTTTCCAAGGTCATTCAAAAGAGGGGCTGACTTAGGATGTGTCCGAACCTGCACCCAGGGCAACAGGCGCCCACGAGGTGCGGAAGGACGTGAGAATCACCCCCTGGGATACTGTAGAAGCTGTGTGTGTTGGGGGGACAGATGGGGTGTAGGCCATGGACTTGGTTTGTGACCACATCATAGGGCCCAGGGAGTCACCAGTTGACTCAACCAACTTCTCTCTCTCTGGGAGCTCTCACCTCTGAGGCGGTTACACCCCCAGCCTCCCCCGTCCACACCTGGAGATGGGTTAGGAAAGGCGAGGCATGGGGACAGGAATGGAGGGAGGATGCAGAAGGCAGGGATGATGCAGGGCTGTCCTGGCGGAGAAAAGCCAGGCTGCCACCCTTTGTATTGCAGGAGACTGAGGGGCTGATACATTTGGCACCACATCCCCTGTCCCCTTCTCCTCCGCCCCCAGGGGCAGATGCCACCTGGCTGCCCAGTCACCCTCACCCAGCAAGGACCGACCCCTCAGTCCTCTCCCCATCATCTACCTGATGCCTCCTCCTCCAAACAGGCCAGCATCCCTTCTCACCAGACTAGAAGTGCCTGGAGGGTAAGAAACAATGCCAGGACCAATTCACCTCCGCATCCCCAGCCCCTGACACAGGGCTTGGCACACACCAGCATCACAGGGCCCAGGGAGTCACCAGTTCACTCAACCAACTTCTCCGTCTCAAGTGAAAGATATGTGTCAAGTGAATGAATGGATGCTGCAAAGTGTGAAGATACCAAAGTGATCAGTCTCAGCTGGGAGCCCCAGTGTGCCACCCCTTCACCCTCCCAGGGGACGCATGCTGACCCAAACGCACGGCTCAGGGGAGGAAGCACGGGCAGCGGTGGGGAAGGCCGGTTCACTCAGTGGCTTTGCTCATCCAGTGCTGGGGCCACAGTCGGTCTCCCCCCACCCAAGCTCAGAGCTTCCCGCTTCCCACGAGCGCATGGTCTGTGGCCCGAGGCTTCCCCCCAACTGGAGAAATCCAAGGACACGCGGCAGGAGGATGTCGCTGCCCGCTCCCACCTGCCGGGGAAAAGGTCAGGCCTGGCTCCGACAACAGTGAGATGCAGAATCCCAGCCCAGAAGGCTTCCACGTGGTCTCTCTGTTGCCAAGGTTACCTGGGATGTTAGGTAGGCTTGCCCTCTGCTTTGACCTTGTAAATTTGGAGACCCTACGAAGGTCTGGCTGGGAGCTACATCTCTTACTCAGCAGCATCCTTTCAAACTACCTTCCATTCAAAAGGAAATCCACGCCGCACGGGCTCCTGGGTTTAGTATAAGAGTTGAGCTCTGAAACACAGCCGGACGGCTACGCACACAAGATGAGAGAAACCATCCAGTCCAAAGAAGATACCTACTCGCCCAGGGACCTAACCCAATGGTGCCCCTTCACACCCTGTCGTAGGCTAAGCAGCAATTCCCTGGCCAGGTTAGATGCTCTGGTGTTTTACTATGCACTTTCCTCTTCTGATTCTGAGGGGAACGGCTTCTGGTCTGTCCCCCAGGAACCCCTGTTGTAGCCCCTGCGAGGGCAACGCGCTACCGTGACCTGTTTGGAAGCTAGAAGACTCAGGGACCAGGCTAGGCCTTCCTCTACCTAGCAGTGAGCAGTGCTCACCTATCTCACTTTCTGCTTCTCCATTTCTTCAACTACTAAAGGGTAACTTGGTCTAGTGAATCTCAGAGGTCTGCTCAGCCCTGACAATTCTGCATCCCTCCAGGTAATCTCAGATACGGAGATGACAGCAGAGATTCAAATCTGCCAGACACCTCCCCTCCAATGCTCTTTCTGGATGAAAAAGTAGAGGTAAGGAGTCTAAGCCAGTCCCAGGACAAGGCCCCAAACTCCCATTTCCCAGCCAAGGAGCCACACTCCATCTGAACCAGACTGGGGCCTGAGAGATGGGGGTCAGACATTAGGAAAGGGTTAATGGATTACCCTTGGTGCCAATACCTTGAATGTAGATAATCATATCTTCATTGTCCATATGCTTGGAATGAAGCATAAACACACAAGTCTAAGCAACAGCTAATCAAAAGTGGTTCTAATTTAATGCCAGTGGACATGCAACATTTTAAAGAATTCCCTCCCTAAGGTTCATTAAATGTGTCAGAATAATTTTAAGTTGCATCTGACTTCCCAAGATAAACCTACGTTCCTTTATAAATAATGTGTCCCTTCAACACAGCAGAGAAAAACCAACTTGGAATTAACCTTTTGTTGAGATATTCAAGTGATCATTATTTGAGGTCCAGAGTGAACATTAAAAGAAATAGTGTCAGGAACCCACCAGCTTCTTTAACAAAATCCCGCCTTGGTCACCCGAGGTTAGCCATGTGGAGAGGGGTCCTGTCTCCAGCTGTTGTTCCCCGAGGCCCTCCGGGAAAGGACAGCAATTAGTTATCAATCAATCCCCACAGGGCCTTTCCCTTGGAAGACTGGGAGGCCAAGATGCCCTTCCCCAATGATTTTCTCTCTTTCTAACCTTGAAAGGTTATAGTTTGATTTTCTTGGCCTTTCATGTGTTTCCTTGCAGACTGCCTCCTTCATGGGCTGCAAATATCTCCAACATTTTATCGCTCCTCCTTCTTTCTGGGCATTATCGAGACATGAAAGGCCTGTTTCAGAAGACACCCAGCGAGGAAGCAACTTGCTGAGAGTCACATGCCAAGAAATAGGATCAGAAATCAAGAGTCCTTTGTTCACCAGCTTGTGTGATCTTCCCAGGGTCACCCTTTTAATCCGCCTCTTGAGCCTCCCACTCTCTACCTGCCCACGGCCTGGTTACCAGTTCCAATTTACCTTCAGATCTTCAGGGATGAAGACTTTGCGAGCTTTCTTAATCATGGGCTGTGGCTTCAGTTCTTCCTCGGAGAACTTGCGTTTGCGAGGGTCAAATATTTCCTGGCCAGGGATGCTGGACAGGGCGAGGTCTGCTGGGTCCGGCTCATAACCCACCGGGACCTGGATGGTGTCGGGATCGATGGGACTTGGTGTATTGCGGTTCGCCGGCAACAGCTGACCTGCAACAACACGGGAGTTTCAATTCATCAACAGCCTAGGGCAGCGGTTCTCAACCTGTGGGTCGAGACTCCTTTGGCGGTCGAACGACCTTTTCACAGGGGTCGCCTAAGACCATCCTGCATATCAGATATTTACATTATGATTCATAACAGTAGCAACATGACAGTTACGAAGTAGCAACGAAAATAATTTTATGGTTGGGTCACAACATGAGGAACTGTATTTAAAGGGCCAGAAGGTTGAGAACCACTGCCCTAGGGAGACCCAGTAGACACACCTTGGTGATGCTTCAAGGTGAGTGACAAGTCTGCATGTTACTGATATCCAACCCTAACCCTATTCATCTTATTCATCCCCACCATGTTCCTGGGAGCACCACTGAGCAGGACTTTACTCAGATCGTGCACAACCAAGACCCACAAACACATGGTCACAAACTAAATTAAAAAATACCTGTGTTCAGCCCAGCCGGCATTGCTTAGGGGCTGGCGGTCAACCTATGAACCAGAAGGTCAGGGTTTGATTCCCTGTCAGGGCACATGCCCAGGTTGTGGCCTGGATCCCCAGTAGAGGGCGTGCAGGAGGCAGGCGATCAATGCTTCTCTCATCATTAATGTTTCTATCTCTCTCTCCCTCTCCCTTCCTCTCTGATATCAATAAAAATATATTAAAAAACAAACAAATACCTGTGTTCATTCTTTTTTGCCACACATCCATGTATCAGCTCCATGCCAGGTGCTACAGGTACAATGGCTAGAAATATATGACTGTTACCTTCAAGGTTTTCCAGGCAAATCAGGGAACCAGACCAATAACTAGCCAGTGAGGACACAGTGATGCTGCCCGAATGGATGCCAACCTCACGTGCGTCCAGAGTGTGGGCAGCAGTGCGTGGGCAGCAGTGCATAACAGGGAGGTTAGGGGACGTTTCCTAGAGATGACGCCTGGCATAGCCGCATCTTGAGACAAAAGATAATTAGCCCGAAAAGGGAACCTGGGCATAAACACAAGACAGACGGTTACATTTCTGAGGAGCCACAGGCAGGCTTGGTGGCTGCAGCACTGAATCAGAGCGCACGTGGAGGGGCGAGGTGTCAGCGAACTAGGAGCAGGAAGGTGGGCAGTGGGGTGATACAAAGGCCCTGAGTGGACATTGGTGAAGGGTTCTGAGCACTGAAGGGGGGGCGCAGAGCTGAGCTTTGGAGAGAAGACTTAGGTGGCGTGAGGGATAGACTGAAGGGGGCAAGGCTGGGGTGGGAGACCAGCTCCCAGGCCGTTGTGATAACCCACGCACGCACGCCGACGACGGGCCCCGGGGACAGGCTCCAGGAACATCTAACGAAGTAGGAAGGACACAATGGAGACGGCCTCACTTCCACTTGGAGGTCCTACAGGCTAACCCCAGAAACGCACTGGTTCCACTGGACAGCAGGGTTCCTGAGTTTCATAGCGCATCTCACTGGTGAAATGAACTTCCTAACGGACCACACTGTTTACGTGGGGAGCTCTGAATCTTACTTCTAGTTTCGCCTGAAGTTTTCAATCGCTCCTTTCAGGCCCAGAGGATAAAGGAGTGGACACGGCTCAGCTCTGCTCAGCCCGTCTCCTCCTCTTCCTCACGGCCAGTGGCTGGGCAGCGTGTGCGTGCCCTGCAGCTTTCATTAAAACTCACCCCAGGTTGAAGTGCGCAGCCAGGGGCTTGCATTCTAGCAAAACTGTGAAACTGGGCTCGTCTGTCTCCTGGAAAGGCCTGGTGGGGAGCTTGCAAAACCAATGTTCTGGGTGACCTTCCAGCCCCCGCTCCTCGCTGAGCTCCCTCTGTCTCCTGTTTGCCAAAGGGGAAGCGAAGGGCCCCCCAGGCGTTGGCAGAGGATGGCGATGTCGCATTAGCCAGGCTGAGCTGGGCTCTGGATTGGACCGTGTCGAGCTGGATTTGATCTCGGGCCTCTTGACATCGCCTCAGAAAACGAACCACGTCTGAGTCAAACGGGGCTTTTATTTTCCCTTTGAACTTAATAACATAGCTACCCGGTGCCCCGGTGCCCCGTCTCTATGACCACCTCTCCACTCCTCCTCCCCCAGCACACACACACTCACACAGGCGCGGGCACGCTTCTCCTACCCTCTGCAAGCCTCTCTTAACTAGTGTTTCCTAAATCCAATGGCTCCAAGTTACTTTGACTTCCTCCCTAGTACCTCAGTATTCTGTTTGTGATGCTATATTAAAAGTAGTAAAATGTTCTCCTGTATTGCTTTATAAATGTTAAGCCTTACACACACACACACACACACACACACACACACACACCCTCCTCTACCAGGCCTCATGGTCTTTTGTGGTTGATCTGTTTCATGCCCACCCCCCTCACCGTGGTCCCTACATCAGAGTCCAGCTTCTACAAAGAGTGCTCCTCTTTAACGGTGGCCCTTGGCGAGCCGGCCTCCGACGTCCACCCCTGGGCATTCTGACAAGACCACTTCCCGGTC
The DNA here is from genome assembly GCF_963259705.1 of Myotis daubentonii. NCBI lineage: Eukaryota > Metazoa > Chordata > Mammalia > Chiroptera > Vespertilionidae > Myotis > Myotis daubentonii. Next base: position 30,804,070 of record NC_081855.1, on the reverse strand, counting down.
AGGCAGAGCCTTCCTCGGCATTCCTTCTCTCCAGCCTTTTCTTCCGATGGAAGTAGGCCAGCCCTCCCTGCAGAATGGGGAAAACCGAACTGGACCCCAGACGAGGCCCATGGCTTCCTCAGCGTCAAAAACAAAAGGGAAAAGGACCTGAGCAACACAGCGGGGTGCCCCTTCTCCCCAAAGCTACCCTCTCACCATCTGGGTTATCCACATTTTCTACTGAATTAACTTGGCTGCACTCATCCCCCCAGGCCCCCTTAGTCCAAATGTCAAGTCTCATTGGGTAATGGGGAGGAGGATCTTTACTTTTTGTCCTACCTTCTGTGGGTTTGCACAATTGTAATGTAAGAACTCTCAATTTGAGAATGCATCATTGCATAACTTTAAAAAATCACCAAAGATCCTCAGTGCAACATTTAAACAAATGCAGAAATGGGTCATGGAGCCATCCTCTCCCTTGTCTCCCAACCATCTTGCTGCCCCTTCGCGAGGTGGTCCCCCTTAACCACCTGTGTGAGCCTTTCAGACCTTGGCTGTTGCACAGACACGCTATGACTACCATATCTCTTCCATAACGCTTTCCATATACCAGGCACATCTCCCGTGTTAGTGTAAAGGAAGAGAACGCCTTTGTTCTTCTCAAAGGTTCAGAAATTTCCTCACTCTCCAATGGACGGGTTCTTAGGTATGTGAGCACTTTTATAAAAAAGATTCCACAAAATGGCACTGCTCATGCAACGGGCATGTGCGTCTTATGTTGCCAAACGTTCTGCTAAACTGTCACATCTATTTACACTTGCACCAACACTTACGAGAATGCACTTCCTCAGAATTAAATATTCATTTTCTAAATGTTCCCAATCTGATACACATCCAGACACCAGCTCGAATGCCACCTCCTCGGCTCCCTGGCTCCCCTGCACCGTCCCGTTTCATTTCCTTACAATCCTTGTCTCCACCCAAAATCATCTTTCGTGTCTGACATTTCTTGACCACCTGCCCCCGCTCACACGGAAGCTCCAGGGGATGGGGACCTCGTCTCGTTGGCAGGGGCATCCCGGTCCTGAGGTAGAGCACACACGGAGAGGAAGCTCCGTGTAAACGATGGGGTCACCGGAAATAAACCCTCCAGGTCCCAACAAGGACACTTGTTGAAACAGGGACTTTTTTCTTTTTATTTATTATATTTTGCAAATTATCTATCGTAAGTATCTTTTACTTTAAAAATCAGAAAAAAAAACATGATTTTCAAAAAATGGACTTTGCTTACTTTGCATGTAATATGCTTGGGGGGCTATGCCAAACATGGCCGAGAGAGGAGGCTCAGAAAGGAAGAGGGGAGGACAGGAGCGGGAGGAGACCAGAGGGGGCAGTGGGCTGGAGGAAGGAGGGAAAGAGAGAGAAAGGAATTGAGAAACCGAAGAACCACCAGAATGAAAGAAGGGAAGGAAGGAGTGAGGAAGGAAGGAAGAAAGGAAAGAAGGACATAACGGGGAAATACAGAGAAAGACAGAGGATGAGAAAGAAAACGCTCAGGCACAGGTTAAAGGAGGCGTCCCCTGAACCCCAGCAGCTGGGGATCCGTCCAGACGCCCCTACTTTCCAAGTGTCCGAGCCTCACATGCTGCTGCGCTGACATTAAGGCAACAACGGATCACACACACACACACACACACACACACACACACACATCCCTCCTTTGCGCCAGCCTCAGACGGTGCCCAGTGGGTGCTGTCGAGGACTCCAGCACAAACCACTGAACGGCCTGCTGTAAAGATCGCTTTGGTCTGAGCGGCCCTTTTCCAACACCTCTCTCCGCACAGCAACCGCTGTCAACAGAAACACAGGTAAAACTATAGACCAGTTCAATCCAGTATGCAAGCAATGGAAGGGGTCCATGTGTTACCCTTTACTGAGGGGTGAATGCGTGAAGTCCCCGGGTGGAATCACTCTGAGTCACAGCCATAGTGTCTGGGCGGAGCCCTTGCCTCGCCAGCCGATGTATTACTTCATTTAATCCCCACCACAGCCCTAGGAAGGTGGAATAATTGGTATTTCCATTTTCCAGACGTGGAAATAAAGAATAGGAATAGTATAAGACAAGTTCAGAAATAATCATTTGCCTGGGCCTGCCCAGCTGGTAGAAGAAGCAGGGACTAACCTTACCATCTTTCTGACTCCAAAACTCAAGCTCTTTTCTTTAAAAATAATATATTTTTATTTATTTTAGAGAGGAAGGGAGAGGGAGAGGAAGAGAGAAACATCAACGGTGAGAGAAAATCATTGATCTGCTGCCTCCTGCCCACCCCACACTGGGGATCAAGTCCGCAACCTGGGCATGTGCCCTGACCGGGAATCAAACCGTGACGTGACCTCCTGGTTCATAGGTCAATGCTCAACCACTGAGCCTTGCTGGTCGGGATAAAATGCTAGTTCTCAATCATGGAAATGGCCTGAGGGAAGCAATGGACTTGGTGCACCCAAGTGAGTCCCGGTGGGGGCCTGGGAAGGCGCCTAACTAGACCATTGCACTGAACCCTCAGTCCACACTGCAGGGGGTAGGTGCCCCCCACTTTCTGCACGAGGAAATGGGGGTGGGGCCAGAAAGCTAGAAGGTCAGGTGCAGTCCAGTCTCGGTCCATTCCACCCACAGCCCATGCTCTTTCCCATCCACTTCGCTCCCCTCAAAGGGGCAGGAGAGGAAGAAAGGGGAGGACCTTGCAGGTCCCTCCTCTCTAGATCCACATGTTCCTGGGCAGCAGGTGGTCCCCCCCAAAAGGCAGGAATAGCCTCATGGTCAAGAGCCCTCAGGAAGTTATAGGCAACCAGCACCCCATTCCCTTTTCCTCTCTTCCTTCTTTCTTTTTTCTAAAATGTACTTTTATTGATTTCAGAGAGGAAGGGAGAGGGAGAGAAATATCAATGATGAGAGAGAATCATTGATCAGCTGCCTCCTGCACGCCCCCTACTGGGGACTGAGCCCGCAACCCAACATGTGCCCTTAAAAAGCCTCTGATGGCTGAGAACTGCCTCTTGGGGGATGGGGAGGACTCCTGGCTAAGAGGATGTCTCACATAGTCTCTCAGGGGGCTATGAAGCTGGCTTCCAAGGGCGTGGCACAGGGAGGCAAGTTGTACGCCCATGCCCTTACATTATCAGTATTTCCAGGAACGCTTGCTTGGCCCCTTCGAGTGAAGAAAGGCATTTGGGACTCTGTGCTGAGGTTCTGCTCTGGCCTTCGTCCCTCCACCTTGACCTGCCCTGAGACGCATGGCTCATCAGAAGGTGCAGACAGATGTGGACTCATCATGGCTCTGCCCCTAAACAGCTCTGTGGCCCAGGGCCTGTCGCTCCAGCACGGAGAGTCCTGTTCCCTCGTCTGTCAAGTGGGGAAATGATATCATCTCACAGGGCTGGGTGGGATGGGCAGTACGTGGGAGGGCCCCTCCAGGGCTGTGGGGGCACGCCTCCCCTCACACACTCCCCTGGCTCCCACTCTCCTCTACCTGCAGCCCGAGTGAGGCTTGTGATATCACCCGTGTGACCTCGTGTCCAGGACAAGCCCTCTGCCCTGGGACTGTGCAGGTGCCCATGGTGCCCGGACGTGACTCAGCAGCTCCCGCCTTGGCAGGCGCCGGGGCTGGCTTAACCGGCCTCTCATTCCGAGCGCGTTTATCATCACGCTCCAGGCCAGCGTGTCAGCAGGAAACCCACCTCCTGGAACTGAGAGGTGAGGCCAGAGGAGCTCAAACCATAGACGTTTGGAGTCAGGTACACAGGATGCAGCAGACGTTCCAGCTGTGGTCAGAGCGCGCGTGGGCCCTGACTTCTCACCATGCCCCGAGACAGCCCCCTCTCCCTGTCCCCTTTCCCGGTAGCTGCCCCAGCACCTCAGGGCACAGAGAAGTAGCAGATGGGCCGGAAATGAACTCCCGGTGCCTGAGACTATGGCCTGCATCAGATACAGTTCAGAGCTTGCAACACTGGCTCCCTGAAGTGGGTATGGAGGGTTGTGAGTGGGAAACAAGAGGCGATGTCCTTCTCTCTCTCTCTCTCTCTCACACACACACACACACACACACACACACACACACACACCCCGCAGGTACGGAACTGCAGCGGGAGAATGCAGGCCTCCTTTCCTCGTACCATCGGGAATGCGTGGTGAGGGGAAGGCCTGGGAAACAGACGGTCACGTCCCAGCCAGCTGCCCACTGGCTCCGAGTGTTCGCATTCCTCTGTGCTTCGGCGGCCCTGAAAGCATAGAGGCCCAGTCCCTCCCTAGGCTGCCCTGGCGACAGGCTGTGAGAGCCAGTGACCATTTCAAGCTCCCGCGTCCACACACCGGAGGCCAAGCCACAGGAGACGTTTGGAGGTTCAAGTGGAGGCTCCAGTCCAGCGTGTGTCCGAGGCCGTCCTCAGAGCCCCTGGGGTGTGGGCACCGTCACCCTGCAGAGGAGCAGGGCGGGGGCTGCTGCTTTCATGTCCATGCTCACTTGGCCCTGGGTGGACCATGTGTCCCCCACCGGCCGCCTCACTCTGCCCTCCGACGTCCCTAGAAGCAGGCCAATGGGTACCCCTTGCCTATGGCAAAACTGAGCCACTGAGCAATTCACTGGGCGTCCGAGGATGGGGATGCCTTCTTCTCCAGCAGAGAAACAAGCTCGCCTGTCTCTGGAGTCTATTTCAGAGGCTCCTTCCTTTTCTGATGCCAACGTGCACCCCTTGAATCGGCACCACGTGGGCCCTGGGGGCCTCCTTAATCGTCTGAGTTGGTGAAAGGTGCAGGCCCAGCCGTCGGAAACCCGCACTTTCTGAGGTGCTGCCACGGCGGATGATTAAGCTGACTGCCCTCCTCCGGGCAAAGTTAAATTTTCGTTTGAACACAGAGGAGAGAGTGGGGCAGGGGACGGGATAAGTGACACGGTCCTCGCATCCACTGAGAAGCCAGGAGCCCACGGTGAACAAACAGCCCGCGCTCTGCCCGAACAACACCCTTCCTCCTCTCCCCAGCCCCCACCCCCCACACCAAGCCAAACAAACATAGGAAGAAAAACAGGATTGTTTTAAAGCCCGAGCTTCCGGATGAACACGAATAGCATTCAGGTGTGTCTGTGGTGGTGCCGTCTCTCAAGGAGATCCACAGAAATGCTTTCCTGTGCGCGTCTCCAAGCTGCGCGCCCACAAGTAAACACGCTTTTCCAACGCTGCCTGGCCTTGGCCCCTGGCCAGCGCCCTGTGCCCTTCTCTCACCCAAGTTCACACAGAGTCCCCGCCGGCTCTGTGCGCCGCGATCCCTGCCTCCAGTCTGCGGGCATCTCGGAGCCATATTCAGCCTCCAGACTCCCAGTGACCACACTCTCCTCCGGGTCTCCTGGGGCCTGGGAACGATTTCTCCGTCCTGTCAGTCACCCACACACCTCTCAGGCAGGAGGGAGAAATGAACCCCGGGCCAGAACCCCCGCCCCCCAAGAGCTGTGGGAATTTGTGGGAACCCCTGGCTTCAGTGAATCCTGGGATGAGAGTCTGGGATGAGAGCAGAGGCTCATTCGGACTCTAGCAATGCATGTTCCCGGACGTTTCGTGGAGGTTTTCCTTGGTGGTTCAGATACCGGTCATAGGGCAAGGGCAGGCCCGTCCACGGAGGACTTGGCCAACTGCAGTACCTTCCGAACTGGTCTCCCTGCCCTGCAGTCCTGTCTGCCGACACGGCCAGCAGGTTGCTCTTCCCAGGACATCTCTACCATGATCAACAGTTGCCGATGGCTTCCCACCGCCTCCCCGTCCACACTCCTTGTCCGGCGCCCGAGAACCTCCAGTCTGAAGCTCCCATCCTGTGTTCTCTGTTCCTGCCAAGCGGGTCTGCCTTGTTCCCTGGACATTCTTCCCTCACATCCTCTCCACCTCCACCAGGCCGACCGTCTATCAAGTCCAAGTCAAGCCTTCCTCCTCCTGGCTGTCCCAGGGTCGATTACAACTTCTAACGTCCCTTACATTTAATGTCTGTATCACAGTGCACTTGGCATATGCCAGCCTAGAAGATTTATCAGATTAAGTGACTATAACTTTGAAGCAATAGCTATTCTCAAACTAGATGGGAAATCATGTCAGGCAAAGACCTTGCCAATACCTTGCCCATAAGATTATGAACAACCCAACCGGATTGGCTCAGTCGTTGAGCATTGACCTGTGAACCAGGAGGTCATGGTTTGATTCCCGGTCAGGGCACATACCCAGGTTGTGGGCTCGATCCCCTGTGTGGAGCGTGCAGGAGGCAGCTGACCAGTGATTCTTTCTCATCATCGATGTTTCTATCTCCCTCACCCTTCCTCCCTGAAATCAATAAAAATGTTTTTTTTTAAAAAGTACAAATAGTTGGAAGAGCACACTCAAATTAAGGCGAACTCCAAAGCCCTGTCTACACTTCCACCTCCACCCACTCATGTCCACCAGCCAAAGGAATGCCAACGGCTAATGTCCGGCGATTTCCCTCACGCAGCAGCACCCACTTCTACCTGGGCAGGGACCCCGGGGTGCTTACATGCTTCTCGGGACGTCGGGTGCCTACTTTCCCTTCTCTGTGGGAGTATTTTGTGAGGCGTGTCTGCATCTTGAGATGCTGAGCAACCCAGCCTAAGAGAGGTCTTTCCCTTTGCTGCCTGTGCACCAAACCTCAAGTTCCCACGGTCTATCTTTTTTTATTCTTGGTCCTGCGAGTGTCTGTCTGGGGTGCCTGGGCTATGGAGGCAGGGAGGATGGTAGGGGAAAACCTGTAGAGACCCCCTGGACCACCTGCAATGAGAAAGGTCTGTGCCATGGGCTGTGTGAATAACACGGAATGGGGACGTTTTCTCCATCTTCCTTAACGATCATTCAGAAAGGTTACTGAACAAGTGTTGCTAGGCAATAGGACTTGCCTGAGGAGGGGGGGTGGGGGATTATGCTAAATCAGGGATATGGATCCTGGGGGGAAAATCAACTTAATTCTACGAAGTCAGCTGGTAACTAAACAAAATGGACTTGTGCCCCCAGCGTCTCGTTTGGGGGAAGGTGAGGAATGGCCTAATACTGCAGCCCAGGCAGCTGCTACAAGGCAGACTAATTTCATGAATTCACTGCACGAGGCTAGTCTTGCCCACTGGCTCATACCTGTGAGACGAGGTGTCACGGGAGGAGTTACATTATAAAGCAGGGGCAGCTCGGGCACCAGTCATTGAGGCAGAGAGAAAGGGAAGACGATGGAGCAATGTAGAGAGTTTATAGCCATCTGTAATCTGAATCAACATTCAGTGGGCATGCGCCTGCTTTTCACGCTCACATGCAAACCAAAATTTGGAAAAAGGTGGGCACTCAGGTTTTCTCAAATAAATTCAAGTCCCACCCACATAGGAGAACAGTTTCCAGTCACTGATTTAGACCAGGAGTAACGATGGAGCGGTTTCTTAAATCCGCTGGTGGGGGAAGAGGGGAGACGCAGGTACATTTAAGACATATATGTTTTTCCTTTAAAAAATATTGTTATTGATTTCAGAGAGAAAGAGAGGGATAGAAACATCAACGATGAGAGAGAATCATTGATCAGCTGCACCCCCCACACTAGGGATCGAGCCCGAAACCCAGGCATGTGCCCTGACTGGGAATCGAACCGTGACCTCCTGGTTCATAGGTTGACATTCAACCACTGAGCCACACCGGCTGGGCTCAAGCACATTTCTAAGCCAGCCGATGGTCCCACAGTTCTAACATACACTGGAACAACACTCAATTTCTTAGAAATGCGTCATTCTGGAAGAGTTGGGAGTTTTCCAGCTTGCACTGGGGTTTGCCGAGCAACACCCGCCGGGCCCTTGCTGGTGTTGTCTAAGGAGAAATCTGTCTGGGACCGGAATCCGCTCTGTGCTCCACAGGCACGAGGTGAGGTCTGTGTGCCTCGTGGGTGCACAGGAGCCAGGCGCTAAGCCAGTATCAAACACTGTGCAGGATCTGAACTTGATTGCATGCTTTCTCCTTTAGCTTCTGAAGCAAGTGCCCATCGGGACCGTGCGTGGGAAGGGAAATCCCATCACATGCTGCAACGCTTCCGTGGACCTGGAATATTGCACCGCCTCTGAAATCCTTTCCCATTCCAGTGTGTTGATCAACCCGACCCCATCAGCTCAGACTTCCTAACCCCAGGCTCCTTCATGGAAGGCAGGTGCTCTTACCTAATCAGGGCATGAGTGGCTGGGAGGGAGGCCACAGTGAAGATATGCATGCAGGGCACATGCAAATGAGGGGGGAGGGGCGGAGTCAGCTTCCTCAAGGAGGAAAAGTTAGATGGAGACAAATGGTCTTAGACGGGTGGGGAGCAGGTAGAGGCATCACATGCTTCCCAGTTGGGGACACTGTCCTTGGCAGCAGCTCAGTAGACAGGGACCCACAGAAGTGGGCAAGGCATGACCTCAAGGGAAGGGATCCCTGAAGGTTAGTGACCATTGTCTGAAACAGGTTGTGAAGGTCAACTACCAGAATAGCTGCATACGATGGGCAGTTCTTAGAACAGGTGTTCTGGAGAACAAAGTCCATTTTCTTCCCCTTTCCTTCCCTCCCTCCCTCCCTACCTCCGTCCCTCCCTTCCTATCTATCTATCTATCTATTATCTATCTATCTATCTATCTATCTATCTATCTATCTATCTATCTATCTATCATCTATTGAGGCTTACAAAGCAAAGGAAAGGAGACCATCCCCAGACTGGCAAGTTGCGTATCAGCCCGGGGACTTTCATGCTGAAATAAGATAAAGAACAGTTTTTGACTTTTCATCTACTTGAACTGTACCAGCTTCAATGGAATCCGAGGCAACACCCAAAGAAACAAAATAATTCTTTCTTAAATGGCTATAAGAAGAAATGGATGACTAAACAATACAGAAACATGAGAAAAGTACCCAACTGGCCCGGCTGGCGTGGCTCAGTGGTTGAGCATCAACCTATGAACCAGGGGGTCCCGGTTCAAATCCCGGTCAGGACACATGCCCAGGTTGCGGGCTCGATCCCCAGTGTGGAGGGTGCGGGAGCAGCCAATCAATGGTTCCCTCTCATCATTGATGTTTCTCTTTCTCCCTCTCATTTCCTCTCTCTGAAATCAATAGAAATATTTTTTAAAAAGTACCCAACTGTACGTAGGTGTTACTTCTCTGGCTCTTGGAGCTTTACTATGATCGTATGTTAATTACGGATTCACTTAACGTGTGCGTGTGTGTGTGTGTGTGTGTGTGTGTGTGTGTGTGAAGGAAGACCTGCAGCTTAGCAGGAAACAGCAAGCAAACAGGGTTCCATTTCTCCCCATGGACCACGGTAAGGGAAGCCCTGCCGTTGGGTCTGAAAGGGCGTAGCCGAGGCTTCATCATGAAGCACTGTCCCCTCACTGTCCCCTCCTCCCAAGGCCGTCACATCCCACCCTTGTGAGGGACCAGGGCCACTGTGGAGCTTTAATTTATTTATTTTAAAAAATTAATTAGTTAGTCGTCACCTGAGGATATTCTTTCCATTGATTTTGTAGAGAGAATGGAAAGGGGAGAGAGAAAAAAACAAACACATTGACTCACATTGATTGGTTGTCTCCCACTCATGCTCTAACTGAGGCTGGGGATCAAACCTGCAACCGAGGTACATGCCGTTGGCCGGGAATTAAACCCGAGATCCTTGGGTCCACAGGCCGGCGCTCTAACCACTGAGAAAACAGGCCAGCGCCACTGTGGAGCTTTTAAACAACACAGACACTCAGCAGCTCTTCCGCGTTCATCAGAGGCACTGGACATGGGGCCTGGCCCTGTATTTTGTTTCTCGTTGGGTTTTTGTTTAATAAAAGGGGACAGAGCCTTCTCACACACACACTCGTGGTGGGCATTTGAACTAGCACCGTTCTTTTGGAGCCTGCACCCTTTTATCCGGCATCTAGGAATTCCACATCTAAGGATTTAAATTTTAGATATGCTGTGCAAATCTACAAAGAATGGCATCCAAGGCTGAAAACAAGCTAAAGGTGCTTGTTAAATAGATTATGGCACATCCAGACAATAGGATTTCATGAAGCTGTACTCATAGGAAAACGTCCAAAAGATATTATATAAAAAAGGCAAGTTGCATGACATTATGTAGAATGTATATTCATACATTACCACATTCCTATGTACATTCTATACATATGGTCATTGTAACATAAATAAAGTCAGAACTGTACATTTTACTAAATATATATATGCTTATATACACAAAGAAAATGTCTGGAAGAGTATCCAAGAAACCATTAATAGTTAAGTCTGTGAGTGGGATATTGGCACTCAAGCGGTACTGTGCACTCAGTTCTGACTTTATTTTAAAACTAGTGGCCCAGTGCATGAAATTCGTGCACATTAAAAGGGAATTAGAGGAAATATTTTAATATTGCTATTTGCCCTTTCTCTATAATAGAAGTGTAAGAGATGAAAGAAGATTAGTAATATGTATACGAAAATCTCCCTCCTGTCCGAGTCTGGGGCGTGCCACAGGGCCCAGAGTCAAGTCCCCGCCCACCCGCGTGTGGCTCGAAATCGTGTGAGACCCAGACCCAGCCAGCCCCATCCCTGTCAAGCCCCGCAGGGGAGTGGGGCGCAGCCTCAGGTCCCCCGTCAGGCCCCGTGGGCAGGGGGCATGGCCTCAGGTCCCCCAGTCCCCGTGCAAGGACGCGAGGGCGTGATGACCATTTGCATATTAGCTCTTAGATCAGTGATGGCGAACCTTTTGAGCTCGGCGTGTCAGCATTTTGAAAAACCCTAATTTAACTCTGGTGCCGTGTCACATACAGAAATTTTTTGATATCTGCAACCATAGTAAAACAAAGATTTATATTTTTGATATTTATTTTATATATTTAAATGCCATTTGACAAAGAAAAATCAACCAAAAAAATGAGTTCGCGTGTCATAGGTTCGCCATCACTGTCTTAGATGATCATATACTACATTCACAATGAACTATTTTTGGGTAATTTTTTCCTCAAAAAGGAAAAGATCCACTGGTGATTCTCACGTGAGGCCCTGGTTGAGGTCCGGAGGAAGTCGCTAGCCCTGGGGATGTCAGCAGCTCATACACTCAGGCTGGTAAGGAAACGCACCACCCACACAGGAGGGGAGTTTTCACATGTCATACCTCTAAGTTGCCAGAAGGTGGCGGGCCAGAGGAAATCACCCCGCGCTTCAGCCCAAACTTGTCAAAACCAATTTTTCATCAGCCCAAGTCCTTGCGCTACTCTAGTTATTTATACCCAAAGCATGCTTTGTTGAAGTTAGAAAGGGAAGTTTACACACATTTAAGCCATATACTTTTTTTTTTCTCTTCATAGAAACCCAGGGTCATCCAATCTATGAAAATACAGCACTGGGCAGATGTTTCGCTGAGTGGAGTTGGCGATGCTGGCTGGGACCTCCCCGGCCTCCTCCTCGCACCGTTTTCCCTGTTGTCTTTGCTCTGGTTTAGGCATCTCCTTATCTTACTCCAGAGTCAATTCCACAAAGGCGGGCGGCAATCAGCCATGTGGGGTGTCTGTGCTTCCCAACCTGCCCACGCCTGGGGCCCAGCACAAGCCGTGTGAGGCCTAGGGCAGCCCGGGGCAGTGCCATGAGTGTTCCTGCCCTCCCACTAACACTGCTTTTCTTGAAGTGGGTGTGTTGCCACAGCAACTGTCAAGTCCCATCAATTATCTGCCTCTAACCTCCCAATATCTTCTTTAAATATATTACCGCATCTCAGACACGCGGCGCAGCCGCCCTGGGCGTGTGGAGCCCAGCCCCCCCCCCCCCCCCCCCCGGCAGCAAAGCTTCCTTCATCTGGGTCGGAGGGAGCTAGTCACTTGGTAGATGAACACCACACATACTCTTTCTATTCTCTTTCCCCCTCTTTTTATTCTAATCCCATGTCCCTCAACACTGCAAATAATCTGAATTATTTCCTGTGCATAGTTAATGGCAAAGAACTCTTCATGTCAGTCAAGAAAGACCTCAGTGAGTCACTTAAATGGATGCTCCCTATCAATACAATTTTTGCTCATTCTTCAAGACACAGCTCATCATCGCCTCTGACCTTCCCGCTACATCTCATTCAGAGCAGATCATTCTGGCCTTCCTGGTTCCACCTGGTACATACCCAATGTACTCTTTTAAAAAATATATATTTATTGATTTCAGAAAGGAAGGGAGGAGAGAGAGATAGAAATATCAATGATGAGAGAGAATCATCGATGGGCTGCCTCCTGCATGCTCCACAATGGGGACTGAACCCGTAACCCGGGCATGTGCCCTGACTGGGAATCAAACCGTGACCTCCTGGTTCATAGGTTGACGCACAACCACTGAACCACACCTGCCAGGCCCCAAACACTCTTATTTATCTGTCTCTTTGCAATTGGTAAGCTTCTCGTTTTTAAGGGCTGGCCTCTTCCTTCTATCTGAATTCCCAACATTTAGTTCAGTGTCTGGTAAACAGTTGGCCCTCAGTCAGTGTCTGCTGACCAAATGGATAAATGCACTCCCAAACCAACGTCTGTCTGTCGGTGGTTCTCCGTTACTTTTTATTGTTGTTAAATAGCTAGGACAATGACGCGATGACCATGTCTGAGTCCGGGCCCTGAGATTTTCCCACCATCCTCTTTTTGGTTCTTGTTTTTCAGATCCAAGAGGTGTGTCTAAAGGGAGGCCTCTCCATCTGGGGCGGGGCAGTGCAGCCCGCAAGGGGAGCCGTCACACTCCCCGAGTCCTCAGCGGGCAGCCGGCATCTGGCCACGCCTGGGAGAAGAGGCACGTCCTCACACAGACCTATGTTTGCCTTCCAGACCGCTGATGCCTCTCGCACAACGTGCCTCGGACGCAGGAAGGGGAAGGGGACTCGTGTTCACCCAGTGCCCTGGGCTGACGACGCTTCACACACCCGCTCCCAAGACCACCTTCTCCCCGGCTTCAAATCTGTGAGGAGCTCGCGCCAAGCATGTCTCTGAAAGGCACAGGGAGGTGAACCCTGAGTGAGCTCCTCCGACTCCCTCCGTTCATCCAACGGATGGCCAAATGCGGAGCTGATGGCCGGCCTGTCCATAAAATCATGCATGCTTTAAAAAAAATTCCTATGCTTTTATTGATTTTGAGGGCATGAGGAAGGGAGAGAGAGAGGAACATTGATGTGAGAGTATAACATTGATCAGCTGTCTCCTGCACCCCCCCCCTAGCCGCCCAGGGCATGGAGCCTGCAAACCAGGATGTGCCCTGACTGGGATTCAAACCGGCAACCTTCCGGGGCACAGGACAATGCCCAACCAGCTGAGCCACACTGGCTAGGGCTGGGAGAGGCTTTCTCTTCAGAGAAAACTTGGTGCGCATGGTGGAGTGCCCGGTTCTTAGGATTTCACGTTGGGAGAGAAAGCACATGGTGGCCACAGGTGTTCTTGAAAAACAAGAACAAAAAAGAGGATGGTAGGAAAATCTCAGGGCCCGGACCACCATGCAGGACAGCCTTGCTACCGGTGCCCCCGTCAGCTGCGGCCCTCGGGGCAGCCGGTGTCCCAGCACACGGCTGAGGCCTTCGGGCGCTCCAGGCCCTTCCTTTGAGGTCGGCTTTGTGCCTCTGTGTGTTTCTTTGGCCCCGAGGAAAGGTCACTCTGGTGCGGATTCTCCCAGGGCTAAGGAATACTCCTCCCACATTCCACGGGAAACACCCCCGAACCTGTGCAAAGAGCTGCCTGCCCGCCCCCGACGAAGTGCAACCACAGGGGACGCAGCATTCTACTGAGGGAGGCGGCCTTGCCTTCTAACTACATGCACAACAGGCGCGTTGATTCCTACAGGGAGCGATGAAGACCTCGGAAAACAGACTTGGAATATCACCGTTCAGCCTTATGAGTTAGTGAATACATTTCTCTTTTATTTTATTTATTTCTAAAATATATGTTTTTATTGATTTCAGAGAGGAAGGGAGAGGGAGAGAGAGAGAAACACCAACGATGAGAGAGAACCACTGATCGGCTGCCTCCTGCATGCCCCCTGTTGGGAATCAAGCCCGCAACCTGGGCATGTGCCATGACTGGGAATCCAACCATGACCTCCTGGTTCATACATAGGTTGACGCTCGACCACGGGGCCACACTGGCCGGGCCATTTCTCTATTTTAAAAGTTGCTCAGGACCTTAATTGGCCTATAATGTTTAAATTCATAAATAAATAAATGTATATATGGATATATATGGATATATATGGTGAATATGCCAAATTGCTAACCTGGGTGGTAGGAAGAAGGGCACGTGCTATGTATTTTTATTTTTTATATTTTAAATCTTTCTCAATATGATTTTCGAACGCCTCAGTGGTCTGAATAATTTTCTGCCCGCTTCTGTCTGAGGCCTCGGTGTCTGGCTGGCAGGAGGGATGGGTCCCCCTATAGATGGCTACACTGAGACGCAGGAAATGAAGAGCAGCAGCGCGTGGGAAGGGCCAGACCCTCCGGGTGCCGCCAGGAGGTCCGCAGGGTTTCCCCAGGTGTGGGCACACAGCGCGGAGGGGCTTAGGGTGAGCTCTGCCCGGGGACTGAGGACACAAATCCCCGGATCAGCCCGTCCCAGCGCCTGGCCTGCTGCTACCCGCGCAGCAAGCCCGAGGGCAGGCCCACCAGCAGCATAGCCTCGGCGGGGGTTATGCGCAGGGTGTGGGCCTTGGGAGCCCTGCCCTCCTCCCAGGGTAGGGCCGTGCCCGTTTCAGTAGCCCCACCTCTGGCTGGCACGGGCAGGAGTGCCATTGCATAAGCCTGCACTCCAAAAAGCCACATGGAGACGCAACTCCCGCCTCTGCCAGCCAAACCAAAGGAACCCGGCGTTTCTTATGGGCATCCCCCCCGCTCCCCCACCCCCGCCCACCACGCACACACACACCTAGGACGTTCTCTACGCACTCAGTGAAAGTCCCACTTAAGGTGTGAGATGAGTTTTAAGAACTTTTACAGGTGATCCTAGAACATGGTACCAATTTCCAGTTCCATCCCTGTCACCAAGGCTGGAAAAAAGGGTGGGGGGAGTTGTGTCAAGATCCATCTGTATTTCTTTGTATTTCTTTGTGTGTGTGTGTGTGTGTGTTTAAAATATTTTCATTGATTTCAGGGAGAGGGAGAGAAACATCAATGAGAGAGAATCGGTTAACAGCTGCCTCCTGCACGCCCCCTATTGGGGATCGAGCCCGAAACACCGGCTGGGCTAGATGCACCTGTGTTTGTACGCACCTAATCCTTTTGTCTGAAAACACCCTTCCTCCTTGACTATTAACAACCGATCAGAAAACAGGGAAATGTTCATGTGGGAGAGCAGCTCACTGAAGCCTCAGGAGCCCTGACCCGTCCCACTTCAGCAGGGGCCTGTCTGCACTTCGCCTCCTGAGACCACCCAGCCCCAAAGCTCGTCCCGCCATCACGACCCTTGGCAAAGATGCACCGCGTTGAAGACATCAGGTGGCACAGGAAGTCTTTCAAAATCAATACTGCCCGGCTGCCGGCGTGTTTGAGCATCGGCCTGTGAACAAGGGGATCACAGGTCCGTTCCTGGTCAGAGCACATGCTCAGGTGGCGTGCGGGCTCGATCCCCAGTGTGGGGCGTGTAGGAGGCAGCTGATCAATGATTCTCTCTCATCATGGATGTTTCTATCTCTCTCTCTTTCCCTCTCCTTTCCTCTCTCTGAAATCAATGAAAATATATTTTTAAAAATCAATACTAATGAAAGTAAGGTCCTTGTCATTTCACTCACCCGATACGCCCTTTGCGACAGCATGGATGGAGCTATGGAGTGTTATGCTCAGTGACGTAAGCCAGTGAGAGAAAGACAAGAACCATACGATTTCACTCACAGGTGGGATCTAATGAACAGAATCAACCAACTAACAAAATAGAAACAGACTCATAGGTACAGAGAACAGACTGACCGCTGTCAGAGGGAAGGGGGCTACTCACAGACTCAGACAACAGCATGCTGATTACCAGAGGGAAGAGGGGGAGGGGGAGGTGGGAGAGGGTAAAGGGGGCAAATGGTGATGGAAGGAGACATGCCTAGGGGTGGAAAACACACAATAAATATACAGACGTGGTACTATAGAATTGCACACCTGAAATCTATGTAATTTTTAAAAAATATATCTTTATTGATTTCAGAGAGGAAGGGAGAAGGGAGAGAGAGATGGAAACATCAAGGATGAGAGAGAATCATTGATTGGCTGCCCCCTACTAGGGATTGAGCCCCCAACCTGGGCATGTGCCCTTAATTGGAAGCGAACCTGAGACCCTTCGGTCCGCAGGCCGACGCTCTACTTACTGAGCCAAACCAGCTAGGGCTTATATAATTTTACTAACCAATGTCACCCAAATAAATGCAATAACAAATGCTAAGTAAGTACCCACCGTAGCATAGCGCATGTGCGTAGTGCTGGATAGAAGCCTCCTCAGTCCCTGCCTCTGAGAAACCTCCCAGTGAGGTGCGGAGAGCCAGCGGGCAGCTACCGAGACGGGAGCACCCAGAGGGGCAGTTCCCCGCCTTCACCGGTTTTATGCAAAATGACAAGATCCTGCTGCGTGAAAGTACTCACACTGGCAGGAGGACTGGCCCAACTCAGGCCCAACCACGGAACATACTGATTTTCCAAGTAGGCCAGACACAGTGAATGCTGCACGCTAACGGTCTGCACGCTAACTGACGCTGTACAAAGACATCAGTTAGTTATAAAATGAAATTGCACCCCCTGGACTCTTCCCCAACGGAGGGCAGGGGCACAGGCCTCGAGGTGTTGTCTCGCCAGGCGGCAAATGGCCACCAGCCAGGGCTGACCTATTAACCGTGGCTCAGACACGACGAGGATAATGCACCATGGAGACCGGATGCCCGAGGCTGACAACAGACCATCTCAATCATCCGCCAGAGCTCCTGTCCCTCAAGAAAGAAAACCTGCCCAGCCGGCGTGGCTCAGTGGTAGAGCATCGACCTAGGAACCAGGAGGTCACGATTTGATTGCTGGTCAGGCCACATGCCCAGGTTGAGGGCTGGACCACTGGGGGTCATGCAGGAGGCAGCAGATCAATGATTCTCTCATCACTGATGTTTCTATCTCTCTCTCCCTCTCCCTTCCTCTCTGAAATCAATGAAAATATATTTTTAAAAAGAAAAGAAAATGTGCCCCCCCCCCAAAAGTACCAATCTGGCGGATAAGGGTAAGGGGAACAGAGTTTCAAACAAAGTTCTGAACTTCAACCCTGTCTCTGTCCTTTCTGGAGACCGCTCTGACCCAGCAGGACGACTTTCACCCCTCCATAACTTTAGCTAACCTCCCCAGGGATGACTAATGAGATTGCAACAGCGTTAGGCTGGGAAGTAGCACTTTTCCCCCCTCCTCCTGCCCGCCCCCCCCCCCCCCCCCCCCCGCCACACACACGGAGCCTGTGTATCTCCCGGCCATGTGACAACTTGGCATTATTTTTTTAAAGCTAATTACCAGCAGGCTTTTGAGGCAGGTGGGATGGGTTTCTGTCACCTCCCTAAGCAGAGCAGGCAACAGCATACCAGGTGACAGACAGGAATCTGCATCCCAGCCCCTGAGGGACTGGGCAGCCTGGCCACGGTGGGGGCCTCCGGGGGCGGCCTGTCCCGAGAAGCCGCAGCCTGGCATATGCACTTTGCTGGAAAAACTCCTCTAAATCCTGACTCGTCGCTGCTTGGCTGGGGGGTACTGACAGCAAATGCAACAATCCAAGGCAGTAAACACTAGAATCAGAGTTAGGCTTGGCACTCCGGCGGCCCTGTGGAATCTGTGGGCTGGTGTGATGGGGGAGGAAGCGTTTGTCAATGGTTCTTACAAGAGGGGTCTATTTCGTTGAGAAAAGACAAGTCAGTATTGTTCCCATCAATCTTTGTTTTCTAACCATCCTGACCTTTCCTAAGCAGGGTTTAAAATGCTAAAATCAACTTTATTTCCAACCCCGAGCCCAGCTTCAGGCAGCCACCTGCAAAGGGCTGAGTATGAGGAAAACCGGAGGAAGTAAACCAGGCCACCTCCTCCTTCCGAAACGAGATTCTTGTTTTCCTGAAGGCGAACCGATCAGCTGGGTCCCTGAGAAAAGGGAGATGGAGAAGGGAGCAGGGCTGGAGAGGCCACTACCAAATGGCCAGAGAAATAAAAACAGGCCGGCAAGGGAAAGCTGAATGGGAGAGTCGCGTGTTTGTTTGCACAGTCTGCCATTGCAGGAGGCTCGCCGGAGTTCCTTCCTCCCAGGCCTGGCCTCGGACCAGCATCTGAAAAGTCTTAGATCTTTGGAAAGAGAGGTTTGGACCACAGCGTTGTTTTATCTGGGAGGGGAACTCGTTTACTCAAGAGCTCCAGGACTTTGGTTTTGATGTTATTACCTTGGCCGGAGTTTCTCTGTCCTGAGCGGGCGGTCCTGGGTGTGTTTACTCATTTCGCACGGGAAACGGGAGAGGCTGGAGGGAGGGAGGGAGGGAGGGAGGGAGGGAGGGAGGCGGGGGCTCTGCAGAGGAGGCTGCCACAGGAGCCGGAGCTGGATCACCTTCTGACTGGGCACCTTGCAGGCGACGATGGGAAAAGGTCGGGTGGCTTGCAGAGGTCCCATCTCTCGACACTCGGGAGAGGGAAACAACACTTCTCCGACTTACTCCCCAAATAGACGCCGCCGCGGATGTTCTGCCAGGAGCGATGCGAAAGCGTGTTCCAAAGTGAAATGTAAGCTTGGCCCGGTGCCCGGCGCGCGGCTGTGTTTTGCACAGAGAGCTGCAGGCTGGCGTAGCCGGGGAGCACATTGCTCGCCACGTGCCTGCGAGAGCCAGGCAGTCCAGGCAGATCCTCTGTGCTAATAGAATAGACTGTACGCACCGGCAGCCCTGGGAGAACGTGAGCCAGCGAGAAGGACCCGAGGGAACCCCTGGCCCTGGCCGGGAAGGGACCGCAGAGGCCTCACGCTCGGCTGTGTCGAGGCCAGGCGTTCCCGGCCCGCCAGATGCAAAGGCAGAACAGAGGGGGAGAGGAAAAGACATGTCCCTGGCTCGGGCGGACGCTGCTTCAGACATAAAAATAACCCGTGGAGCATGATCCCACGCGAGCGTGCGTTCCTTCTCGCAGCCCGTGGACCGAATCCTTCGTGCGCACTTTCTCGGGATTGGCAGCAAACCCGGGACCCAGGGAACCTTCCTCACAACCCTGAGATCACTCCCAGAGTGCAGCAGTCGGAGCGAGCCCTAGGTTCAACTGCGTGCATTCTGGTCTGGTGGGAGGTGTGGCAAATTCGCCTATTTCTACTCCCTCATCCCACGGGGGCCTGGCAGTCAACTTTCTGTGAACCCATGCAGCCACGGGGAGGGGCTCAGAGCAGTAATCACGTGGGGCGGCCTGGGCCGCCAGGAGCTTGCTTTGTAGGCAACGCCTGCCTCGTTGCCACGGGGCCGTGGCCTCCTCTGCCCTCAGGAGGGACCCGCTGCTCAGCGTCTCCAGCCTGTCAATCCGCACTTGGGGGTGTGGTGCGGGGGGTCCACGGGCTGGGGAGGAAAGGAGAGCTGCTGCCCTGCTCCTGGGGCTTCCTTCAACATATTAATCACTAACTCTCGCATTCCCTATGTCCTCCAGCCGACACCATCTTCCCAACTTGGGAAGTGTATTGGGCCCAAAAGGTGCCCGGGGCAGAGTACCAGGACCCGGTGGGGCTTCGGAACCTCTTAAGGACTATGCTGGGGATTGCAGGGCTTCATGGGCCAACGGGCTCCTCTGGTTGAAGGGAGTGGAAAGTTCTAGAAGACACTGCACCTCTGCTCCCTGACCAGGGGCAGGCAATCAGCCCAAACCAGCTAATTACGGAGCAGGGGCACCTCCCAGGCCCAGGCGAGCCCTCTCCAGGGTTAATCTGCAAACCGGTTAACCGGCCTTGGCATAATGGAAAGTTAATCCGATGCAGAGCTCAGGTGCAGCCAGGGGAAACGGGAGGAAACCGCAGAAGCAGCGGAAGTCAGGTCCACTCCCCGTGAGAGACTGTCCACAGACCCCGTGTAACCTCGAGCCCACTGCCCCGCTCTGCACCACGCCCACCCAGACCCACTCCTTGTCACGGCCACCTGGATGCCAGGGAGCACATAGTAAGTGCTCAGTAAAATGCCACTGTTATCTTCCCACTGGTGCAGTTCCTGGATTTAAGCCGCGGCGGCCTCCGGGGCATCTGGCTGGCTGTGGGCAGCGTGTTGGGGGAGCTGTGAGAAGCACCAGGCCCCCCCTCCTCAAGCGCTCTTGACAGGAAGGGGCATCTGAAGAGTACACACACCACCGGGAGAGCAGCTCCGCATGAGCACATTCCCAAGGTGAAGAGAAGCTGCCTTCAGAACATCGGGCCGTCAGCCTGGGTCCCTGAAGGCCATCTCCAGCCCTGAGCAGACTGGTACACCCCCCAGGGCCTCTCGAAGGAGGTGGTGACACTTCTGTCTTAAACAGCAAGGCTCACAGGGCACTGAGTGGGGGTGGGAGGGAGAAGGGGACAGCCACCTACTCCTTCCAAGGGCAGGGTTTCCAGGGAATCCGCAGCCGTGACCGCTGGCCACGGCCACCAGGCTCTGTGGTTTGTGGCTGGAGCAGCGAGCCCCCAGCCTGTGTGCTGCCGGCCCCACGGGGATGCGACGGGCACTGCTGGAATTACAGCCTCCGCCAACCTCGCACTTCCTGTCCTGTGACCAGGGAGCGGAATCAATAGACCGCCCTTCTTCCACTCTCTCTGTCAAGGTAACGAGGATAAGCCTCCCTCAGAGAGCAAAACAGCACGTGCCCGGGGCTGGAAAAACACGTCTCCAGGACACAGGAAGGAGCACTGGCCCGCGTCCCTGACCTTGTGCCCAGGGAAGGACAAGTCCTGGAGGATCCTCGCAGCCTGCTCTGTCAGGGCAGCCCGCACCCCGGCACGGAGGTGGTCCCTCTGTGCCCAGACCCAGCCTCCGTCGGACAAGATGACAATCTGAGCACCTAGAGTCCATCGACGAGCCGTGGGGGAGCGGGGCTGGTCCTACAGACCTGCCAGCAGCCACCCAGAGGCGCAGCCCAGGTGCACAGCTGGCCACGCCCTTCCAGAGAAGCTCTCATCAGAAGACTGAGCGGGGGGCCTTGGGGTCTTCCTTTTCTTGTTTAAAATTATTTTGTCTGGCTCACAAACCACTGCTACAGTATCCAAGCCTTGGGGCGATGATTCCCCCGGATAACTTGGTTTCAGGGCTCCCTGGAAGGCTGGACACCAGCCAGAAGCCAGTGGCTCCCATTCAGAACGAAGACCATTTTAAAAGAAATAACTACATTTAATGCTGTTGCATTTCTCCCCCAAAAGGTGTCAGATGTCTTTTGCTTTGCAGCTTAAGTTTTTTCAATACGTTCTTATTGATTTCAGAGAAAGGTCGGGAGAGAGAGAGAAAAACATCAATGATGAGAGAGAATCACTGATCGGATGCCTCCTGCACGCCCCCTACTGGGGATCGAGCCTGCAACCCGGGCATGTGCCCTGACAAGGAATGGAACTGTGATCTCTTGGCTCCTGGGTCAATGCTCAACCGCTGAGCCACACCAGCCGGGCCCCAGATTATACTTTGATTGGACTTTTATTTGGCCAATTTTTGAAGAGGCTATCTTATTTGACATTATGACACACTGGTAAGTGAGAAGGACACAGGCTGTTCCCACCTTACGGGTGAAGAAGTAAAACCTGGACAGGCGGATGACTTGCTTAGGGTTATGCTTCTAATGAGCAGCTTCGCTGGGACTGTAATGTCCCAGTGGATCCGGGGAGCACCATGGACCTCACGAGGACTCAGCCCAGCGACTCAGAAAGCTGGAAGTGCGACTCCAAAGACTGAACTACAGGTATATCTTAGAAAAGCGTCTTTAAACACCAGATTTCCACTCGGAATTAAAGCTGGCTGGGTGACAGCTCTGCCCAGGCCCAGACCCAGGTCGGCTCACTGGTTAGCCCACCCAATGTCATTTAACCCCCAGGACGTCCTGTGCAACAGGCTGCCGTGTTCCAGGGGAGAAAATGAGGGGTGCAGAGTGTACGTGACTTGTCCGGGTATCCTGGCTTCTCAGGAGACCTCCGACTCCAAACCCAACCTAGTTGAGTGCCTGAGGGCCTGACAGTGACGTGCTGGTGCTATTAGGACTGCGTTTCTCTGAATATCCTCGTGAAAGCTTGCTATTTCTGCCTTGAGAATGATTTCATCCTGATCTCCATGGTTTTTGGCCACTGAGATATGCCCACATGTATTTTAAGCTGCCTGTAATCAGAAGGGAGAGCTGGGGAAGGAAAGAGAACACACACTTTGGCAATGCAGCCACCACTCAGTCTCCTGGGAGCAGACTCAATTCCCAAACCAGCATCGTTTCTAATGTGAGTTGATGTCCTGCAGCCTCTTACAGCCAATGCTTAGCACCATCCCCGCTTTCACACCCCATGGGTACCGCTATGATGTCATATGCATTTCGCTGATTTAAAGTTAGGAGCACGGTGTGTGTGCACTCTCTTATAAAACTCAGAGACATTTGATTGGATGTAAAAATACACTGAGGGAGCTTTAGCTAGGTTCGAACCTCCCTCTTGAGAGGAGAAAATTTTGCCTAGTTTGATGCTGTCCTTAACGCTGGGCTGGTGTACCTTCAAAAGCTCTAACCCACCTCACCCATATGGACATCACATAACAGACTGTATCAAGACCATTGCCAAGAACTCCTCATCTCTCATCTGGTTGGGAAACTGTCATGTCAGGTTCAAACCAATTCTTAACTAAACAACTTTCAGTTATCCCCTCTGTGTAAAAACTATCTTCACACTTGTCTTCCAGAGAGGAAGGGAGAGGGAGAGAGAGATAGAAACATCATTGATGAAAGAGAATCATGGATCAACTGCCTCCTGCATGCTCCATTGGGGATGGAGCCCACAACCCGGGCACGTGCCCTGACTGAGAATCCAACCATGTCCTCCTGGTTCACAGGTGCAACCACTGAGCCACACCAGCCTGGGCCAAATAATTTACTTTTGTTTCCTCAGTTTCCTCCTGGTTCCATTCCACTCTGACGGAAGGCTCCACTTTCCCACCTGGAGACCGCCCTGCCACGTTTCCTTCTTGCAGGGAGAGTCAAGAAGAAAGTGAGAGAATGACATGAGGGTATTGACCACCATCCTGTTGTGTGTTTTTTTTCTCTAGTAAAAGCCTCCTTCATCAATTCAAGGCCACGGCATAATGACTCCACTCTAAGGCGACTTAAGTCTCCTGTTCCAGGGCTCAGGGCAGGTGGAGTTTAGCTGTTGGCCACGCTCCTTAGCACTCTGCCCGTCTTGGGTACGGCGAGCTCCGCTCCGGGTAATCTGATTACTGCCCAGCCAGATGATCTTGTTCATCTGGTTTACAGCATGGGCTCCCATTGGTCAGGGCCTGGTGGCATCCTTCCCCAAGCAAGCTTTGGCTTTTCCCATTCGATCCAATTCAAGAGGCATTTATTGCGCATGAATGAACAGCCTTGCTTAACTCTTTCCATTCAGGGCAGCAGCACTTACAGAGCAGTGCAGAGATTTCCCTTGTCGGCCCCCCTGTCCACGCCTGGGTTTCTCAGCAAAGACATCCAGGCGAACTGCTACTCAGAGCTAATTAGGAAAGAAAGCGCTGCTCTTTCCCACTCAAGGAGGTTCTGCCAAAGCATTTATTTCTGCTGATCCATTTATGCAACCCCACTTCCTGAGAGAACACTTTGTCACAGATGATTTAGTGTGGAGGCTCCCTCGAGCATCTCTCTGTAGCATGCACTCATTGCTTTCAGGAATCTCGGGTCTCCCCGGCAAGATTGGAGAGGGAAGTGGGTTTAATTAGCCATGAGCCGTCTCTGATGATAAGGCCCCAGATTCCAAAGCATCTTCCAAAAATCATTCATGGAAAAAAACAAACAAAACAAACACACAAAACAAAACCCTAGATGAAACTTCCAAAAACAAAACTTCTGGGGAACCGTGGGCCTGCTCAGGACGGAACCCGAGAGCGGGTGCCCGGGATGAGTTGGATGGGGAGGGAGCGAGTTGAGACAATAACAGTATTTGGTAAAGTCAGAGAAGGAGGGAGACATTTCAGGAACCTTCCCATGAAGTCATGGAGTGTGTATCCACCAGAAGCCAACTGGACAGAAACAGGACTGTGTGGTTTTCCCCCAACAGACACTCGACTCTGCCAACACTCCTGTCACTGTCTGCTCTGCATAGCTGGAGGTGAGATTGCACATGTCCACTGTTACCTGTTCTTTGAGTGAACCGGTCTGGGTCATGACAACTCCCCCGGCGCTCTGTACGCCTGGCTGGCTGGCAGAGCCCACTTCAGAGGTACTTGAGCACGTCATGTCATGCCTGGGCCGCTCGGCAGCTCCCACCCTCCCCCAAGAACCTGTGTCCTCCCTCAACGCTCCTTTCCCCAACAGAGAACACTCACACCCCCAGAGCCACCGTATCTCCGAGCGACATACAATTAGTTCCCGTTCCAGGGAAGAAGGAAGCCACACATACAAGGTCGGGACTCAAGAATGCAAAACTGCAATAATGATTCCTTTGTCTCTCAGGAGTAAAATTAATGAGCTGGCCGGAAACGTAGCTAAGTATTTTTAGCTTGATATTCCTGCGGCAGGTTAGTCCTCATAACCAAGGACTATCTGTATCACTGAGGCAGTAACGCCTGCTTTCTCGCTCTCTTTCTCTCATATGGACACGTACACACATCAAAGACACACACACACTCACAGAAATCTGTTCCTTATACTTGTTTGCAAACTTCATGAGCTTTATAAAATAGAAGCATTTGAAAGTGATGAATGTGAATGGGTTGGGGTTTATGGAAATCTATTTCTCTACTCCTGTGAGACCAGGCCTGCTTTCAGGCTTTTAAATTCGGAACCATTCAAATCCCTCACATGGTTTTCTTGCCAAAGAGTGTTTCCCCCAATCACCCAAATTATGGGCTTTATAAGTGAAACCTAAACCCTGTGTTTTTGCATTACTTTGTCTAGATCATTAGAACACTGTGTTTTGGAAAGCTGTTTGATGTTCAGGGCAGAGTATTTATTTTCAAAACAATAATAATAAGGAAGTCCCGGTTTGCCAGAGGAAACTATTGTGAAGTGTCTAAAAATGTTTCCAATCCAACCTTGAACCCAAGGGGAAATGTCCACAGGCCACTTCCATACTCAAAACCCTTCCAGGGCTCCCTGTGGCCTGCTGGACCGGGCTCAGGCGCTGGAGTCTGGCGCTCCCAAAGCTGCCAGCCTGGCTGGCACCCACCTCTCCGGACTCATCTCCCTGCCTCCTCCAGATGAATTTTCTGCACCAGCCAAATTGGATCTACACCTTGTTCCCTAAACACCCTGTGGGCACTCCTGCTTCCACAACTCTGGGGCACCGTGGCCCACTCACCCTTTTGGCTCCTCCACCTCTCAGGCCAGGCCCAGCTGAAGGTCCATCCCTTCCAAGGAGCCTCGCCAGGGGCACTCTTGCCTTGGGCAGTGGCTGCTTCCTGTGAGGTCTGGCAGATCTCATTGTCTGCACGGCTCCCTTATTTATTGCGAAAGTTTTCGCTCACTTTCACTCTCCTCTTTTCAACAAATCCTGGAGGCCAACCTGTACTCACTGTATGGAACCGAGAACATGCTAGTTTGTCCTGTCATTCCTCCTTTTACCTAAACGTTCTATCTTCCCTACTCCATGGCCAACTCCTTGAGACCAGCAGCCAAATCGTGCCCTTGTCTGTTTTCCCCAGGGTGCAGCCCAAAGCCAACGCCACTTCTGGGGACTGTCCACGTGGCTCCTTGCTCCTACCACTTCCCCTGTAGCTTCCTAACCTTCGTGTCATTTACTAGAGAAAAGTTAAGGGAACTGACCTGTGGCAGAGGCTGGCCTCCTGTGTGCCAGCGCCACGCTGGACCCTTCATGCATGTCAGCTCGAGAAAGCTCACACAAACCCGACAAAGATGTTACTCTGCAGACAAGAAAGCGCAGGTTCCGAAAGAGCAAGGACTTGCCCGTTACAGGACCCTTGGGGCAGGAGCACTGTTATTCTGGATGCCTACGTCGTCGGGTCTTGCTGGCCAGCAGGAGGAGGAACTGCAGGAGACCTTTCTCCCTGCCTTCCCCTCCCAGCACCATTCCATGCCTTTCCAGTTATTTATCCCCAAGGCCATTCCACAGCCTTCAGGTACAATGACTGATGCCTATGATTAAAAATGCAACAGCAACGTTGATTGATTGACTGATTGGCAAATGTGCCATGGGGAAATCTAATCAAGAACTTACTTGAACTGCATTTTGTTTGTTTGATTTTTTAATCTCATGAGCGAGGAGGAATGAATGAAGATTCCAGTTAGCGACCCGAGGTGACCTAAACCTCAGAGGCTAAGAGGGGCAGACACGACGTAGGGAGAGAAGCCGAGAGGAGAAGCGTAAATGGCTTGAGCAAAGGCCTTAATCCAGTGGTTCTCAACCTTCTGTCCCTTTAAATACAGCTCCTCATGTTGTGACCCAACCATAAAATTATTTTCGTTGCTACTTCATGACTGTAATGTTGCTACTGTTATGAATCGTAATGTAAATATCTGATATGCAGGATGGTCTGAGGCGACCCCTGTGAAAGGGTCGTTCGACCCCCAAAGGGGTCGCAACCCACAGGTTGAGAACCGCTGCAATTGGCTAGGAAGGGAAAAGCAAGGAGACTCTTTGCTAGGGCCTCCCGTGAGAAATGGGATCAGGTGGTACGAGGATGCCTCCCGCGGCGGCTGTGACTGGCACTTCCTGTGTGTGTGTGCCCGGGCCACACCCAGTGCTCTACGCGCCTTGGCTCACGGGACCTTCCACACGCCCGCGAGGCAGGCCAATGATGGTTCCAAAGTTCCGGATGGGAAAGCAGAAGCTCCAAGTGCTTAAATGACCTGCCGCAGACCCAGGCACACACGGCGGCGTGGGGCGCACAGCCAGCCTGCTTCTTGCCGCATCCTATGCTCTAACAGGTCGCTATATTATTGCCCGGATGCGAACAGTGTCTCCAACGCAGGACATTCTGATGGACCTTGTGAAAGGTGAGCCAGCAGGCACCTCTGTCTTAAGGAACTTTGTTTATTCCAAAACAATGGCTTAGTGGTTTCAGGTCGACATTTGCTGGGACGATTCCAGATATTATGCCAGGTAGTAAATGAAAAATATTCTCACCCATTCCCATCACAGAATCAAATACAGACCCTGTCCCCCTGTCCCTCTCTCACATATTCTTTTCCAATGTTTTATTTGTTTAAAAAAATCTTATTACTTCCCCTACCACCTCCCCTCTTCCCTCTCTTCTCACTGCTGAGACATAAAAAATGACTCCTGGGTAAAAGTGATTAGTGCTGGCTGGCAGCGAGGTTTCGGGGAAAAAAACCTAATAAATCACCGCTGTCTTTTCCTCCTCTGCCTTCTACCTTAGGGTGGCATCAAGGCCTCTATTCTCCCCACCTCCTCAGCCCTTCCCTCTCCTCCACCTCGTTCTGTCTGCACGCTGCTGTTTTTCGAGTCTGGTAGGCACAGTGCTGAACGGGGAAGGCTCTGCCAAGACCCTTGGCAGGAGCCGGCCTACAGGAATCCTGCCCACCACAGTGGCGCGGCGAAGACAGGGCCTCCGGGCAGACGGGCAGGAGAGAGGGCCAAGTTTGGGGTCTGGCTAGGATGCTGGAGAGAGCAGGTTTCCCTGGCATCCGCACTGCCCTCCGGAGCTCAGCTTTCCCATGCCAGGGCCAGCGTTACAATTTCTGGCTGGCTTGCTGCGGTTCGCCTGGGGAGAGAAGCCAGCGTGGGGGAGGGGCGGGAGCCCAGCCAGCAGGCCACCCGGAGTTGGGCGAGCTCCACAGGGCATGGCCACGTGCCTGAAGCACACGGGCAGGCAGGCAGGCCGGCGGCCAGGGTTGCCAGGGCTCTCACGAGAGCTGGGGGCCGGGGAGGAGGGCGGCTGGGCACCGAGCGCGTGGCTGGTTCCACCCTGGCAGATCGGGAGGTGCTCACCCAGAAGTGAGGATGCTGGGTTAGCATCAGGGGAGGGACTTGTTCCAGCCCAGAATGAAGGAGAAAAGTCAAGCAGGCTGCACAGAATATTGGGCATGCTGGGGGAGAAAATGCATGTCCTATTTTTGCAGAGGGAAGGGGACTGGACTCAAATCCCAGATGAGGGGCAGGGGTTGGGAGCACAGTCATTCTCTTCCCTAGGCCATGCCCCTAGCATCACCAGGACAGCTCCCAGCGCGGAGTATCCGTGTGCCACACACCGTGCCATCGTCTGTGGTGTTACCTTACTGAGCCCTGCTGAACCCCAGGGGAGGGGCTAGGTACAGTCTTCATTCTATTGATGAGTCAACCGAGGCTTAAAGAGGTCGAGAAATCGACACAAACGTACAGACAAGGCCAGTGTGGGTCCAGGATGTGAGCCCAAGTCCCTGGGTCCAGAGCCTACGCTTTTTTTTTTCTTTTTAATATAATTTTACTGATTTCAGAGAGGAGGGGAGAGGGAGAGAAACATCCATGATGAGAGAGAATCATGGATCAGCTGCCTCCTGCATGCCCCCTACTGGGGATCGAGCCCACAACCCAGGCATGTGCCCTGACCAGGAATCAAACTGTGACCTCCTGGTTCATAGGTCGATGCTCAACCACTGAACCACCCCAGCCGGGCGCCTATGCTCTTAACAACCGAGTTAGTTGCCTTGCTGTCCATGCCCATCTGAAATACCTCTTGCCAGAGGCCGGGACCACTGTCCTAGGAGCCACAGCACGACAAAGCCAGGAGAACAGGGCAAGCCCATCCCCCACAGTGCTTGGTGGCGAAGACACACTCTTAGAGGAGACAGAGGGAAGTCTGCCTGCCTCCGGGACGAAGCTGACACCCTCCCCTGGGTGACATCCTGGGTCCTGAGGCTCTTCCCCGAGGCACAGCACACAGCCACCTTCCGGCTCCAGGCCACCTGCAGACACCACTATGCTGGTGGGAAAACTTATGAGCCGCTGCACATACGGGGAGGAGAAGCTTCATCTCCAGAGTTTGGGAAAAGCAAGAGAGCGCTGTGCCTGGGCAGGACCTCCCCTCATCCCAGAGCCACCAGCACACAACCTCCTGCCGTCATTACTCAGGCCCATGGCCAGCATTTTCCTTCCAGGCCAAGACCTTCTCGCAAGGCAAGGCCAGCAAAACCACGCCCATTCCGTCTCACATGGGCAACCTGGGTGCTCCCTGATGCTCCCCTCCCTCCATACCCCCCCCCCCACCACCACCACCACATGGAAGGGTTTTCTCATCACCCGTAGCCGGCCTTCATCCTGACCCGCTCTCTGTGCTCAGACCCAGAAAGGGAGGATCCTCAACCCTCAGCTGGGTATGGGTCTTCCCGGGCAGGACACCCCCAAGCTATTCAAAGAAAAACCACCAGAGGAAACGATTTCAACTCTGGCTTTACAGCATGCGATTTAAAAATAACTCAGCCTTTGTCTGCTGTGGACGACTTTCCCTAAAGGGACTGCTGTCCTTACAGCAGCCCGCTCCATCCTCCGGGCAAACAGATTCTTATTTTTCCAGGACCCGGCGCTTCCAAGTACCACCCCTGATGGCACCTGGAACACAATCACCCATGTGGTCAGGGTGACTCCTGACTCTGCTGCCTGGGACACCCAGGAGGCTGCACCCAGGTGACCGAGCAGCCCGAGCAGGTGCCAAAGCATCCAGCAACCACCGCTCCTCTTCTTTCATTAGGATGTCAGCCCAGGAAGCTATGAACCCAAGTTCACACAGCACCCCAGAGCCACAGGAGGGTGCAGGGTCCCTGGGTCATTTCTTCAAGGCAAAATGTATTTCTCCAGACACTTGATTCATTTCTTGATCAGAGAGCTAGACAGAGGAATAAGGACGGGTGTGCCAAATAGGAAAGGGGGTGGGGGCCAGTCACGGTCGATAGTATGAGAATTCACAGGAACGCTCACCTTGTCATTCCAAGACATGCTTTGGGCAGACCTAGAAATGCCCCATGTGCTACCGCCTGGCCTCGTTTCCTTTCTGCCACACAGAGAGCCCTAATGACACGTGCTCCCCAGCATAACGCGGAAGATGCAACAGCAGAAAACGAATGTTTAATAAAATGGCTCTGAAAATGTCTCCTGGTTCACCGATGCCATGCTTTTATAAACTAAAAGTGTACACCTGTGCTCTATTAACATTACATTTCTTCTTGAAACCTAATGTCTCCTGACATTCTCGAGAGTTTGGCCACAGAGCATTACAGGAGGTCAAAAGCATCCACGTGTGTGACAGGGCCCGAATTCAGGCCCCAGGTTGCTGTCCACATGGAAAGTCTACATCAGTTCTCAACAGGGGTGATTTTGCCTCCAGGGGACACCTGGCAGCGACTGGATTCATTTTCACTTGTCACAGCTAAAGTTTGTGTGTGTGTGTGTGTGTGTGTGTGTGTGTGTGTGTGTGTGACTAAGTGTGTGTGTGAGTGTGTGAGTATGTGTGAATAAGTGAGTGTGTGTGGAGAAGTATCTAAGTGTGTGTGTGTGAGAGTGTATGTGCGAGTGTGAGAGTATGTGTGAGAATAAGTGAGTGTGTATGGATGGATGAGTGTGTGTGGATAAGTGTATGAGTGTGTGTGTGAGTGTGTGTGAGTTTGTGAATGTGTGTGTATGTGTGTTTGTGAGTGTGAGAGGGTGTGAGTGTGTGTGTTTGTGAGTGTGAGTGTGTGAGAGTGTGTGAGTGTGTGTGTGAATGTGTGTGTGTGAGTGTGTGTGTGTGTGTGTGAGTGTGTGCATGTGTGAGTGTGTGTGTGCTGTTAAACTTCCTACAATGCACAGGACAGTTCCCCACAACGAAGACTTACCTACAACAGCAGCATGGCCAAGGTGGAGAAGTCCTGCTCTAGACTGAGATTACACAATTCCCAGAATGCTCCAGGCTACCTCTGTGCCCTTCCCTTCTGAGGATTTATTTTCCTCAAGATTCACCTGGCATTTCCATCCTGGTCACCACTGCGATGACACAGGACAATGGAGAACGCTCTCCTTTGTCCGTTTGCTCATGAGGAGCCCTGCATCAGGCCCGCCCCCTGAGAGCTCTAGTTTGTATCATGATCTTTGGAAGGATCAACAGCAGAGGGCATTTCATCTGCATTTGGTATCTGAAGGAGAGCTTTCATGTTTTCCCTTTTTTGTTAGGAATATCATTGTGTTTTCAATTCAAAGAAGGAGATTATTTTGAAGTGTGTTTCCATGATCAAAAAAAGACGTGTCAACGAAGAGTTTGTGTATAGACCTCAGGGTCCCCTTTGGTCCTAGTGCCTCTCCTCCCCCGACGACCTAACCAGTGACAGCGCTGAAACCAGGAGTCCTAGCTATGGGCTGCGAATCGGACTGGGGCACCTCGGCTTCCTGAGTCATTGATGAACACGGATCCTAATGAACCAAGGTGTGGGGCCCAATATTGCAGAACTCCTGGGAAAACATACAGTATTTCTAACATGGTATTTGGCAGAGGGTTGATTGTAAGTGGTAGGGTTCAAGCACCCCACTCCAATAATGATTGGTCCACACCTCCTGAGAGTTCTCCCCGGACGAAGTAGCTGCACACTGTACCTCATTACTCTAAGAAGACATTTCAGAAGACAGGGATCAAACTAAAGGATAAAAGCTGACACACATGACAACGGTCATCGCTGCTCTCGTGAGCAGAACATTTGCGCCAGTCGCTGCACCTTTTATGTACCTTACCTCCACTTTTCACAACAGCTCAATCAACTAGACCCGTGGTCAGCAAACTGCGCCTCGCGAGCCACATGCGGCTCTTTGGCCCCTTGAGTGTGGCTCTTCCTAAGCCTTAGGAGTACCCTAATTAAGCTAATAACAATGTACCTACCTATATAGTTTAAGTTGAAACAATTTGGCTCTCAAAAGAAATTTCAATCGTTGTACTGTTGATATTTGGCTCTGTTGACTAATGAGTTTGCCGACCACTGAGCTAGACGCTCTGTCATTCTACACGAAGGGAAACAGGCTCTGAGAGGCTGTCCCTGTGAATGGCCACAGGGCTACGTCCCACTCCCCGGAGCAGAAAGCCCGAGGCACAGCGGTGCCTTCCCGCTGGGGCTCTGCCCCTTCTCCCGGTTTTGTGCCACTTTGAACGGTGGTTTGTTTTGCTGCTTGTCTGTCCCCGGGAAGAAGCTGAAGACAGTGGCACTGTGCGCGCTTCGTACCAGGGGCTCGGGGTCACATAAAAGAGTGTTTTCCCGGAGCTTCCGCAGCCTCCTGGGTGGCCAGAGGTTAAGACTGAATTCCATGCCAGCCAGTAGCCACGGGTTATCATTCAAAGTAGGTTTGGGAGGAGGGGGCCTGCACAGAGAGCTCTGAATGGGAGAACTTTAACCCCAACACTAACATTTCAAGGCAGGGGGGCGCTCTTCCTCCTTTGCCGCCTGTCCTTCGTTTTAAACCTGCTCTGTGTGTCACAGAGATTCTCCCCGCGCCGCATGGAGGACGCGGGGTTCAGGAATGATCTCCAGCACAATCTCCCATTGTCCTGCGTTCTGTCCTCCCCTGCAGCGCAGGCCTCGGCTCCGCGGCCTTCCTGACAATGGATCTGGCTGAATCTTTGTTCCTGGTTACCTGTGCACAAAACACGGCCTTTCTTCCTGCTCATTTTTGAACTACAGGGAGCTACAGGCACGGAGCCACAGCTGCCTCTACCCGTGTGTGTAGCAGAGCGCTCAGCAGTGGGTTTTGAAGTCCTGGTCATTTCAGGGGATGGTTTTTGTAATATTTCAACACCATTTACAGCCGACCTTGCGGCCTTGCAGGCATTGATAAAAGTGGATTCAGTGTGATCAGACAGAGGAAAATGACAAAAGGAAATGTAAGGACAACGTGCTTTAGAGCAGTGGTTCTCAACCTGTGGGTCGCGACCCCTTTGAGGGTGGAACGACCCTTTCACAGGGGTCGCCTAAGACCATCGGAAAACACATATGTAATTACATATTGTTTTTGTGATTCATCACTATGCTTTAATTATGTTCAATTTCTGACAATGAAATTGGGGGTCACCACAACATGAGGAACTGTATTAAAGGGTCGTGGCATTAGGAAGGTTGAGAACCACGGCTCTAGAGGAACACTAAAGAGAGAGCGGTGGGGCCGGGTGCTGAAAAAGGCTAAGTCGTGCTCACTAGGAGAGGGGTCTGAGAGTCCATTTCTCAGTCGAGACAACGCGAGATGAAAAGATAAAAAGGCTCTCTGCCCCACACCCTTAACTCACATCATTTTTCCCTTTAGGCCAGACAAGGGTGGACATAAGTAAACCACTGCCTTATAGAGTCTCCACACATCACTGAGCAAGAGCCTCGTATCCGGGGAGTTGGGGGATGAGGACAAGGGGCAGGAGATGAGAGGGATCCTGAATTCTCCAAATCACCACCTGTCAGCTGGTGTTTCTTAAACTGCCATCCTTGGACCAACTGCATCCAATCCCCCAGGGAGCTGGTTAAAATGCATATTCCTGGGCCCTCACCCCGGGCCTGAAAACCCAGCATTTCTAGGGTTGCTCTGCATTCAGCCGACTCCCTGGTGATGCAGACACTCACTGGAGTGGGACCACGGCTGCTGGGGGTGGAACAGCATGGGGCAAAAGCAGGTGCACAGTGGTGAGCGCGCCAAATGGGGTTTACTCTTGTATGAGCATTTATTCATCCCTGTACCATTTTCCAGATGAACAACTGTACACCCACCTTTGCCCCACCCTGTATGAGGCTCCTCTTTCAGAGCGAGCTAAGTCCCCCAATGAAGAAGTTTACCCTCCCTCCCCACCTCTCCCTTAGCCCCCCTCCCCGCCTGGAGTCCGGAGGGAGAGCCTTCGGAGAGGTTACCTGGTCTGATGGGGCTCTGCATGCAGGTCGGGGACGGGATGCCAGGGTGGAGGGGTGCAGAGGCCCGGCTGCTGAGGTCCACCACGGAGGGGGCAGCGGAGGAGGCGGGCGGCAGCCCCGGGGGGTGCGGGCTTTGGTCGTGCTGAGGGCTGGGGGGGATGCCGTTTTCGGACAGAAACTCCTCCAGGTCCATGTACTCCAACTGGAAAGTGTCTCCGTCATAGGGAAGGGTTTTGTCCCATAAGGTGGGTCCCAGGAAGGCGGACTGGGGGATGGTCGGGCTGTGACTCTCATCGTCCAGCTTCTTGTCCTTGTCTTTGTCTTTATGAAACGCTGCGGGGAAAGGGGAGAGTCGGACTTTAACAAAGGAAACGTGCGGCTTTTTCACCACCTCTCCCGGCCTCTGCTACAAAGCTGCTGGTCACAAACACCAGGGTTGTCTGGCCGCCGGCTTTTGTGGATCTAGAGTTAAAAGTTCAGGCAGGACATGGATCTTGGCCTGTTTTTCAATACCCTCCTATTTACTTTGGAAAGAAAGCGCTGGTCCTTGGGTCAGGGAGACAGACTGCTCTGGGACGTAAACAAGAGGGCACAGTCTTTGGGGCATTATTTGAGGAGGCAAATCATTTAAATCCACAGTGGGGAAGTAACACCTGCAGTTATATAAAACTGCTGGGATTTTTAAGGAAAAGGGCAATAACCAGGTATGATTTAGCATCCAGGAAAGTCATTACCGTAACAACATGAAGTCGTTCGGACGTGGAAAGCCGGGGAGTTGGTGACTCTAATGTTGCTAAAGCAGGGACTCCCCACCCTTCTTTGAAACCGTGTATTGAGCACCTACTACATTCCTGGTTCTTTCCATATATTAACTCCCAAACTCTCAGAACCAACTTGCAAATCGTGATTACCCCCATTTATAATGAAGACACGGAGGCTCTAAGCCGGAAGGAACTTGACCAACGCCTCATATTGGCACAGAAGACAACTGAGAACACCGCCTAAGCTCAGGTTTTGCTTCTAAAGCCACTGGGCTACACTGGATTTTACAAAACGAGTTTTCTTTTCTCTCTCTTTTTTTTAAAATACAAAGTGTTTTCAGCCTCTTCCCCTAAACACATAAGTATGACCTGATTCACAAAAATTACACATGTACACAAGCTGTTAAAGCACAGCTAACGTAAAAGGTGGCCACTTGGCATCCCTATGATGGAGGTTTGCAGCTATTTTTACCTGGAAGCACTGCCTCCCCGCAGGAGGGCTGTAACCAGCGCTCAGAATTTTGCCAAGTCTAGTACTCAGGCGCCGGTGGAATCTGGGATTAAGGAATTTGGCTTCTGAGTTTCTTCCTCCGAGAAACACAGCCTCCACCGCCATCCATTCTAATCCTCTACAGTCTCATCTCCTGAGAATCTGACTTAAAACACCCACGGATGCAAAAAAGACTGCAGGCAGCACCTCCTTGCCAAGAGCTACTCCTTAAAGGCGAGTTCCGTGGAAAGCTGTGCTCTGCAGACCAAGAAGGAACCCCTCAACTTGTGCAATTGCAATGCAACAGGTTGGCCCCCGTCAGGAAAGAAGATGCAAGAAGATGCGAGCGCGCCCAAGCTCTTCGCGGCCAAAGGATCTGGACCTTACACTCCGAGCCACACAGGGTCTGCATTCGCTACTGGGATCAGCCCAAATGCAAATCCCCGGCGGCACCAGCTGGGTTCAGCGCCTCCTTGAGCGACCCCTGACCCCTCCGGCAGGTCCCGCTGCAGCCAAGGCCGCGGGGAAGGTTTGGGACTTACCGGGAAAGGGCTCGGGCCAGAGGAGGCTCCCTTGCGGC
Source organism: Myotis daubentonii (assembly GCF_963259705.1). Classification (NCBI taxonomy): domain Eukaryota; kingdom Metazoa; phylum Chordata; class Mammalia; order Chiroptera; family Vespertilionidae; genus Myotis; species Myotis daubentonii. The sequence goes on along the minus strand of NC_081855.1, from coordinate 30,768,248 downwards.
TACACGTGAGCCTGCTCCTCGCTCCCCTCCCACCGAGAAAGTGCAGCGGGCGAGTGTCGCGCTGGAGGCGTGCACGGCTTCCCGCTGAGAGACAGCACCCCTCACCCCATCCCCGCCCCCCCCCCCCGCCAGCTCCCCCCCCCCTCCCCCGCTTCTCAATTACTCTTCACTTGGAGAACTAGGGTCTCCGCGCACACCTCGTGAGCTCCAAATCCGAGCTAAGAACAGAAACAATTTTTGATCCCAATACTCGGCCTAGGCAGTGAGGCCCCCATTCGGGCCCCCACCCCTTCGGAAGCAAGCCCCCTGATTTCTCCTCCCCCAGCCTGAGCTCTGCCCTGGAGCGGGCGGTTTCTCCCTGCGGGCGCCTAAGCCTCAGACAGGGAAACACTGACCTGTCAAGTTACATCTCCCACCCGCGCAGCAGGAGCGGGACCCAGGGAGGCCGGGCCGGGTCCCCAGCACTATTTTAAACATTGCACAGTGAGGGGGGGGGTCCCCATTTTTCGAGGAGAGGTGGGGTGATGGGTGAGCTCCTCTATGTCATTAAAGCAGGGCCAGGGTCCCTGGGAACGGAGGGAGATGGATGCTCCAGCCAGCTAGCTGCGGGGAGGGGGTGCCCTGTGAAGGAGGGGGACCCCAGGAGCGTCGTTCCCTCCCAGAGCCGGGCAGCCAGGAGGGCAGCGCTCACCGTCTTCAGGATGAAGGGGGAGCTTCAGCGGGTTCTCCAGCAAGGACCTGAGCACGCCGTAGGGAGGCGGGATAAAGGTGGGGTTCAGGGGGAGCGGTCGGGACATTTTCTCCATTGCGATGCAAATATTTTTCTTAAAAAAAAAAATACAACCGCCCCCCAAAATGCTGCTGAGCTTTTTCCTCCGTCCTTTGCTAAAAGTACTCGCTTGGAGACAAGGGAAGAACAAAAATGTACTTATATCTTTATAAGTGCATCTGCATAAAAAAATAAAAGCCAAAAACTTTCAGGTTTCCAGTGCAGCCTGTCTCCGGAGAGCGCGCCAAGTGCCCCCCGGCTCCTGGGCGGCGACCTGCGGGATGCTCTCACCTGTCTTGAACCCAACGCCTTGCAAAATGTTTAAAATTGCAAAAAAAAAAAAAAAAAAAAAGACAAAATATGCAGAGGATCGCAGAAGGGCGGAAGACACCGCGCCAACGCGGCCCCGTCCCGCCAGCACCCGAGGCCGCGCGCGGTCCCACCCCACCCCCTCCCCGCGCGGGTGGCCGCTGCTCCCCTGCGCCCCGCGGCCCCGCAGCGCCGGGCTCAGCGCATCCGGCCACCCATGTGCCGCGGCCCTGACAAGAGTGACGTCAGGGCCCGCACCGCTCGCCGATAGGCGTACAGGAGGCGGGGCCCCGCGCGGCCACGCCCCCGCCCCGCCCGCCGCCGCGGCGTGTTTGGCGTGGTCGCGCGCGCGGATTTTTCGGGACCGTGCGGAGCTGGCAGGTTGCGAAGGGATAGTAGCCCGATCCCCAAGGCCAAGGCCGAGAATCTGATTGTGTCGGAGAGGGAAGAGGAGGGAGGAGTTTACTTCAGTGGTTTTCAGCCGGGGGAGCTTAAAAACCCAGATGCCCGGGCGGCATCCCAGAATCACGGAGTCAGACCTGCGCGCTGACATCCAGGCATCATTAGTCTTTAAAGCTCCCCCGTGGTTCCCAGGAGCAATCAAGTTGGCGAAGGACAAGCGTAGATCAATGGAAGGTAGATACTCCTCTGAATACTTCTCCTGGCCCCGGCGGGCTTGGCCCCTCCCTCTCCTGACCCGCTCCCCAAAATAGCTCCTTCCTGGAAGTTCTCATAAGACACAAAAAGTACCCTGGAGAGGGGAGCGGGGGGCGGGGGGAGCGCGGGAAGGAGCGCTGTCAACTGTTTCCCACGCTGCCTGCAGGGTCTGAGCAGGGATACACAGTTGCGCAATTGAATGGAGGCAGGAGAGACACACACTGAGTGGCATTTTAGGAGTGTCTGCTCCAGGAGAGTACAGATGGCCTCGAGGTAAGAGGTCGGCATGGTCATTAAAATGATTTTTTGTAAACGATCCCTAAAGGAGACCTCCGCGTTCATTGCCACAGCAGCAGCCTCTCCCGCTGTCCGTTTGACCCGCTGCAGGTCTGGGCACCCTTGTCCCCAGTGTGGGTGGAGCCCCCTCCCGGCCAGGGTGGGCCAGGCCATGGCATCCAGGCCTGCAGAGCGGCAGGCAGGCAGGGTCTTCCCCTCACTCCCCGCATCTCCCGCTGAGACTGTGGTGGCAGGATCTGGGGGTGGGGGAGGGAGGTCTGCAAGAAGGAATGGGTACAAATGAACGGAAATGTTCTGTCAGTGAGACGGAAAGCTCTTCTGCAATACACAGGCCCCTGTAAAGGCTGCATCCCGGGGTGGGGTCCAGCGGAGTCCTGGTGCATTCCACTTCCCTGGAGCCCCAGGAGGGAAGCCTCCCAGAGAGAAGGCACCTGGAAGCCAGGAGACCAGGAGGGCCACCTGGGGGCAGGGTGTCCCAGGCAGGGTGACTTCTAGCAGCTGCCTTTCTCTCTCTGAGCTGCAGTTTCCCCTTAAAGGGGCATATGATCAAGTGACCTCCACATTTTGCCCCCATTTGAAAAGTATGGCAAAACGGGAAGGTAACGTTCTAAGTGACGTGGGGTGGTGAGCACACAATACAGCGTCAGATGATGTGCTGTGGAACTGTGCCCCTGAAACCTGTAGAATTTTGTTAACCAGCCTCATCCCAATCAATTCAATAAAAAGAAAAAAATAATTAAAAGCCGAGTTGCTCGTTTAGCTAATGCAATCGCTAGAATTCTGTGAAATGGAAGTGGGTACTTCTATCAAAGACCCACAGAGAATGGCCTTGGGTTTTACTTTTTTTTTTTATTTTCTGGGTTTTACTTTAAAAAGTTATGCTACTTTCTGGGGCGATGAGGAGTGTGGGTTACACAAGCGTGTACACCTTTGTCTAAACCAATTAAACAATATATTTAAGATCTGAGCACTTCACTGTCTGTAACTCATACTTCAATACAACAATAAAAATAAAGCCCAAAGAAATCTCCTTGGAAAAAATCCAAACTAATACACATTATTAGAAGATTTGACAAGTCAGTGGGAAGCCCTTCACTGGGCTCATGGAGGAGGGCAGGAAGGACAGCAAAGGCGCCCAGGGCGTGGAACTTTTCTAGAAACGGCAATGGCCGTAGAAGAAAGGCTTCTCAGAATCAACTGCTTAAGAAATGCCAGCACAGCCCCACATTGCCCCAAAGCCTCTGCCAGCCAGCCAGCCGTTTCCACCTGCCCCCGTTTCAGGAGTATGAATGGTGAGGGTGGGTACAGAAGCCTTTTCCGTAGCCCCTGGGCGCAGGCGTGAGGAGCCTCTTGGCCCGGCCCTGCAGGTCTGCGGAGAGATCTGTGCAGTGTCCACAGCGTCTGTCTTCCAGGTCCCCGGTGGGTGTGAAGCCTGGGCGAGCACACAATGCCCGCCACTGTCTCCTGCCAGGGCCGGGGCCTGGGGTGGATGGAGGTGAGCGCGGTGCTAAAGGGCTTCCAAGCCAACCAGCCAAACCTCTAGCGGAACCTGTTTATCTTGTTGCCAGAAAGGGCACTTGATCCAGGGAATTAATTCCGAAGTGAAAGGCATCACATGGCCGTTCACTGGCTACGCCTAACGCAGCTTGTCCCTCCTGTAACCTCCAAACTCAACTAAAACCCCAAACAGGGAAATTATATTTAACTTGCTTAACTACCGGAGACACTCCGACCTGTGGGCTCCGGGCAGGAACAGGCAAACCAAACGCAGTAACACGCGAGCTGGGAAGACTGAGCTCTCCGCCGAAGGGTGACTCATGCAGAGGCCATGGCAGGCTCTCCTCGCCCTTCTCTGAGTCCCTGCGGCTCTAGTAAACGTCAGTGGGAAAGACTCAGACAGATGGAGATAAAGTGTAGTAAGGCAGGTGTGTGTGTGCTTACTGATGTGTGATAGGAAGGAACGTGAAGGAAACTGGAGAAGAGAAAGAAAGAAAAGGAGAATATAGGTGGCAAGGGGAAAGGAAAAAAATCAATGAATGCAGTGGGTTGCAGTAGAATGAGCACTGGGTTTGGGGCCAGACACATGTGGGTATTTACTATTATTAAAATAACTAGAGGCCCAGTGCACGAAAATTCGTGAACTCAAGGGGTCCCTCAGCCTGGCCTGCGCCCTCTCACAGCCTGGGAGCCCTCAGAGAATGTCCTACTGATGGCTTAGGCCTCCTCCCCCTAGTGAGGAGTGGGCCTAAACTGCAGTCTGGCCTCCCTCTGCAGGAGGCGACCTGGTAGCTGATCAGGGGACAGTGTGGGTTGGCATGGCCCCGCCCCCTGCCCCCCCCATCACCCCTCCACCACCTCTGGTTGCTGCCACCTCCCCCCCTCCCCCATTGCTATCCCCTTCCTGTGCCTGCTGGCACATGCCTTGGCTGGCCTGGTGCCGTCTGCTCCCTGGCCCATCCCCCCCGCCCCCAACTGGTCAATTTGCATATTATGCTTTTATTATATAGGATAACACAAAGGAGAAGAAGGGACATTTATTGTGTGCTTAACTGTGTTCTGGCACAGAGTTAAACACCCTTAATGTATTATCTCTTGTATTACTTGCTACAATCACAGGGTATGTAGCATTTTTATCCCCATTTTACAGATGAGGACAGTGAGGCCCTGAGAGATTAGTGACTAGCCATGGTCCTCTAGCTAGCCAATGTCTGGAGAAGCTGAGAGTTGAAAATGGCTGTGCTGACTCCAGAGCGTGTGTTCTTAACCTCCATGCAGTACAGGCAGGTTCAAATTCTGCCCCTATCCTGTAACCATGGATAACCTCTCTGACCTCAGTTTCCTGTATGTGAAATATAAATGAATGCCTGTGTTTTCCAGCTTGTAGGGCTGCCAGGAGGACTAAGTGAGGTGACGCCTTGGGAAGGGCTAAAGGAATGTGAGGGCTGGTTAACTGGAGGCACTTTTGCATTTCCTGGTTTCTCTGTTCCTTCGTAGAGATGCTCCCACTGTGTGCCTTCGTGTCTGTTAACTTAGTCCATGATGTTAGAGGCTACCTCCCACCCAAACACACATGTCCTTCTCTTCTTCTCACCCTTTTTTCCCTCTCTCTCTCTCTCTCTCTCTCTCTCTCTCTCTCTCTCAATCTCTCTCTCTCTCCAGTGCAGCCACCTTATACTGTTCCCAGTCTCCAAAATAAATCCAAGGTTGAAGTTCAATGAAAAATCAAATACAGCAAATTCCAAATAGCCCCTTAGCCAGAGTAGGGAAGGGATGCCCATTTCCTGTATCTCACTAAGAGATGAGAAATCAAATTTGTGGGTTCATTAGCCCTTTAAAAATGATTGCAGATCCAGTAAATAGAGCTGAACTAGAGATGGCTGAGCGGTAGAGACAAGGACTTGCCACGACTCAGAACCTAGTCTTCCATTTGCTCAGGATCTGGGTCGATCAGGCTTCACAAAATCAACTTACGTGAACCGCGCTCTGGAATATAATTTCCGGGGGACATGGCAGGCCCTTTTAGGTACAAAGAAAATCTAAGACCAGGTGTCCTGAGGTGATGAGAATTTACTGTTAGGCTAAACAGGCAAAGAGGACGAGCCCAAAACCTGCTAAAGGAATGCATGCTGTCCTGGACCAAGCTCTCCCGTGACTAAGGCATCCCGCAGACCTGGGAGCACTGGAACAACGGCCTTCCACTGGTGACGACGCAGGGCCAGCTGCCTCCATTCACTGTGCCCTCCTCCCGGAAGGTTCTGACCCCTAGACACTGTCACCATCTCACATGCGTTCTCGCACTGGGCCGGGTTCCACGTGAGCCATCTCATAAGCGATTGGCCAACCTTGTGCTATAAGTGGGCGTCGCTGTTGGGACCTTGGTAACTGGTTCCATGACTAGAGACCAAAGCAGCTGGTGTAACTCCGACACGTGGCACAAACCATGTGCAGCCAGGCTGGCGTGGCTTTGGAAAGGAGCGCTGGGCAGGCCAGGGCGGCTGACCTTCATGCAATACCTAAAACTGTGTGCCAGCTGGACACGGTGCTCCCTGCCCTGTAGGGAAACCCTCCCCGGGAGCTTTCTCGCGGGCATGGAGACGGACAGAGGCAAGTTGGACGGACTTAATGGCATCAGGCAGCACCAGCTGGGTGCCCTCCGCCTCCCTGCGACCCCTTTCCGGCTGAGCACCGGTGTGGATTAGACATTCCCGACCCCAGCACTCGGAGCCCGGGTGAGAGAGGCAGGAGGAAGATGCCGAGGGGGTTTCAGACCTTCTCACTCACGCTGACGGACCGGTTCTCACTCCTCACGTCTCCCAGGCCTCACATCTGCTGGTCTTTGCACAGCGCTGGGTGCCGCGTTCACTAGGCTCCTAGCACCCTCTTCCCCATCTGTTCATGCTTTTTGGTTTTTGTCAGGCAGGGAACACTGAGACGGATGGGCTTTCAGCGGGTCTGCCTTCCGGAGACCACACCCTCCTCCCCTTCTCAATGCACCCGGCACGGGTGGAGGGCTCTGCGGGGCCACGTGCCGTGCTGGGCACAGAAGAGAAGTCTGGGGTTCCGCGCAGTCAGGCGAGGAGACAGCCGCCCAACCAGATGCCTGTCTCAGTGTGATGTGTCTCGCTGATAGATAAAGAGAGAGTGTGGACAAGGAAGGAACTCACTCTGCCTGAAGGGCTTAGGGAAGTCTTCACTGGAGGCCTCAGGGAAGGCTTTGTAGATAGAGTAGGAGTCTATCAGGGAGGCGGGGCACGGGAGAGGGACGCCAGGTACAGGGTACACAGTCGGAACCACAGGCTGGTCAGTTTTCTGCGATGCAAAGTTCACCAGAGGGAGAGCTAGGGCCAAGGCCTTCCTGCGAGTCTCCGAGGGAGAGGCGAGGCAGGACAACAGCTTAGGATGGGCCAGTCTGGATCATTTTGGCGGGTGGTCCCTCGTTGCCTGGTACTGGGCCCCGGGGTGATGAAGGCAGAAGAATATTGCCTCCTGGGGTGAAGGGCCAGATGGAAGAGAAAGGCCCCTGGTTGCTAGTTTGCCCGTCGGAGGCATGCTCCCAGCTGAGCCCTTGGCTGTCTCCAAGAACTGCCTAGTCCTGAGAGGGACAGTCTCCACCCCCCCCCCCCGCCCCCACCAGCCAGGAACATCTTAAAGATATCAAACTGGCATCCTACACAGAAAATAAAAAATATAAAGTGTGGCCCGGCTCGTGCAATTTTCTAACCCAACTCAGTAAGCTTAGATGTCACAGCCGCACAGCAGGTCCCAAATATCTGAGAATCTAATTCTCTTTGCAATATAATCTTAACATAATCCCTCTGGCCTCCTACCCTCAAAGAAACCACCTCTCCCTCCTTTCCTATTCCTCCCTCCCTGAGTGGCATCAGCTCACCAGTCATCCCGGTAAAAGCTGAAGATTTGGCCCTGTTTTCTTCCTCATCCCCCCGGGTGACGTTTCAAGAACGAAATGCAATATTTAACATCAAAGACGGAGCCTAACTGATCTCAGAAATGCCCTCTCCCTTGGTCCTGTCACTGCTTTTGTTAAGACTTTCCAGCTCTCCCTTGGGGGATTCCAACAGCCTCCTTACTGACTGCTGTCTGTGCACTTCCCTTTCATTCCCATCTCTAGCCAATTGTCCACCAGAATTATCTTTCAAAAGGACTGATTCTGCCCTAGCAGTTTGGCTCAGTGGATAGAACCTCGGCCTGTGGACTGAAAGGCCCCAGGTTCCATTCTGGTCAAGGGCACATGCCCGGGTTGCAGGTTCAATCCCCAGTAGGGGGCGTGCAGGAGGCAGCTGACCATGGGTCTTTCTCATCAGTGATGTTTCTATCTCTCCCTCTCCCTTCTTCTCTGAAATCAATAAAAATAAATAGATAAATAAATAAGTACTGATTCTATTTTCTCTTCTTGCTCAGGAGCCTTCAGTGTCTCTGCACGAAACGTAAAATAAAACCCATGTTCTCATGCAGTAGATGACGCCTCCCAGTTGAGCATCAATCCACTCATTTCTGGCTCCTGCCCCAACACCTCCCTCCACCTCTACCCCATCCCACCAGCAGGAGGCAGTGTTCCAATGGCAGCTGCCTAGAGCTCCCAGCTTGGCTCCACCACCTGTTTGCTGGGTGACTTTGGGCAAGTCACTTGGCTTCTTGGTGCCTCAGTTTCCTCAACTATACGATGAGAAGAGTAACTGTATGGAGCTCACAGGTGAGGATTAAGTGCATGCATACACACAAAGGGCTAACGCTAGTGCCTGGCACAAAGTAGTAGCTCAATAAATGTGAGTTTGCATGCTCTCACATTTCATGCTCCCTCCCTTTGCTCATGTGATAAATGTTGGTCTCAACCATTGAGGCCCAGCTCAGCTGTCACTCTTCGGTGACACCTCCCTGATGTCCTCAGAAAAATTAGAGGATTAGGTGTGCAGGAAATGAACGTATGAAACTCTTGCTTTCATATCCACACCCCCTCTGCTGCCTGGGGTGTGGTTCTTCCCTCTGGATGGTCCTCACTATGCCTAAGACTTTACTCACTACACAGAAGACATTGGACAGTTATTTGAAGGTGTGACTGTATAGATGTCATGGGGGCAGCACCAAAATTCAGAGTCATCTGCCTGGGTCACCTAAAGGTGCTGATCAGCCTGGCTGGCGTGGCTCAGTGGTTGAGTGTTCGAGCCCCAGTGTAGGGCCTGCAGGAGATAGTTGATCTATGGCTCTCTCTCATCATTGATGTTTCTCTCTCTCTCTCCTTCTCCCTTCCTCTCTGAAATCAATAAAAACATATTTAAAAAAACACACAGGGGCTGACCAGTTTGCCTAAGCATCATTTCCCCCAACTCTCACATTTCGGCTGTTCTTTCCTGCCCACCTTTGAGGGAGTGAACGGTATCGGTCACAGATCAGTAGCTTGGCGCTTCCTCCTCTGCACGTCAGCTTTGATCCAAATCTGCAGGTTAATCATGCTTGTTATCAAGGCTTCCCAGATTCTCCATTACCTCTCAGCGCGGTCTCTGCTTACCCGCCTAGACTAGCCCTTGGCCATTCAGGTCCCCTTCCTTGTGAGTTTCCGCACACGCTGAATCAGAGAGGGTGCCTGTCCAATGAGACCCGTCAGCTTGTTTTCAGACCCGTCGCCATGTCTCCAGTTGCTACACAGTCGACGCTTAAGTGATTATAAGTCTCCAATAACCAGTAATCTGGGTATCTCGTATCATTGCCTAATAAGCCCGGGCTCTTTGCTAAGAAAATGGCAGACAGTCTATGGGATTTCCTTTCTTTTATTTTTTAAAAGAATCTTGAAACATTGGGCCATTTCAGTCCCGAAAGACGAAGCCATACTCAGCTGCTCTTTACCAGTAGTTGTCAAACTTGAGCACAGTTTAGAGGAGTTAGTTCATTGAAATTCGGAGGCCTGGGCCTGCTGCTGGAAAGTCTTGTTTGGTAATCCAGCGTAGGGCCTAATTTCTGCCTTTAAAAAAATATGTATTTTTAAAAATTCATTTCAGAGAGGAAGAGAGAGTGAGAGAGAGATAGAAACATCAATGATGAGAGAGAATCACTGATGTGATGCTTCCTGCATATCCCACATTGGGGATGGAGCCGAAACCTGGGCATGTGCCCTGACCAGGAATTGAACCTGGATCTCTGAGCCATGCTGGCCGGGCTAGTTTCTGCCTTCTTAACAAAGGGTACAGTTTCCTAGGGCCGCCCTTACAAATATCACACATGTGGTGTCTGCAAACAACAGAAACTTTTCTCTCACAGTCCTGGAGGCCAGAAGTCGGAAGTCAAGGTGTCAGCAGGGCCACACTGCCCCCCAGGGTCTAGTGGTCACTCTCTCCTTTCCCCTCCCAGCTCCTGGTGGCTGCAGGCATTTGGCTTGTGGCTGCCTCACTCCAGTCTCCTCACGTGGCCTTTGCCTGTGGGTCTCAAACACCCCTCTCCTTTCTCTTACAAAGACCCTAGTCATTCGAGTGAGAACCCATGTTAAACATGGGAGGGTTTCACCTGGAGATCCTTCATTTCACCCCCAAAGCGCCTACTTCCAAATGAGGTCACATTGCCCAGTACTGCGGGCTAGGGCTTGCACATATCTTTTTGGGGGGCACAAAGTTTAGCCCACCATAGAGGTTATTCTGATTTGTGGGGTTCTTGGGCTGTCTGTAAGAAACGCTGCCCAGTTTTAGAACTTATCTTGAGGCTAGTTTTTGTGACCTCCAGACAGTCCGACACGAGGATACTAGCAAGTTAAAAATCTAAGAAAGAAAAGGAGAGTGAGTTCCGCCCCGCGGAGCACACCTTTCCTTCCCCATGGAGGGAAGGCAGAGGGCGGCTTTCGCCTCTGCTCTATATTGTGCGTGTCCCCCATCCCACCCGCCTCCTGAATGCCTCATCTTCTCCCTCCCAGCCACTCAAATAAGACTGTGACTGTCAAAGCTAAGTTCTAGGCTCGGACACTGCCTCTTCATCAAACGCGCCGAGCCTACTGCTTGGAACATACGCTTGCATGGATGAACAAACACAAAAGAATGGAAGTATCTCCTCGTCTTTCAACTCATTCAGAATATTGTTGAATATTGCACCTTGGGAAAAAAATCAGCCCTTCCTCTCTATAATCCTTTCCAGGTTTTCTCCTCCCTGTATCTTATCAGCATAATTTCATCATGGAGAGAAGACTCCCCTTTCTCTTCCTGTGTGTTAGTCACCTTCCCCCTCCTGTTTCAAACCAAAGAAGTCTTTGAAACCAGGGATCTACAATAATACCTGCTTTTTCTGCAAAGGTAGGGGCGTCTTAATTTCATGGCTACAATCTGCCTGGTCTACAAGCCTCGTCTCCTCTACCATGCGTTCATTTCCTGCACACCTAATCCTCTAACTATCGGTTACAAATCCTTTAGCTGGTGCCCCTGCTTAAGCATTTTTACCTTCCAAACAGTCCTGTCCCTTCTCCCCCACAGCAGTGGAGGTCCTACAGCCTCTCCCAAAGCTGTGACCCTTTTTGACAGCAGGATCGGGGCCAATCACACTGGGCTCCATCCCAAAGCTCCGCCTCCCCTTTCTAACTCCATTCTCAGATATTATCCCCAAAGCAAAATCTAGCCGGAAGTCTCTCTTTGTTGGTGTCCACCTCTCCCATCCGTGTACCCTGCTATTCATTCTCCCCTCATTGAATCCACTACACACCAGGACATGGATGAGTCTCACAAACACAGTGTGGGCGGGGCCAGAGGGATCAGATCCCCAAGAGTCTGTCCTGTACCCAGACTTTCTACGGTCTGGAAGCCGGTTTAGTAGCGCCTACTCTGGGGAGCAGGGCTGATAAATGTTCACCAATTGGCTCTCCTGAAAGGAAAGTCATGATTTGCAGTACTGGCTGACTTCCCTGGTGTAAATACTCCTAACTTGGCCAATTTCTAGCTACTAGCGTCATGTCACTTACCGCGGAGTTGGGACAAGTTGTGCTGTGGCAAAACATTATGTGGCATTTCCACCAGAAATATACAGTAGATGGAAATGACCTCAAGAGCATACATAGTCGTACAACGTAGTCGACTAGTAGGAAGTGGTGAATTCTGAGTACTTACTACCCTTTTCTGTGTGCCCAGGGATCTTTCCAGCACCTCGCTCGCATACACATGTGAAAGCCCTCACAGCTGATGCCACCTGAGAATACAGGACTAAAAGGACTTCACACGTCCAGCTACACTTGATTTCCACTCTCCTTGAACCTTCTTAGTCTATCTAGTCCATATTTACTTAGCTTTTCAACCAATATTTAGTGAGTTATGTTCCAGGCACTTTTTTCTTTCTTTTTAAAATATTTTCAGTGATGCCAAACCGGTTTGGCTCAGTGGATAGAGCGTCGGCCTGCAGACTCAAGGGTCCCAGGTTCGATTCCAGTCAAGGGCATGTACCTTGGTTGCGGGCACATCCCCAGTAGTAGGTGTGCAGGAGGCAGCTGATCGATGTTTCTCTCTCATCGATGTTTCTTTCTCTCTATCTCTCTATCCCTCTCCCTTCCTCTCTGTAAAAAATCAATAAAATATATTAAAAAATATTTTCAGTGATTTCAGAGAGGAAGGGAGAGGGAGAGAGAGAGAGAGAAACATCAATGATGAGACAGAATCAAGGGTGGGGCTGTCTCCTGCATGTTCCACACTTGGGACAGAGCCCGCAACCCAAGCATATGTCCTGATTGGGAATCAAATGGTGACCTCCCGGTCCGTAGGTAGGTGTTCAACCACTGAGTCCCGCCGGCTGGGCAGCCAGACTTAATTTTAATAGTGGCTGTTTAACAACCAGCTCATAAATTCCTGAAAATCTGGCCATCACTCGCGAGCTACTAGAGGCCAGCTTCAGCACAAGATGGGGGTGGATGAATGGATGGAATGAGATGTGAGAGGAGATTCTGGGCTTGGAGTCATGTTTTGTTTCCTGATCTGGATGCTAGTTAAATAGTGATCTCCACATTGTTAAAATTTATTGAGCTGAACGCTTACAATAGGTGGACTTTTCTGAATATATGTTCTACTTCAAAACAATTTACCCCAGAGGGCACAGGATTTAAAAAGGGAGGGGTGTTGGATCACTGTTCTTGGCTGTTTAAAATCCTTGTCTGGCTTTCTGTTGCACATCAGTTACAACCTAAACTCCTCACCACCGTTTTCCAGCCCTGCCAGGCGGACTCTGGCCCCTAATTATGCTCCCAGCTTCACTTCCTCAAGCCTCTGCTCCGCAAACCTGTTAAGTTCTTTCCAGCTTCCAGGCCTTTGCATGTGCTGTCCCACTGTGCAGAGCTCTTCCTGCCGCTTTCCCTAGAGCTCCTGCCTCCTTCTCAGCCTGAATGGCTCAGCCTAAAGGCCACCTTCCCGTGTGTGCCTCCCTGGAGGCCCTCTCTAAAGTCTTTTCCTCAAAGTCTTCTTTCTTTCTTAATACTTTAAAAAAGGTGTCATTGTTTGTTTGTTTATAGCCCCCCTCCACCCCCGTTAAAGTGAGGCCAGGCATCAGATCTATTTGCTCATCACTGTGACGCAGGCACGATGTCAGGCATCCAGAAGGTGCTCAATCCATATTTAATGAACGAAGCAGCTAACCCTTGGCTTCCTCTTGGAATTCAGGGAAGCGGTGGCCCTCCAGGCTGTGCATGGAGGCGAAGAATGGAGCAGAGAGGTCCGCCTAATGCACGGCTTGTGCAGCACCCGGTCCTTCCCGCACCAGCCGCAGTCCCACACCCTCTTCCTCTTCCTGCAGGAGTCTGTGTTAACTTGACGGATCTTCTAGCTCAACTCCAGCACCCCACCATTTTCAGAGGGGACACTGAGCCCAAGGTCATGGGAATGACCTCCCTTCACTCCTAATCCAGGGCTCACATCTCTATCATAATGTCAGGGGCCTGGGGTAGGGGATAGAATGCGGGGTGGGGGGTTGGGGGAGGGTGCGAGGGGGAGGAAGGAACAGGAGGTTTTAGCACACAATGACATGGAAGGGAATCTGGCTTTATTAACTGCCTCGTGCAGCATTCTTGGACAAACAGTCAAATCTGCTATGCCTCGGTTTTCTCATCAATAACATGGGGATCATAATGACTGTTTCCTAGGGATCTGGTGAGGAATGAAGGAAGCACCTGTCTCATCCTTGGTAAACGCGGTTGGCTGCCTTTCCCGCCTGGTGGGTGTTGAGCAGGATGAGGCCTCTGCTCACTGTTCCACAAATCTAACCATGGCTCTGGCCGCTGCCCAGTTTCAACGCCCTGACAGCGGGGCGACCTTCACAGGCCTTACCTGTCTCAGGAAGAGTGGCCCCACCACGGGGCGAACCCAGCACGCTCCTGCCGCTGCAGGTCTGTGGGCGCCTCCTGTGGCCCTCGGAGGAGGGCTGGACAGTCAAGGCGCAGGCTGCACGGAGAGCCACAAATGACAGCTATAAGGCGCGAACCGATCATGCCCACTGTGGCAAAGGTTCCAAATTGGAACCTTTTTGATGTCAAAAAAATATAGAGAGCCGTCTCTTGACATACATACCTAGTGATTCTATCCTTTTAAGAAAACCTTCTCTAATGACAGGTATTTAGATTCCCATTCAAACTTAGCCCCTGATCTTAGGGCTTTCAGGTGTGAAAATCCTGTGCTGGTTGAAGCGAGGGGGTGGGGCATGGATGTTTGGAGAATGCATTTTGTTCCAGATACTGCACTAGGTGTTAGCCTCCCGATGGGACAGGCATGCTGGTCTCCGTATTAAGGACTTCAGATTGAAGTCTGAAAGGAAATCTATCCATTAGGATCCAAGACGCTATAATAAAGAGACCCCGAAAGCACAGGGCTTCCGACAGGTTGGAAGTTTGTCTCTCACATAGCTGTCCATCAGGGCGGCGCAGGACGAGCAGGTGGCCCTGCTGTTCTCAAGACAACACTCCACTCCCAGACGCAAGATCACTGCTTCTCTGCTGCCTCCATGCCCATCCAGGACACAAGGCAAGGAAAAGGCAAAGCGATCTTTCCTTTTAAGGGCAGGGCCCAGAAGTACAACGTGTCATTGCTGCTTACGTCCCTACACAGCACTGGCTTAATTAATATAGTTTATTTCTCTTCAGTGTGAGCATAGGCAGTCCTCCCTTCCCTTCCTCTTCCCCTTCCCTTCCCCTTTCCCCCCTTCCTTCCCCCCTTCCTCCCTCCCTTCCTGCTTGCCTGCCTGCTTCCACTTTCCTGAACACTCAGGTTGATGTAAGAATTTGCCCTGAGCAAGTTCAGGGCTTTAAGGGGTTAATGTTTTTTATAAAGGGCTCAATTTTCTTCCCCTCCCCAATAATAACTAGGGTAGAGTTTACAGCCACCTGCTTTGTATCACTAATCTTAGGTCCTGCAAGAATATGAGATCTTGTAAATGCTGCATATCCCGTCTGAATCCACTTCCCCGTATTGAAAAGGATTGTGCCAGATTGCAGCAGCAACTCAACCCGAGAGGGCCCGTGCTTTCACCAGATTGCAAGGGAAGCGACCTGTTTGCTGCTACTGTGATGCTCAAAGGGAGCTTAGGGGCTTCTCTGGTTCCCTGGAGGCGGGTCACCTGTGCCTTCATGTTTGTGCGCACCATGCGCTTCCTCTGTAGACAAGCGGCCACTTCCCAGCTGGCGTCCCCGTTCACCAACAGGCAAACTTGAGCTTCCAAATTTAGTCTGATACCCTTTGAATTCCTCTCAATAACCGGAAACTATGAAGAAAAGTAGGTTCTTGCTTATTTGCACCTATTTTTTTTTCCTTAAGAAAATAATGCCTATGATGCCAGGAACCACATGAGGGTGCCAAGCACTTTATAGACATCATTGTGTGTGTGTGTGTGTGTGTGTGTGTGTGTGTGTGTGTGTATTTCAGAGAGGAAGGGAGAGGAGAGAGAATCATTGATGGGCTGCCTCCTGCACACCTCAAACTGGGTCGAGCTGAAACCCAGGCATGGGCTCTGACTGGGAATCGAACCATGACCTCCTGGTTCATAGGTTGAAGTTCAACCACTGAGCCATCGTCTTTACTCTGATCCTCACAGCAGCCCTGCCCTGTGCCTGTGGCTTTGGCCACAGCTGCTGATCAAGAGCACTGGAGCTCAGAAGGTGAGGTGACAGAGTTACGATGCAGGTAGACCAGCTGTAGCAAAAGGGAGCTGAGGAACTGAGTCAGTTCTGTTAGACTCCAGAAGGCTTGCTTATTCAGCTCCAAGAGCTGGACTTCTGGAGGACACAGGAAATTCTTCGTTTCTCTATGCTTTGAATATCTTTCTCTCCTTGAATGTTCCTCACTGGAGCTCAATGAGAACAAATTTCATATGCAGCCACGGAGATGCAAGTCTGAAGGAGTGGAAGGCTAGAACTTGCTTAACTTACAGTTCAGCAAACAAGTTCAATTTTCTTACATCAGGCTGCCAGGGGGGTCAATGGTATCACACCTTTGTTTTTTTAGTGCTGTCATACTAGACTGTACCTCAGGGATTTAACAAAGAACATTGATACCAAATATTCCTCTCCATCTATTGCCAGTGCCACACAAGGCTTTATAGTTGTTTAGAGCACATTAGTTCCACAGGAAAACATACCTGGTTGTTACGGCCAAAGGTGATGGGGGGGGGGGGGCGGGTGAAAGGATTGAGAAAAGACAGACAAGAGAATGAAAGCTGGGTCTCGGTGGGACGCTGCTTCCCTGATGAGGAGACAGCGCCAGCGCCCACAAGCCGTGTCTTTATTTTATAGCAGATGCCACGAGGCAAAGTAGGGGCGTGATCACGTTGTTTACAGCATTCTCGTGAGTTTCATCCCCACTTAACTACATGCACCCAAACTCTATCACAAGGCACGTGGGGCTATGTGTTCGGGCCATAGGTTCAAGTTTACAACCACAGCCGTTGGCTATGATTGTGCTGGGAGGGCCCTGCCCTCCAGCTGGGACTTGCACATGGCAATGAGAGGACCCTGTCTTTTCATTAGTCCGAGGCTTGAACCTGGCCAAAACACTGTAGCCGCGCCCCACACCTGGTTTCAGAAATGATAACCAAATAGGTAAATTTTTATGAATTACTTAGCTCGTAGTTGAGTGTCGACCCATAAGCCAGGAGGTCATGGTTGGATTTCTGGTTAGGGCACATGTTTCTCTCTCTCTCCCCCTCTCCCTTCCTCTTTCTGAAAGCAATATCAACATATTAAAAAAAGAAAGAACTTAAAGGTCTAGCTAAGAAGTGTTAAGGGAGAAACAAAGAAGAGAGAGAGAGTTTAGCCTGAAACAGATTCTTTAGAAAAGTTGCCCATCTTCACAAAGAGTAAAACCACCAAAGCTGCCCTTACATGTCCTTCCTGTCACCAATGCGAATAGTTACCTGAGGACAGATAGGTATTTAAGGGGAGACTTAGCCAGGGCTTCACTGCATGTTGTTTTTCTGGATCTATACTTAGAGAGATGCTCTTGCAACCTCAGTTTCCCTTCCCCAGACTACACACATATACACACACACACACCCCTAAACAAAACCTTGGAGAAGAGAACTATAAAAAGAGTAGAGATCGACTTTTAAATCACCTACATGATATTAATGTCTTGTTGGATGTTCTGGGCTGAATTGTATGCCCCTCCCCCAATTTTATATTATGAAGTCCTGGCCCATGGTGTCTCAGAATGTGACTGTATTTGGAAATGGGGTCTTAAAAAGAGTAATTTTGTTAAAACAAGGGTGATCCCTAATCCATTATGAGAGGTGTCCTTTTAAGAAGAGGAAATTAAGACACAGACACATGGAGAGAAGACGGAGTGAGAACACAGAAGATGGACTTCTATAAGCCAAGGAGGGAGGTCTCAGAACAGATACAAACCTTGCCAACAACTTGATCTCAGACATTTAGCCTCCAGAACTCTGAGAAAACTATTTTCTGTCATTCAAACCACCCAATGTTACCACCCAGTGGTGTTTTATTATGGCAGCCCTAGGAGACAAATACACTGGATCCATATATTGATCATTTGCTTCTGCTGGTGAATAACTGAAAACCCAAACCCAACTCCAGTGACTGAAGTAACAAAGGGATGTGTTCAGCGCAAACAAATGACCTGTCAGGAGGAAATGCAGGCTGCCAATCCAGTTAGATCGGGGTGTGGCCTCCTCTGTCCCTTCTTGTCCATCAAGTGTGCGGTTGGCTTGGCTCCCCTCTCCCCTCAAGGTGGAGAGAGGGCACCAATAGTTCCATATGCTTCTTCACCCCCATCCAAGGAGAAAAAATGGCATCATGTAACCATGGAAACAAGTCCAAGCTTCCTCTAATTGAACCACTCATTGTTACACTAGTAATAACAACAATAAACGTTCATTGAGCACTAAACATGCGCCAGATACTCTTCTAAGTGCTCTTGCTGAATTAACTCTTTTAATAAAAGGACAATGGAACTACCCTGACTTGTTACTTTAATTAAGGACAACCCTTGAAATGGAGGGGAAGTAAGCCCCACCTCACATCCAGGCTGCTAAAGCAGGTCATTCCTTACAGAGCGTGCACAATGGATGTGAGAAAAACAACCATAGTATGAACTACAGCCATGTCTCTGCAAAATTATCACTACACCAGGCTTCAGTTTTCTTTAATGACCTAGCTTAACACAGGCAAAAAAATAAAAATAAAAAAAAAATCCTGCTTTCATTGTCCATATAAATTACCACTCTCTCAAATGTCCCTTTTTAAAATTGAATTTGGGGGGTGACATTGGTTTATAAAATTACATAGGCTTCAGGTGTACCATTCTATAACACATCATCTGTATATTGTATCCTGTTCACCACCCCAAGTCATCTCCTTCCATCCCATTTACCCCCTTCACCCTCTACACCCTCCTCTACCTCCCCCCACCCCCCTTTCCCTCTGGTAATCACCAAACTGCTGTTGTGTCTATGAGGTTTTGTGTTTGCTTAACCCTGGCACCTTTTTCACCAGCTTAAATGCCTGTTTGAACATCATAGCATTGCTTTCTCCTCGAAGGTATAGATGCCAGCAGACACTGAGTTGGGAAACTTGTCAGTTTCTGGAACCCTGTTCCCAAACACATGACCAGCCTTCCTCCTGCAGGTTACAGTGGCCTCTTGGGTCCAACGCTGGCCTGATTCTGTGGCTGTGCTGACATTTAGGCAGAGGTGTGGGAATGGCTGGGCTTGCCCTGGCTTGTCTGGAGTTACTTTCTCGGTTGCCCTTGGTTTACAGTAAGAAAGGAGCAACCAGAGACAGGCATGTGGTGCGCTTTAGATTGTCTCACCCTTATTCTGCCCCCCCCCCCGACATGGGCACGCCAGGGGGCTCCCTGTAAGGACTAAATGCATTGATCTGATAGTTTCTGTGTTTCAAACTCAAATTCAATTAGAATTTTATCCTGAGTCCCCAAATCAGAAATGCTATGTTATGATTTATGGCATTTCTAGTAAATCAAGTGTTAATCTTATCGGGTTTCATTGATTTGGACTACTGCCCTAGCTGGTTTGGCTCAGTGGATAGAGCATCAGCCTGTGGACTGGAGGGTTCCAGGTTCGATTCTGGTCAAGGGCACATGCCCGGATTGCAGGCTCGGTCCCCAGTAGGGGGCATGCAGGAGGCAGCTGATCAATGATTCTCTCTCATCATTGATGTTTCTCTCTCTCCCCCCCTTCCTCTCTGAAATCAATAAAGATATTTAAAAATAATGGACTATTTACTGCCTGAATGATAAATATTTAAATGCCACCTTGGTACAAACCAGTACAACTTCTTTTTTGAGAATAATTTACAATGTTTTATCAAAAGTTACAAAATATTTGTATCTTTTACATAGCAATCCTGCTTCTGGAATTTACTTAAAGTAGAGGGGGAAAGCATTATGCACAAGTACATTATGCTAAAGACTGGCTTAGAATAACATGAATGGAAACAATATACATTCCAACGATATGTAGCTAAGACAATTATAGTAAAGAACTCCTTGAGGGAAATATTATGTAACTGCTAGCACTTCCCTTTGTTTGGAACACTTTCCCACCCCCTCGGCCTTACTTTTCTGCCAGCTAACTCCCACTTAGCTTTCAGGACTCAGGGTACCCACCCCTGCACTTGGCTGTCCCACCGCCACCTCCACGGTGCTTACATAACACCTGGATGCACCGCTATCAAGGGGCTGGTAGCCCATCCTGTATAATAAAAGGCTAATATGCAAATCGACCCAATGGCAGAACCACAGGTGGAATGACTAGTCGCTATGATGTTCACTGACCACCAACTGAGGCTTCCCCCAACCGACAGGCCCCAGGCCAGCCAAGGTGGGTGCCAGTGGGGGGTGGGGGGGAGAATCACCCTGCTGGTTCACCCTGCAGAGGGAGGCGACCTCCGGCAGTGGTGGCAGCAGGGGCGCAGGTCACCCCACAGATCAGTCCTGATTGCTGGCCAGGCCTAGGGACCCTACCCATGCAAGAATTTTGTGCATCTGGTCTCTAGTTGCATCATAACCCATTGATTTTGCCTATCAGTCTTCCCACTGGATTGTAACTCATTGAAACAATGTCCTTTGTGCCACAAGTTAAAACTCAGAAGGGGAGGGACAAGAACTAAAATTATCCCTGAAACAAAAATCTCAGGCTTCAGTTGATTGAGAGCTGCCTTCAGCTGAGGCTGGGGTGGAAGGAGATTAGAAATGGGGCCTGCCCAATATCCCTGCAAAGCTCCACGAACCATTAACATCCTTTTCCATTTCCTTTCACAAGTTTGCTTCCACGAACATCTGAGTTACACTGTATACGAACGGGGCTGCAAGCGATCGGTGTGGTCCCGGTTACCCCGAGACGGACCCGCGCTCCCTTCCTCCAGGCAGCGTGGCTTCAGACAGCGCGGAAGGGGGCTCAGCCGGCGCCCCCCCCCCCGCCCCCCCGCCAGGGATGTGCAGTCTTCCCTCCCATTCATTTCCAGCCCCACGCCCTCCGCGCAGCGCTCCCTTCCGCCCGCCCGCCTTCGGAGCGCAGGGCTCCGTAGGGAGGAGAACCGGCAAATCCTCGCGGGCGCCAGGCGCTCGCGCACCGGCCCGCCCCACCCGCGCCCGCCCCGTCACGTTGGCTGCAGAGCGCATCCCGACTGCGCCCGGCGGAGGGGCGGGGAGGCGTCGGGGTAGCTGAGGGGAGCGGTCACGTGAGAGGAGGAGTCTGACCTACTTTTCCCAGCGGCAGGCGCATGCGCACTCCCCATCTGCGCGCCGGCGGGAGGCTCACGCGGAATCGCACGTGCTGGGTCGTGGGTCCAGGGCTCGGGCGGGGCGCACGCAGGTCCCCGCCGGGTGGAGGGGTAGAGGGGTGCAGGGGTGGGCCCGGGGCTGCAGACCCGCCGGCGGGGCAGAGCGTGCAGCGCCCCTCCCAGCCGGACCCGGACTTTGCCCTGCGGTCCCGCAATCCTCACCCCAATAACCGCAGGTTTGGAGAGCTGCTTTGGCGCCCCGCGGGGCTTCCCACGAATGTACCGAATTTAACATCCATGAATTCAAACATGCAAGTTACTCTGCATATGCCCTTTGAATCAGCAGTTCCCACCACTTCGGAATTTATTCTACAGATGGGCTCCCACTTCTGTGAAATGTCGCCCCAGAAGGACAATCATTGTGCATCACTGACATCAGCAAAGATGGGAAACTCTAAATGCCCAACCATAAACCCGGTCAAATACATGGGAACATAAATTCTGGCTGGGCTGCATTTGGAATTCTGTAGTTGTTAAGAGATGGACGGGCAGCTCTGTAGCTGCCGATATGAAGAGACCTTCAAGATCCATTGTGATCTAAAAAAAAGTAAATAAAATGGAGCAGGATAGTGTGTGGGGGTTGCTTATGTTTATATGACATATATTTGTCATTGTATATGTACACAAAATATAAATATATGTATATTTGTAAATGAGTGTGTATATAGAGAAACACACTTATTTGTAAATGTATAGAATACTCTGGAATCATGACCAGAACCTGAAAGAAGCTATTTGGATGACTGAGAGGTCGGAGGAAGGAAAGAGACTGGCTCTACATTACACACTTTTGTAATTCTTAAATTTTGTGCCTGCATGATTAACTTATTTTTAAAAAGAAAATTTTAAAACAAAGAGTTATTTAGCACTTAACTCTGCACTGAGCACCAGGTTTTATGCAAATCATTTCCTTCTAAAAGTTAGTATAGTATTGACCACATTTCCTATTCTGTTCAATTCATATATTAAAAATTCAACCTTCCTGATAAACTCTGTTAAGAAAAAATTCCAACTCTTAAGATAATAAATCTTCTACATCTTTTTTTTTTTTTTTTAAATTCTCACTTGAGGATATTTTTCCATGATTTTTAGAGTGGAAGAGAGAGGGAAAGACAGAAATATCAATGTGAGAGAACACATTGATTGGTTGCCTCTTGCATGCTTGGGACTCTTGGTCCACAGGCCAACGCTCTATCCACTGAGCCAAACCAGCTAGGGCTAAATCCTCTACATCTTTAAGATCCTCTCCAAGTCTGTCTCTTGAAGGGAAGACCTCTCAGCAACAGACACTTGCATGATAAAACCTACAAAGCAATGGTACATGCCTCATTAAGCTTTACTCCCAATTGCTCTGTGAATTTGTAATACAGCTATTATCATCATTCTGGTTATTAGATGTACGTCAGTTACAATATATTTGGTTGCAAGTAACAGAAACTCCTACTCTAAGTGGCTTGAACAGAAAGTGCATTTAACTGAACCAGGATAGGAGAGACTTCAGGGGTAGTTTGATTCAGCAGTTAAGCAATGTCCCCAGGATGTAGGACATCCCTCTGCAATGCCTTCCATGGTGGTGTCTGCTTCATCGAACGCTTTGGGCAGGTCTCACTTAAGGAAAATGCTTCTTTCCCAGAGGCAGCAAGCAAACATCTTCCCCATAGTCATTGGCCTGATTTCGGGCAACTACCCACACACCTTAGCAGGAGATGGGGTGATGCTGATTCGTGGGAATTGGGAGACACCTTTAGGTAGCGTGACAAAGCTACCCATTCCCCAGATGTAGAGAGCTTCAAGATTGCTGGGCTGGGTTGAGCATATTTGCATAAGGAACCAAGTTTTAAAAGGGCTGGAAACTCCCTTTTCCTTTCTTTTGATGTTCAATATTGTTTGAAAATTTCTGATGATTGAGATGGTACTGACTGAAACCAGTAGGTAGAACACTCACATTGAAGGAGTGGCCTGGGTTGGTGGCCCTGAGTGTCAAATTGAGGATAAGGCACATGTTTGAGGCTGGCCATCTTATCGCTAAGTGAATGTTAGCAGGGACCACAACATTGGGAGCCCAGAGATGAGCATACTTGAAGGAGGAGCCTTATTTTTCTCTTCTCCCACATTTTCTCTTGGAAATGCTATGGCAGAAACAACCACTGGTAAAGAGCCTTTGTGTGTTATCAATAAGCCATGGTTTCCTTCTTTGGCAATGCCCTCACAACACAATAGTTTGTTTTTCAACAATCAAGTTACTGGTGTGTATCAGTCAGGTTAGGCTAGGGTTAGTCATAGTAACAAGCAAACCAAATCCCAGTGGCTTGGAAGAGTCAAGATTGACTAGTACTTCTTGCTCATGTTCTATATCCATGGCAGGTGGGCAGGGACTCTCATTCATCTTGTTCTCAGTTGGGGACTGAGATAGAAGGAGCCACCATTATCTGAAACATAGGTGGTCTCCTTCGCAGAGTGACAACAGAGCTCTGGAGGGTCCTCCATCAGCAGTTAAATGCTCCAGCCTGGAGGTGACATGCACTGCTCTACTCACAACCCAGTGGCCAGAACTAGTCACCTGGCCCCACCCAACCACAGTGGTTGAGTAGGTGCAGTCCTACCTGGTGCCAGGAAGATACGGGAGCTGGAATATTCCTGAACAGCTTTTAACAACTGTTGCAAATGTGGTGGCTTCCTTTCCCTCAGGTTGGCTCACCAAATTCAGACTACAGTGGGCAAGCGGAAATACCAGGAATGCGAATGGCCAATATTATTTATTGAGGGCTTGCTGTTCTGTTAAAATAGAGCAGGACACTAGTGTAAGCACTTTCCCTGTAAGAGCTTATTTAATTCTGCCAACAATCTAGAATCACAGGAATAGTAGTCATCTTAGCACAGGGAGGAATAGTCGCTCAGCATGAGTGCAACCTGCCAGTCATACAGATTTTATTAGCAGAAAAAGTGAACTTAGTTTAGAAACCTGAAGGGGGACAGAGTGGTTTCACTTTCACTCTGTAAAGGATGGATTCAGCTTAACAAAACCAGGGAAGTGTAAATGCAAGGGCATGAATGTATGAACTAGGACACTGTTGCCTGCAGTCCATCGTCCACAGTAATAACAGTTACTTTATCGATTCATGCACAACATTTTCTTCCAGGCTTTCCGCAGCCCAAGCACCCACCATGGGCTTCTCCAGGGAAACTGATGAGACGCCTCCCCCACAGCAGCTCAGGGATCACCAGGAGGAACACAGGCAAGAGTGCTCACTATAACGTACTGTTTGCAGCATTCTCCCTCAGGGAAACCTGGAAATGGAAGAGGAGTGTGTGTGTGTGTGTGTGTGTGTGTGTGTGAGAGAGAGAGAGAGAGAGAGAGAGAGAGAGAGAGAGAGAAGAGGTGGGTCTTTGGGAGGTACTTTGGTCATGAGGGTGGAATTCTCATGAATGGATGGGATTAGTGCTCTTATAAAGAAGACTCTAGAGCAGGGGTGGGCAAACTTTTTGACTCGAGGGCCACAATGGGTTCTTAAACTGGACTGGAAGGCCGGAACAAAAGCATGGATGGAGTGTTTGTGTGAACTAATATAAATTCAAAGTAAACAGCAAGAGAACCCTCTGCTCTTTCGGCTCTGTGGGTCGGATAGAACAACCGAACGGGCTGGATCCGGCCAGCGGGCCATAGTTTGCCCACGGCTGCTCTAGAGAGTGCCCCAAGCCCCCTCCTCACCTGTTGAGGACAACGTTGGGCTAGGAATATGCTGGAAGGGTGCTCTCACCAGAAGACTACCCTGTTGTCACCTTGATCTGGGACTTTCTAGTCTCCAGAACTATGAGCAATAAATTTCTGTTGATTGTAAGCTCCTCAATCGTGTATTTTGTTGTAGCAGCCTGAGCAACTAAGACACTGCCCAACTATAGCTATTTTCACAGCCCCCAAAGGGAATGACCTCCCGAATATTTCTGAGACATTGACATGGATTTGGGACACTGTTTTAGACATTGCACAGAAAAATTATGAAATAAGAATAGCTAACATCTGAGTGCTTGCTATGTGCCTGGCATCATGCTGACTACTCTAAATGCATTAGATTGTTCATCCTCAAAAGAATCTTGTGAAGTGAGTAATATTTTCCACTCAAATTGAGAAAGGATGAATTGAGGCAGAGAAGTTGCCCAGCTGGTCACCAGAACCAAGGTCTTTCTGGCACTTAGGACCCCTGCACTGTTCTGCCTTCTTTTTTTAAAAAAAGAAATAATATTTTTATTGAGTCAGAGAGGAGAGAAAGATAGAAACATCAATGATGAGAGAGAATCACTGATTGGCTGCCTCTTGCATGCCCCACACCGGGGATCGAGCCTGCAACCCAGGCATGTGCCTTGACCAGGAATTGAACTGTGACCCACCATGGTCCATAGCTCAACATTCAACCCCTGAGCCACACCTTCCTGAGGCTTCCTTTTGCCCACCTGAGTCTGGTGCTGTGTTCTAGCCTGACCCAACTTTAAAAAGTACTGTCCTCTGCCCACTTAACCTTCCTGCTGTGGCTTTTAGGCTGTTTTCTTAACACCTCTGGGCGGATTCTCCCAACCTTCCACCCAGGGCTCACTCTGAATTCTGCCTGAGGGGATGCCGAGATGAGTAAGATACTATCCGTGCCCTCAGGCATCTTGCAGCATGGCGATAAGATGGAGACACAAACACTAAGTTAGATATTAAGCGGGTAGGACTCAATACTTCATTAGAAGAAGCAGAGGAAGCAACTCAGACTTCCTGACAGTCATCAGAGGTGAGAGAGACATGACAGCTTTGATCAGCCACCATGCTAAGTGTTGAGCATGAGGGGCGACTAAAGGACAGTTCCTGCCCTTAAACAGTGAGGCCAGGATGTTAGTCCGTGGTCTGTCTACACAGGTAGGTGAAAGGGTTCCTGGGCAGGTGGCAGGTTCTTCTCGCCGGTAATGACCCTGTGCTGCCCTCAACTCCCCTCAGTGTTGGGCGGTCAGCGATGTCCACAGGATGGGATTAGAAACTCAGATGGAGAGGTCTCATTCTAGTTTCAAACTCTGCCCCGTAGGGCAATGGGAGGTTCCACGGGACTCTCCCAGGGGCAGGTGGAGGAGAAATGGGGGAAAGAAATTAAGCAAGAAAGAGCAAGCCACACCCCTTTTCATTTCCGTCAGGGCAGCTCTGCTTTTATTTATTGTATTCGTTTCGTTTCCATGTAAGACTGCACTACAACAAAGGGTTACGAGGCTGGAAAAAATTTGGAAGGCACGGATTGAATTCACAGAGAAGAAATCTGAGTTCACAGCGAAGAGACAAATGGCTCTTCAAGAAATCAGTCAGGCCTGGCCGGTGTGCTCAATGGTCAGAGCAGTGGCCTGCTTACTGAAGGGTCAACAGTTCAATTCCTGGTCAAGGGCATGTACTTGGGCTACAGGTTTGATCTCCGGCCCCAGTCTAGGTGCTTGTGGGAGGCAACCAATCAATGTCTCTCTCCCTCTTTCTTTCCCTCTTCCTCTCTCTCTCTCTCCCTCCCTCCCTTCCCTTCCCCCTCTTCCTCCCTGCCTTTCACTCTCTCTAAAAATCAATGGAAAAAATAAAATATCCTTGGGTGAGGATTAACAACAAAAAAAGAAATCAGTCACAGGGAGCCAAGAGGAGACCTGGGCTTTCAACTCCCAGGCTGCTGCACTTTCCACTGTGCAACCCGCCTCCCTGTGAAGCTGGCACAGCCACGGGGGATGGGGGGCTCAAAGTTCCCCCTAAAGTGACTGGACCGAGGTCCTGTGAGGGGCTCACATTGGAGAGGAAATGGGGGAGCCTGGAGGAGCTGTTGTTTATGGCCAATGCTTAGCACCTCTCCCTGCCTGCAGGTCACGGTGGTGTGAGGTGAGTTGTGGGAAGAACACGCCAGGAAAGAACCCAGAACTCTCTCTCCCTGATCCTGAGAAATAAAGCTCAGTAGGGAGGTCCTGGGAGCCGGAAGGCAGCAGGAATGAGTGTGTTTGGAAAGAAGCTGGCTTAGGAAGTGTCCCAGGAGAAACAGAGGCACGCAGCTTTTCGCTGGGCGCCGGGAAACCGGCAGCTTTTAGGGTGATACATCCCTCATTCATTCATTCAGGACCTGGGGGGAAATCAAGGTGTCCATGCTGTAAAGAGGCCAACAGTCCAGTGGAGGAGTTAAGGCATGTACATTAATATATATATATATATATTTCAGAGAGGAAGGAAGAGGGAGAGAGAGATAGAAACATCAATGATGAGAGAGAATCATTGACCGACTGCGTCTTGCACGCCTCACACTGGGGATTGAACCTGCAACCTGGGCATGTGCCCTGACCAGGAATCGAACTGTGATCTCCCGGTTCATAGGTCCATGTTTAACCACTGAGCCACGCCGGCTGGGCAAGGCATGTACATTTTTACCTACAATGAAGGGAAGGAGAGAGGGTCCAAAGAGATAACAGAATGGGCGCCAAGTGAGCTGGACATGCTGGATGGGGAAATCACGGACACTTCCTGGAGCAAGCTGCCCTGAGCTGGCACTGGCAGCAGGTAAGCCACGCGGGGATGGGAAGTGTGCCTCATGCAGAGGACACAGCGGGAGGCCGGTGCAGAGGCAGGTCCTCATAGGTCTGCGTGGGGAGTGGAGGACGTCAGCCTGGCTGGGTGCACACACTTGGGTGTGTTTTGAATCTATCACTTTCCAGGGCCTGAGGGGGTGTCCTCAGGTGGCCCTGATCCCAGGAATACGAAGAGGCCATAACTGACATGTGTAGCTTTGGGGGATCCGGTTTGGCTGCCTCATGAGAGGAAGCCAGGATCAGATAGAGACAGTCAAAGGTTTCCAAAGGATGTAGCTGCACCTCTTCTTCCATCGCTTCCCAGAGAGAGAAGCTGACAGCTGGGCAGGGCCCAGCAATGAGTCTGGGAAGGTGGTGTGTGGATGGCGTTCACTCAGAACGCTGCCCCCCTCCTAGCTTCAGCGAACAGCTTGGAAAGCAGCCTGAGATCACCGGGAACTACCAGCCCTCCCGCGCCAGTGTGAACCAGTGTTTATTATTCCTCTGTCGCTTCCCCAAACCCGCCACCTGACATCAGGCGCAGAGCAGACCCAGCATGGCCAACAGAAGGCACCTTCCCAGCCGATAGAGGGTGGAAGTGTGCCAAAGGCGGGGAGCGAGGAGGAGAATCAGGGCAGACCTTGCAGAAGGTGGCTGACCTCGGCTGCATTTCTGCTCTTGGAAGATTAAGTCATTATCAAAGAAAACTTGGGGATAGCGAAATGCTTTCCAAGGTATCTGGTTGCCCTGCTGACAAAACAAACGTGGAAACAAAATCACTGCACGTTCCACTTTATTGATTGTAAAGAAGTTATAATATTGCTGGGAGGACCCTCCCCTGTTTTACCGGCAGTGAGGAGGTCAAGCTAGTGCAATGACAGCCTTGAGGTTAAGGATACAGCTGAGGCGGCAAAGAAGAGCTGATGGTCACGGCCACCATGTGGCACACTGAGGTCACAACACGACAGCCAGGCAAGCCTGCAGCAAGAAGCCAATGAATGAGTCCTAGGCGACCAGAGAGTGTAAGGGCCGATAATTCTACTGGGGATGTGAATTCAATCCGAGCCACTGGGATTATTGCCTGGACCTTCAGCTCATCCTCTCTGGTTCCCTCCCTGCTCCTTCCATGCTAGTGTGACCTGGGAGAATTGAGGGTAAACTTATATTTTAAAAAACCTTCCCTCCTAAAACATAATTCTAATTCTGCCTTGCGGAACAAGAACCCAAAGTAAGTCTAATTCTTTTTCCACATGTTAGTCCCAAACAGACAATGCATGGTTGGAAAGAACTGCCTTTTCCTTTTATCTTGGAAAGATCCCTACTTTACCCCTACTTATCTTGTAGTTGCTGGAGAATTTTGTTCAAGTTATGCCTCATTGTCTCAACTCACCTTCTTGAAGCTCAAAGGACAACTTAATTAAATCACCTCAAGTTGATTAATGAATAGAAGCAGGACCCTGCACTCCCCAGTTCACTTTCCTGACAATCCCAAAGTCATTTCAGGTTGGCGGCATATTCATTTGGCTTCGCTCATTAGAAAGTTAAAATGTATTCACTGTCCAATACGCAGGACCCATGGGGACAGAACAGTCTTTGTCATTCATTTCACACGGTCAAATTTATCAAATTAAAACTGCATGTAAACAATTTTCTGGATGCTTAATGCTGGTCCTGATTCCACCAATAATTGCATTTGGGTGAGACGACCTTTATTTCTCTCCTTTGCCTCCAGGGCTACTTACGCTGTAGGAGAGCCAAGACCTGGAAGAGATGTCTCCTGGCTGAATTCCACCCCCTCACTCACTTTGAAGTGCATCCCTTGGAAATTGATGGACACGTACATGTCTATCTGCTATAGAGCCTCCTTCCCCACCCTCAGGCTCGGAAACTGTGGAACCACTGCTCCCTTTTCTTTGGCTCCGAGTAGAGAGGAAGTGGGTGTCCGTGTGGTGACTTTTGGTAGATAAACGAAGATTGGAAACATGCGTATTAAAGTTTGTTTCCTCCCTTCACACCATGACCCAGTCTCCTTCGACTTCTCAGCCTCTGAGAGCATTCATTAAAGGAAGACACAAAGAACTTAGAACAGAGGCAAATTATTGTTTTCTTTCCTTTAAAAAAAAATTCAAATAGCCTCTTGAGATTCAGGCCAGAGGTGTTTGTCTTGGAATCTAAGGCCTTTTATTTTTGTAGGGAAAAAAAGATGGAGGTTGTTTTTTATTTTTGTTATTTTTTAAACCAATCAATCAATTAATTTTTATTGTTTTTTTTTAAATTAAGTTTATTGAGGTGACATGGGTTAATAAAATTATGTAGGTTTCAAGTGTACAATTCTATGATACTAAAACTCAGGAGGATGACCTGTGTGGACCCGTCGGCCGAAGGCAAGGCAGGATGGAGCATGCCTGCAGACGCTGAAGGGACCCGGGGTCATGACCAGAGTCCATGTGGGGTGCATTCCGTCCCAGCAAATCCCAATGAATGCAGAAGGAAGGCTGCAGATCAGGCACCCTGTCCCACCAAAGCTCCTCCCACTAGGAGACGCCCCTTTGGGTGTGGGATGAGCAGAACCCTGATGAAGTTTTAGTCTGAGGTGCCTGGAAAGAAAATCGCTCAGCTCATTGACTGAGTTTAACTGGATGGAACACATTGTATTTTCTATGTTTTTGGTCTCATAATCTATAGCCTCGTAATATTTCTGGATAGACTGTAGATGGATTTGCCCAATCATCTATTCATGCTCAATGGATATTTATTTATTTATTTATTTTATTTAAATACTTTTATTGATTTCAGAAAGGAAGGGAGAGGGAGAGATAGAGACATCAATGATGACAGAAAATCAGTGATCAGCTGCCTCCTGCATGCCCCACACTGGGGATCGAGCCTGCAACCGGCCATATGCCCTGACCAGGAATCGAACCATGACTTCCTCGTTCATAGGCTGACGCTCAACCACTGAGCCATGCCAGCAGGGCGGCATATTTACTGAGTGCCTACTTTGTGCCACACTGGAGAGACACAGTGAATGAGGGCACCATGACCTCGCCTTCATGGAGCTTAGAGTCCAGAGGAGGAGATGAAGCTAGAAGGGGGTCAAATAATCTGCCAGGGTCACATAACTTGAAAATAGCAAATAGATTTAAACTATGTTCCCAAGTACTATGGTATAGAAAACAAGCATTCCCCAAATAATCTGTAGGCTCACATGATTTCAGTGGGAGGGTAAATTATAGGGGAAGTTTTTTAAATGGATTCTGAATGTCATCTGAAAGAATAAACATGAAGACATAGTGAAAGAATGTAAATAAAAGTATTAAAATGTTTGTGAGCCATCAGATATCAAAACAAATTACCCAACCACCTTAATTTTTAGGTAAGATGCAAAAAAACTAAAGGGGGATATGTGAAACAGAATGGAGAGCTTTGGAAGAGCGAATAAATTCAATGCCTGATGAAAGAAAATTTACAAACAACAGGGTAGGGTATGTTCAAAAACTAATATTGAGGTGATTAAACCTATTTTAAAAACTCAATTTAGATTCTTATTTTATACTTTCCAGCAAATGGATTTCATGTGGATTAAATATTTTTGAAATTTAAAAACAAGAAAGCATTGGCAGATAGTAAACTAATTAATGACAGATGAGACAAAGTATAAAAGCAACAGGTGAGGTCATTAAAAAGAGGCTGTTATATCTGACCCCCTAAAATGGTAAGTAGTTTGTTGCCAACACCAAAAACAAAATTAAAAGGTGTATGACAAACTGGGAAATCTGTTAGTAAACAAACAAAATGAAGGGCAAATAGCCTTCAATTAAAAAGAAAAATATCTAATTACACAGACAGGAACACTGACATAATGTGCAAAGGACACACAGAAATTGGCATGATTGAAATGAATGATGCTCGAGGCTGGTGAGGGTGAGGTGAGGTCCTGGCCCATATTCCCTCTCATGGAGTCGCACAGTAAGACATTTCATGGGGGACTTTTCACAAGTAGCCTAAAGTCTTTACAATGGGCACTTCTTTGAATATAGAGATTCAATTTCTAAAAATCTAAAGAGATATTGAAGCCCAAATTTATATTTAAACATGGTTAATTCTCATCCATTACTTAAAATGGTGATTGGTGGAAAACAGGGGACTTCTAATTAATGGTGATTTATGTCTAATTTATGATGGAGCATATGTAGCCATTTAAATAAGAAAAAATCTTGTTTCCAAGTAATATTCAGTGACTGAAGAAATGGTAATAATAGCAGAGTAAGTGGAAAACAGCAGGATAAAAATTTATGCACAAGGTGTGATACTAATTTGACCACACACATGTGTTTATGAGTTCACATGTGTGTATCTTCACAAACACTAGAAGAAAACACATAATGTCTGCCTATCTAGAATTCATCTCTTCTTTATCTTTCTAATTTTATGATTTTATAAACTTTAAGTGGGGCAACAAGTCTACCTACCAAGAATGAAGCTTTTCTTCTTTATCTTTCTAATTTTATGAGTTTGTAATTTGATGAAAACATTATAAATTGGCACATCTAGCAAAACCATAATCTTATTTTTTGGCATTTATTATTTCTCTTTGAACCCTATAAAGGAAATAATACAGGCCTTTCGGATGGCAACTTGCCAACCTCGCTGATCAGGATTTTAATGACTTCCCTCCTTCTGAGGCCTAATTTAAACCCAATTTAAAGTAAACAAAACAAGCATATTACTCCATAAAGGAGAATGAGCACTCCTTTCTTGTGCGGGCTTTGAATATGAATCTCTCTATGAAATGAAAATAGAGCAAAAAATGAGCTTAATAAGCGAGACTTCTTCTCTGCTCAGGCTCTTCTCATTAAGGTTTAATGACATAGAAAGCCCGAAAAAAGTTAGATTTAGACAGCGTGTCAGTGATTCCGTGTCCTTACATTCTAAATGCGGGGGCTCAGCATGCTGGGGAGATCATCTGTGGTTCATCAATGACCTCAGTCCTTCTCATCTTTATTGGATAGTGTGTCTTTTTATCTTTCTATTGATCTACGCTAGAGGTCTTTCTCTGTTCCGCTGTCTCTTTGTTTCTATCTGTCTGTCTCTCTCTCTCTAGATATATACACCTATATGTAATCATATGTATATATGAGTGTGTATCTGTCTCTTTCTATATATGTCTCCCTCTCTCTCTAAATGTCTGCCGTTTATACCTTTCCCAGTTAATTATTTACCTGTTTATTGTTACCTGTTTACCTTCTCACACTACTCTTTTGCCCTATAATATTTTTGTTTAATGCAGATAATCTGTTATTTGTTCGTACTCTGTGTTACCTAGGAAGGATTTGTCTACTTCAATATTATGATAGTTTGAATCTTGAAATCTTTAATTCATCTGCCATTTATTTTAGGTGATATGCCTTTTATTTACAGTATATAATAAATATAATATAACCATCAATTTTTGATTTTTTTTCTGTTATATGGATATATTTTTCTATTCTTACTTCAGCATCATATAGTTTCATTAATTTATAGTATACAGACAAATTCTTACAAGTTAAAACATTTCCTTGGCTATTATTTGGCATCTACTTTTCCAGATAAAGTTTAAGATTTATGCAATTAGACTCAAACCTCCCACATAAAAAGAGAGAAGCATGAAAAACAGGAGGATAGAAGGACATGGTGAAAGGTCTAGTATACTTGTAGCTAGAGTCTAGAAATAAAGGAAAGGAAAAATGGGGCAGAAGCATATTTGCAGGCATGCTGACTAATATTTAACAAAACTGACCAATATATATCTGCCTATAATTTCCACTGGTTCTAGATTTAATCATGAGTATTTAAAAGAATTTGGAATTTCCCAGAATTTTGGAGATAATTCTTCCTCTATTTCTTTGTGGAAGATAATTGTCAACAGCTTCTAGAGTTTGAGAAATAGTTTTCGAACAAAGACCCACCTAAAATCCACTACCATCCATCTTTTCTACAATGAGCACCCGTTATGTACCTGTTACTTTCTTAAGTGATGTGAGCGCGATGATGACCATCACACACTCACTCTCTATGAGGAGCGCATCGGGTAGAGGGTGGGAAGGACAGTAGGCAGTCATTGCAATGCTGTGTGATAACCTCTGTGTGAGCACAGAGATGTACAGATGCTAAGAGAGTCCAGAGCAGGGGCATCGAACGCAACATGGGGAAACAGGATACCATTCCTAAAGGAACTCACAGCTGAGATGAGAGAGGCGTCAGCTATCTTTTTTCTGTTTTCGAGTGGAAAAGCAAAACAGGTGTTCTAGATGCGGAGAACCATACATGCAGAAGTGCAAAGAAACGAAAGAGCTTGCCATCTGGTCTTCCTGCCTTATTCTCAACGACAGCAGATGAGCTCCTCCCCGCAGCCAGGGAACACAACTCCCAGCAGCTCCTGAATCGCACTGTCCCAGCTTCGCAACCTCAGTGGGCAAGGAGGGCTTTTCCGCTCTGTGCCAGAGCTGGGTGCTCACTGACCTGGCTTGGCTCTCATGCCCACCCCTTGGGCCATTCAGTTTTGCAAAGGAATGCAGTGCCAGGCTTGGATGACCTTGAAACACACATAACCCAGCCTTTGGAGGAGAGCTATGATGAGAGAAGAACCAATACAAAATGTATGGAACAGACTTTCGAACCTCAGAGGGAAGGTGGGGGAGGGTGGGTGGGTAGGAAGGGATCAACCAAAGAACTTGTATGCGTATATTCAATAAACCATGGACACAGACAATAGGGTGTTGAAGGCCTGGGATGGGGGGGAGGGTGTGTCTAGAAGAGGTCAATGGGGGGAAAAGGGGACATATGTAATACTTTCAACAATAAAGATTTTTAAAAAAGAATCAACACTTTCCATCTCCAAAGGAACTCATGGAGTAGGGGAGCAGTAGGACCCCAAGGGATAAGATGCTGGTCAGAAATAAGCAATGCCGCTTACATCCTCTCAGCCTGAACAGCAGGGGTATCTGCAGCTCCAGCCTCAGAGTTTTTCTGTGTTGCCATGGAAGGAACATGGAATTTGGGGTCTGAACTCCCCGCCAGTGTCACCACTGACTACTCTTGTCACCCTGAGCAAGTCATTCTTTAAACTTCAATTTCTGTGTTTATAAAAAGTGTGCAATGTGAGACTGGCTATTTGAAAAATTTTAATGAGATCTTCTGTATATAAGCAACCAACACAAATCCTGATATTCAATATCTATTTAGATTTCCTTGGGTTCTCAGGCATCTAAGAGATTAGGCCTGAGGTGAGCCTTGTGTAGATATTTGGATCAGGTATCTCTGAGATTGAAGGACCACAGGAGCAGAATGTGGAAAAGGCTGAGTTGGTGAGAGAGAAGCAGGGATTTGAGTCGTGGTAAAGAGGATTTGAGCCAAGGGCATAATTTCACTTGGCTTTTGAGTTGATTCTGTCACCATTTGTGTGTGTGTGTGGGGGGGGGCGGGATGTGTGTGTCCATGTCTGTGTGTCTTGATTATATTGACCAAGTGAAAGGTAAATTATTGACACTATTACAAATGATACTGAAGAGTGATGGGCAAGAGAAAAAAAGAAACATCTTGATTTGATAGTGTAAATGTCATTCCGCCCTTCCTGTGAACTGTTTGCCATTTATGCTAACGGGTCCACAGCACAATAAGAACTCGAAACCTTACGGACTGTGCTTCAGATGACACTGTCTGCAGGTTGCATTTGAGGGCAACAGTCAACTGTGTTCACACATGCTTGGCCTGGCAGCGTGGCCCTCTGCTCAAACTTTTGCAAGAGAAAGGAAAACCGCTGAGGAAGCAGATACGGAGACAGCAGATCTCCCAGTGAGGCGTATGCTGGTCTCCCCTGACTTTGCTGTGAGCAGTTCCTTCGCTATGACCTTAGCAGCTACATCTCGATTAGACTTCTTCCCTGGAATAGGTTCAAATTTCCTAGGCATGCTGGGAAGGCAATTGGAAGTTGATGGGAATGAGAAATGCTGTAATTACACAGCATCTTAATATTGAAAAAGAAATTGAATCTTTGAATTTATTTTCATTAATAACATAAGACACTGGAACATAGCTCTCCCCCTCCAGTCACCTCCTCTCCACCCCTCTCCTCCCAACCCCTCCTCCCTTTTCCCCTCCTTCTTCCCCCCCCCTCCCTTCCCCTCTCCGTCTCCCCTCCTCTCCTCTCCACCTCTCCCTTCTCTCCCCATCCCTTCTCTCTTTTACACTTTTAGGTCCCATTCTCTTTCTTAATTTTGATCTTTATTGTTTGAACAAAACATTAAAGAATAATAAATAATTAAAAATGTATTAAGTATTTAAATAAAAACAGTACAGTCATTACATAAAAAACAAAAAACAACAAAAAAAACTTGGCTGACTTTAAATTTTGCTCTTGTAATCCCTGCTTTAAATACCAGCGTGACTGTGGAGGGGAAGCCGATTTCTGCAGCCACGGCTTACATGCTGCCATGGGAACATCTGGGCTGCACCGTTAACAGTGAGGCTTGTCATAAAAATCAACCTTGGCATGGGGAAGTGACAGCGAGCGGAACAGCTCTGTGGGGGCACTCCCATTAGGCAGTGTGCACACCTGTCTCCAGAGAAGAAAAACATGGGTGCCCCCCGCCCCCATCCTTAATTGGATAGCAGTGGGCTTTCCACCAGGTTGGAGAGAATGGCCTCCGTTACTTTGCTTCTCCCATTGTCCTGGGCTCTATTTCCATGGTTTTGTGTTTGGTAATTGTTGAACATGCATACTGAAGCTGCTGCTAGAAAATGGATTTTCTCCAGCGTGTTAATTTAGCTGCACATTCAATCAAATTTTAAGTCAAAGGATATTTCTCCTGCAGGGTAAATTCCTCCGAAAATCATCTCCAGATTTTGGCAGGAGTGACTTGACTGCAGGACAGAGAGAGTAATGAGGCTGGCAGGAGGCCGGCGGAGGGAAGGCCAGCAGAGTGAGTGCCGGCCACCTGGGTTAGAGTCCTAGTTCTGTCCTGCATTATTTTGTGAATATGGGCAACTAAGAAAGAACAGAAGTTCTGGACTTTCCCCCACCCCTATAATATCGGGAAAATAATGATAGATGTATAAGAAAGTGTTTTGTGAGTTACAAAGATTGTACAAATGGCAGCTGTTATTATAGAATTTAAGTCTGTTTAAAACGTTTTACTTCCTCTTACAGAGAAAAGTCCTTACTGAGAAAAACTTCCTAAGAGAGTTTTGTTAACTAGTGACAGAGAAAAGAAAGATGTTTGTCCCACTGTAAAGCATGATTAGGTCTCATTGTGAAATAGAATATTGATTCACATTCATTCATTCTTACAGATACCTGAAATTTACTGAGATGCTAGCAAGTAAAAGGCTCTGTGCTAGGCACTGGAAATGCTAACTTAACACACTGCGGATGGATCACGAGAATTCTCCTTTCATATTACACAGTGTTTTACAAAGTATCATACTTTAAAAAGATATTAGCTCGTAAGAACATGTAATAAATAACTTCAAAATGCAATGGGTATTTAATTTTAAAGCATGCCTTTAACATTTATGTAAAGCGTATTTTGTACTTGTTCATTAGAAACTTATCTGGCTATTGGGTAAAGCTAGCAATAACACTTTGGTCTACAATGTGTTAAGCTCTGCTTTCCTGGAGATTTTCTTCCACTGAGCAATGAAGGCAAAACAAAAAATCCACACATCCTATATAATAAAAGTGTAATATGCAAATCGACCGAAGAGTAGAACAACCAGTTGGCGGGGTAGGGGTGGGGGGGGGGGCTGGTGAGCAGGCGGTGCCATGCCAGCTAAGGCGTGTGCCAGCGGGCAGAGGGAGGGAACAGCGATGGCAGGGGGGCGGGGGGGGCGTGGCAGCAACCAGCGGCGGCTGAGGGGCGATGGGGGTGGCGCTGAGCTGATCCCACAGAGGGAGGCTGGGCAGAGGCCACGGTGGGGTGTGGGGGCAGTGCTGTCCCATGATTGCCACCCGGTCGCCTCCTGCAGAGGGAGGCCAGACTGTACAAATGGTAGTGGTTATTATAGATTTTGGACATCCCCTGAGGGCTCCCAGACTGTGAGAGGGTGCAGGCTGGGCTGAGGGCCACCCCCAGTGCATGAATTTTCATGCACCAGGCCTCTAGGGTAAAACATAAATGACAAACTGTGATAAATGGTATAGAGAAGCAAAGAAGGGAATTGGAAAGGCTTTATAAGAGGAGGAAGACTGGGCTAGATGGATATGATCGAGGAAAAACTCCGAGAAGGCAAAAGATAGGGGTGGGGAAAGTGTTCAGGAGAAGCGGCATGTGCAAAGGCCCTGGGCTGGAGGAGATGTTGACTTACTGAGAAAAAGAACTGAAATTGAGCCAGTGTTTCTTGGGCATATGGTCCAAGGGGAAAGAGGCAGAGGTTGAGAGCAGAGACACAGCTAAAAGCTAAATTATGCTGGGCCTTGGTAATTTTATTTTATGTGAAATGGGAAACCATTGACAAGGTTTCAAATGATGGAGGAAATAGCTTCTTGGGCTATTCTACCCTGAGCCTTTGAGTTAGAACTCTAGGTAGTTTGCTGAGTACTTTCGCATATTTGAACATATAAGAGCAAGATCAATCCTCGTTACCAACACTGAGGGAAATCTGAAGATTAGGCTGAGCCCATTTTCCTGTCTGTCACCTTAGAAGTTTACACTGAAAACAAGAGATGGCTTTATTAGTGGAAGGTCACACCATCTTCCCTGTGTAGTGAACGACAAACTTATGATGTTGATGGTCCTTTGGAACTGAGAAATAGGAAAGAACAGAATGGGGTTTTTCTTTCTTTTTTTAAACAAATATTTTTATTGATTCCAGAAAGGAAGGGAGAGGGAGAGAGAGAGAGAGAGACATCAACGATGAGAGAGAATCATTGATCGGCTATCTCCTGCACACCCCCTATTGGGGTGGGAGCCTGCAACCCAGGCATGTGCCCTTGATCAGAATTGAACCTGGGGCCCTTCAGTCCACAGGCCGATGTTCTATCTACTAAGCCAAACCGGCTAGGGCCAGATTGGTCTTTTCAACAGAAAGGTATACATATAGAACTGAAAGTCTCTAAACTTGAGTTTATCTAGGAGGAAAATATATTGTTGGAGGACTTTGTTAGCTTCCTGCAGTTTTTTTTGTCCTAAGACAGTCAAGAATTCAGAGCACAGTTTTCAGCAAGAATGTGAATAAAGCTTTCTGTTCTGTTGTGCTTTCTGTTTTAAAATTTTTGTTCTGGGCAGACTCCTGCCACTGAGCAAGAAATGCTAATTGGACATTTGATTCATCTGGACAGCTGTGAATGGAATTTTTGCTAACCAGCAGCAGATGCGGACCTAAAACAGCATGGCAACTGGCCACTGGCTTGGATGGGATGTGAGCTGCGTGTGCCCAGGCTCCAAGCCACAAGCATCTCAAAGTCTTTTTCCCCTTGAAAGATGTTTATTACATATGTCTATATATTGATCTTAGTAATTGCAAAGGGCCAACCCATGCCATTGGCATGGAGAGAGAGAACCTGTCATAGCATGTATAATACTCCAGAGAATGAATCGACAAAATTAGTTGGGAAATGCTTGCTTTCCCGTTGAAAACTCAGAACAGATGCTAGCATTATTAACAGAACATTGCCTACTTGCAGTTCATATCCTGGATGGAGCTGTGTGCCACTTGGTCTCCAAGTCATACTCTTTAGTTTATTTAGGAATGAATGCCTTTTGAAATGAACCACCCCAAAGCAGGAATTCGGTACATTCAGAAGATGATGCTGATCGCTCTTGTCTCCTCTTAAGTTTGATGAATTGGGGAACTGACTTCATACCAGAGGCTGGCTCATTTATAAGTAGTTATATTAACCAGGACTGAACCCCCCCCCAAATCGTTCATGGAATTGACAAGAAACTAACAAAAACATGGGTTCTAGCTCCAGAGATTTTTATTTCAAAATTCTTCTTGGATTTTGATGTAGCCTCCTTGTTGAAAATCCCTCGTCAAAATAAGACTTTAAAAGGAAATCGTTTAAGATCCAGAGCTTTAGCTCAATGGGGTGTATATGAACATTCGCAGCACACTCATGCATGATATAGTTCCCATATTGAAGAAAGGCGGGACATCAAAGGGCGTGGCATTCCCAAATCCACTGCCCTGGGAGCCCCCTACAGTGATCCTCCTTGTACGATGGGCAGAGCCAACGAAATGTGAACATGAAGGAACTTCGAAAACTGGAAAGGGCCTCGGAATTGGAAGGTCTCCGGTCGCTTAGGACAGGAGGCTGGAGAGGCGACAGACCGTCGCCCGGCTATCACCCACGTGAGCTTTTTACTGCTGCGGTCTTCCTTGCTCTGAGTAAACTCCATCGTGTGTGAACGTGTCAGCAGATGATGCATTTATTTTGGAACACGTTAAGTTTTTTACCAGCTCTATTTATTTTCCGAGGGCATCACTGTATCACATTAAGGCCTCAAGTTGTTAACAGTACCAGCCGGCACTGCAGGCATCACACATTCATGGCGTAAAAGCCCAGGGGAGCAGCGCGGACTCTGCCATCCAGACCCCAAGGCTGCATCTCCTTCCTCCCGGATGTGCTCTGCGTTCCCCCCTTGGGAGCAGATCCACCGGCCCCTCTTCTCTTTGATTTATCATGTAACTTGGCCTCTCTGCCATTTATTTTGCTCTTCTCCAGTGGACTCTGAGGTCTTGGGGTAGAGAGTCTTCATCGTTTCTTTGTTCTCTCTGTCTCCTAGTGCTCAGCACGTAGTAGGGATGCAAGAAATATCTGTAAGTTGAGTGATGGAGGAGAATACAACATCTACCATTTCATCCTTGTTCATTTATCGTCGGCATCAGTGGAACTTTGGGGTGAGCTGTCTCTGAGAGTGCAGACCCTGTGTTCCCTTATTCCACCATTGTGTCCTTCAAAAAGCTCCTCACACAAGTAAGCGCATTTTTAATGAATGTCTTTTCTGACAGCTTGTGAACTCTCTGACAGCAAAGATTGTCTCTCTGTCTCTGTCTCTCCTTTTGTTAACCCTCACCTGAGGATATTTTTCCATTGTATTTTTTTTTTTTTTAGGGAGCGTGGAAGAGAGAGGGAAAGACAGAGAGAAACATTGATGTGAGAGAAACACATTGATTGGTTGCCTCCTGCCAGGGTGGACCCTGCAACCAAAGACCAGAATCAAACCTGGGATTCTTTGGTCTGAAGGCCTATGCTCTATCCACTGGACCAAACCTGCTAGGGCAGGGCTTGTCTCTCTTATTCCTTCCCATATAGTCAGGGCTCAGAACACTGTCTGTCACACAGTAGGTGCTCAATAAACACCTGTAGAATTAAAGTGAGTGATTTGACATAGCTTCCAATTTTTGAGGGTTTCTACTGCTATATTGTGATTTCCAATACATATATATTTGGTCACTCAAATGACCAAATATGTATTTTTCATAAATGTATATATGATCTTCATCCACAATCCTTGCTTCATATCTCCTAAAACCCTAGGAATTTCCTAAGTGATGAGAGCCCTAAAGTGTCTTTTGTTCTGTTAATGAGGTGACAGCTGGATCGCACCTAAGGGTGGGGGCTGGTGGTCCGTGGAGCCAACCATGTGATTGGAGGGTTGTAACTTTCAGTCCCAACTTCCAGGGAGGGGAGAGGGACGGGAAACTTTAAGGAGAGAAAAGGTATGTCTGAAAACATTCAAGGTCAATTTGCTCTGAGCAGATTCCAATAGCTCTTTCCTGTCCTGATGCAGTCGTTTTGTGGGAAAGGACTCTGCATGGTCATTGCCAGGAAGGAGAGGAGCCTTCCGTGGGGTCCTTTGAAATCGGGAGTGGTTGCAGTGCTCTTGACGGAGACAAATGGGACGATCTGGTCACCGAGAATGGAGTGGCAACCGTGATAAGGGCCCCTCTGCTAATGGCAGTGTCCTCTCCATCTAAGCCACGTGGAGCTCTAGAAAGACTCGGGTGCGTTTCTCTGGTTTAGACGAGACGGACAGCTTATTTTAAATGCTGGCTCACCGTATGATTTATTCATCGTGTCATGTAGCACAGAGAGCCTCTAGTCAAAAGCCCTCTTTGTATGTGAGGAAAACGTGGCCCAGAGAAGTCAAACCATTTCCCCAAAGTCACACAGCTGATTGGTGCCCGGTCTCCATTAAACCAGTGCTGACCTGCCTTATTCACCATTCATTCGTTTCTTCATTAATAATTACTTACTGAATGCTAATGATGGTATGCTAAGCACCTTGTTAGGCTATGAATTATTTTCAATGGAAAGGAAGTGTCCAGTTGTGACTTAAACTCTCACTGCTGCGGCATAACCTCTCTCAGCCCCAGTTTTCCCATCTGTGAAATGGAAGGGATAAAGGCCCTTGTGATGGAGACATCAAGAAGATTACATGAGGCCGAAGCCGGTTTGGCTCAGTGGATGGAGCGTCGGCCTGCGGACTGAGGGGTCCCAGGTTTGATTCCGGTCAGGGGCGTGTGCCTGGGTTGCGGGCACATCCCCAGTGGGAGATGTGCAGGAGGCAGCTGATCGATGTTTCTCTCTCATCGATGTTTCTAGCTCTCTATCTCTCTCCCTTCCTCTCTGTAAAAAATCAATAAAATATATTAAAAAAAAAAAAAGAAGAAGATTACATGAGATAATGCATTAGAGCTCAGCACAGCGTGCCCGGCACATTTACCACTGAGTTCACCGTGATGATTTCGTCCTCTGGGCTCTTCTGTCAGAGCTAAGATGTCTGTCTGTCCTAGACACGGTCACGAAAGGTTTATGTCCTCCGGGGGCTCCCATCCTCTCTAAGTCCCTCTATATCCCTGACTGACATGTCAACAGGAGGGCGCACATCGCCCTCACAGCCACCCCCTTCTCTAGATGCCCCTTCCCCCTCCTCCTCCTCCAGGCTCCTGGCAGCCTTCCGTGGAGGGAATTTGGATGTGTTCTCATTACAGCCTCATAACCTTAGAGGGGGGGGGTAGCTTTGTCAATGGCAGGCCCTCATTTCCTGAATCCATTCAGAGAGGGAGAGGGGCCAGCTCCCGGATGGCATAGCATCCAATTCTGAGCCCGGCCAGGTTTGGGTTGGCTTGCAAGATCTGAGACTTGTCATAATATGTCTGGCATTCTAAAAATGGGATCCATACAGCCCTGCAGTTAAAAAAAAAAAAAAAGCAAAAAGCAGTACAGCCAGCACATCAGCCCTTTGGCAAGAACCAAGGGAGGAGCTCAGTTGAGCACATACTTGGCTGTGCATGTTCCTAGCAGCATAAAAGAATTTTCTTGGTTCCTTCTGAAGCCTGATCACCCTAATGTAATAAGTCATCTTCTGGGCAAGGGTTCTGCACATGCATGGACATGCTGCCTCTCTGGTTTCCTTTTGCAGATCATCCCCCATGAGTGAGTGTGCAACCTACTCTTGTGCACAACTCGTTGGCCATTCGGGGTGCAGAGCTGATGGCAAAACGTTCCCTGAGGGAGGCAGCCGCTCAGCAGAGGTCTGGACCAGATGTGCAGAACACTCTGCCTGCCTAAGGCGGCTCCAGCCAGCAGTGAATTCCTGAGCGCCACAGCCTCTGCGGCTCATGTGAATGGTTACTTTGTGTGCTCTCTTTTGTCCCTTTTGATTTGAGGAATGAGCTTTTTTTATTTGGGTTCTCTTATGGAAATGCTGAAGGATCCTATCTTGCTTTTTTTTTTTTTTTTTTTGGTCATCCATGAAAATGAAGATGTAGTTTTGAAGAGAAAATAATACAGAGAAAGAGAATTTTTTGTAGGGGGGACTATTTTTTTGTATAGTAATTCCCTCTTATCCGTGGTTTTACTTTCCATGGTTTCAGTTACCTGCGGCCAACCATGGTCCAAAAATATTAAACGAAAAATTCCAGAAATAAATAATAAGCCATTCATAAGGTTTAAATTGTATGCTGTTCTGAGGTCCGTGATGAAATCTTGAGTGATGGGGCATTGCAGGATGTTTCACCCTAAGTATAATTTTTGCTGTGGATTTTTTATAGGTACCCTTTATAAGATTCAAAAAGTTTCTTTCTATTTCAAGTTTGTTATGAGATTTCAAAATCTAAAATGGAGATGACTTCTGTTAAAGGCCTTTTCTGCAAAAATGAGAATATGATAATTAGCCTTTGTCAATGTGGTGGGTTAATTGTTCTTTTTCTTGAATATTAAAACAATCTTGTTTCTTGGAATAAACTTTCCTTGGTCATAATGCATTAATCCTTTTAAACATTGCTGGATATGGTTTGCTAATATGTTGTGTATAATTTTTGCCTCTCCATGGCTGAAACCATCCTGTGATTTTTCACTGCTTGCAATGTCCTTGTCAGGGTTTTGGCATAAGGATTTTGCTCAGAATAAGCTTGGGAGTGTTCCATGTTACGCTGGTCTCTGAAGCAGTTTTTGTGGAATTGGCTATGACTTCCTTAAATGTTTGGTAGACTATACTGGCGAAACTAATTGCGCTTCAGTTTTCTTTGAGGAAAGTTTACATTATGGATTCAATTTCTTTGATGCTATAGGATGATTCAGATACTATTCTACTTTTCCTGTGTTAGTTTCACAAAGTGTTTTTAATGTAAGCTTTTGTGTTTTATTTTAATAACCTAAAATTGGTATATTTTCTTACTCTTTTTAATATTTATAAGATCTGTAATGATTTTCCTTTTTTCTTTCCTAACTTTGGTACTTTTCCCTTTTTCTCTTTTTTCTTGCTTAGTCTTGGTAGACAGTTATCGATTTTATTACTCTTTCCAAGAATTAATTGTAGTCTTTGTTAATTCTAAATTTGTTCTTTCTTTCTTTAATTTCTCCTTCTACTATTTTTCTCCTTTATTCTATTTTCTTTGATTATAATTTGCTCTCCTATTTCTTATTTATTGAAATGATTGCTTATCTCATTGCCTCTTAGTCTTTTTTTTTTACAATGCATACATTTAAAAGTAGAGATTTCCAGTAAGATTGATCCCGTAAGTATTTTTACATACCGTTTTCTTGATCTTTCAGTTTAAAATATTTTCTTTTATTTATTTCTTCAATCCTCACCCAAGGACAATGCTCATTGATTTTAGAGAGAGAGAGAAACATCGATGTGAGAGAGAAACACTGATCAGTTGCTTCCCACACGCGCCCCAACCAGGCATCAAACTGGCAACTCAGTCATAAGCCCTGACCAGGAATTGAGCCTGCAACCTTCCTGGTGTGTAAGATGATGCTCCAACTAACTGAGCTACCTGGCCAAGGGAAAATATTTTCTAATTTTTAAATTTTGATTTAT
Organism: Myotis daubentonii; assembly: GCF_963259705.1. NCBI lineage: Eukaryota > Metazoa > Chordata > Mammalia > Chiroptera > Vespertilionidae > Myotis > Myotis daubentonii. The sequence goes on along the minus strand of NC_081855.1, from coordinate 30,723,586 downwards.
TAATTTAGCTACACTAGTTTTTTTCAGTTATTCTTTGCATGGTATATCCTTTTTTCATTCTTTTACTTTTAACATATTTCTTCTTTTCCATTCTTTCTATATTCTCAATCTAAGACTCCAATTACACATGTTAGCCATTTTTAGTGAATTTCTTAGGCCCTTGAGTCTCATTTATATTTTTATCCATTTGTTCCTTCTTGCATGATTCTAGATATTTTCGTCTATCTTCCAGTTTTAAGTTGTGTTTAGATGCTGTTAAACACAAGCATGGAATTCTTAATTTTGGTTACTGCATTTTTTTTTTTTTTAGTTCTAAAGTTTCTCTGTGATTATTTTTGTAGTTTCCATTTCTTTGCCATAATTATGAATCTTGCCTTTTGTCTCTATAAGCATTGTTATACTAAAGGCTATGACTAATGTGTGATTCTATTATTGAGAACACCTTGGACCCTTTTCTAGTTTCTGTGTTTTGTCTTGGTTATTGTGATTCTTGACTTGTCTTCTCATTGTGTCTTGTTCCTTTTGATTGTGTGCTGGACACTGTATGATAAAAACAGGGGGAAAGGCTTATGACGATGATCTCTTTCTTCAAATAGGATTTATACTTGCTTATGGAAGACAGCTAGGGACACTAGCAATTCAGGGTCATGTTAATATAACTTCATAGATTGAAATGACTTGAATCTTGGCTTCCATATTGTAGGGGAAGGCAGAAGGCATATAATTAATTACCTTGATATATAGAACTACTTTGATCTTCTTCCATATTATCATTATTCATAGGATAGTGAGCCTTTAGAGTTTCAAAAGCAAGTAAAATGAACTCCATTTGAATGGAGGTATGGTCAGAGGTGGAAATCCAACCTGAATTCACTTCCTCACCCCACAATTCCTAAGAAGGCTCATTACAGTTTGATAACCAGTGGACTTGATGGTTGCTTTAGTTCTAGCTATCTCCTTACACATAAAAGAATAAATGCTACCTTCCAGTCATCTAAAAATGATAGTCATTTAAGGAAAGATGACTATTTCCCTTCTCCAGGTGGGAGATGGAGAGCGGGAAGGAAGCTCACATTTTTGGAGGCCTTACTGAGTGCCAGGCACAGAATCAGGCACTTTCCTTAACTCCCTGAAGAGCTATGCGGAATTGGCTTTATGCCCAACGAAGGGAGCACCAGAGCTCAGAGATGAGTATCTGGCTCAAGGTCATGTGGCTGGTATGTGGCCGGGCTGCATGTCCAGCTCAGCTCTCTCCTGCTCCACTCCCATCCATGGAGCTGGTGTGCGGAAAACCAGGCACCTCAGAAAAGGAGGTAGAGGTCTGGGTCCAGGAAAATGTCTTGGAACATTTTTTTTTTTAAGTATGAATAGATATATCTTTTTAACTTCAGATTTAAACACTTTTTTCTTGATATTTAGTGTGATATTGGAGAGATTAATGAGATGCCTCAGCCCTAGGATATGGCTTCTTTTAATTTATAGTCTAAGCTTTTCTTTGCCTGGTTACCTACACTCACAGCCCTGGCCTAGAGGGCTAGAAAGAAGCTATTAATTAGGCTGAGTGTATGTATGGTGTGTGTGTGTGTGTGTGTGTGTGTGTGTGTGTGTGTATGTGTGCGCGCAGGCGTGTGTGCATGCGCTCTAGGGATCAATTTGTGGCATTCCCCTATTTCTTAGTTACTAACATAGATTCCCACTTTTCCCAGGAGTTTTAGGGGAAACAGTCCCAAGCAGTTAGAACCCTTGCCATGAACTAAATCTGTAAGATGTTAAAATTTTTTCTATGGGAAAGAAAAAATGGTTTGTGGCTTTTGATTTCATTACCATTATACGGATGACTGTTTCTGGTTTTGAGGGGGATGTGATCGTGACTAGACAGACACAGAATGCCAAGTGCACAGTAATAACAATAGCAACAGTATTGCTATCAGGGCACCACTGAGTAAGTGGGATGGTTAATTTTATGAGTCAACTAGACTGGGCCAGGGAGCACCCAGATCTTTGCTTAAACATTAAGACCGGGCCTGTCTGTGGGGTGTTCTGGATAAGGGTAACATTTGAACCTGCAGATTGAGTGAAACAGATTGATCTCGCAATGTGGGTGGGCTCCATCCCCTCCACCGAGCCCTGACTAGGACGAATGGCCGAGGAAGACAGCATCCTTCTTCTCTGTGTTTGAGATGGGACATCGGTTTTCTCCTGCGCTCAGACTGGAACTTGGGTCTCCTGGTTCTCGGGCCTTTGGATTCAGACTGAAACTGCACCTCCTGGGTCCTGGTTGCGGGCGGTGGGGCTTCTCAGGCGCCACCATTGCGTAAACCTCTGGGTTTCGCGTACTCCCAACTGTAAACCCATGTTTGCCCCACCCTGTCCACATCTCCTGTTGGTGCTGTTTCCCTGGAGAACCCTAATGTGGTGGGTGATTCCCGGGGAGCAGGCCCTGCACGGAGACAGGTGCCGCACGCGACATCTCATTTAACGCGGTCCTCCGGGGTCTTAGGACTTCGGTCTTCCTGTTATACCCCCCTGCAGACGGGCCTCACGGCAGTTAAGTAACGATGCCAAGCCGTAGCTTAAGTGGGGGGCCAGGCGCACGCGCACAGCCATGTGGCTTTGAGTAGGGCGATGAATTGATCTGAATGTATGTGTTAAGTGATCATGCCCACCTTATCGCCTGTCAGGGGAACTAAATGAAGCGATAGGGGTGAATTATTTGGAGCAGGGTGGGTACACCGTAGAGACTCTGAAACAGTAGCTTTTGCTGTTTTATTTCCTGTTGTGCTACAACATTCAGAGGCTTTGCAGCTTGTGGAATAGATGTAATTCCTCCAACGTGACATATCACTAACATCTGAATTTGATCATTTGTTCATCGCCATTAAGCCCCAATGATACTCCATGTGCTCCTGGGGAGGAAACGGGATTACTGCGACATTTAAAATTCTGCACAAGCCAGGGAGAGGGGGGCGGCACACTCGGGGAATCGGGGCGCAGTCCTGGTTAGACGGGCGTCGGACAGCCCCAGGCGGGCACACCTGAGGAAGCCCGCAGCTGCCCAGGGCGCCAGGAGGGGCTTCATTTCCCAAAAGGTGTTTGGTACTTCCTTCCACTCAAGCGCGTTCCTTCCGCTCTGATAACCGCTGTCATCTTCCATCACAAGCAGAGATGTCAGAGGGATTTTGCCGGGCATATGGCATTAATTTAGTTTTCCCTCTGCGGTCCTAGAGCGCTTGCAACAATGAAAACAAAACAACGCAAAGCGCTGCTCAGCCATCTATCAATTCATCTTTATTGGACAGCGGTCCCGTGCCGCCCGGCGAAGGACGGGCTCTCCATTTGGAAATCCGGGGCCCATTTCCCCTCCGCTCACTGTGCAGATTCCCTTGGGAAATGTAACAACCGCAGTCGCATTTTCTTTTCATCGCAGCATTCCTGGGAATCCTGAGTGCTGGACAGTTGCCAGAGCCTGAGCACGGCCATCCACTGCTTGCTCAGTCCAGGGAGGGAGGCGGGCAGCCCCGAGGATGTCTGTCGTGTGGGCCACAGACAGAGGCTCAGGGATGGTGGGACGCTTGGCCGGGCTCTGTCACAGCAGGGGCCACTCTGAAGGAACTCCCTCCACCCTGTTCCTGGCCCATCCACCCTTCACACCTTGGAGAGCTTTTAAACAAATCTGGTGGTGCCATCGTCCTGCTTCAAATCTTTCCGTGCTTCACCCTTGTTCTTAGAAAAATGCCCAAACTCTTACTGCGACTTACAAGGCCCTTTCAGATCTGACCTGCTCACTTCTCCAGGCTTATTGCAGGCCATTGCCATTGCCCCCCGCCCCGCCCCCCGAAGCTATGTTCTGGCTACACTGAACCCCACTGTATCACGCTCTCTCGTCTCCCCGCCATTACTCAGGAGGCTCTGCCACCTTCCCACTCCCCCACATACCTGGCTAACGCTAACTATTTAAGTCTCCTTGTAGACAGAGCTTCCTCCAAGAAGCCCTGCCTGATCTCTCGTGTGTGGGTTAGATTCCTCCTCTGCTGGGTCTATTGGCCTCTCCTGCTGGGCTGGCTGCTCCGTGAGAGTAAAAACCGCGTGCACCTCATCCATGCACAGCACCCATGCCCTGAGGGCCTGCAGAATTACCCACCAAGCAGTGAGTGGTTTATGAGCTCATTCTGATGATACTTCTCGGGTAGATCTCTGCTTGCATCCTAATCAGGCATCGCTGGACCAGGCCTATGCGCTAGCCTCCATCTGCGCCCTCAGCCCAGGAGGAGGTGGAGCCCTGTGGCCTGCCTCCAGGCTGTCCTGCTGGGCACTGTGGTCTGCCTTCCTCCCAGCAATGGGAAGCCCCCGCAGGAGCAGGGAGGAAGGGGGGAGGGCCAGGGAGGGCAACCCCCGCCTGTCAGCTCCTGCCTGCTCTGATGCTCTTTCTGACAGTAGCTGTGTCCTTCCCCACTGCAGTCCCCACAGGGCTTCTCCTCCGTGATCCAGTTCCCAGGGTCTCCGCAACGTATGTCTTCCCCTACCCCTCAGTCCTACAAGTGGAAATGGCTTCTACTGCTAGTTTCTGGGGGCTCCTCCATCACTTGCCTAGGGACCTCGCCTCCTGTCTGTAAGGAGCGTCGGTATTTGGACATCTGTGTCAGCCTCAGCTCCTGCCAGGTTTCTGACTGGCTGAGTGTTCCACGTGGTACAGATAAGATGATGATTTTCAAATTCTCTGGGATGGTTTCTGGACCTTTAGATTCTTGGAGGTAATTCTCCTGACAGCTCCAGATTGCTGCCTTATTAACAGACAAGGGTTTCCAGAAGGCTTGCAATAAAATTTCCCCTCTCTGCTTAACTTTGAGCAGTTCCTCGATTTCCCTACTGTTTTTTCCCTAATCCACACAAATACTCACCTCAGGGGAACCAAACACAATGCAAAACGTGTCTTATAATCGATGATGCTGGCCAGGCAACCATAATGAAATAGTTCTTTGCCTGTGTGTGCATGAACTGTGGCAGGAACGAACTCCTGCTCCTTGCATTTTCACTGAGTCAAGCGTTTAAGGACCGTCTGAGGAAGGAATATGAATCCAGAGTGTTGTCTACAAATCTCCTATTAAATCCTTTTGAAAAGATTAAAGAAAATGCTTAGCATCAAAACTGCAGAGTAGATGACAAAGACTTGGGGGTAACTCCCAGAGACAGTGGTGGCGTTCCCCTTTAAGAAATGCTTCCTTTTGATGGCAGGAAGGATGCCACTGTGAAAAATGTAGGCAGCAACTCTCATTCAAAAAGAGGTTCAGAAGAGTTCCATTCTGAATACATAGAAGTTTCAGGAACATCACCGTGTGTTTGTATCTAATTTGCCTTTATGTACATTACACACGATAATAATGCATGTTCAAAAAACTTTGATTTGCATAAAGGGCCATAACGCAAAAATTCAAAGCACTATGTCATATTTTAAATGCCTTTTTTCAAATTTAGGAATACATGAAAGAATGGTGAGTCTTATAATTGATGCAGCCTTAAATTGGGGAAATACTAATCAGAAATATGATAGTCAAAGAGACAGAAGGAACTTAATTAATGAACCATCTTAGCAACAGTGGGGAACTTGAGAGACCATCATGACTTTTCAGTCTATGACTCATACCAGGAGTTCCCTTGGTGAGTAAGGAACCACTACTTTGGTCATATCCTTGAAATGTTGTCGACCTATCTATTAAATATTTCCTTTCTTCCAAAGTGTGTGTATGTACTAGTATATACCTATGGTATATACATACACACACCCATATTCACACATATACACATACACACAGTGTGTGTATGCACACTCGATTTCTTTCAGATTTTCCTTATACTAGTATTGAGCACTTTTTACTATTCACAGATGTACTTCATGCATTTCATTTGGTGCGAGCTTTAAAAAATTTTTTTTGTGGTGATCACAAAACTATATGTAACCTATGGGATCACCACGCAAAAGTAAAAAGCTGGCATTTGATGAAATGCATGGATTGCTCCACTGAATGATCAAACTACTCGATTTACAGAGACGGGATCTGCCCACAAACATCTTTTCCTATTCCCTCCCTGAGCAACACCTGACCTGCAAGTTCTATATATCAAGGTAACACTATTATCCACCCAGTTGCTTTGTCTTCCTGTTTTCCCTCCCCCCCATTTTGCTGATGAAAAATGAATCCACGGTGGGACAGCAACAGCGAAGCAATCCCGGCGGGCTTCGCTGCAGATGGGATCATTTCTGCACTTGCAGAGTGCGGTGGCAACACACGGCTCCCTTGGGCCTACCCGGCTCTTCAGCGGCATGACTGATGAACCTATACGCACGGAAGTCTGAGGGCTGCTGCCTTGCTAGGCACTAATCTTGGATTTGCTTTTGGGCTTCATCTACCCTCCCGTACCCGAATCATTCTGTTGGATTTTTCAAAACCTTGGGCAAAGCGACAATGTCTGAGCACGTGCTTTGCCATCCCCGCTGCAAGCCCGCTGTTTTATGGCCAAACAGGCGGCGCACACTGCCTTCCTCAGCAGCACCGTTACATTGTTCCAGCGTTGGAACCAGTCAGTGTAGACATGCCTCACACCCAGCCTATTTCTCTTTTCATTCACTTTGCCTTTTCCCTGCCAGAAGCAGGAAACAGCTAAAGTTTTTGAAAATAAGGAGTCACTTTTAAAAATGTATTCTGAAACATATATCGAGGATTACTATGCTGTGTCTCGTGCAAGAGATGAAAAACAGTATGTGGACTCTAAGTAATAGGGCTCAACGTCCAGTAAGAGACACACACCTCCCGTTCCTGTACAAATTAACTGCAAATATTCTAGTAGTATGGCAGAGGCCTTATTGAAAGCTTTGCAGTGGTGGGGGCTGAGGTAGGATTTTAGAACGTGGCTCCTCCCAGTTAACCTCTGGATACAAACAACCCAATGCAACAGCAGACAAATAAGAAACCACCGACTAGCTGAGCCAGTGGCCCATCTCCCCTCTTCCCTCCAGGCCCGCCGGATGCACTGGCCCAGCTGCTGGTGTTGAGTGGGACAGCCTCCGTGATATACAATCGTAGTTGCCTTTAGCCAGAGCTCCGATTTTTGTTACGACGTGGAGATGCCAAGCTTTTGAGACTCAGTAACCCAGCTCACTGGATAAAGATAAATTAGCAAATAAGTGCAATAACCCAGTGCGTGTCTGGACAAGCAGGTCAGCAACTCCTCTTGGGGTGGAAGTTTTTACTCCCCGCTCCTCCCCACCCTGAGTGGGAACAGGGGCTGGACGCGTAGGAAAAATGCAGAGGTGGCGTCCCTAGCCGGCCAACGCTAGGCGTGGGGAGGGCGGCATGCGTCGAGACCTTCACAGGAGAGGCGAATCGAGAGTGGTGTCTTGGAGGATGAGAAGGAATCTGATGAGGAAATGAGGCAGGAGGAGTTACTAAGACAGAGAAAATAGTCTAAGTGATGGTTGAGGATGAAAAATGAGGCTGGAGAGAAAGCAGAAGGGGACAGATAATAGGCAACAGAATCAAATTTGTGTTCCGGAAAGATAATTCTGACAAATATGGTGGGTGCATTGATTGATGAGGACAGGGGTGGGAGAGAGGGAAGAAGGTATATTGCCAACATCGCAATGATCCAGGTAATAAAGGAGAAAGAGCTCAAAAATAAAAAGGCAATGTTGGTGTGGCACAGAGAAAAAGAAATCTATTTAAGAAATGTTTTAGAAACAGTACATCTCGCTCTTTTTAAAAACATATTTTTATTTATTTCAGAGAAGAAAGGAGAGGAAGAGGCAGACAGAAACATCAATGATGACAGAGAATTACTGATAGGCTGCCTCTTGCACACCCCCTACTGGGGATTGAACCCACAACCCAGGCTTGTGCCCTGACCGGGAATCCAACCGTTAACTCCTGGTTCTTAGGTCAACACTCAACCACTGAGCCACGCCAGCCAGGCCTACATGTCTTGCTCTTTATTCCAGTCTCACTGAGCATGGAAGTCACTGCCTGAGACTGCAGAGGCGGAGACAGGCCAGAAGTGCTGCTCTAAACGAGCTCCCCCCACGAGGAAGGAAACATCAGGAGCGGGAAATAAAGGATCCCGACCAACACTAACCTCAGCCAACTTGCAGTTCCCTGCATTCTTTAGCGTCACTGCTAAACTCTGGGCGGCTTATCTAGTGCACGGCGCTCTGGGTGTGGACGGTCTCATGTCACTGTCCAAACTGGGTTTCACTGAGAGGCCATGTGGGTTGAATGGAAATCCTGACTCAGGGCCAGTGGCTCTTCCTGCTACTCCTGTCACCCTTTTGGGAGCATAGAAATCAACCTGATTTCCTAATTTGGACACTGGGCTGCAGGAAGCTTCCTGAAGTTGCCCAAGGCCGGCCTAGACAAATCTCACAGTCATTTCCAGCTCAGGGTACAGTGAGGACTGGGTCTCCCCTGCGCTCAGAACTAACAAATATCATTGGGGTTTGGCTACACCCAGGACGGTGGCCTCAGGAGGTGGGGCCCACGCCCTTTTCTCTGAGTCCCACCAACATTTTGGTCTTTCTTCCCCCCTGACCTGGGGTTTTACTTCGTGCTCCTCTTCATCTGTGTGCTCTCCAATCCTTGATCCAATCGTAAATCCCGCCCAGTACCCCGAGGAGCCAGCCCCTCAAAACACACAGAGCACGCGCCCCTCTGCTTTCTGCGGCCGCCCCTCTCTCTTGAGGCAATGGACACTAAATGGCTGGAAAGTTCAAGCTTTGGCTAATTTAAGTTGAATGTTCTTTCCCTAAAATGCAAATCACAAGGTGGCTAGGATCACAAAGTCTGTTTAGCATCGTGTCCCTGTTACTGAGCAAAGGGCCAGGCATCCTGCAGCAGTGCAGTACGTGTTATGCATGCAGGACCTACTACGTGACAGGCACTGCCAAAGGTCCTGAGGATACAACGGTGAGCAAGACACACGAATCCCTACCTTCATGGCGCTTACTCGCATTATTGCTCCTATTATTAAGGAAGACAATAAACAAAAGAAAGGTCATTACAAATAGATAAATAATGTAAAAAAAATAAACAGGGTGAAACGGTAAAAACACAAAAATCTGGTGATGGAGGAATGGGAATAGAGGATCTGAGCAATTAATCTGATTGCACTTTCCCTCAGACCCCTCCAACCCAGGAGTCAAACAACAAAAGTTAACAAAAGCAGGATTACTGAAATGTAAAAACCCTGTGAAGAGAGCAATTACAGAACAGCGTTTGGTATGGACATAATCATCATGCAGACAATGAGATGACACGTGGAGAGTTGTGGTGAAAACATCTTGGGTGTTTTATTTCCAAAGTGAGGCTCCACAGGCCTCAATAATGCAAAGTTCTTTTCATCTTCTCAAAAGTCACATGCCATAGAGCACGAAAGTTGTGTTAATGTCAGTTCAGTGCTTTCTGTCCTATACCGTGTAGAATTCAACACTGCATTTCACGTAGCTGGGAAAATATAAGCATCCCCTTTTGCCCTAGATAAAGAATAATATTTTCTCATTTTGCAGGCAGTGTATGAAAGTGTCATTCGACCCTGTATTTTTACAGCTGCTTTGCATTCACTATTGGAGAGGCCCTACAAACATATGTTTCTTTCTTTCATTTAGACTCAAAGGGTGTTATTATTTTGGAATTATTCAAATTTAAGAGAGTGATAAAGGGCGTCTCTTCAGGGGTTCCTACTAAACAAACCCCTAAGTTCTTATTCCTTTAAGGAAAAATAAAAAGTTTTGGAGAAAAAACAACAACAAAGGAAGAAAAGGTTTTGGATTATGAGCTTCGCATGGTAACTTCAAGTCCTTACATCTTGTCTGGCATTTAGCAGGTGCTCCGGAAATGGTGGCTGAGATGAACTGGTTTGGGAAGAGGCAGGGGAGTATGAGCCTCCTTATACAGATGGGGAAACTGAGGCCCAAAGCACTTGTGGGTGCTTCGCACTTTACCACGGGCTCTCACCCAAGCGAGCTTGTTAAAAGTCGGTCCTCATGACTATCATATATACGATAGAGGGAAGGTAAATATTTTTGGGTAATGATGTGCTCGACACCCAGTGAGTTAGTTACTGCTGATTCCCCTCCACAGAGCGAATCAGTGTCAGCTGCTAAAGGACATCTAAACCTACTGTTGACAACGTTCAGGTCCTCGGGCAACTTTGGAAAGAAAGCTACTCTTCTAAGCATAATAACAATCAGAAAGCTATTGGCAATCTTAGCACCAGAAAAAGCCCAGTAATGTAGAGAGAAGCAGCTCTCATACACTATTGGTGGTAGTGTGAATTGATCCTATTTTTATGAGGAAAATGTATGAATAGCTACCAGAATCAAAATGAACCTATCTTTGACATAATTTACTTAATCAATGCATTCCCACTATAGACATATTGGCGCAAGAGAACATAGGTATGTGAGGAAAAGGATACAATAAATATAAGAATATGAACATAAGACTGTTCACTGTGACATTCATTGTTAGTAACAGAAAAGACAGCCTAAGGGCTCATCAATAGCTTGCTGGCTATATGCTACACAAGGGTTATCTGGGTAGTGATACTTTATGCGGACGTTTAAAATATTACATTGGTTTATGTATTGACATGAAAAAACAACAACAAAATGGACCACAATATAGTAAGCCAGAGAAAAGCTGCTTTAACAGTTTTATTTCCTTTGAGTAAAAATACTCATCAAATAGTAGTGATGGCTACACTTCTGGAAAGTGAGATGGGCTTTTTTTTTTTAACTTCATTCAATTCCATCCTACTTGATTTTTCATGGAAACAGATTCTTTTTAAAATTCAAAAATGTAAGAGAAGCTGTCCAATTCTGGCTCCTGAGATGCTTTTTGTTTTTTACCCACCAGCAAGCAGCACCCAGGAAGTGGGAAGCACAGGCCAGAGTGATGCACAGCAGCTTCTGTTACCAGGCGTGCTTTGGGAACAAGTATTCTGATTAGTGAATGATTCTTACTCCCTTTCCAAGTGTAGTACCTAAAAATACAACATTGGATAAGAATAGATACCTCGTTCGTATTCAGTTGGTACCTAATGCCCAGGACATTGAAAATGACTCCCTCCCCCCATTTTCCAGGCCCGGGTTCAATCACTCCACTGAGAGACAATCTTCAGCACTCCACCTCAATGGCTCACTCCTGCCAGAAATGGCCCAGCATCCTTACAGTAAGATAAAATAAGAGGTAAAGCATAATTAGCTGGTGGGCGACACCAGCAATAATGAGGTCAGTCTTGAACTCGGAGTGGAAGCGTCCCAGGATGTCTCTTCTGACAGCAGAGGAGATTCTGGATGACCTCTTCTCATCAGTGCCCCTCAAATGTGCCCGCGGGCAAGGGCACCCTAAGCAGGGCAGATCCTGTGCAGGAGCCAGGCCCTTTACTTTGGAAAAATGTGAGCTGCTACAAGAAGCCTGATGAAGCATCAAAAACAATGTTCCTACCAGGTGAGGGCCCGGGGGTGGAGGAGGGGGAAGGAGGAAGGGTTATGTGGGGCCACGTTTAGCTGAAGAGGTGCCTCCTGAATCTCTGCGGCCACCCGAGAGCACAGCGTGGAGCTCAGCTGCATCAACAGACCCAGGTGCCCTGCGTGCAGGGCTGTGACCTCCCGCTGCCGGGACAGCGGGGTGCAGGGCAAAGGGCTGGGCAGAGGATCAGAAGACTTAGGTGTGCGCCTCAGTTCTAGGACAAGGTGCCTCATTTCTCTGAACCACTATTTCCATAGCTGAAAAACAAGAATAGAAATCACCCACTGGCTCTGCCTCCTGGGTATGCTGGGTGGTTTAAAGAAAACAGGGCCAGAAAAGCATTAGGTAAATGAGAAAGCCCCATATAAATGCAGGCTGTATTCAGTAGCCTGTGAGATAGTTGTTGGTGATCTAAAAAAAAAAAAAAAAAAAAAAAAAAAAGCCCAAAGCTTGCTTAAATCACTCTCCTAAGATACACATGTGAAAGGTTAGTGAATTACCAAATAAATGAAGTCTTTCACTATGTTCACATAATTGTCCAAACTAAGTCCTAATTATAGAACTCACTGTATCAGATACTCCATAGAGAACTGTATATAAAATTATAAGGATCTAATTCTACATAAAAAAGTATACAAAATATAAATGTGCCATTATATATGACTTCAAAATATAGGACTAGATTATTCTTACAGAACTACTGTAGTGGCAATTGACCTTGTGAATGTATACAGTTATAGCAAAAGTTTTACAAAAGTAGCCTAAATCCAGCCTCCATCTCACAACTTTAATACGTAGTGTGTTCCTTCCTATTTTGGACATTGCGTCTGAGAGCCGTCCACGGGGACAGAGATGCGAGAGGACCACGGACGGCGCTCAGCTTCCTGCAGAAAACCATCAGCTCTTCTGGTCGGGGAGCTCCCGGGGGCAGTCCTCCTCGTTCTCCTCGGAGCAGGACAGGCTCAGCGCACTCGCCACGGGGTGGATCCAGGACGTGGTCTGTGTGACGTGACTTGAGGGGAACAAGGAACGCAGTTACAATCCGGAAGCTTGCCCCACCCGTCCATGCAAGTCCTGGGCCCAGTGACACTGCTTCGACCGACTGCAGTCCCTGGGATGGGACGCAGGTGGGACCGGATCCAATCTTTGTAACGTCTTACATGTGTTTTAAGGTCCAACCAAAACCATGTCTGTTTTTCTCCTTTGGTAACAAGAATGGCCGGAGAGTGATTCGTCGTGGATTCCTTGCCTCTCCTTACCTGACCGTCACCAGCCACATGCTCTGTGTCTGCCTTGGGGCAGCCTCTTCCTTCCTCTCCTCCGACGCTACTGCCAGGGTCACTGAATGGCTTGTCTCTCTGCCTCTGTTCTAGTTCTTTTCTAATTCATGCTCCACTCCAGCCAAGAGGTCTTTCTAACGACAAATCCCTCACGGTTGCTCGCTTGCTAAAAATTCACTGCCAGCCAGTGCCGTCTGGCTCAGATATGTACTCCATCCTATGAAACGCTTTGTTTTTTACCTGCTTCACCAGGGCTTCCTTCTCTGCGACAGTCTTCCTCTCCCACTGGGATAACCTAGGTGACTGAGTCTAAAGAACCACATCTTCCTCAGATTCCTCCCATCAGTGCCCCTCTCTATCTGTTATTATGCCGTAGGATAAAATGCGTTTATTTTTAGGCCTTCTTACTGCACATGAAGCTCTCGGAGGGCGGGAATGGATTCTTTTCTCCCAGTTTACGGGACCTAACGTGTTCTCAGAACAGATGACTAGTCATTTCCGGAAGGTCACAAGCAGAGGTAGGGAAGGGTGTACACAAGACACAGGACATGTTGGGGTGGTGGTGAAACATCACAGAGGGCACCCCTACCTGGTGGGTGGCGTTTCTCAGCACTTGTAACCGACACACCTGCAGCTGGATGGGTGTCCTGAATCTACCGCTACTGGCACAATGCCTGCGTGCTAGACAGAAGCTTCTGGAATTAGGGCGATCTGTTTCTTTTCCTTGGATATTCTTTCTGGTCCTGGTTCACCCCACTGCCCTTATCCATCCTAGCTCAGTTTCCTCCACCCCAATCCTACCCAAACTCAACTCAGAAGCAGCAGCAGGTCTCAGGGCAAGTCCTCCTGGGCTGGCACTTCGAGTATCAAATAGGATTGTGGTTCTGGACGGATCTCCCACATTACAGGGTAACATTTCCCAAAGTGTGTTCCAAGGGTCTTTACGTGAGAAGAGAATTTTATGGTCAAATAAGTTTGAGATGTGATATAGTTAGGTAGGTTTCTTTACTCCAGGATTTCCCAGAACCTTAAATATACGCCTGTGTTCTCGGACTCTCCAAGAGTATGCAATCTTTCTCAAACCAGCGTGCCCTTACGAGCACACACAGGGCTAGTGTTCTACAGAACACGATGTGGGAGTTGTCACAAAATGCACTTGCTTTACTGGCTGTCGATGACGGTAACTGCAAGTGTTGGACTTAGTACAAATGGTCACTTTCACTGTCCTTACTGCATTTGGGTTGTTTTCAACCCTATACTCTAAATTCTATCCGTATCCCCCTATAAAACTTGTTCAGCTTGTCTGTTTACACATTCAAAGCGCATTTTTCCACGGAAGAAGATCACTGGTGGGTTCACGATTGGGTAGAAGAGTTAGGCTGTTTAAGAATCAAGGTGAAGCTGGGAAGGCCCAGACGCCGTCAGTTGCACAGCCACTGACTGGGTAAGTGGTACAGAGACACGTTCCTCTCTGGACAGGGATCCACATGGCTGTTATCTCAAGTGGTTGAATGGAACTTCTAATTTGGGGGCTGAATTACTATCGCAGCTGATTCTGCACAGGTTAACTCCATCACAAGGCCTTTATAAGCCGCAAAGCTGCCTAAACTGAAAGTGGTTTCAAATAGATACTAGTGAGTGTAACATAAGGGGGCGTGAACGCCACAGCAAGGGGAACTGAGAACGCATCGTCCATGTTTAGGGCTAAAGGCAACACCCTGATGAGACAGTTTTGCTAATTCTAAAATATTAAAATACTTTAATATTTATCAGCACATTTACAAAGAAGAGATTTAAATGACTATAAATTTTCCCTCCCCTACAACGTCCTCTAACTGCCCTATGAAGCAGGTAAGATGGGAACAATGACCTAAAAGGTAAATCCAGGTGCATGCTTTCCTATTTGACTTAAAAATTATATTCTCATGCTTCGAATATAAGTGCCCACATACAAACATGAAACTGACCATCTATAATAATAAAAGGGTAATATGCTAATTAGACTGAACATCTCTGGATGTCATTCCGGACGTCCTTCCTGACAAAGCAGGGGCCGGAGAAAAGCCAGCAGTCCAGGGTGCTTGTGGGCGGCCCGAGGGAAGCCAGCCCGGTCCCAGGTGCCGGAGGGAAGCTGGTGCCAGCAGCCTGGGTCCTGGGTGCCGGAGGGAAGGTGGTGCTGGCAGCTGGGGGAAGGAAGGCCTACTCTTGCACGAATTTTGTGCATCAGGCCTCTAGTTTAAAATAAAAGCAAAATGTCTAAGAAAAAATGTTGGTATGGACTGAACAATACCTTAGGAAGTTCCATCAGAAAGTCATCCTTGCCAATAACCTTCATTAAACACTTTTTAGCAATGAATCAATACCTTATATTACTCCAGATAAAATATGCCATAAAATATTAATTAATTTTATACTCCCAGTATGCTCTCCTGTACATTTTATTTTATTTTTTAAAATATATATTTATTGACTTCAGAGAGGGAGAGAGAGACAGAAACATCAATGATGAGAGAGAGCCATTGATCGATTGCCTCCTGCATGTCCCACACCAGGGATTGAGTCCTCAACTGGGCATGTGCCCTGACCGGGAATCAAACTGTGACCTCCTGGTCCAACGGGCGACATTCAACCACTGAGCCACTAGCTGGGCTCATCTGGTCATTTTAAAAACACACACCTAAATACCAAAAATGCAGTTACAACAGCTACTACTAGAAATAAAACCTCAGCAGCAGAGAGAGTGCTCTGCGCACCAAGCACACTTTTCACCCGGGTCTTCTGTAAAGACCTCCAGAGCCAATGCTTCTGAACCAGGTGAGGCATGGACAGTGCCTGGCAATGAGTACACATTCCCTTAATGACCGTGGCTCGCTTGGTGGATAACTAGGGCTTTCTGATCACTGTGAGAAAAGCTTGGAATTCTTCCTATGATGATGGAATGGGGCATCTGTGTGTTTACTGTTCAGTTGTTTATGTCCTAGTGAGCGCTGTATGATGAGCTCATCCCAGATCGACTGGCTTGGCCAGCATATGAGCATTCGAAATATTTGCTCCCTGGTTTATGTGCTTGGTAATTCAACTGAGAAGAGAGAAAATAAATCAGCCCTGTTGGTGCTGTTTAATTAATAAAGACCCCGTGGTTCATAGAGTGAGATGCTGCCACTTAGTATGAAAAATGTAGAGGTCCGGAAAAGAGATGAGGCTGGCTGTGAAGTGAACATCTTCCCTTGGAACACGCAGTACCGCTGGCACATGTGCCTGCAGAGAGTGCATCTGACCTGATTTGGGGAGCCATCAGCAGCCGTTCCGATATATTTGAAAATCTAAAAATGATCATACTACTTGCCTCTGAATGATCGCCAAATCTGTTGTTGGAAAACATTAATATTTGATTTGGGAAGATGACTGTGTTGAGTTTTTCTTCCATAATAATAGTGAATTGCAAGACATAATTTAGAGCTTATTAAAAAACAAAACAAAACCCTAACAGAATAGGCTTTATTTTACTGGCAGAGAAATGTAAGTGAATTATTTAAATTTCATTATAATGACTCTCCTTGTGTTTCTTACCTTCTAGCATGCAAGATGCTTTCTTTCAAAAATTTAGGGCAGCATGTTAAGAGAAAAGTGGTTTAAAGATAAAAAGTCTACTCATTTTGTAGAAATTCATTCTTATAAATGTCTGTGATGAAAGAGGCCCTTTTGTTAATTTTCCATTGTAGATGGCACTATTTATATAACATTGTGAAGTTAACCAGATTGTAAGTATTATTTAATCATGTTTAAGATAAAGCTGCAGAAGCATGAGTCAAAGTAATTAACTTCCAATGCTCTTTTACTGGGGGAGGGGGGTACTATCTTTTTTTTTTTTTTTAATCATCACCCAAGGATATGTTTCTATTCATTTTAGAAAGAAAGGAAGGAAGGGAAGGAGGGAGGGAGGGAGGGAGGGAGGGAGGGAGACATTGATGTTAGAAACATTCATTGGTTACCTCCCATATGCACCCCAGCCAGGGACTGAACCTGCCACCCAGGTATGTGCCCTGACCAGGAGTCAAACCTGCAACCTTTTGGTGTATGGGACAATGCTCCAACCAACTGAGCCACCCAGCCAGGGCAGAGGGTGAGCTAACTTAAGTATATAACATTCATATGAACTAGAACAGTGGTACTCAACCATCTGGCCCTTTAAATACAGTTCCTCATGTTGTGACCCAACCACAAAATTATTTTCGTTGTTACTTCATAACTGTAATGTTGCTTCTGTTATAAATCGTAATGTTAATATCTGATATGCAGGAAGGTCTTAGGCGACCCTTATGAAAGGGTCTTTCGACCGCCAAAGGGGTCACGACCCACAGGTTGAGAAACGCTGAACTAGAACATGAGAACAAATAAGTGAATATATGTCAATTCAATCTGCTTTTGCCACCAGTAACTTAAAAATACTAGAAAATTTTACTACTGGCCATAAACTGCAAGTACTAATGACAATAAAAGATTTATACTTAAAAAAATCCCAACTTAAAACAAATTAGCTGGTAAGAACAAAAAGCAAATCATGGCAATAAAATTATTAAAAAGTCAGCATGTAATCTTACCAGATACTGGTTATGAGAATGGCTATAGATTAATAATATGAAGTATCCATTCCAAACATGTGTAAGAGAAAATTACAGGCGGTTTATTCCCACTGATATATAGACTACCCTCTTACATAGTTTTGAAAATATATTGTTAAAATCAAAATGATATTTCTCAGAACACGCTGAGCATTCTGTACTTAGGAATTTGAAAATCCAGCGAGGCTCCAATCAAGTATTAGCAGGACCCCATCCAAATCTTCAAAGTTTTGAAAACAAATTTTATTTTTATTATATGTTTATGGCACTTTCTATTAAAAAATACATAGGATATCTTTTGAAAATTAAAAAATCCAATTACAGTCACGCCCTGCCTCACTGGGAATATGTTCAGAGAACCGCGTCGTTAGAAGTTTGTCGCTACGCGAACATCACAGAGTACACGGACACAAACTGGACGGCACAGCCTACCGCGCGCCTAGGCTGTATGGGATAGCGTGCTGCTCCCAGGCTACAAGCCCGTACAGCAGGTTACTGTACAAAACAACACGAGATTAAAGCAAGCAGAGAAAATGCTGTCATCAGGAGACACGGTAAACAAGAGACATAGGAGGCTGCTACCGCAGTAACATAGCATTGTTTTATAGCAAACTTACTTTTTTTGGAAGTAGAAAGGATAAGAATAATGATAAAAAGTACAGTGAGTACACAAACAAGTAACGTTTTTTACACCGGCATCGCAGCAGACCTGGGAGTAATGTTTTGCGCTACGACACTGCAACAGCTACCTTGCTAGGTGAGAGGAATTTCTGGCTCCATTACAGGCTTAAGGGATCACCCTCATACATGTGGTGCGGCACTGACCTGAACTTTGTTATGCGGCACGTGACCTTTACTTAAAATCTTTAGGTCAGATATCGAATTATATTACAAGAATCTAAAAGTATAGTAAAATACTCCTATGTATAATAATCTAAAAAAATTGCTATCTTATTAGACTTGCAAAATTAGAACAATGAAAAGAAAATTCCTAAAAAAATATGGAAATATCAATTATATTTTTCAAATATATACAGAGGCTTAAATCGTTGGCAATTTTGTATAGAAGCAAAACATGCCAGGTCCAAAGCTGATGCAATTAATTTTTCAAAGAAAGAAAGTGCACTATAGTCACAGATTACAGTTCTGGTAACTCTTAAAAATTGCCACTGTTTTCAATCACGTTAGGACAAAAAATACAGAAGAACTCAAAGAAGAACTCATGTCCTAGTGACACTGATGCCTATACACTGAACTATTACACACTAATAAACACATTATACAGACTTTTGTAGTTGGTGTATTTGTTACGTACTGTAGAGCTGTAACCTGGAGGCAGCTGCCCAGGCACAGACTACATTTCCCAGCTCCCACTACAGCCTCATGTAAGCATGTGACTAGTTCCCAACAATGCAAGGTAAGAAAATTGATGTTTGTTCCTGGGCCAGGGGTTACAAACTGAATGCAGAAGACACTGAGACGCTAGGGAATGGTAGAGCCATGAGCTAGAACAGTGGTTCTCAACCTGTGGGTCGCCAACCTGTGGGTTGCAACCCCTTTGGGGGTGGAACGACCCTTTCACAGGGGTCGCCTAAGACCATCGGAAAACACATACATAATTACATATTGTTTTTGTGATTAATCACTATGCTTTAATTATGTTCAATTTGTAACAATGAAAACACATCCTGCATATCAGATATTTACATTACGATTCATAACAGTAGCAAAATTACAGTTATGAAGTAGCAATGAAAATAATTTTATGGTTGGGTCCAACATGAGGAACTGTATTAAAGGGTTGCGGCATTAGGAAGGTTGAGAACCACTGAGCTAGAAGGTGCTGAGCCTTCAAAAGCACCATCCAAAGAAAAAAGAAGCCTCCTTCAAGCAGGAATGCCTGCACTGACTGGTATGTGAGCTTTAAGACGCTGCAAAGCAGGATTATTGCAGACCTGGTTTGAAGTCCCAGGTGGCCCGTGCACCTACTAACTTGGTTATGGGCGTGTCTCTGGAGAAGCTACTGGAACTCTGAGCCTCGGTTTCCTAATCTAGAAAACATAGAATACCTGCTTCAATAGTGTGTGAAGAGACAACATATATAAATCCCTAGTTCCATGCCTGACGCATTCTCCGTTCACCGTCATCTCTCCCCTCCACCTCTAACTCCCTGTATTAGCAACAAATTATCAAAAACTTGGATAAAACAACACAAATTTACTGGCTTACAGTTCTGTAGCTCAGAAGTCCGGCATGGGTCTCAACCAGGTTAAAATGAAGGTACTGGCCAGGATACATTCTTGTCTGGGGGAGAGGGGTCCACAACATTTCTATACTTTTTCACTTTTCAAGACCACCCACACTCCATGGCTTATGGCCCCATCTTCAAAGCCAGCACCATAGCATATCTTTGACTCTGCTCTCACTGTCCCATCTCTTTCTCCGACTCTCTCCTCTGCCTCCCTCTTCCACTCTTAAAGGAAGCAAGTAATTAGATTGGACCCACCTGGAAAATCTAGGAGACGCGCCCTAGTTTAAGGTCAGCCGGTTCGCAAGCTTAATTCCAC
Organism: Myotis daubentonii; assembly: GCF_963259705.1. Classification (NCBI taxonomy): domain Eukaryota; kingdom Metazoa; phylum Chordata; class Mammalia; order Chiroptera; family Vespertilionidae; genus Myotis; species Myotis daubentonii. Next base: position 30,703,601 of record NC_081855.1, on the reverse strand, counting down.
CTGCAACCTTGATGCCCCTTTACCATGGAACCTCACGCATCCAAAGCTTCTAGGGATTAGCATGTGGACATCACTGGAGAGCCATTATTCTGTTTGCCACGCTCCCCGTCCCTTCAGCTGTTTCTTCCACTAAAGACTAGAGCCCAAGGATAAAGGCCTGGGTTTGAATTAATTCTTGCAATTTGCTGAAAACTTGTAAATGTATAAAAATAAAGATTATATGCTGCATTGTTATGGAGATTATTGGAGGAAGAAAAGGAAGGTGCTAGAGATCTTATGGGAAGGAACTCTTATGGTCTGAATTGTGCCCCACCCCCTTCGATTCATATGTCAAAGCCCTAACCCTAATGTGGTTACATTTGGAGATAGGACCTCCGGTGACATCATGGAGGTGAGGCCCCGGTGCAATGGGACTACTGTCCTTGAAGGAAGAGGACACCAGAGATCTCTCTCTCTCCGTAAGTTCTCAGAGAAGAGCCCGTGTGCGGGCACAGTGAGAAGGCAGCTGCCTACACCCCAGGGAGACATGCCTCACCAGAAACCAGTCCGGACGGCACCTTGATGGTGGCTGTTGGGGGCCAGATGTAAGCTGGCAAGGTCCTTGCACCTGCAGGGGCTAGCAAGGCTGGGACCCTTACCCACACAGTTTTCCCAGACTTGTTTGGATGGCGATTATCAGTAGAATGAGAGCAACATTTGTAGAATGAGAACAGCCTTTCATAGCTTACCAAGAAGTCTGTAACTATTTACTGAGATATGCTGTACCGAGAACTTGTCCTTTTGCTATATCTCTCCCTGAGAGATTAAGAGGAACAAAGAATACATTCCTCTTGACAGACCTCCTATTCAGTGTGTTGTGTATAAATAGGATTGTATGGCTAATAAACTTCACTTCAGTTCATCAAGAGAACTGGGGTCCTCCCGTCCCCACTTTCCTGTCTTTCTTTGTTTTCTCAATTCCCACCCCCCTGCCTCAGCCCGGCTCAACCCTGTCAGGCTGGCCCTGACAGGTGCCATGTGGCCGTCAGCACTGTGGGAAAATAGACTTCCGTGGTGGAAGCCACCCAGCCTGGGCTACTTTGTTATGGCAGCCCTAGCCGACTAATACAGCAACCAGATTTTTAAGGGAAAGTGTTTGACAAAGCTTCCTATTTGCTGGTAAATTTAAATAAAGGACCCTGGGGTTAGAGAGAATTCTGCATCTGGCTAAATAAGAAGTATAGCCCCAGAAAGGTGACGATTTCCAAAGAACATTACGCAGTCCCAGACTGGCTCCTATTATCCCAACGGGATGTGACAAACATACTTCCGGCCTCAGTTCCACCTGTCACCCGTTAGGTGGGGAGAGAGTTTGATGCTGCTGTCTGGATTGGGTGTTTTATTCATTTCAGTGGGCTTTGCCATTCCGAGTCACCCCAGCCAGCTGGCTGGCCTTTCGTTTAAGTGACAGTTGCTCACACAGCGCTTCATGTTGCTACCCCTACTAGATATTTATAGAAAACCCAGCGCAAGCTGTCGCAGGCTCCTGAGCCACGCGCCCTCTCTGCTCCTGTCACAGGGCTTCTGACTGGCCGGAAAGCGGCAAACGTGGAGGCTGTGGGCACTGGTTTCTATCTGCAGCTGCGCCAAGGTTGTCGTTTAACACTCCTTCATTGGCAAATGGCTATAGTATAAAGTAAGGAAGGGAGAGGAACTAACATCTGTTCATCGCTCTGCCTGAGCCAGATATTTTGTCAGGGTTTTACATCCCTTGTTTTATTCAATTCTCAAAACAATCCTGAGATAGAAACCACTATTTTTGCTGTTGGATGAGAAGGGGAAGAACAGACAGTTGAAATAATACCAATTATACCAGGGTCACACTCAAAAAATGGTGGCAAAAACAACAGAATCCAGGCGGTCTGATACTAAAGCCCATATATATATTTTTCTCACCAGTTGCTTCTCCAAATTGCCAATGACAGCATTCATTCATTAGTGAATATTTATTCAGTCCCTATACATACCAGGCACTGGACTAGTTACTGGATATTCTAAGCCAGTTGCCACACCGATGGTTACATCCAAACTAGTGATTTTGATACCTTACAACGTATTCATAGCTAAGAAGTATTTGGGGAAAAAACATTTAAGAGGTCCATATTTCTTCCTTCATTATAGTCTTGTTACTAAAATGCTCAGGATTCTCATACATGCAAAAGATAGTGAGGAACCTACACACCTTCTCCTCATCTAGGCTCAGGTTAGGTGCATAGAAATTGCCCTGACGCCCCATCAAGTGAGCCTCAGACTTTAGCAGGGTTGCCAGTGGGTATTTCTTAACTCCTCAAAAATCAAAGCAGCTGAATTAATGAGGTTTTCAGTAGGAGGGCTCCTGACAGTGTCCACTAAAGTGGAGTTACAGTAATCTGCCATGAATTTAGAAGAGAAAAATAGTAGCTTTTTATTTCCAATCCGGAAACTGTCCCTTCCTCTCCATTCTCCCTTCTCACAGATCCTTAATTTCTAATCACATTAGAATTACCAAAGGTAGACTCTACTTGCAAAATAAAGTCAGGGTATTGGTAATATAACTTCCAATTTTTCTCCTTTGTGTTTTCTATTTTTTTAAAAATGAGACAACACGCTGTAACATAACCCTTTAATTAGCATGGTAGGCTGACAATGACAATTTTATTCATATTCAGGTTATGATCCACATTCTTTCCTACTTGGGAACAACCTAATAGGATATCCCAACCCAGTTCAGACCATGATTTAAGAGTCATTAATAGCCCTGCTGGCATGGCTCAGTGGTTGAGCGTTGACCTATGAACCAAGAGGTCATGGTTCGATTCCCGGTCAGGGCACATGCCCCGGTTATGGACCTGATCCCCAGTGGGGGGTGTGCAGGAGGCACCCAATCAAAGATTCTCTCTCATCACTGATGTTTCTATGGCTCCCTCCCTTCCTCTCTGAAATCAATACAATTATATATTTTTTAAAGTGTCTTTAAGGGACTCTGACTTTTGACAAATGAGAAGAACTGTGCCTAGTGGAAATCCTTTTAGGGTCATAAAAGCAAAGCACTTAAATACTATCTCATAAGAATTTTTTTTTGGGGGGGGGGCTGCCATTGTCTGTTACTCCAGCCTACTATTTGCATTATTGCTATCCAACCTGGCAGAGTTCCTGTGTTAGCTACATGCTCTAGAAGACCAATGACTGCACAGTTATGGCACATGTCTTACATGCCTGTTCACTCCCCTCCGCTGCATAGCAGACATCAAGGCCCACAGCAGTGAAGGTGAATGTGGCCTCAGAATTCATAACACCTACCCTTGAGAGAGTGAGCTGAAACCCACTGGCTTTCTCTGCTCTAGACAGAAACTTGTTTTATGGAGAAATCGCAGACTCCCCAGATTCCACTGACACTGTAAGTACAACGCTTCCTCTGGGATGGAGAACAGGATTTATAGCGTGAGCAGCAACGCCTCAGACTTTAGGATCCGACAGAAAGGCATGTCAGCACACATGAGTGGAGGGAGAGGTATAAACCAAGTGTAAGTAATTTTTAAAGAGAAATGATTATACCTACTTGAAAAATCACCAAAGCATAATAATTTTATGTTTGAAGCAAATATCTTATATGGAGGATTTGTATTGTTTATACAGCTATATAGATGACATATAAACGTGATACGCTGCATACGCATTGCATTGTGAAATGGCACCGTGGTGGGCATCCTCTAAGATAGATCCCAGTGACCTCACTCACACCTGGGTAGCTGCTGCCTACATTGTACCAGGGTGGGTCTGTGTGACCAATGGCGTATGGCAGAGTTGATGGGGTGTCACCACTTCTGAGACTGGTCATAGAAGGCACTTGCTACAGAAGGTTGTGTTGGTCTTGATGTTCCTCTTGCTCTCACTTTTTCTCGCCCCTTGCTGGGGGGAAGCGAGCATCATGCTGTGAGCAGCCCTGTGGCCCTATGGAGCAAGGTCCACATCGTGGCAAGGAAATGAGACCGCCCGCCAGCAGTCCCATGTGAGCTTGGCACAGATGCGCTGGTCCCCCTAAGCCACTCTGCAATTCCCACCCCCGCCAGCAGCCTGACTGCACTTTCCAGAGAAACCCAGAGAGAGCCACGCTGACCCGGCAAAACCACACCTGGATGGCCCACTTTCTGAAACTCAGTGAGAAAATATTTACTGTTTGAAGCTGCAAAAGTTGGGGGAATTTTATTATGCAGCAATAGAGGATTAGTACAATCATGATCACTGATCATTGTAAGTCTGAATCTTTCAATAAAAAATAAGAATACAATGAGAGCAATGCAACAGCTGTCTAATTTATAATATTTAAATTCACTTTCACTATCAAACATAACTCTCATAATGGTTTTGTAAAATTATGTAACATACAGATAAAGTACATGAACTTGTAAAGTGGAGTCGTACCAAAGACCACTATAGATCTGGAATAGTATACAACTTCAAAGGGAAGAGAAGAAGGTAAGTAGGAAAATGGTCAAGTTAATCAGATAACTTCATTATAGCACCATCAAACAACTGACACTTGTCATGAAATTTAAGAAAGCTGCAACTCTCTAAGGAAAAGATAAGAACGTTTTCCCTTGAATGCTCGCATATTTATCAAGTGAGCAAGCCCTGCCGATATACATATGTGCACACACATATTGGTATACACATACACATATAAGAGATACACATGCTCTTAGTTCTATGAAACTCTCTAGCAAGGCCAAGTGTGTGGCATGTGAGAACATGGGGCCCTCCCCCAGCTCCCGCCCTGTGGGAATGTGGTGAAGGCCATCGGTAAGGGGACTGTCAGGCCTCGGGAGCCTGGCCAGCTGCTGGGCCGGAGAGGAATTGCTTGTGATGTGAGCGCGGACGTAAGCAGCTGCAGAGAAACAGCCTGCGTTTTTTTGTTTTTTGTTTTTTTTTAAAATATATTTTATTGATTTTTTACAGAGAGGAAGGGAGAGAGATAGAGAGTTAGAAACATTGATGAGAGAGAAACATCGATCAGCTGCCTCCTGCACATCTCCCACTGGGGATGTGCCCTCAACCAAGGTACATGCCCTTGACCGGAATCGAACCTGGGACCTTTCAGTCCGCAGGCCGACGCTCTATCCACTGAGCCATACCGGTTTCGGCCACCCTGAGTTTTGATGTCGCACAGCCACCAGCAGGTGCTGTGTGCTCTGCTGTCTGTACTCTATATAACGCGGTACTTGGAAAGTGTGGGTGGCAGAATCCACTCCCCCACTCTCCTGTATGATGGAAAACTTCACGGGCCAGCCGACACCCTCGCACAGGTAAGCCCTAGTAGACCCGTGTCTTTCATGGCCAGTCCTCCGGGGGTTATTTGGAATCCGCAAACAACATGCTGAGGTTTTCTCGGCTCTTTGCATAACACCAACACTTTGCATAAATTTGTTTATACCACGTGTGATGCTTTCTTCCCCTGAGTCAGAACCTAAGTAGACAACCACAAAGTATTAATAGTTGTGCAATGGACACGTGGATGGACGGGGATGTTGAGTGAGGACGATATCTGCCTGGGCATTCTTGGGGCAGCACTGACAGTTACTCCTCTGCCTGGGGCGTGGCTTCCATCAGAGGTAACAATTCAATTTCTGGCACGCCAGTGACAGATGTCAATCTCAGGGGAAAGACTATATGTACACAGACCATCACCTACTTTGGTGTTCTGGAGGGTGATTTCAATCACAAGTAAAGGTGAGAGAGGGAATAACCTGAATTAATTACTCGTTATTCTTTGTCTCCAAAGTACATTAACCTGGTAAATGAACCACTCCTACTCAAAAACCAACACAGCCTATCCAGGCTCAAATTTTGGTTGGTGCAGTGGGAGGATGAAGATTAAAAACAAACAAACAAACAAACAAACAAACAAACAAACCAAAAGCAAAAAAACAAAACAAAGTTCCAAGAAAGACACAGAGTAGATGTTTATGCAGACACTACTTCTCTGACGGCATCATCTATCTGAACGCAGCTAAGAGCCAAGAAGTAAGCCCATCCAATGTATCTGACTCACACACAAACCCCTGCAGATACACCTCAAGGACTACTGACAAGCAACTGAACTTAGTCTGATTATCTGGTGTCCTATCCTCTTCAAATAAACTCCTGGGGAAGAGGGTGAGGTGTGTAGATGATAAAAATGAAGAGTGGGGAGAGGGGATGGACAGGCATGTTGAGAGCAGAGACGTGACCGCTGTATCTGTATTCTAGCTTATACAGCCTAATATCCCCCTGCAGAACTCACTGTATTATGTATAAGATTGACATTCGCAATAATTTGTGCTTGTTCAGTGCCCTGAAAGAAGGTAGGGAAGTATTAACACTTATTAAGTAAGACTTTCATAAAGAATAAAGGTAAAATAAGGGTAGGTGTTTGAATAGGGTTAATTTATAGCAAACCCCCCCAAACCCAGTTCCTGGTATGCACCCTGTTCCTCCCTGAGGCTGGTAAAGGAAGCACTGGTGTAGTGTTAGATTTTCCTTTTCTCTATTATTTGACCTTTCTGATCTCCAGGAGATAAGTACTCATTCTTAGAACTAAGTTTCTAATCTGTTGATTTAAAATGAATAAAGTATAGAGTTCTTTCTAAATGAAGAGCTGTTTAAAATGTCTTCTTTGTCACATGTAAACATACTATATTAAAATAAGGAGATGGGGGAGGTGCAGTGTGTGTATGTGCTTGTGCGTGTGCGTGTGTTTGGTGGGGCAGGGTGGCTATGGGGCAGGCAACCCTGGGTCTGTGTGATTTTACTGCTGTGTAACCTTGACAGGTTTAATCTCCTTTCCACACAGTTCCTCAGACTGTAATGGTGAGACAATGAAACCCGCCATTGTCCTTGGGAACAAATCTGTCTCATTACCTCTTTCCGGCTTTCCTTATGAGTCAATATTAAGGTCAAAGAAAACAACGGATGACCTTCCAAAGCACACTCTAAGGCAGTGATGGCGAACCTATGACACGTGTGTCAGAGGGGACACGTGAACTCAGTTTTTTGGTTGATTTCTTTGTTAAATGGCATTTAAATATATAAAATAAATATCAAAAATATAAGTCTTTGTTTTACTATGGCTGGAAAGATCAAAAAATTTCTCTATGTGACATGGCACCAGAGTTAAGTTAGGGTTTTTCAAAATGCTGACACGCCGAGCTCAAAAGGTTCGCCATCACTGCTCTAAGGGGTATATTTTCTAGACCAGAGTCCACTATATAAATGTAGTGTCTCTTTCCATTCCTTCCACAGGAACTGTGAGTTAGATCTCAGGGAAGTCGGAGGCCTTGTGTATTCCTTCTCTTCTCTCCTCTGCTCAGGTGCTATTCTCCCTGGGGTAGGAGGGAGCCCAGCCCAGGCTAGTGTTCCATCTGCAAAGGACGGCAGCTGAGCCAGCTGGGTAACAGGCCTTGGGGCACACTCGCTCTCTGCTGGCCGTCTCCTGCTCCCTCCTTTTCCTTGGTAGTTGGCGATTATCCCTTTCATATCCTTTCCTCCATTGACACGAGTTAGGCTATGACCTCACCTTTTGGTTGGAATACACTGACAGACGGCTAAGGCTAAGTTTAGCGAAGAGTCCTCACAGGGTCCACACTCATTCACTGCCACTGTCCAAATGCCTTTGAATTCAGAACCCAGTGAATAAGAATACTAGTTTGCCTTACTTTGATCAGGCATTTCTTTGGGGACCTTCTAGAAGACAGGCATGGCTGAGGGCAGGAGGCAGCTAACCACCATCAGAATACCATCCTAATAAGAGCTGAGAGGTGCCCACTTTCCACATTGTTAGGAGGATTAAATGACATGACACATAGAAAAACACACCTAACATATGCCTGGCTATTCAACACCAGCTAATGCCCAATAAATGCTTATTTCCTTCACCACCCCCGTATCTTTTCCCTTATTCATTACAAAGTTATTATGAGAAAGAAACCAAAGCAGATTTGAAGACGGTTTTTCATTTTCCTGCCATCCCGCAAGCCCAGTGATTCCATCGTCCAAGAACTAACCATAGTTAACCAGAATATCAGAGTGAAACTTCCCTTCCAGAGGAGCTCTGATTCTGGAAGTGAACAATAAGGGGCTAAATGTGATTTACACATGGAATTCCTGGGTTCTCTGCTCCACCAGTCCCCTTCCCCTCTGCAGGTTACAAACCACACCTTTGCTGTATGAATTAGCTTTTGCTGGAGACCACAAGAAAACATATATCATGACAATACTTTGACAAGTTTACCCCTAATTTTTCCTTAAATATTTTCAAATATGAAGCTTTTGAATTCTCAATGTTGTTAATGGTAACATTATTTTTCATGTTTTCCCCCCACCAAGACGATTTTTCCATATTGTAAATTTCTGAGTACTTATTGGGCACCTACTATGTTCAAAGTTCTATGCTAAATGCTTAATTAGCATTGAACAACTTTATAAAGTAGGTAATATTTCCCTGATTTTATGATGAGAAAACTGGGGTGAAGAGAGATGTAGGAACCTGGGTCAAGTCACAGAGCTTGAGAATCCAAAATCTGGATATTGCTTTGGAAAATACCTACACATCTGAAAGGACAGCAAGAACACCTCCCTCTTCCTCCCCAAATGCACAGCAAGTATTAGTTAAAAAGTACAAACTCAGGGCGTCTCTTGGGATCTTAGGAGTCTGTCAGGAGTCCCCCTTTTTGCCCTCATAAGCCAAATCTGATATGAAAAGAATTGTCCCAAACATAGTGGAAGTTTGCCAGACTGCTTTGTCCAGGGTAAAGCTAACCAGGTCAGCAGCTGGAAAATGTATTCCTTTCAAAGACAGGTCTCTTTTGGCGAGTCTAGTCTATTAGGGAGAATCCTGGAGTCAGAAGATGGATTCTACTCTGGGTTGGTAACTTCGTGGCTGTGGATTTTTTGGCAACCACTCTAGGCTCTTACTGTCTTCATCTATCAAACAGGGAGAATAAGGTACACATAAAAGGGTGTTCTGAGGATCCACTAAGATAAGGCTGGCTCGTATACCATCTCATTTGTCTCTTCAATTACTTATTTACTGACTTTCCTCACTATTATGTAAACTCCATGATATCAGGGATCTAGTCTGTATATTTCATTATGGAATTTGCAAGGCATGAACCACTGCCTGGCACATGGCAAATGTTCAAAAAAGTATTTGCAGGTAAATGAACTGTGCAGACTGGAAAGCATTAAGGATATTCATTTTTAGCACTATTATTGAGAAGTTTTAAGTGGGGTTTTCATTAGATTAACTTTTCACAAATATTAATACCTTAAGCCAGAAGTGAATCCAAGCGGTCACTATTTAAGTTCCAATGATGACCATTCCAATTTTTTGATATTCCCCTTGAAATTATTATTAGGCTGTTGTTGTTTTTTTTAATTTTGTTCCCCAAATGATATCTGATATTAGCACTTAAATCACATGAAGTGAAAATGGTGAGCCTTCATTTCTTGTTTCTAATTTCTGTAACCTCCAAGAGGGTGTCTTGGTTTTGCTGATTAGTCTGCAACTCCCAGGTTCCCGCCAGATGTGAAAAACTTGCTTACTTGGAGGAGACGCTTGTACTTACTTGATGAAGTACTTGATTCCATCTGCTGTGTAAGCTTCCTCCCACCCATAAGGTAGACCTAGAGTGAAAGGAAGCCAGAAATACACTCAATACGATGACAAAGAGAACTTCGTGGCGCAGACACAGACTCCCACATCTTTACAATGATTGAGATCATTTCTTGAACAAAATAACGCCCTAGAAAGGGGGAATTAAAATAATTCGGATGAGCTTTCCTACTCAGCATGTTTAGAACATCATACAAAAGTCCTGAACAGATAAGCCGCTTATCATTTACTTGTGGTGAGCATGTTTGTCAGCCGGATTCAAGTACAAATTTTGGGTGCAGGGGATGGGTTTTGCCTGGAGGCAGAAGGATGGACAAGATGGCCTCTGCTCGACTCTTCTGGCTCTAAGTTTCTTTAATTGGCTCCCTTTGTATCCTTGCACTCAGCTCCATGGGGAATGGCGCATGCATGCCAGATCAGCACAGTTTGAAAGCAGCTTTTGGACAAGACAGAATTCCTTATGAGGTTTAAAAGCTTACCAAAGTGATTTACAATGGATTATATTTTGTTAATTAAGAATTTTATGCACTAACATAAACGGCCAGACAACTGGCTGAACTTAGCTTCCATTTCTGTCATGGGATTGAGAATAGTTAGCTATAAAGAGATACAGACTGCCCAACTGGTGTGGCTCAGTGGTTGAACATTGACCTATAAACCAGGAGGTTACCATTTCGATGATTCTCATCATTGATGTTTCTCTCTCCCTCTCCCCTCCTCTCTGAAATCAATAAAAATATATTTTAAAAAAGAGATGGAGACTGAAGCAAGCAAGCAGTTATTTGGCCACATTTCTGTCAAGAGTATGTTTTTGTCTCATCACACCAAGAGAACAGGCACACATTGAGGGAGTCACATTCTCTTGTATTACAACTAGAGGCCCAGTGCACAAAAATTTGTGTACTGGGCGGGGGTGGCGGGGGGGGGGGGGGTGGCGTCCCTCAGGCCAGCCTGTGCCCTCTCGCAGTCTGGGACCTCTCGGGGGATGTCCACCTGCTGGCTTACTGGCAGTAAGTAAACTGGCAGTCAGACATCCCTCTGGCAGCCCAGGAGCCCTCAAGGGATGTCCACTTGCCAGCAGGGAGCAGGCCAAAGCTGCAGTTGGACATCCTTAGCGCTGCTGAGGAGGCGGGAGAGGCTCCCACTACCACTGCTGTGCTGGCAGCTGGCAGCCTGGCTTGTGGCTGAGCAGAGCTCCCCCTGTGGGAGTGCACTGACTACCAGGGGGCAGCTCCTGCATTGAGCATCTGCCTCCTGGTGGTCAGTGTGTGTCATAGTGACCAGTCATTTCCAGTTGGTCTTCTGTTAGGGTCAATTTGCATATTACCCTTTTATTATATAGGATAGAGGCCTGGTGCATGGGTGGGGGCTGGCTGGTTTTCCCTGAAGGGTGTCCCAGATCAGGGTGGGGGGTCCTGCTGGGGTGCCTGGCCAGCCTAAGGGGCTGATGGCTGTTTGCAGGCTGGCCACACACCCTTCAGGGTGGAGGTCCCTACTGGGGTGCCTGGCCAGCCTGGGTGAGGGGCTGATGGCCATTTTCAGGCTGGCCATGCCCCCCCGCGACCCAAGCTCCCAGCCTCTCCTTTTTTTCTTTCTTTTTTCTTCTTTCTGGGATTTATTTATCTTCTATAATTGAAACTTTGTAGCCTTGAGTGGAGCCCAGGTCTGGCTGGAAGCAGGTATCAGGGATTTATTTATCTTCTATAATTGAAACTTTGTAGCCTTGAGCAGAGCCCAGGGCCGGCCAGGGCAGGTGGGAAACTTGGCTTCCTCCATCGCCGGGGGCAACCCAAGCCTCCTGCTCGCTCCAGCTCCGTGGCTGCCGCCATCTTAGTTGGGTTAATTTGCATACTTGCTCCTGACTGGCTTGTGGGCGTGGCTTGAGTATAGCAGAGGGACGGTTAATTTGCATGTTTCTCTTTTATTATATAGGATTAGAACCCTCTAGAACAGAATGGTTTCCATCCCTCTACTCCATCCCTGGGTATTGCTAAGAAGATTAATTGACCTTTCAGATCAGTCCTTGATACTGGCTTATCATGGCTCCTTCGATGGGTATAAGATAGATTAACGCACTACAGAATGGACTCCATGTGCAGGAAAGTAACTGGGCTTTAGCCACAAACCATTAACTTCCATTTACCCAAGTCTCAGCAGGAGGCAGAGCAAAATGCAGGAACCATGACCATCTGATGAAATAAAACCTTACTCTGTCACCACTGCTTTGTAGAGGATGTTCTTTGAGAACAGCTCTCAGAAGGTTATTTTCATAATGAAGGAAAACAAAACACGCTTTATTTCATCTTTATCTCCAGTCTTTTAACACAAGTTGTATAAAGTAAGACCCTGTCCAAAAATTCATAACTATTTCCTTCCTAGATAAACACAGGCCCCCTAGGAGTTTCTTTTCTCTCTCAAGGAATAAATGTTCCTATTTTAAGTAGAAAATGAGCACTTCTGGGAATTCAGCATAAGCAGTTGACTGGCTTCTTTTTTATTTAATTAATTAATTTTTATTTTTTAAAGAAATATATCTTTATTGATTTCAGAGAGAAAGGGAGAGAGAGAGATAGAAATATTAACAATAGAGAGAATCCTTGATCAGCTGCCTCCTGAAGGCCCCTCACTGGGGATTGAGTCTGCAACCCAGGCATGTGCTCTGACGGGGAATTGAACTGTGACCTCCTGGTTCCTAGGTTGATTCTCAATCACTGAGCAACACTAGTCGGGCTGACTGGCTTCTTGAAATCCCCCGAAGTGACACTATATGCCTCCTTCAGTGCCCACTGCCAGCTGGTGCTCAGCCAGCCAGGCTGTGATAAGCTGCTGCTGCCGCGCCTGTTTAAGTAGACGTATTTTCTCCACGTTTTCTGTGTCTTTGCTACAGATCACTTCCTTCATCAGTGACAAACCCTTATCTGCAACGAAGGATCTGATGATTACACATAAAAACCCTGTTTTAATAACAAAAATGCCCCAAATACCAGGATTTCTGATCAATAAGCCAAAGATAGCTAAATGTCCAGCCGAAAGGCATCCTAACACGACCAGAACTTTTGTCTAAATGATTTGTCTGTCCAGCACAATTATATACATACTCCTCATTTCTCAACTCATAGATTTTAATAGAGGAGAAAAATGTATAGTTCAAAGATAGTATTTTTTAATCCACAGGCTCATCTGAAAATCAAGATTGACACTGGGATGGCACATCTGCTAGCCATCAAAATCAAATTCCTGCCCAAATTATTGTCTTATAATTATTGAACAAGGACTATAACTTCACAACAGATTTGTTAAAGGGACCAATTCATATCTATTTAAGTCAAATGGTTATTCAATGACTGTAGCCATCAAGATATTCCTGTGTATTAAATTTATATATATAGTTTATTTTAGGATAAAGTCTCTGTTCTGAAAAAAATAAGCATTTCTTTTTAGAAGACTGAATGGGTTCTTCTTTTTCATGCAGTTAATATACAGACTTGGAGACTAAATTGATAGTAACTATCTCTCAGTGGTATTTTAGTAATAGAAAACACAACCAATGTCCAATTTAAACTGAAAAACAGAATACACTGATAATCCAAATAGCCTACATTATATAATAAAAGCACTTTTGATTTCCACACGCTTATATGAGTATAACAAACTCAGCTTTCCATTAGTAAAGTTTTCTTTCTTCACAATAAGTAACTGGGGCATCATTATAACATATTAGCTAAATACTTTGCATTAATAATTATTGTTCCAAGGCATTAACATTTTCTACATTCCCCATATCGTTATACTTACAAATATATAATGCTTCTAGTTTTCTTTTCTTTTCATATTTGTTTGAAAGTTGTTGTAACAACTATAATCACTTGAAATAGTTTTTGATTGGAAGTGTTTGTGAACCCTCACATAACAGTCTCTTCATCAGAGATCTGTTTCCAATCAAACACTTCATGGTGATGACTCCAAAATCTTCGCGAGTATCTTGCCAAATAAGAGCATAGTATGTATTCAACTTAGAATATTGGTTGTCACCTAAATGTCACATATCCAAAAACAAACTCGTCACATTTTCATACAAAATTGTTCCCTTCCAAGTTCCCAGTTTACTTATGTACCAAGATGCTCTTTGTCACATTTGGCCCATGCATTAAATATTTATTGATCATTTACTATGTGTTCAGCGTTTTACTTGGTGCTCAATATACAATGACAAACAAATAAACATGGGCCTCGATATGATGGAGCTTTAAAAAATAATCATAAATAAAGAAATTATGAAAAACAGGAATTAGTATCATGAAGAAAATGTATTGACTACTATGAAAGACTAACTCATAGCACAAAGGCACAACTCCCTAATACATAAAGAACTCCTACAATCAGCAATAAAAAGGATAATGACCAATAGGAGTCTGTGAAACATGAGGAACAGTTGGGACACAGGACTCAAATGCACTTAAACATATAAACATATGCTTAGTTTCACTCTTAGTAAGAGAAATACTAATTATACTATTAGGAGAAGTCATGGGCATCATGGTAGCACAGATTAAAAAGTAGTTTAATAAGACATATAAAGGTATGAAGAGGCAGTCATTCTCATACTGTTGGAAGTTTAAATTGATAACACATTTATGGGTAGAAACTAGCTAAAATCTTAAATGCTAATAATAACAATTGATGTATATTGAGAGCCTATGTGCTAGACACTCTATATGTGTACCAACTCAGTAAGTCTCACACCAACTCTAAGAGATGGACTGGTATTATCCTCATCTAACACATAAGGGGAAGGTTAAGTCGCTTGCTGGTAGGGGGCAGCCCAGACTCTTCACTACAGTGTTGAACTGTCTGTATGCACTATTTTGTACAGAAGTCCTTCTAGAAATTTATACTCTAGATATGCTTTCTATACAAGATTATTACTTATAAAAATAAAGGACCAAATATAATCTAAATAACCACTAAAGAGATTGATTAAATCAAGACAATAGGCCCAGATAATGGCCTACCGTCCAGCTGTGAAAGAGAATGAGGAAGTAATTTATGCACCATTTGGAGTAGGGGGTGTAGTATCAAGGAAGGGTCTTGGGAGGAGCTGGAGTTACCCAGGTGCAGACTGGGCAAATGCACTGTAGGCGGAGTGATTGGCCCTGCACAGGCTCTGGTGTGGGGAAGAGATTGGCATTCGGAGAAACTGAGATTATTGTTAGGGCAGCACAGTGAGTGAGGGAGAAGGAGAGTGATCTAAGATCTGGCTAGAGTGACAGGCAAAGATGACTATGCATGGTTTTGCAGGCCACACTAAACTTGTTTGAAAGTTTCTTAAAAAGGAAGTAGGAGATCCGCACCTAATATTTAAAATGAAGAAAGCTGCAAGAGAAAGTAACTTGCACCTTATGTGGGGAAAAGCTGCCCAACTTAAAAAAACATTTTTTTGTTACTCAGACTGCGTTGCTCACCTGTGCTGACTCTCAGGAGAATGAATTCCAAAGGGCGACAAGCCCCTCTGAGGAAAGATGGGGCAAATGAGCTCTTTCTCTCTTGGCAGAGCTCAGGAAGAAAAAGTGTTGCCATAAAAATGAGTAAGAAGAAAACATCTAACAAATTTGTAAAGCCTGATTATGGGCTAGTATTCCTGGAGCCCTAGACTCAAGCCTGCTCTCCCTAAACAGCTCTCTGGTCACAAGAAAGACTGGGGGTGGGCAGGAGACCTGAGAGCCCCCTGGGTGGCGCAGGCTCACGCAGGAGCAGGGCCTGCAGAGGTTCCTGGGTGGAGCAGGCATACCATCTGCAGGCTGGGCCCTGCATGAGCACAGTTGATGATCAACTGCTATGGGGGTGGAGGGGAGGACAGGGATACACCTGCAGATGCCCTCAACCCTCCTCTGAGATAAAGTAATAGTCGGCTGCTGCTGGGGGAGAGAAGCAGGAGACCCCCACACCCTGGACAGGACTCTGAGTGATATGAGGCAAAAGTCACCTGTTCTTGGGAGAGGGGCAAGAAATCGTCACATCGCCAGTCCTTGCCATGCCTGCAGGAAACCTTTGTCCTGAGGTGAGGGGTGGAAAAGCTGATGTCTTCCCCATGCACTGACACTAAGTCACTGCAGGGTGAAGGCAGGAAACCTTCCAAATCTAGAATCCTGCCCTGGTACAAAGCAGACTTTGCCATTCACAAGGAGAGGGGCAGGAAACCGCCTTAGGCAATAGGAGGTGGGGTTGTTTTTCGCTGCTGGAGCACAGAGTTTGCCTAAACCAGAGACTGGAGTGGAAAAACCAAGAGCCTCTCCCCCAGCCTCCACTCTCCATGTTCACCAGTCACCTTGCCCTGTGTAAAAAGCAACAACTGGCTACCTCTAGGGGAGGGCAAGAGAGCAGACATTAAGTGTCCGCAGACGCAGGCATGTAGGGCCTCCTGCCAGCTGAAGATGGTGCAAGAATGCTGAAAAAAACCCTCCAGCACTCCAGGCCTCACATAAGCACAAGAAGAGTAGCAGACCAACACTGGAGGAATCTGAAATCTGTGGCAAACTCTAGAAACAAAATGCAATACCAGCTTGCCTACAAATGAGGCTGAAAAATTCCCACACACTAATGGCCTGACAGAAAAGAGGCAGGCCCATTTCTGGGTTTAATAATATCTATTTCAGTCTCTATAGTTTGGTACCTTCAATGTTTGACATTCAATCAAAATTATGAGGCACAGAGAAATGAGAAAAAAAATCTATTGTCAAAAGATAAAACCATCAACAGAACCAGAGGCAGTGACATATCTTACCTAATAATAGACAAACATGTAAATTAACCATCCCTCCACTACGCTCACCAACGAATTGGGAGAGTATGCAAATTAATCCAAGATGGCGGTTAATTTGCATACGCAGGGGGGAAGCAGCGGAGCAAAGACTGAAGGCTCCGTCCGGATCTACGAAGGCTGAAGGCTCCAGCCAGAGTGAAGGCCTGGGTCTGGGTGCCAGAGGAAAACCGGTGCCAGCAGCCAGGGGAAGGGAAGGCCTATTGCACGAAACTCTTCGTGCAATGGGCCTCTAGTAAGATAAGAAACTCTAAAATAATTAAAATTACACATTAAAAGACCTAGTACAATTTAGTGAACTATGGCTGTATAGCTGTAGCAATGCTCACTACTTGTGTATTATGTAGGAGGTGGGTGACTGAGCTTGTGGAGGCTCAAAGTCTTATTAAATGCTGTGATGGAAGGAGGGAGGGCCATGTGAATGGAGGGAACCTGTAAGAAGGACTGGAACAATGGACCCTGGACTTAAGGTCAAATGAGAAGACAAGTAGAAACATCAGTGGAGGACAACAGGAGCTCTTACTGAGGACAATAAATCTGTAGTGAGCTGGACAAATGGGAGGTTTGAGTGGGAGATTTAGGAGTTTGAACCCTTTCTGTTGATGCCAAGGTTCATGGTTAGGAATAGTAAAATGGAAAAAAAAAAAGGGTCATTGGGCAAAAAGAATGAAAAAATAAAAGTTCACATGATTGATGGCAGGTGTTGGGATGAGGAGAAATCTGGAGAATGGAAATTCTAAGAATAAAATACAGAAAGACAATACCATCAATTGCATACAGAGTTCAAACAGAGTCAAATTTATTTGAAAAGCACCTGCTAGTATAATTGTTATAAAAACTCAAATACATTTAACTTCTAGCATTTGACATTTTGAGTGGAAGAAAGGAGGGGGGTTATTCTTATTAAAGAATAATTTCAATATTCTTTAGAGTATTAAAATCATCAAGTTAGAGTGTTTAATAATTTCAGTGTTCTAAAGAATATGAAGTTCATCACACAGTGTAATTTTCACTTTATTTTCAGTCAGAACATCTAATTCTATATGTAATGTTCCACAATTATAAGCTGAATAACATGGGTAAGTAACCTTGTGGAGTCTCAACTTTCTCATCTATCTTGCTTAGCTTATAGGGTTACTATGAGACTCTTATTAGATAATATATCACTATACAATGATTACAAAAGGAGACCATTACTCATAGTCATGAAGAGAACAGTTACTCCTTTTATTTGTTATTAATATTATTTCTAATCCTCATCCAAGGATAGAGGCTATTTTTTTCTCATTGATTCCTAGAGAGAGTGGAAGCGAGGAAAGGAGGAGGAGGAGGAGGAGGAGGAGGAGGAGGAGGAGGAGGAGGAGGAGGAGGAGGGAGAAAAATGCTTACTGCTCTTAACTAGATCTTACAGTTGTGTGTATAATTATAGATCACATTAATACAAAAGAAGAGAGAGAACACATAAAAAGGATTATGGCAAGTTAAATTTAGGCACAGTGAAGTTGGGCAGGTAACGTGGTTTGGAGATGGTGGACTCCAATCTCCAGATCCCATCTCTCAATCTGATTTGGACTCTCACCCAAGCCTATCCCCGATAGAGCTGGTCAAAATCTCCCTCACACTTGCCCAGCCTGTCACCTTTCTCGTCAGTGCCTCTGGATCCTTGCCTGCCTAGACCCTGGATCTATCAGAAAGTCTACTCAACACTTTTTCTACTCACACTGGTTGAGTGCCTACTATCCAAGGCCTCACACATGGAATGGTGACCAGATCCAGAACAGGGCCTCACCCATGCACACTGGGCACACAAGAAATAGTTGTTGACTGACTATAGAAATTTGCCTCCCATGAAGGCTGATGGCTCAGTGGATCCTGCACATATTTGAAATGTTCTTGTTATAAGTAAGACCTTTGTACTCACCAGGGGAACTTTCTTACAAATATTTGTACAACTGTTATTTGTGGATTTTGACAACAGGGTAGTGGACAGCCAACAGACATTCAACTTTCGATATGCCGTCACAGACCAGATGAAATAAAATCAAGATTATTTATGTTTCCTACCCTCAGCATAAGTAATGCAACTTTAAATATCACTAGTTCCTAATCATGTAGCATTTTGCTGTTAATATTCTTGTCTTAAATTTTTTTTTAAGTGTGGTTATCTGAAAATCTAGTAAGGATCTCCCATTACTTACAGTAAAATTTGAAAAAATCATAAAAAGAAAACTTATTTTGGATATTTGTCTTTAAGCCGATTTATTAGATGTATTTTCAAAAAAGACTTAATAAAAACCCCTTACACCAGCAGAAATGGTGCTCCCTCTGTGCAGCCTCCCCCAGCTTCCCTGGCAGACCTCATCTTCCCCTGCCCGGTGGTACTTCCGTGGTTTGTACCAGTTTCTATCACAGCCCTTATCACTCCTTCATGTAAAACATGAGTTCCTTGAGGGCGATGACTATATCTTATCTCTGTATCATTTTCTGGTACACAATATGGTCTTTGGTGCATAGTAAATGTTCAACAATGGTTTGTTGAGTATTCACAATCCAAGAAGTAAGACCCAGCTACAGATTTTTAAAAAAGCAATATTGCTTGGAGAAAATTAGAGAAAACGTGGCATATCAGGACTGCTTTCAGGTGACATGACAGACTACCCACCTGGGCGGTGAGCGAACATGAGTTTATAGTTAAGGAGCCTGGAGCTTGTGCAATAATAACATCAAGGCCCAGGTTCTTTCGATCTTTCTACCCTAGCACCCTTACTGCCACCCTCCATTTGCAGAAATGCCTCCAAGGCTACAGACATGAGCTCATACTGAAGGCAGGGAGGAGGAAAATGAGGCGGCCTCAGCTCCAAGTGTTCTTATCTATTACTTAAAAACTTGCAAAATAAACTGATAAACAAGAGAGGTCCAGAGACATAGAAGCATGGAACAGACTGCTGAATCTCAGAGTGAAGGTGGGGCTGGGATGGTGAGAGACTGACTGGGGAATTTATATGCATATATGCATAGTCCATGGACACAGACAATAGTGTGGTGAAGGCCTGGGAGGGGCGGATGTGAGGTACAGGGGGACATGGGGGGAAAAAGGGGCACACCTGTAATACTTTCAACAAAAGATAAATTTAAAAAGAAAAGAAGTTCCTAAGCAGACTGTCCTTCACATCTCATTGACCAGGAATGGAGGAGGCAGAAAAAGCAAATGTCTGACTTCACAGTTTCGAATGTGACAGACGTGGCAGGGCAAACACTGAGTCTGCCGTAGATGCCATAAACAGTCAGACGGACGATAGGGCGATAGGTTAATTAAGATATTAAGGTACCAGGCTTGTTAGGATGAGTGTGTCTGAGATCCTGAAGGACCCTAGGGCATCAGTGCAAATGGAGATAGAGTTAATAATTCATGTTGAGATATTTCCTCAAGACTATGGCTGCTGACAGCTGGATAAATAATGAGATGTCTGTTTCAATCTTGCATCTCATCGTTCTTTGAGTGTTTCTACTAGTAAAATTATGACAGTCTACCTTTATTTCCCATGTACTCCAACTTCCTTTTGTTCCATTACTGCCATTTAAAACTTCTCATGGCCAAATCTTAAATGCTATATTCTCTATAAACGCTTTCCTGATTTTAAAACATTTTCCCAATGTTAGTACCATTCATACAATATGTAATATCTTCCACTTCACTTTGTGATAATTTGCACAATTATTTTATTCCCCTCTTTCCGAAGACTGCTAACTCCTTGAGGGTACTGAGTCTTCCTTAGACAAAGTTGGATCCAAAATAGCATTTTCTTTTCTTCATTTTTTAAAATAATGTTTTTATTGATTTTTAGAAAGAGAGGAAGGGAGAGGGAATGAGAAAGAGAAACACTGATGTGAGAGAGAAACATTGATTATCTGCCTCCCGCATGCACCTCCACTGGCGATCGAACCCACAGCTTGGGCATGTGCCCTGACCGAGAATGGAACCGGCAACCTTTCAGTGCCTGGGACGACACTTAACCTAACCAAGCCAGGGAAAAAATAGCATTTTCTGAATTGAATATTTAATTCATGTTCATGCATTTGCTTACTCAGACTTAGTGTTGGAAGGAAGGAAATAGAAGGGAAGACGAGGAAAGAGAGGAAAAACTAAGCCACTGCTTGCCTGTGATGATGGCAAAAACTAGATCAGAAGTTTCCATTCTGGATTGAGAATGACATTCCCTCAGTGTGCAAGGGCTAGAAAATAGTGCCTTCTCTGAGCTGATGGAACTCTGAGGGCTTGGAGCTTACTAGGCTAGTGGTCTTACAAAATATGAAAAAGGCACTCCTTACTCTGGGAAACATGGGCCTGTATCGCAGCATGTATTTGGATTGTATTTCAGCCTCATGGATCCCTAGGACCTTTGCTTTCTGTGCGAAATGCTTTGCAACCTCCATATAGAAAGGATTTCAGAAGTTCCATGGTTTTTCCTTTGTTAATCCTGACTCGAGGATACTTTTTCCACTGATTTAAAGAGAGTAGAAGAGAGAGGAAGATGGAGAGAGAGAGAGAGAGAGAGAGAGAGAGAGAGAGAGAGAGAGAGAGAGAGAGAGAGAGAATAGAGAAACAGCAAATGTGAGGGAGCTACATTAATTGGTTACCTCCTGCATATGCCCCTGCAAGGTGGGGATCAAACATGTAACCCAAGTATGTGCCCTGGACTGGGAATCGAACCCTCAACCCTAACCAGGGCTTGGAAGTTCTAGCTCAGTGATGGCGAACCTTTTGAGCTCGGCGTGTCAGCATTTTGAAAAACCCTAACTTAACTCTGGTGTCGTGTCACATATAGAAAGTTTTTGATATTTGTAACCATAGTAAAACAAAGACTTATATTTTGATATTTATTTTGTATATTTAAATGCCATTTAACAAAGAAAAATCAACCAAAGAAATGAGTTCACGTGTCACCTCTGGCACCCGTGTCATAGGTTCGCCATCACTGTTCTAGTTTCATCCAATATATCTACGACTCTTTTAGGATTTGTCCAAGCTCTGTAGTGATGGCAATTACAGGACTTCACGTTTTTGGATAGGCCTAATTGTCTAAGGTTCTTGCTCATAATTGAGCCAAAATATGTCTTCCTGTTGTTTCTATATGATGGACCAAAGACTTAACTTCTGATTCTGTGTGTAATAATCATGCCTTAAAGCACTGTACTGGCATAGAAGCTGCCTTGTAAGCAACACACAAGTAATGGGATGGCATGTAACTATAGGCAGGGACCATGAATGTGTATTTGGTTATCAGACATTTGTATGTACATGCAAATATAGGGTGTCCCCAAAAATGTATACACATTCTAACAGCTGATAACTCACTTAATTTGGACTCCTTTTCAAGTTTAACTGGCTTGAAATAATGGGTGAAGCCAGACTAAGCTTTGAACAAAGAAAATTTATCCTGAAGTGCCACTAGATTTTTTTTAATGGTAATACATAAAAGATAAAGGTTACAGTACAAAACCAGCAATAGTTTATGAACTAAGGGCACACAAATACCAAATGAAATGATTCTTGATGTTTGGGATTCCATTGCTTCATGTTATCAGCAGTGCCTAGACCAGAATGGTCATCAGTTTGAGAACTGGCATTGACCAAAAACATTATTTATTTCTGTAGAATCTTTTAAATTTTGAAAATGAACTGTATGTTAATAAACACTGACTTTATAATCATTCAAAATGTGTATATATTTTGGGGGACATCCTACATATGTATTTAAAATCCAATAAATCAAGTTATCTTTAAGAACATAATTTAGAAACCCTGGGAATTTTAAACTTCATTTCTATCGTCGTTCCCCCCCACCCCCCCTCCACTGGATCCCAGTCTTCTATTACACTGTATTTTATGACCTACCCACTTTAATCACTTGCCATCTCACAATGACTAGTGACTGTATTACATGTGGAATTTAGATTTGAAAATATCATTATTGATTAAAAATTAAATGCTTGCAGATAAATGTGGAACAGTAAGGGCTGATATTTAAAATGTAACAGTATTACAAAGTTTTCTTTCTCATGTCCTCTAGGTATCTTGGGAAAGATCTGAAATTAATTGAAAAGACAACTTCACAAAATAAGGAGGGAAACCCTTTTCATTTGCAGTCATTTCTCCTTGAGAGGTATGCTTTAGTAACCTTAACTGTGGTTATGTGTTAAGAATAAAAGTGAAATATCAGGTTTGTTTGATTTAATGAGTACTCAAATACATTCTTAAAAGTTATCAGTATGATTAAAGCAGAAAAATACAAAGGCTAGGTGCATGTACTTAGAAAATTCAAACCATGGAAAGACTCCTTTCCTTTGTTTGCAGTACTTAGATATCCGAACCATGAAAGAAGAGGAATATACTTGTATGATTCCATTTATTCAGTAACTTATTAATATAGTTTAGTGATGAACATAGGCTGAGTTAAAGTTCATCTTTGTATCAATTGATATATGCTAGAACTGGATAGAAAGATACTTGGTGACAGTAGAAGATCAACCATGAGTTAAGGTAGCATATATATAGTGGGTATAAGGTAGTGGATATATTTTTATTTCATATATTTGTATTTATCTACTTTACTTCAAACCAAAACATAAAGATATATTCAGTTGTCAATCTTTACTAGGTAAAAGTCTTTCCTTGGTTGATTAGCCCACTGATTAGGCTTCTGTATAGGTGTGCTTTTTTTTTGCAGAAACCACACTCAGAATGCATGAGATGCCATTTCCAGTTTCGGTGGCAGTTAAGTGCATGGCAGTACCAGAGAGAAGCTGCTGGGAGCAGACATCACCCATGCACAGCAGTTTGCTTTACAGGGAGAGTGGAAAGAGTTAGTTAACCTGGTTGAGATAGTTTCTACTTTTTGGAGAAAGTGGTTCTAAAATATAAAAAAGATATGGAGTCTTCTGCAATTATTGAGAATCATTTTTTAAAAATTTACTATCTAGCCCTGACCGGTTTGGCTCAGTGGATAGAGCGTCGGCCTGCGGACTCAAGGGTCCCAGGTTCGATTCTGGTCAAGGGCATGTACCTTGGTTGCGGGCACATCCCCAGTGGGGAGTGTGCAGGAGGCAGCTGGTCTGTGTTTCTCTCTCGTTGATGTTTCTAACTCTCTATCCCTCTCCCTTCCTCTCTGTAAAAAAGTCAATAAAATATATTTTAAAAATAAATAAATAAAAATAAAAAATAAAAATTTACTATCTACTATGATAATTACTTACCTCTTCAGAAGCATGCTTTCAAAACCATTCCATTTCTCTTTCCATCCATCTTTCTGACAGTTCCTTTAAGTCTGATTTCTTCTTTCTCTATGGGCCTCTCAATGTTCCTAGGGTACAGGCTTGGATCCCCTCATTTCCCTACGTATATTTGTATCCCAGGGAGCGCTGTGACGTTCAGAGCTTAAGAAACCCTATATATGCTATGGCTCTCAAATTTGGCCAGCCAAGCCCTTTTTTCTGACTCCAGACTAATATAAGCAACTTCCCAATAGCATCTCCACTTAGATGTTTCACAGGCAAATTATACTTAATTTTCCGCAAAAATAAGTTTTATTTCTCCGAAGCTTATCCTCCCTGAAATCTTCCTCATCTCACCAAATGCATCTATTCTGGCTCCTTTCATGCCTTGGGACAGGCAGCCCTTGACCTCTGCCTGGAATGCTATCTTCTTGTGCCACGTGGCTGGTTCCTAGGGACCCCTGACGTCTTGTCGCTTAACAAGCAGACAGGCAATCCTGACCGCCCTCTGTTTCTGTCAGAGCATGTGCACGATCACCATCAGCCACCGCACTTGCTAAGCTAGAAATCACTCATCTATTGATTTTCCTGTTTATTGTTTGTTTTCCCAACTAAACCATAAGCTCTTTGAGAACAGAATCATGTCTCATTCATCCCTGCCTACTATGAACCTAGCAAAATGCCTGACATACAGTAGGCTCTCAAGATTGTTTACTGAATAAATACATAACACTTTATTCTTGTTCTTTAGAACACTCACCATAATTTATAAGTATATGATTAAACTTTTTAAGAAGTCCAATTACTCCCTCACCAAATGTACCCTCTGAAAGGCCATGCCTGTTTACTCCCCCAATCAATACCCAGTGTCTGACACATCGTTGGTACTAATCAGTATTTGCTGAAGAAAGGACGGGAGGCAACACTAGAGATGTGACAGTATGATTAAGAAAGAAAACAGACCCTAAAAAAGGATGATTCACAGCAATACTCAGAGATTACGATAACAATTCAAATACATTCGATCACCCAGCTGTTTTGCCACATAATGCAAACATCTGTACTTTTGGGAACACCAAGTTTAGTAGATGAGTCAGTATTTCACTTGTAAGATGGATGTTGGATGCCATTTAGATAGATTTGAAAGGGTTATTTTATTTTCTGATTATTATACAGTCAATTTGGATAGACCTGTTTCTTTAAGACACATAATTCTTAAATGAGTGCTGTGCTTTTCGTCAAGGCCAAGAGTGTTGCCTGGGAAGCCTTGACCCTGTGATGTATGTTCAGTAAAGAACCTGAACTGTGTCCAGTTTCCTGACGGTGATGTTATAGCATAATTGTCACCTTAAGACCTCTGGTCACTATCAAAATATAGATGGTCTACAGAGGAAAATTTTATAACTAGTCTTTCTTATACTAAGGGTTAAGCCAAGAGAAAAGGCTGTAGTATGGCTGAATCTGCCATATCATTTATCAGTGACAGAACTGGATAGCTGTTTGCTTCCCAGAGTAAATACTTCTTTTTTTAAAAAAAGAGTAAGAATATAATAGTAGATTCTTTGAAGAGAGTAGATTGAAAATATTTGTTTAGTACAATAACAAATTAGAGTTACAGTATATGCCTACCAAGAATTCTAAGATTACACCAGACATAGAAATAAATTTCTGTATGTATACAAAAAAGCGTATTATTAAAAAACAACTTAAGAGTGAGTCTTTAAATATTTATCTACTGAGAAATTTCCCTCTAGATTCTTAATTATAGATAGTTTATTAGCTCATCTGCATTATAATAGCACCAAGTACTTGTTTTTCATTAATAAAAGGTTTTGATTAAAAACTGTACACAGTTAGTGCCTCTATGTAGCTGACTCATATTTTATGATTAGTGGTAGGGGTGCAGAGAAGGAATACACTGGTTTTGTGCAGGAAATACTGGAGTCTTGAAATCTAGGTCACATAACACAGCACAGTTAGGGGAGCACAGAAGCCCAATGTTTGTTTGTCTTCTACTCAAATGTTTAAACAACAGTTAACAATGAACTGCTTTGTAATTATACTTGGTTAACGTACATTATAATTAGTTGTAACCATAATTACACTTCTATACTTCTTGACCTCTTCACAGCCTTAATGTGCTACCTTCATATTCAAGCAAGTTTATATGCAGTGTGTGCTAAGAGCAACCACTAGACAGAAAGCCAGATAATAAAATGCGGGCTTGTGTGAAACCTTTTATCTGGAAATCTCAAAACTGTTTTAAACACCAAGTAAGTTTCTGAAGCATCTTAGGCATTGTAGTTGAGATGGGGAAATTTGACATGTCACATGGTAAGTCAACAAGATTTTTATGCCTTTATCCTTTGAATGTGTCTATGGTAAACATATATGTGTGTTCTATGATCTAGGCCAGTGGTCGGCAAACTACGGCTCGCGAGCCACATGCGGCTCTTTGGCCCCTTGAGTGTGGCTCTTCCTAAGCCTTAGGAGTACCCTAATTAAGTTAATAACAATGTACCTACCTATATAGTTTAAGTTTAAAAAATTTGGCTCTCAAAAGAAATTTCAATCGTTGTACTGTTGATATTTGGCTTTGTTGACCAATGAGTTTGCCGACCACTGATCTAGGCATTAATGGTCTTTGGAAATAACACAAACACCATGAAATACTTTGTCAATAAAATATTTAAGCTATGTTCTCAAATGCAAATATACTCCCCAGCAATGTTTTGGGAACATTTATCAGGTCTTTGGAAAATGGTAGTATTTCCCTTTGAGCATTTAAAAAATTATGTTCATAAATGTGTATGCTTCATGAAACTTTTAGTCCTTGAGACGTAAGAAAGTAGCTCAGAAGTTTTAACTTAAATATAAATAGTCAAACAAGGCATTATTTCCTGAATTTGTCTTTTTTAAATATATTTTTATTGATTTCAGAGAAGAAGGGAGAGGGAGAGAGAAATAGAAACATCAATGATGAGAATCATTTGATTGGCTGCCTCCTGCACTCCCCCCAAACCCGACACTGGGGATGGAGCCCGGAACCCGGGCATGTTTGACCAGAATCTAACCTAAGACCCTTCAGTGCATAGGCCGACGCTCTATCTACTGAGACAAACAGGCTAGGGCAGTGGTCAGCAAACTCATTAGTCAACAGAGCCAAATATCAACAATACTACTTCAAAATAGACTCGCCCAGGCCGAAAACTGACTTCTGCGCATGGGCCACGAAGTTTCAATCACACTGTACGCACTTTCGCATGTGATATTTTATGGAAGAGCCACACTCAAGGGGCCAAAGAGCCGCATGTGGCTCGTGACCCGCAGTTTGCCGACCACGGGGCTAGGGCAACAAATAAATATTTTTTAAAAAACTGTGATTGGAGTAGAGAGTCAAATATTCCAGTGAACAGCTTATCCTATATAATAAAAGGGTAATATGCAAATCAACCGAACAGCAAAACCACTGGTTGCTATGATGCGTACTGACCACCAGGAGGCAGATGCTCAATGCAGGAGCTGCCCCTGGTGGTCAGGACGCTCCCACAGTGGGAGCGCCACTCAGTCAGAAGCCAGGCAAGTGCAGCAGCGGTGGCAGGAGCCTCTCCTGCCTCTGAGGCAGCGCTAAGGAGCAGCAAGTCGAGAGGTAAGGAGCAGTGAGCAGGCAGGAGGTAAGGAGCAAGGGCTCCTGGACTGCAAGAGGGATGTCTGACTGCTGGTTTAGGCCCGCTCCCCTTGGGAAGTGGGCCTAAGCCAGCAGGCGGACATCCCCCAAAGGGTCCTGGACTGCAAGAGGGCACAGGCTGGGCTGAGGGACCCCCAAGTGCACGAATTTTCATGCACCGGCCTCTTGTTTTAACACATTGTATGCGGGAAACGTATTTATACGTTTTACGTATTTATACGTTCTACCAGTGTAGTAGAGCACGGGACACGTATTAATACGTTTTTTATAGACTAGCGGTAGAATGCGGGTAATGTATAAATACGTAAACTAAAGTTATCATAATTTTACTGAACGTTGCCATTTGCGCAAAATATTAGCAAAAATGGCCCGCGCCACCTGTTAGCGCACGATAAAAACTACCCGCAAACAATGTGTTAATATAATTGTGTCATTGCATTTTATTAAAGAGAAAACAAACAGTGGTTTCTACTCCAGAGAAAAGGAGGGGGTAGTCAAAACTTCAGAAAATACACAAACAAAAAGTTCACTTCTACGTGTGAAGCAGTACACAATCAGTCATTCTTTAAAAGAAAACTTCAGGATGATGAGCTGGGTCAAGATGCCACACAAATGCGACCTTCCTCCTGAATTGACTCCTAAGAAGTGAGAACATACAGAGAACCCCGAGGCTGGCAGCTCCGCGGGATGAAGAGCATCTCGGCTCTCGTTCAAATCTCTAGGAAGTTGTATTACATACTGACACATCTCCCTTATCTTGGATTAGAAAAGAGAGCCAGATGATTTAACTATGTCCAGTGAATTGCATTTATATTTTTAAAAAGGGCCAATGTGTTTCCTAAGGAAGTCTCTGAAGGCTGATTTACTGCAAGGTACTCTGAAAACCTCGCGGCAGTCTGTTTCCTTGAGTTAATGTCACCTCACCGCCTACTCAAACCATAAAACAATAGCATTTTCATGTTTAGAAAAACTCCCCAACCCAAAGCATAGCGCTGTACTTACAGAGCCTTGTCAGTACCACCTTCGGATGACAACCTATGTTGCAGCACCAGGACACAGCAAAGGTGTTTTCAGTAAAGGCTAACGTGGACAAAAACCTTGCTTACAAAGAACGAATATTATAGAGACTTCACCTATTTTTTTTCTGAGCCCCAAATGTGGAGAGTAATTAAGAGGGTGCCAAAACACTCAAAGTCAAGGGTGGCTCTGGGAAATAGGAGAATTATGACTGTCACACCCCAGGGGCCCATTGGGTCCACGGGGGAGAACTGAGAGCTTAGTTTTGTTTTCAATAATGGATCCAAGGAGAAGAGTTGCATCTTTTATGACCAGGTTCTTTCTGCCTTGATGCTACTGGAACAATTATTTTAACCAAGAGCCAACAAGGCCATCTTTCTTAATCTCCCTTTTCGTTAAGGACACTGAAAGGAAATGTTGTCCATTTCCTGAAGGAAACAACAGAAGACTGTTTTCCTTGGGTCCTCTATTACTTAAGTAGTTCCCATTTAGCCTCATCTCAGCACCGTTTTTGTCACAACAGTCTGCACACTGCACACAGGGTTGCAATTACCCTAAGGGGCATATTACTGTTAACAGCCCATCCAGTGATTTGATTATCATTGCATGGTTAATGGCTTTTTAGGATAATAACGCTGATACAGACAACCAAGTGCTTTAGTTAGTTTATGATCCTTTTTTCTCAGAACATATCCAGGTCATATTTGACTTTAATGTGGGGGCACAGTGCAATGCAACTTTAGGGCCATTGTGGACAAGTATAATCCTTAACTGGGCTCCTCAGTGGCTCGTGTTAGCCCAGTCTCCAGGAATGGAGGTGGCTCCCAACCTAGATGACACCTGTAAATAGTATTTGCATATCCAGATGAATGAAAAAGGTACAGAACATGAGGAGGATGATAAAGTAACGCAAGGAGTGCGAAGTCTTCCATGTAGGTGCCAGCGCAGGGGGAATATAGAACAGGCAAGACTGGAAAGGTGGGGAGAGTCTGGGATGAACTGCTTTGTAGATCGGCTATTAGGGCAAATCAGCTTATACAAGAATTAGTTGTTCCTACATTTTACAGGTGACAAGGCTGAGAGGCACAGAGGCTATGAAACTCGTCAAGTTCATGTTGCTTATAAGAGGCAGAGGTGGGATTTGAACCCAGGCAAACTGAGTCTTGAACCTATACTGTGGGCCACTATACTCCTCCCGTTATATAGAAATAACACAAAAGTTTAAAAAAACTGAAATAAAGGATTGAAAAAAATTAAGTCAAAATGTAAACAATGATTGTCCCTCAGTGGTGAATTACAAGCAATTTTTCCTGCTTATTCACTTTTTAGATCTTTTCAAAATTAACAAAAATAAAGTTTAACACATTTTTATGTCAGCAGACAATAAAATAAATATAAGGTGTCCACCCAAATGTATACACACACTTTGAATAATTATAAACACAGTGTTTATTAAAATACGTTTCATTTTTAAAATTGAGCTATCAGCTGTGACAGTGTGTATACATTTTGGCGGGGGCGGGGGGGGGGACCCTGTATATCTCTGGCCTAAGTAACATTTTCCCTTCTATCTCAGCACTTCTCAATTTAGAAAAAACTGTGCACACACTTAAATGACACGTTGTTGAGAGTTATCAGAGCACCTTGCATCCCTCACGAGCGTCACAGAAATCTGGGCACAGGCGGGAATTTGTTCAAGTTAAGTAACTTCTACCATATGTTATAGGATCAGGGTAGATGCAGCTCAGCTTCCTCGACCTTTTTCCTTAATCCTACACCTTTTAAACTAGAGTTACACAACTGACATTTCCAAAATGACCAGAAGGTCTAAGAGATACTGAAATGCCTTACGAATCACGAAGAAACATTACACTAGCATTCAAGGCAGCGCTGGTGAAATGTATGTCTGCTCTCACCAGTCTATGGAAGCATCTCTCAACGGCCACAAATGCTCACAATCACAGCCAATTTGTGTCTCACGTGTTGTCCTCTTGTTACCGGCATTTAGCACTGCTTACCACCCCCTCCGTGCAATTCTCTTCTCCTTGGGCTTTATTTTTTAACCTCCCAATAATCTAGCTTCATTTCTGCTCCTAGCATCCTGACTGCTCTCCATCTGGGCCCTCTTCCTCTGAGCTGTCCCCACAGGACTTTTCCTTCTCTTCCTGATACATCCTTTCTTTATAATATTTGGGCTTCAATTATTAGAACTACATGAATCATCCCCTAACCATCTCCAATCCTGACCTCGCTCTCAATCTCCCTCTGAATGTCTATGAGCATTTCTACAGAACTTGTCTGCCTTTTCTCCCAAGTCTGTCTTTCTATCTGGGTTATTTGTGAATTTGGATGGTTCTACCACCCTTCAGTTATCCAGGCTCAAAAATTCAGTGTTGTTTTGATCTCTCCTCTTTGTTACTTTCTTCAACTATTGTTCAGTCCTATACAATCTACATCCAGAATCTTATTCATTTAGTTGCTCAATTAACACGTGTTGAATCACTGAGGTAATGGATTCTGGGGCTATAGTGGTGAGAAGATATGTGAGAACCTTGCCTTCCTGTATTTTACTTTCTAGTGGGACAGAATGTAAAATACAGTCTCAGGTAGCAATCTGTGCTATTAGAAAAACAATTTAGAGTAGAGGAATCATGAGAGATACTTACTGATGAGGGGGGCTAGTAGTTTGGAGTGGCTGGGAAAAGCCTCCTTGAGAAAATGACTTGAGAACACAGGTCATGAATAAGTGAAAGAGTGAGTCTTATGAAGTTCTGAGGAAGGCCATTCCAGGAGGTGGAGGGCAAGTACAGAGGCAACGAGGTGGGAAGAGCTTGGCACGTCAACAACCACAGAAAGACCGATGTGGCTGGGAGTGTAAGCGGGGAAGAGTGGCAGACAATGAGATCAGACTGCTAGTCAGGCCCAGGAACGAGGACCTCCTATGCCACAGTCAAGAGTTCAAATCTTATTCTCAGTGTGATGGGAAGCAGATGGAGAGTTTGGACTCGAGGAGTGATGTGGTCTCGTTAATGTATTAAAGGCCACAGAGAATAGGCGTAGGGGAGAAGTAATGCACGTGGCCATTGAGCATCCCTACACTTTTTATCAATTCACTTTTTAGAAATGAAGGTTTCAATTCAACAGGTATGTAATTTCCTAATTCACAAATAATGACATTAGGAGCTGAAATGCTTTCATTTGCTTAGATTAGATTAAAATAATACCATGTTTCTGAAATGAACAGTAAAAGCAACAGAGCATATATTTTTGCCCATTTCCTACTTATATGTTATGTAAATGAAACCAAATCTTTTGGGCATTTTGTCATCAGTATGTCCAACAAGGCAATTAGGAATTAATTAGCAAAAGCATTTATAAAGAATTCACAAATTGCTAGTAATGAGGTACAAAGTACCAGGCATTCAATGCACCAAACAGGAATGAATAATGTTAAGACTGTTTCCACTAAGGGTCTACAGAGAAAGAAGTTGAAAATAAAATGAATAAAAGATAAAGGCATTTCAATTACTGTCAGGTTATAAAAGGTTTGCGCTCTTATGTGATGTGTAGAAAATGGAGACATAACAAATGAGTCCATTCTGTCAATATCATTTGGAATCAGACAATTAAGCTTTTAGCATCTGCCAACACTGAGCGTGTCTCCTATAAAACTAAACAGAGCTCTGTAGATTAAGAAGAAAACAAGAGAATTATGAAATAATCAGCATTCAAATTAGAGTGGTAAGGTTCCTTCTATTTACAAGATGTAATACACTCATCTCTGTGTCCTCAGGATTCATTCATGTGCTTCCCTGTGAACAAATAAAGGTCATGCTTGTCTTTTCGTTCCCAGAAATCTAAGAAGGGAAAACACCACAGTAGGGAAGGATGTCTTTCCTTCTTTCTTACTGAATTTATGGGGGAGGTAACTCAACGACAAATTCACTCATCCAACAGTCACGTCAGCTGTGTGTCCAGCGCTGTGATAGGCACTGGGAATGCTAAACTGAATGAGACAATGTCACGTGGTGAGGAGGGACAGCGGCTTCTCTCAGGAAGATTCACCCACAGTGCTTCTAACATAATCTTATCTAAGATGTTTCCCCCAAACTTCCTCTGATTGGATAGAAGGAGTCAAAGAGACGGGCAAGACAGAAGGGAGTCATCTCAGAAGAACGTGATGTTGCTTCACAAAGCTCATCAAAGCTCTAAGAAGGCGATCTGTGTCTCTTACTCTAACAGAGGGACCTTTTTTCACCCAGGGAAACATTCTAGCCTCGCCACTCTGAAGGCCATTTTCTCAACTGGGAAGATACAGGCAGATGTCAGTTTGTTTTTCACAAACATACAGGGCACTCTTCTGCTCGGGGCCTTTGCACTTGCTGCTGGGACATTCTTCTACGAGGTATCTCTATGGCTTACTCCTTCCTCTTAGGGGAAGAATGCCTGTGAAAGGGTAGCTTAAAGGTTTGCAATGAACTGGTGGCTACGCATACCCATTCCTGGGCATTTCTACCTTCTATATGAGTTCAGCAAGACCTCCCTCTCCATATACAAGACTGCAAATGGGAGCCCTTGAGGCTGCCAGTTAGACTTAAACTTCTCTATTCTTTTAAACTTCATATTCACGAAATAAATGTGAGTTGAAGCTGGGTTTCCTATGCAAATGTTACTGCTATTTAAAGAGTGAAATGTTGGTTTTCAATTGTTTTCAAGGTTTCAGCACATGGTTTCCTATGTGTTTTCAGTGGAGTGATTTAATAATGATAGATGATACAAATCTACATTAGTAGAAACCTTTCACCACCTACCAAGGTTTCCAGCTCTCCCCCTACTCCTCCAACAAAGAGCAGGGAAGAAGAGAATAGTTTACCCTCGGACTAGACTGCAAGGGCAAACTACTTCTTTTACATAAGGACAATGAATGATGAAAATTATAATGATGATATATATTGAGTACCTACCAGATGTGAATCACTTTATAAACATTATCTTTAATAAGCTTGCTACTTCAGATGTATTATATTTAATTCTTGCAACAACTCTATGAGTTGGTGATATCTCCATGTTCATAGATGAAGAAAATGAGACTCAGAGAGCTTAGAGAAACCCCAAAACACAAATCTATTGGGTAGTAGAGCTGTATTTGAACCTATACTATTCTGCCTCTCTACAAGTAAAAAATGAGTTTAACCAAAGAACTTATATGCATAACCAATGAACACAGACAATAGTGTAGTGAAGGCCTGGGGGTGGGTGGGTGGGAGTGGGATGAAGGGGGGACAGAGGGGACATCTGTAATACTTTCAACAATACTTAATTTATAAGATAAATTTTAAAAATGAGCCTACTGTTTTGATGAAGATAGCCTTTAGGGTACACAGAACTGATTTTTATGTAAAAACTACAGACTTCACAAATGCTACTCCATTTTAGCCTGTAATATAATGAGCCCAGATGTTCATTCTTTCCATTTTATAAGTGGAGCAAAGGTTGAGGAATTACCTCCAGATGTAAAAGATCTCGTGCAAGAAGCAGGTTCTCTCACTCCCAATTTACTCTGCGAGTGAACTTACTTGACTTTAACTTTCATGAGCATTTGGGAGAAGAAATGAGAAGTACCAACAGCATTGTGCGGTCCCAAGACCTAATCGTCTTAATCTAATTGGAAATGTTGGTTGGATAAGTCATAAGGTCACACGTTTTTGAAAAAGATTATTAAAGATTCAGTTCTTGATTCTGTATCTTCGGTTTGAAGGTCTTTAATCTAGGCGCATCTATTATTCCCTTTTTATGCACTGTTTTGTAAATCATTCCAAGGGGAATTTTTATTTCTTACTGTGAGGTTTCCATGATGCTTAACTTGTTTTTTAACTTTTAAAAGATGGTTTAAATTTCAGAAGTAACAAATGCTCCCTCGAAAAAGAATATTCAAAGAGAAGTTTCTAATTTAAAAACACACACATAAAAAAACAGGTACTCTGCCAATCTGACTTCTCGGAAAACTAATGCATCAAAGTTAGGTATCCTCTATACCTGATGGAAAATTGGGAAAGTTTTTTGAACCAATGAAAGCTGGTGCTTTTCTGAAGACGTAGGTCAGGAAAATTAGTTAAGATGAGGTAAATTTTGGTCAATGATTCTAATTAAAAAAAAAAAAAGGAACTCTAAACATAATCTATTTACATAGTGCTTTACATGCTATAAAGCCCTTTAATATAGTTCCCTCTGTGCTTGAAACAATGTCGTGAAGATTGTATTCCCACTCCAGAAACTTAGGTTACTAAGAAGTCACCGTATTTTAACAAACCTAAGATACTGTTTAGTATACCCCCACCCCCCCCGCCCTTCCTACCATGTTATATACTCCAAAGAGAAAAAAAAAATCCCAATTCAATTGTGATGTAATGACCAACTATATTCCCTAGGGACCCATGGGACTCATCAGAAGATCTGTGTTAGGGTTCTGGGGTTGGCCTCTGAGCCTGTGACTTAAGTACATCACTTAAGTTCTCTGAGCCTTGATCTTTTTCTAGCTTTTAAATTAGAAATGATAATGCCTATCTCACAGGATTTATTGATGTGCAGACATATTGATGTAAAATAGTACTTTTAAACCTTATGTAAAACTGATAAAATTTAAAAACCTTTTATCTCTATGATATTACGATTTCAAAATATATTATCTGTCCTAGTAATAGGCATATTCTGTTGTTGAAGGCAGAAAGTTCTGGATCAAAATTGAACTCGTTTATCACATTAAATTATTGCTCGAGCTGTTACTGCACACAACGGCTCCCACTGCTGTCTTTTCTGAGATGAGCTGTTACTACTTCGTCCTCATTTGACCTCTGGAGAACACCCATCCTACTCACCCCCCAAAATTTACTCTGTTTGGATGAGGACATCCTCAGTCCTTGAAGGAAAGATATTTCTTTCTGGCATCATTTACATTTTGGTTGTTCAGGTAGTTACAGGACTGCAGCATGAACTACACTTTAGACATCCTGTTATTACAGTCAGTTCTAATCCTGAAAGAAACTGGAGTTCCATTTTTTGGAAGGCAGATAATTTAATAGACTTTACCACCAATGCCCTTCTGTAGTTTTTGAAGCAGCCCTTGTATTATTTTTTCTGCTTTTGCGTTAGAAATCATTTTATGTTACGATCTGTTCATCATGTTAGTCCTAAGGTGTATAAGCTTTTACTAGATTAAATCTTAGACGCTGTCCATCCTGCAATCCCCTTGACAACCATACTCCTGTCCTGTGGGAGGAATTAAGTACTGCTCGTCTAGCCAAGCCTCCCTCTATTACGGCTGCTGGCAGTCTATGTGATTAAAGCCTGTATCTGAAATACTTTCCTGGTAATGATCTTCCGTGAAAATGCATACCGTGTAGTAGCTCTGGGATCCCTACTCACTAGAAATCTGTGTGTGTGCACTAAACACAGGAAATATGGTGGCCTTATAATAAACGGTATTAAGTTTACTACAGATGTGGTATTATTAAACAATTTCACCACTTCAGTTCTCAGGAGTTTGTTCCGTGAAAAAGGCACATACCCAACAGTTAATTATTGTGCCGAAGGAGCAATAGGGAAACATGAGGTTGGCTAAGATCTGTGATGACAACACAGCATTGCTTTGTGCATCTGGAGTCGTGGGCCCTATATGCACAGGGATATCAAGTCTGACCATCAGGATTGAATTTCAGGTGTTCCAAATGTTATCCACTCATATTAGTAGATGCAATACTAATCTCTTTTTTAAAAAGGAACATTTGCTCCTTGCTACTCCAAACCGAGCCCACGCTACCATCTCCCTTGTTGACCACTGCAACAGCCAAGTAGTCTTCCCGCTTTCTTTACTCTTGTGGCTCTTACAGTCCAGTTTCAAAGAAATGCCTCAATGATCTTTTAAAATGCAGATCAGGTCATATTACTCCTTCTGCTTAAAACCATCAATGGCTCCTATGACACAAAAGAAAATCCGAACTCCTGAGGATGGTGGCCAAAGTCCTGTGTGACCTGGCCCCTTCCTCCACCTCCACCCTCTCTTGTCACTCTCCTGCTTGCTCCGATGTATCAGATATCCGAGTTTTTGTCTGTCCTGTAATTATGTTAAGGTTGCTCCTACCTCAGGGCTTTTGTACTTGGCCTGAAAAGCTCTTCTCATAGATTTTCTCCAGGCGGGATCTTGGCTCAAATATCACCCCTTTAAAGAGGAGTAACATCCTCACTTACACATCAGCTGGTTTTATTATATTTGTATCAGTCACCACTGTCTGGAATTGTTATTCACTTATTTGCTAACTTGTTGGTCATCTCTGCCCTTAAGCAATGTGATGGCAAGGACTTTGTTCATGCTGTTATTCCAGTGCCTAGATTAGGCTCTGGCCCACTGTGGATACTCAAGGAATAGTTCATGAAAGAATAAAGAAATGAATCGAAATGATTACATTTTCTTAAGTGATACAGTTTTCTGGAAATAAAGTTGTACCAGGAAAGAAATTACTGATTTTTCTTGAAGCTAATAATAATTTTCCCATTTAAAACAAAATTAAATACTCTAAGCATAGTTTCTTTCCCAGAAATCACCCAAGATTGAATCTGATATACTTTCTTAATGGAACATTACAGCAGTGACCTACTTTTAATTTGCAACAATACAGATTAATATATGAGCTTAGCATTTTCCACCAACATTTATAGTGGCTATTACTTGGGTCTGAATAATCAATTCTCCAGGGAGCAGGTCTGCCTTATAAAAACAGGTGGACTAGTCTCTCTAATGGCATCAGAATCATATAAGCGATTCCCTGATGCTTGGAACACTCTGCTCAATTCCAGGAGAAGGAAGATACATAAGCAGGCATGGTTACTTTACGGAGAAGTAAATTCCATAATGCCCATTCTAAACAGGCCAGCTGACTTTCACCAAAGATATCTGACCCTCCCTTTGATAAATTCATGTTAATAAAAATAAGCTGTGGGGGAAATAAGAAAAGCAATAATGATACTTTGAGAACCGGAATAAGTACAATGAGAAGGTGCTATATCTAGTCTGAGTTTTGGATCTAAAAGAAAACTTATGAAGGCCTTCAAATGTATTTCCCCGTTTTCTCCTAAAACCTTTCCCCATCTGCCTAAATCACTTCTAATGAGCTACTAAAGACCTTCTAAATTTAAAAGTTAAAATATCGCTAATTTCAGCCAGGAACACCTGAATTGATTGATGCAGGAGGCTCGCATAAGCAAACATATGTAATCAGATGGTCACTGCTTGGTAGGAGAAAAGTTCATCCTTATTTTCAATGGCTGAATAAGAATTACATAATTATGCAACCAATTTGTAACAGTTGAACATCCATATTTCTATTCTAAGAAATGATGTGATAAAAATACTTAGGTATGTGCTTTTATGCACATCTCTCATTATTTTCTTTGCAAAAAATACCAGTAAGTGTAATTACTAAGTTAAAATATATGACCATTAATTTTTTTTAACTTACTAGGTTAAAATATATGACCATTAAAACTTTTTCTTTAACTTTCACAGCAACTTTTCAAATAGACATTTCACAAGCTCCTGATATGCACTGTAAAACTGATTCCCAAGAATGTTGTGGCCAGTTATATTCCCACCTGTAGTGGATGAGATTATTCACTTTCAAATTTAATAAGGGGCCAGGATTAGATGGCTCTAAACTGTGGGGATTTTTTATTTCTTTAGTA
This sequence comes from Myotis daubentonii, assembly GCF_963259705.1. NCBI lineage: Eukaryota > Metazoa > Chordata > Mammalia > Chiroptera > Vespertilionidae > Myotis > Myotis daubentonii. Next base: position 30,665,405 of record NC_081855.1, on the reverse strand, counting down.
TGTAACATAGGACTAACTTAAGAAAAGACAGTGCATTCTCTATGGCAGTGGTTCTCAAACTTCTGGCCCTTTAAATACAGTTCCTTATGTTGTGACCCAACCATAAAATTATTTTCGTTGCTACTTCATAACTGTCATGTTGCTACTGTTATGAATTGTAATGTAAATATCTGATATGCAGGATGGTCTTAGGCGACCCCTGTGAAAGGGTCGTTCGACCGCCAAAGGGGTCGCTACCCACAGGTTGAGAACCACTGCTCTATGGACTCCTTGCTTCCTTGCTCAGGCTTCGTTTGGGCCCTCGTAGGGGTGGAAACCTTTGCTCCAGCTGCTCATCTAAATTCCGTGAGCCTCTGAAGCTTAGGAGCCCACCTGTCTTTAGAGTTTCACCCTCCGTTTTGGTGCAGGGAGAGGTTCCTTTCTTGGTTTCAATCTTTTAAACACACGAATGCAATTTTAAATGTCATTTCTAAGTATAAGAGCAGAATGGGGAGGTTTTGGCCTGAGATCACTACCATCTTGTTCCCAGAGTCTATTCTGAATCCCAACAGCTCTATTTTCTAGCTTTAGTAGCATGGACTTTTTCCATCATTGCACATTGGTACATTTATGTATATATTTGTTTAGAAGGGCTTGGATGAAGTGTGTGTGTGTGTGTGTGTGTGTGTGTGTGTACATGTGTGATGCATTTCTCCTTATAAAAGCGTGAATGCAGAGAGCTCTGTCCTCAGAATTGGTTTCTGACCTCTGACAGGATGTGTGGAGCCTGGTTGCCCTGACATTCACCGCTAGGGGCGGCCAATATGCATTTACTGGTCCATTGTGTGCACAAGGATGATGCAGAGGTCTGAGGGGTGTGAGGAGCAAGCCAGGGCCAGAGGTGGTGTGCAGAGCACTGTGGCACTAGGTGCAGAAGCTGCTGTGTCAACTCCCTTTGCATTTAAAGCTTTCTGGATGCCCAGGGCATGTCAGATCTAAAGTGTGTCTAGGCTGCCTGAAGGACCAAGCCCTGGTAGGCCTTCTGCTTGACACAGAATGTGTGTGAACCCCGAGAATTTAAAAAATGCCACTGAGCCCGGCTGGTGTGGCTCAGTGGTTGAGTGTCAACCTATGAACCAGGAGGTTACGGTTTGATTCCCAGTCAGGGCACATGCCCAGGTTGCTGGCTCGATCCCCAGTGGGGAGCGTGCAGGAAGCAGCCAATCAATGATTCTCTCTCATCATTGATGTTTCTGTCTCTCTCTCCCTCTCCTTTCCTCTCTGAAATCAATAAAAAAGTATTTTTTAAAAAATGCCATCTACTCACAAAGATAAAAGAGAACAAAGAGTCTGTCTACCCCTCAGGCAGTCTCTGACTTTATTGCCCCTGCAAATGCGAATGCAGAATGGAGTGCCCTCCTGCCAGGGCTCCTCGTCATTGCTACTGTTGTTCCAGCAGGAGGAACAGGTGGCCTTTGTGTTTTCCTTCTCTGAGGTGCTACCTGCCCTCTACTGAAAAGCCTGGGGCTCTGCCTGTAACTGCTGTTGCTTTTGAAGATTTTACCCTATTTGGCTATTTCATTAATCATTTCCATGGGAATCTTGAAGGAAGGTAATGCCTGTGTTTATGCTACCAATTACTCAGGAAGCCAGTAAGTCCTCTTTTTATTAAGGCCTCCTCAGGGATTATCTAGCTAGATTCTTTTATTATGCACTTTTAAACTAGAACTGCCTCTTCCTGCTTTTGTTACCGAGTTAGGTTGTCCATCTAGATGTCAATCACAAAAGATTATAGTTCAAAGCAAGTAGTTATTTGAAATAAAGGTTACACGAAAGCATTCCAATATTGGCCACGTAAATATTGATGGAGAACAATATAAGCACCTCCAAGGATTCAAAAAGTGATTACAAATGCCTGTGCTGTCTATATGCTGTTTCAGTGGAAGCAATGTAACAGCAGAGGCCAACGTTTTCCTACAGTTAGCAATAAGCAACTGAAAGATGCTGACTCAGACCTTTAGCCACAGTTTCCTGCGATGACAGTATTCTAACTCAAAATCCATAATAACATTAAATGTTCTATATTAAGAAAACCGCTCATCTTCCATATTTTTAAAAGTATCCAAATTGAAAGAAGCTTTAGGCAATAATTATTTAGTACTCTGCACAGAGAAAAGTTGCATTAAGTTAATTACTTTAAATGCTCAAGGTATTCTGCTGAGGGCAGAGGGCCGTCTCTGTTAGTCTACATCCAGGTTCTTAAGGTGGGATTCATAAACACCTGAAAATGAATGCAGAAATGATATAATTGCTCAATTCTGGGAGGAGGACTTCCTCCAGATTTTAGTGTATCCCATGATCCAAAAAAGGTTCACAACTGTCTTATACACATTCTTTGGAAGATTGTTCTTAAGCTCTCGGACCCAAGAAATCGTATTCTCATTTCCGAGGAAATCCCACAGTATTACATCTTAGAGTGACCTTCTATTAAGAAGATAGTGGAGGCAATTACCCAAGAGCAAATTTCAGATTATAACTTGAAATAACCAGACAGCCATGGCCACGGAAATGAGGTGAAGGCTGAAGCTGAATGATCTACTTCATGGTAGTAAGTTTCTGTTTTTCATTGCACATGCAGAAAATGCTACTGTGTAAAGAGAATGAAAAATGGGCTGATCTAAATTACTAAACTTAAAAAGATATATGGACATAAGACACTGGGGGATAGTGGAGGCTAGGGGACTGTCAAGGGCGGGGGGGAAAAAAGGACACATATGTAATACCCTTTGTAATACTTTAAGCAATAAAAAAAAAGATATATCATATAAAAGTATTGGGAAAATATGCCAGCATTGGCAACTACATTTCTAAATAAAAAGAAAACATAGAAACTATTTGCTAGTCTTAAACAACAAAGTATGTATAACCTTGCAATGGATAAAAGGTGCAGAGGGAAATTTTCACTTTTCTTCAAAGAAGTTCTGCTGGATTTCAGACATTTTCTTTGAATAACCATGTTTGATGAATATAAAGGTTAATGTTAGGAAGGTAATTAAAATGAATGATGGCAGTGTCCACCGGGCTATGGCTGTGAAGGTGCTTCCCTGTGGGAAACTGATATAGGGTTGAGCCTCGGACTGACCTCCTGGCAAAGTCACAAACAAGTCCCAGCTTAGAGGTCTCAGTTCTCTAAGCATAATTAGGCTTGACCTTATAACCAGGGGTGGGCAAACTTTTTGACTCGAGGGCCACAATGGGTTCTTAAACTGGACCGGAGGGCCGGAACAAAAGCATGGATGGAGTGTTTGTGTGAACTAATATAAATTCAAAGTAAACATCATTACATAAAAGGGTACGGTCTTTTTTTTTTTTTTTAGTTTTATTCATTTCAAACGGGCCGGATCCGGCCCGCGAGCCGTAGTTTGCCCACGGCTGCCTTATAACACTCCCCAGATCTTACCTGGGAAGCTAATGGGCTGAGGGAAGTGCAGGGAGTGTAAACATGATCAAAACAGGTGAAACTCACAAGAACTGTAACTATGGTAACCACTGCATTGTTTATCTCAGACTATAAAAGGTCGGTGCGGATTGAGTTGGACTTACCGGCCTGGTCCCCCAATATTTCCAAATTATCTCTTGTCTTTTTTATTTCATTTGTGTGTGGCTCCTCTTCCAGATATTGAACCCTGAACCACGCAGGACGTGGAAGGAAACATTTACAACACTTCCCCACCCTGTCCCCACTCTAACTTAAAAATGTCTGATATATAAAATTGTGAGCTTACACACATATATTATGAGTGGTTATTTTTTATCCCCCCCTTAAAAACCTACAGGATTTCTTTACATAAAGAGTTCTTACAGGTTTTTTGAGATGTAATTTGATTTTTTTAAAAGGTAATAGGTTATACAAAATTTTAAAATGCCCTACTGCATAAACTAAGCAGCTACTATTAGAGCCACCATTTCCAGTCCTCTAGAACAAAGTAGTGAAGGAAAAAGTTACCCCAAAGAATTTTGAACATTGCTCTCCACCAAGTCAAGCTATCTGTTACTTAGGACATAACTCAAAATGTATTAATACTTATTCAACACAGAATTTTATCTATATCTCCATATACATATACATACATATATATATATATATTATATCTGGTCCACAGCACAGAATAATGAAGAATGGCAAACTAGAGAAATAGTGAAATGTTAGTGGCCAGCACTAAAGGAATCGGCAGGCTGATTGACTTCAAGGGAAGACAGGAAAACAAACCTAAGAAGGGAGTCCACATGCACGAAGAGGCAGAAGTGCCTGGAGATGGCAGGAGGAAAGGATAGAACGGTCCAGTCATTCCGGCTCTCCCCTCAGGACCGCCTGTCCTGTGAGATGCTGGAAGTTACTTTGAGCCTTGCCCGCTTCTCTTTCCAGCTCAGAGGTGCCTTGGGCCCTGGCAGATCATGCATTTCCTAGAGAGGTGTTCTCCTGGCCTCGCTGAGGAGTAAATGCCTGAGCAAGCAGCCCTGAAGAGCAGGGAACTGGTTCAGCTCTTCCTCAGCCCTTTAATTAATTACCTTGCTGGCTGCCCCACGGCCTAGTTTTCCCTGCCTGTGATCCTGGGGATTTCCCTGCGGTTCTGCTGAACTCACTGTTACAGCATCTTGTCTTTCACACTGATTGTGTTTTGGGGTCTTAGACTCAGCTGGGCTGTACCTTCCATCTTACTCCATCTGATGTCTACATATACTTTTTAATCAATTAATTTATTAATTTTTATTTATTTATTTTTGGCCCAGGATAAAGGGAGAGGCACGTGCCCTGACCGGGAAAAGAACCCACGACCTTTTGGTGTACAAAATGGTACTCCAACCAACTGAGCAACACCGGCCAGGGGTCCATCTATTGATATTGTTAAAAAATCCCTCCATGTTGACTCCACCCTTCCAGTCTTCCAGTGCTGTTGAGGACCTATGTTTATGCTTATTCTTCCATATCAAAGAGACTTTGGATGGAAGTAAAGATACATCTTAATCAGCTACCTTCTGTTGGAAGCCATTCTGGGCAGTTTAAATAAAACAAATATTCTTCCCCTACAATCAGTGTATTAAGATTTTTATCACTTAGCTATCAATTTTACTGTAGCCAAACTAACACAGTCAAACTATCAAATTTGAAATTTTCTTTTGTTTTGTTAAATCAATTATTTTTAAAAAGTGAAAAAAACTCTGAAAACTTACAGTCCATATCAAGTATGGCACGAACGGATTTAACGAGTTCCTTAGACTCCAGGGCCAGCGATACTGGGATGCTCCGGCCATTCCTTCCCAGCGATGTCAGGGAAGTCTGAGAGGCCAACAAGGCTCTTCTTTCACTGTGAGGGCAATAAAACAAAAGTTGAAGTCATCACACAATAAATAACATCTATCTTTGCTAAATCTGAATTCGTATTAGTTGTAAATGTGTACAGAAATATTTCTACATCTGGGAACATTGTCTTCTTATAGCCATAAATGAAGTAATTCACAGGAAACATTACTTCTGTTTTCAGTTCTTGACTGTGTAATAAATAGGCATATTTTATAAAAAGTAATAGAAGGATGACCACCTCCTAAGTCATTTGTTGGGCTTTTTTAGTGAGTGCTTATCTTATGCTAACATGATGTAGCCTTTTATTTCATTTTGTAAAAATTCAAGTTAAGCTCATAAACATAAATTTATTAAACATGCATCTACTACTACTTCTTGTAATATTAACTATAACTTCAATATGTATATTTATTAGTGAAATTATCTCTTAAGCACTTCCATTTGTTTCTCCTAAACCTAATAGCCTAGAGCACTTCTGTTACTTTAAAAAATGCAAATGTCACCTGAAATAAATGCAATTAGATATAATTAAAAATGCAAGGGTTTGTTTACTGCAAAAAGTCATTATGCTAAGCATAATTCTTAAGCATAATGGGATTAATTAACAAGGAAAAATTAAAGCATCAATTATTAAATTCAAATAAATAACCATTATTTTGTGTTGAATGACCAAGACAAATATCCACTACGAAGATACAGTATATTAAAAAGACTGACCCAGCTAGTGTGGCTCCGTGGTTGAGCAATGACCTATGAACCGGGATGTAATGGTTCAATTCCCAGTCAGGGCACATGCCTGGGTTGTGGGCTCAATCCCCAGTAGGGGGCATGCAGGAGGCAGCTGATCAATGATTCTCTCTCATCATTGATGTTTCTCTCTCTCTCTCTCTCTCTCTCTCTCTGATGTCTCTCTCTCTCTCTCTTTCTCTCTCTCCTTCTCTGAAATCAATTTTTAAAATTCCTTAAAAACAAAAAGCTGATGAATATTCTATTGAGATCCTCCCCTTAGACCTCCCCTAAGGAAAAAAAAAAGACTGAACCAAATTTTGCTAGTGTTTAACTTTCCAAGACATGGTGAAACTTTGTTTAATGTCACTTTTAAAATTTATCTTTTTTTCATGTACTAGATTAAGGCAAGGGCAGACTGAATTATTATTCAGGGTCACAATGAGACCTTGGGAGTGCGGGTAGGGGGCACACCTACAAAGGGAATCTGATTGCTGAGTATTTTAACATCCTTACTAAAAATAATTATCATGGAATTCACATAATTTATCTTACATCATAAGCAGCATGGATAACAATTAAAAATGTCAAATTCCTTCATTAGAAGAAATAAATATTACAATAAAATGAGTTTAAAAGTGTACTACTATAGGATTTCTTCTAAATTCAAAAAAAATGCTTTGGAAACCTAAAATATAATAAGAATACAGTGAATTATCTTCACTTAATAAACTGCTTTTTTCATAGGATAAGGTAGAATTTGCCTATGTTTCTGTAAGCATACATTGCTAGAAGTTGAATGTTAGTGTCAGCTACTATAAGATGAGAGAAAAAATTGCTTAGAAAATGCACAAACAGAAATCTTTCTTTTGTATCATGTATCTAAATGACCATAAACTTGCAGTTTGAAAAAAATAAATGTTATTAGTATGATTGTAGCTCCTAGTAAGAAACTTTATATCAGAAACCAACTATGCATAATAACAAAATCAAGGTGTATTCTCCAAATATGTATTTTTAATTTATGTCTATTGAATGCTGAAAATGCAAGAAATGGATAGCATGGGCATGTTTGATAAACTTCTGTTTGCCATAACAACTAATATGCTAGATAGAGAGTTACCTTTAGCAGTGACTAGGGTAGTGAGTTTTATTCATACACAGGATGCTTAATTTCTTTACAGAATTCAATTTTAGAGTATGAGGTTATAATGATTTGCTAAATATCTCCAGGAATTTCTTTCACAGAGATGAGGTCAACAATGACATATCCTTGTGTCTATTTCCACATGACATTAAAGAACAGTATCGGATAGGAGTTACATAGCAACTTAAACCTAAGAGACTTTTGTATTTTAGTCCCAATTACCAGATGAAAATGTAATCTGTGGCCATACCTGTAGGAGGCACTCAACTATTCTTACCTTAAAGTTGATAAAGGAGCACAATTATCAGAAAATACTTCTTGAATAGCCTGTCAACAAACAAAATAGTGAAGATCTGTTTGATCGTTTTAAAAAATGTCTTTTCTTGCTTAATTAATATTTATCACCTCTTCCTTCATGCTCCCCCCCGCCTCAGTTGATTAAAAGGGTACTTCTTCCCTAGCTGGTTTGGCTCAGTGGATAGAACATCGGCCTGTGGACTGAAGGGTCCCGGGTTTGATTCTGAACAAGGGCACATGCCCGGGTTTCAGGCTCGATCCCCAATAGGGGGTGAGTAGGAGGCAGCTGATCAATGGTTCTCTGTCATCACTTGATGTTTCTATCTCTCTCTCCCTCTCCCTTCCTCTCTGAAATCAATAAAAATATATATTTTTTTAAAAGGTATTTCTGTTTTGTGGTGGTGGTGGAGGGGATCAATTACAATAACATGTAATTCTACTCAGAAATAAAACCATCAAACATTTCTTTATGACTAGTAAATATTTATCAAATAATGTTTATAGAATATCAAGAGTTTTCGTAGGAAAGTATTCATTAACACACAGAATGCATTTGGGATCATGTTACCCTGTCTTAATAATGTCCCTTAACAACCTGTATGTTAGCTGGTCTTTTCATTATCTAGGCAATTTAAATCTGACTCTAAGTTAGTTTTGCTGTTTTGACCACAGAGACTGTTTCACCAGCCACTGAACACTGATATTTATCTATATAGCTTAGCTGCCTATCCATTTCTTAAAAATGGACATAAAGTAACGTAATAGGAAAATTTACCTCTACAAAATGAAGCAGCTTTTCAGTGGATGCCTCGAAAGTTTTTCGAGCCACTTCCGATTTTCGCAATTGGCAGTCAAGCACCGTGATTCTCTTTCTTAACTCCTGAACACTTCCCTGGGTGGAGAGAGCAGAAAAGGTCGTCTTACGCCCTTCGTCCATTCCACAGGAGAGGCGCCTGCCCTAGCTTGTGTGGACTAGCACCCGACACTGCCGTATCATTTATTTTCTCTTTATTAGGTAGGCCTGCTGATTTGGGGCAGCACTTAAAAACAATGGCCCATTTAACAGTTAAACTGCACGGGTGCTGCAAATTTGATGAGATAAGCTTCATATAACTTTATTACTTCCTATAATGAATTACATTTAAATTAGTTTACAGTGTTGTTTTGTTTTGCTTTGCAACATGGCTTACCAGATGCTGACAGAAAACCCTAACCAGTGTGGCAAAACTGAAAATCCTGAAGATAGACGCCTATGTCTAATATTACACAATCCAATACGAAGCTGAGCTGGCAGGGAGGTAAGGGATTCCGTGGGCAGGGCAGACGTTCCACGCGGACAAGCAGCAGCAGTGCTGAGTGAACGCTGGTGTAAGAGTGACTGCAGCCTAATGTGCTCTGAGGGCACATGCTGAGCTTTGGCGGCCTACAGCTTGGGGCTTCCTCAGGCACATATGGCAGGTGGGAGAACTCTAATGGGTGAACTAGGAAGAAACAAACTCAAGGTGAAGAGAGTTTTGACTTTGGCTCTGGGGAGCAGATTTTAAAAAGTATCCCCTGAATAAGTGCTAACCACAAGCAGGTTTAAGGTCAGAATTTATACTGCATGTGTAATCTGTAAATTCATAAGCTGAAAATTTAGTTTAAATTGGTCCCAAGCTGAAGAAAACACAAAACTTCTCTGCAGGGGTATTTTCTACACTGAAATCTTAAGTAATTCTCACATACATTGTATCCAAAAGAACCTGACCTCAGAAATAAGCTACCATAAATGAAAAGTTCATTGAAGAAAACAAAATTACAAGGTAAGACCTATAAAGACCACAGACAACTGGAGTGATCAGATATAGAATGTAAAGTAATACTTATTATGTTTTAAAACTTAAGAAGGAATTGAAAGCAAAATAAAGGATTAAGAAACTATCAAAATAGATTCAATGATATAAAAAATCAATCTTAAAAAATAAAAATGTAATCATAATTAAATTAGAAGCTCAATTTATGGGCTTACTATCCAATTAGACACAGTTAAGAAGAGAATGGGTAAGCTGGAAGACAGAGGTAAAGAAGGTCCTTATAATGAAGCAGAAAGATAAAAATAAAAAACATAAAAGAAAGAGGTAAGGAGAAAAGAAGATCTTGCATACATCCAATCTGAATTACATAAGGAAGACCAAAAAGAATGAACGAAAAATAGCTGAGGGTAACACTTTATGGTTTAAAAAAAATGGCAAAGGGCATTTTTCTTCAGGAAGCTCAATGAATCTAAATAATTAAGTCAACACATGACTCTTCAGAGTCAAACTGCTGAACACTGACGATAAAGAGATCTTAAAATCATCTACAAAGAAACAATAGATTTCAGACAAATGACTGGTTGATGATTACTGTAACCATGGAGTAAAAACACTGAAAAAAGGAAGTGCTAAATGCAACACAATTCTAAATGTAACAAAAATGTATTTCAAGAACAAAAGTTCAATAAAGATGTTTCCAGGCAAACAAAAATGGAGAGAGTTTATTACCAAGAAATCCTCACTGGACAAATTTCTAAAAGCTGCACTTCAGAAAGAAAGAAAATAATTCTAGCAAGAAGGTCTGAGAAGAAATACTGTTGCACATAGAAAATGGTAAGCATGGAGGTTTACCTAAACAAAGGTTGACTGCACAAAATACATTGCAGTCGTGTTTAAGTTATGGTGTTAAAAGTCAAGAAAGAACTAAAATAGTGACAAAAATAGAAATGAAGTAGGAAGAGGTGACTGAATTTGTTCTAAAGTACTTTTAGAAGAAGGGGAAAGCTAGTGATTAGTTTTATATAATTTAAGTTAAAATAGAATGTTAAAATTTCTTAACTAATCATTAAAAATTAGAAAAAGAGTATATATCTTGTGAACCAGCAGATGGAAACATGAAATAGGAGTTGGAGAACACAGGAGAAATCTGAACCAATTCAAAAAAAAAAAGGAGGAGGAAGAAGGAAAGAGAGAGGGAAAGGGGAGGGGAATAAGAAGACTACAAATGAAAAACAAGAAGAGAACAGGAGACAATTAAAATGCACAAATTAAGAGGATGGAAATGAAGCCAAGTGCATTAGCAAATAAAAGGGTGTAATTGAAACAATATTTCCAATTAAAGGTAAAAAATTATTAAAACGTGGGGGAGGGATTCAGCTACATATTATTTACCATAGACACAATTAAAATACAGGGACATTGATAAGTTGAAAGTAAAAGGATGGAAAAAATACATAAGTAAATACTAATCAAAAGAAAGACAATGTAACTATTTTAACATCAATCAAAAACAAGCACTAAGGGGAAGAGAAGATTACTAGATTAAAAAATCACAACATTTTCATAAAAAGATGATAACATAATTTCAACCTTGTAGGTAACTAAAAGCATTACATCAAAATATACAGAGAACATTAATCACAAGCTCCTGTGCATGTGATTTTCACACACTTCCCTGAAAAATGAGTATGACTAGAGGACAAGTGAACCCCACATTAATGACTCTGATTACTGGTCTAAAATAAAACAACTACATCAAACAACCGCAGAATGTTTTTCAAGCTTTCTTTGAACATTTGTAAACACTGCCCATATAGTAAGTCCTAAGACAACCATCAACACTTTGTGTTGTTATTCTTCAGGCTAGATTCTCCGGCCACAATGCAATTAACCTTTCTGTGACTCAGTCATAACTATGTACATTATTCCTAAATTACTCTACATACTTAATGCATTTTCAGTAAAAAGGCTATTTTTTTTTGGTAGCATTTATAAATTGGGCCTACACATAAAAGTGCCGGGGTCTGACCCCAGCAGGTCCAGGGGTCCCCGAAGGCGTGGACGGAGTCGGCGAAGAAGGAATGGCACAGAGGCAGCGTTCATTTGATCAGCAGCCTAGCCAGGGATCAGTGTCCAGGTTCCAGTCAGGTTCTCCTGCCAATCTCTGTAGTCAGGTTCAGTCCAGGATCCCTTGCCATGTTCTCCCGCTAGGCTCTGTCTCTAGGCTCCGAGGCCAGTCCCTCTCCAGGATCCTCCGGCATGCTCTCTCCAGCAAAGTTCTTCTGTCTCTAGGCTCCGTGTAGGTTCTGTCTTCTTGATTCTGTTCTAAGTTCTGTGTCTTTCTGTCTTGTTACATCTGTATTTATACCAGTTGATTCAATCCTATCAATCTCTATTACAAAGGTTAGGGCGTTTCTTATCTCCATTCCAGGGAGAAAAGATTATGTAGTTTAAGCATGATTGTTCATAGTTAAAGGGATTAATTACCCGCCTGGCACTTAGTTGAGGGGTTTTATTCCCTCCCTAACTTCAGGGGAAAATCCCTACCTGGGGATTCAACCTTTTTCGGAGAGGTGACCTTGGTTAAAACACAGCGCCAAGAAGGTGAGCAAACATATTAAGAACCGTATGCCATATATGCCAGGTCCCTTGAAACAGCAAGGATGGACCGGCTCCCGGCAAATTCCCCCTTTTTTATTTTTTAAAAGCAAGCATTAAAAAAAAACAACCTCAAATGCTCTCTTATATCCATTTTAAGCGTAGGATTGGCTCTTACCGCTATTACCTGAGTCCTGATCTATCACCCCAGGGAGAGCTTGCCAATCTTGCACTTTCCCAGGGTAGAAAGGCTGCAGTGGGGTTAAGGATAAGGCTCCTTGGGCCTACCTTCTCCCATGCTATTACATTTACCTTTCCTTCCTCAGAAAAGCATGGACATACTTGTATAAAATGTTCCATCTGACTGGGAGTAACCTTAACTCCTCTGCTAGTAAGCATATGTGTTAAAAGATCAATACGGAGTCTTTTTACTTTAGACTCAGTATGGCACATCTTCTTAATCTAAAGATCAATACAGAGTCTTTTTTCTTTAGACTCAGTATGGCACATCTTCTTAATCTAAAGATCAATACAGAGTCTTCTTTCTTTGGACTCAGTAAGGCACATCTTCTCAATCTAAGTTCTGTACTATCCACCTTCTTACCCTACTTATCCTCTATAGGGGGGTCTGTAGCACCCTGGTGGAGTCCTATCCGTCCCGAGTGTGGGGGTTCTCAATGGGGCGGGGGGCTTACCTAGGGGAATCCTGTTCCAGGGGTTCCCAAAGGTGTGGACGGAGTCAGCGAAGACTATCCACCCTCTTCCTATGGTGGAGTCCTATCCATCCCGAGTGCGGGGGTTCTCAATGGGGTGGGGGCTTACCTATGGGAATCCTTTTCCAGGGGTTCCCAAAGGTGTGGACGGAGTCGGCGAAGACTATCTACCCTTTTCCTATGGTGGAGTCCTATCCGTCCCGAGTGCGGGGCGCTTACCTAGGGGTCCCTGTTCGGGCGCCATATGCCGGGGTCCAACCCCAGCGGGTCCAGGGGTCCCCAAAGGCGTAGACGGAGTCGGCGAAGAAGGAATGACACGGAGACAGTGTTCAGTTTATCAGCAGCCTAGCCAGGATCTCCAGCCAGGATCTCCAGCCAAGTTCTGGTCTGGATCTCCAGAGAGGTTCTGCTTAGGATCTCCAGCCAGGTTCTGTCCAGGTTCTCCAGCCAGGTTCAGTCACCAGGTTCTAGTCAGGTTCTCCTGCCAATCTCTGTAGTCAGGTTCAGTCCAGGATCCCTTGCCATGTTCTCCCGCTAGGCTCTGTCTCTAGGCTCCGAGGCCAGTCCCTCTCCAGGATCCTCCGGCATGCTCTCTCCAGCAAAGTTCTTCTGTCTCTAGGCTCCGTGTAGGTTCTGTCTTCTTGATTCTGTTCTAAGTTCTGTGTCTTTCTGTCTTGTTACATCTGTATTTATACCAGTTGATTCAATCCTATCAATCTCTATTACAAAGGTTAGGGCGTTTCTTATCTCCATTCCAGGGAGAAAAGATTATGTAGTTTAAGCATGATTGTTCATAGTTAAAGGGATTAATTACCCGCCTGGCACTTAGTTGAGGGGTTTTATTCCCTCCCTAACTTCAGGGGAAAATCCCTACCTGGGGATTCAACCTTTCTCGGAGAGGTGACCTTGGTTAAAACACAGCGCCAAGAAGGTGAGCAAACATATTAAGAACCGTATGCCATATATGCCAGGTCCCTTGAAACAGCAAGGATGGACCGGCTCCCGGCAGGCCTACACATAAAAGATCAAAGGGTCATGTAGACAACACACTTAAAAACAAATAAACTAGGAAGGGTGAGTAGATATCAAGATTTACTGTAAAACATCTAGTAATAAACACAGTGTATTATTTGCACAGGAATATAGAAAAGACCAATAAAAGAGAATAGAGAACCCCCCAAAAGATCCATACACGCAAAATCTTGATATATGACAGAGCTGATGTTGTAGGTCAATTAGGAAAGAAGAGGCTTTTGAGTAAATGGTGCTGGCATAGTTGGTTATTCAATTAGAGGAGAGAATAAAATGGATCCCAACCTCTTACAATGCCATAAAACCAAAGACAGAGGGTCAGACTTCAAAACTTTTAGAGGCAAATATAAAGAAAGATCTTTATATCTTTGGGAGTGGAAGGACGTCTAAAAAGACACATGAGGGGAAGACTGGTAAATTTAATTACATGAAAATTAAGAATACCTGTTCATTCTCCAAAGGGTGTAAAAGCAGCCATAAGTCCAGAAGATTTTATAACATATTGGAGGCCTGGTGCATGACATTTGTGCACTGGGGGGGGGGGTAAGGGGAAAGGAGAGAGAGGGTCCCTCAGCCTAGCCTGCGCCTCTTGCAGTCTGGGAGCCCTTGGGGGAGCAGGCCTAAGCTGGCAGTTGGACATTCACCAAGGGCTCCCAGACTGAGAGAGGGTGCAGGCGGGGCTGAGGGACCCCCACCCCCAAGTGCATGAATTTTCGTGCACTGGGCCTCTTAGTGTAGGATAATACATCATAGGTCTAGTAATCAGAACATATCATTACTATCATTACATGTCAATATGAAAAAGGCAATTAAGTGGAAAAATGGCTAGAAGATATGAAGAGCCATTTCACATAAGAACACAAAAGCTTTATAAATACATAAGCATATGCTCCACAGGCTATCTAGGGCTGTGGGCAAAGCCCTGGGTTATAGCATTTGGGGGTATAAACAACTCCAACATGGCTGTGTTCAAGCCACCAACCTGATGTCACTAACCACGGAGTTGAGAAGAGATGTACACAATCAGCTCTCCCGAGCCAGTGCCAGTTGATCCCAGCACATACATCAGTAGCTTAAAGTCATTAGTAACCAGGGAAATGCAAATTAACCCACTAGGATTAATTATCACACCTGACAGACTGATAAAAATTAAAAGCAAAGGAAATAAAAGTGTCAGCAGGGATGTGGAGGTAACGGTAATTCCCATTCAACCGGTGGGAGTAAAAACTGGTTCAAACGCTTTTGAACACAATTGGGCATCACCTAGTAAAGCTGATTGTACACTCATCATTCAACCTAGCCATTCTGCTATGCACGGAAGAGAAACTGTTACACATGAAGAGCAGGATATCTATATCTATATCCATATCTATATATCTATATCTGTATCTATATCTACACAAGAATGTTTTTGGTAACATTATTCATAATAGGAGAAAACAGAAACAATTGGGCGGTACATCAAATGGTGTACAAGCAAAGCAATGAAAAGACAAACTTGCTATAATCTTTAAACAGATGAATCGCAAAAACATGTTGAGTGAAAAAAGCAAGGCAGAGTAACAAATACAATGTATTTCCTATTTATGTAAAATTGATAAACAGACAAAACTCAACAGCAATTTTAAGGGATATATACATACATAGGCTGTAAAATTATCAAGAAAATGGTTAACACTAAATTCAGGAAAGTGGTTACTAAATTCAAACGCAGTTTTTTCTGTTAACTATCTTGGGCCTTAGGATAAATTGCTTAACTTTCACACTTCCTCCGGTGCCTTAATCAAAAAAACAAAAGCCACCACTACACTTTCTCCTCCCATCCCCACAAGACAAATTAGCAAGTTTTGAAACAAAAGAATAAAAACAATATAATCAATTAAATGTTCAATAATTCCAGGATTTAATGCCTGAGCTGCAGGTACAATGTTGACCAACGACGCAAACAAAGGAAGCTATCTGAATACGGGCAGGCTGACAACATTCACGCTGCCCCATCACGACACATCACCCTGTGGCTGAATAACAGAAGACAAACACTGACCTAGTTTAGAAGTGCAGACGAAAAGAAAATGAAAACAGGATACATGACTACGGCAAGGGAACCATGGTAACCAGAAGAGGGGACTGCTTTGCTTACTTTATTTTGGTCAGAATAATCAGCAAGCTGAGCCTTCAGCTCCGTGATCTCGGCCTCCAGCAGCCGGATCACTTCTTCGTAGTCCGTTTCCATGCCGCGCGCCTGCCTCTGCGCGGCTTCGGCCAGGTGAATCCGACTGCGCAGGGCTCTGGTTTCTTCAATGACCGCTTTGGCTTCCTAAGGGTTTCAACATGGATGTCATTGAAAAAAAAATAACACACACACATGCAAAATTAGCTCAGTCGTTTAAAACAAAATATGTCCTCTCTCTGGAAGTTATAATTCTAAAACTTAATATGTACATGGTCCCCGCATCTCAATTTTAAAATTAATATTCATGCTATTTTATGATGCTGCCTGATCTTGCTTTTCCTTTGTTGGCTTCTGAGATGATTTTCAGTATGGGATCCCCAGCTTCGCACATGCAGCATTACGTTTTGAAAGTAAGGAAAGCAGAGGAGAACTGAAAATGACAAGTAGGAGACTAAGAACTGGTTCAAAAGATAACAAGAGTAAGCTTCCAGAAAACTCCATCGGTGGTGAGGCTCCTTCTGGGAAGGTCCTTGGAGCTTCATCAGATACTGCTGAGAGGTTTACAGTGTGGGGGGCCTCTCCAGGTTCATGCCCCAGGAGCCAAAGCCTACTCCTAGACACCAGTCTAACGGCTACTTTTCTTTTTTCGATTTAAGCCAAAAGGTAGAATTCAGTAGCAAAATATATAGTTATTTTGATAGGATGCAATGCTCACAAGACACTTATTAAACATGTTATGTCTCTGGTGATTCATGGGTCTCCTCTCACTTGACTTTTATAACACTACTGGGAGAAAGAACTTACTTAAAAAATCATTTTATACATAATCAATCAGAGGCTCAAGGAGGTTATATAATCCAAGGACACAGAGGAAAGCCAGAATTTAAACCCCGCCCGCCTAACTCCAACCTCAATGCTCGGTTCACCATTTTACTCTGCCACCGGATGATAAAAACTAAAAGCAAAAACAAACAACACTATGGATTCGCTCCATTCTCCACCTGGGAAGAGGATGGGGTGGCCAACCACTTGCTCTCTCAAAATATGCCTTGGTGCTGGGTCCACGACAGGCCGCCCCGGGACACATTCTAATTTAACATGGCGGGTCCTATACTGTAAACCATTTATTTTTCTTTACTTGATGCAGAAATCTCTTTCCTCTGCAATGTAATTTTTTCTGCTCCAATTGCCATGGCTACTTTAATGTTCTTGGAGCTATTATATTTCAGGATGCTGATTTTGTTTGAGCCTAAATACGACTGAAGTGAGGAGAGGGTTGGGAATATGGATATGTTCTTAAGGATCAAATTTTCATTCATACATTCAAGAACTGTTTATTAAGTACTTACTTCATGTCAAGTTCTGTTTTAGGTACTGAGGATAGAGCACTGAATAAAATAGACAAAAAAATCCTCTCTTCTGCCCCTCAGAATTTACACTCGAGTTTGGGGAGATAGTAAATAGAGATTACCAGTGAAGATCTCATTGAGAAGACATCTGATGAGAGATCTGCAGGAAGAATGGAGCCATGAAGATTTCCCAAGGGGGAGCTTTCTGGGCAGAGGGAACAGTTTGTGCAAAGGCCTGGAGACTGGATCATGCCTTGCATGAAACACCTTTTCCCATCCCTTTACTTTCAGTCTGTGTATCTTTTGATCTGAGGTGGGTCTCTTGTAGACAGCATATATATGCGTCTTATTTTCTTCTTCTGATTGGAGCATTTAATTCATTTACATTTAAAGTGATTATGAATAGGTATGTATTTATTACCATTTTATTCTTTTAACTATGCTCCTCTGTGTTTTTGTTTTACTTCTTCTTCTAAAAGAAGGTGCTTTAACATCTATAATAATAAAAGCGTAATATGCTAATTAGACCAGACAAAGCCAGGGCTGCAAGGGAAGCCCAGGTCCCAGGTGCCTGCTGGTGGCCAGAGGGAAGCCCAGGTTCCAGGTGTTGGAGGGAAGCCCAGGTCTTGGGTGCCAGAGGGAAGCCAGTGCCAGCAGCTGGGGGAAGGAAGGTTTACTCTTGCACGTATTTTATGCATCGGGCCTCTGGTTGCCTATAATGCTGGTTTGGTGGTTAACAAACTCATTTAGCTTTTTCTTGTCTGGGAAGCTCTTTATTTCTCCTTCAATTTTAAATGATAGCCTTGCTGGGTCAAGTAGTTTTGATTATAGCTCCTTTTCATCACCTTAAATACTTCATGCCATTCCCTTCTGGCCTGCCTGTAGTGTTTATGTTGAAAAATCCTCTGACAGTCTTATGGGAGCTCCCTTGTAGATAAGCATTTGTTTTTCTCTTGCTGCTTCTAAGACTCTGTCTTTGTCTTTAACCTTTGAAATTTTAATTATGATGTGTCTCAGTGTGAGCCTCTTTGGGTTCATCATATTTTCACTCTACACTTGCTGACTTGAATGTTTTTTTCCTTCACCAGATTAGGGAAGTTTTCAGTCATTATTTCTTCAAATAGGTTCTCCATCCCTTGCTCTCTCTCTTATCCTTCTGGTACCCCTATGATGCACACAACTCAGACACTGACACCCCTCTTCCCCCCAAGTCTGCCAGATCTCTGTACCCTGGCCCAGGCAGCTGACTCCTCAGCAAGGTGCAAGTTCCGCAGGGAGTCCAGTGGGTGGGGCTACTGCTTTCCACCAGGCTGATGCTGCAGAGAAGGGAATGCTCCACCCAAGAAAGATGGCATCTGCAGTGTGGGAGAGGAACTGGGCTCAGGGAATCTGGTGGCTGCTCCTTCAGCTCTCTCCCCAGAGTCACAAGCCCCAGTCTCTCTTCACACAACTCTAGTCTACTCTACCCTCATTGGCCTTTTAAGAGGGTGCCTGTGTCTCATAGACTCCCGTCTCTCCCTGGAAGACAGAATCTCTGATTTTCACAGCCAGATGTTTTGTGAGTGCCTTTTCCTGGCTCTAGTGCTCTGGGCTAGGGAGCCTGGCTTGGAATTGAGACTCCACGCCCCTCAGGGGGAGCCTCTGCAAATGCAATATCCCTCTGGAATCTCAGCTGCCACCAGTGGGGGGGGGGGGGGGCAGCCCTTTTCCTATCAGTCTCGATGTGGTTCCTATAAATCCTTGGTTAGAAGATCTCTCCAGCTCATTTTCAGTTGGTTATTCAAGTTGATTGCTCGATAGTTTAGCTGTAATTCTGGTTTGGTCCTGGGAGGAGGTGAGTGTAACACCCACCTACTCAGCCGCCATCTTGGAGCTCTCCAAAAGAACTTCTATCTGGGGAAGTCTTCACACCTTCTGAGCAGAAAGTGAGATGAGAACACAGTGCTCTGGAAGCTAAAGATGGCAGCAGGGTGCAGGATGGAGAGATGTGGCCAACATACCGCCTACTATACTCTTGATTCACAGAACTTTATTTTCTTATTTTATAAAGTAATTGTCTTATAATGAAAGAGTACTTTTAAAAAGAAATGTCTGGGGAAAGAAAAGGATGTTTATCTAGCTATGTAGGTCACATCTAGTTAGTTCAGCCCAGGTGATCAGGAGTCACCAGTGTCACAGCTCAGTTAACTTCACGTCACACTGTGCCGTGCGTACAGGCGGTAATAGCTGAGGGCAATGGCTAGCACTACTCTACGTTTCCCAAGGATAAACTCAGTTAATCTGCATGCTGCTGTGTGAGGTATAACAATTATTATCTTCATTTAATGGACAGGAAATTGAAGCACAGAAAAGTTAAGTGACTTGCTCAGAATCACAAACCTAGTGAAGTGGCTGAACCAGGACCTGAACCCAGGCAGTCTAGTTACAAAGTTCATGCTCTCAGCTACTATGCCAGGCTACCTCTCCAAAAATCACTTGCAGATGACAGCATCATCAGTGCCCAATTCTACATGAACTTAGGATGTGGCCATTACAATCTACTCAGAAACCTTTGAGGTGGTTATATCGTCCCTCATTTTCCATTCAATCAAGCTAGAAAAATATATATTTCACTGAAGAGGAAGAGGACAGACATTCTCCAAAGCTGCAGTGAAGAGTAAGTAATTTGATGATCTGGCTCCACATTCACTACATGCAGCTTTTATTCCTTTTAAAACAGCACTGTATGCTAAGCGAAACAAGCCAGACAGAGAAAGACAAGTATCACATGACCTCACTCAGATGTGGAAATTATGAACAAAATAAACTGTTAAACAAAATAGATTCTGAGACAGAAGCATAGAACAGACTGTGGAATCTCAGAGGGAAGGCGGGGGTGGGTGGGAAGAGATCAACCAAGAACTTGTATGCATATATGCATACCCCATGGACTCAGACAATACAGTGGTGGAGGCCTGCGGTGGGGGAGGGCTATAAGGGGTCAATGGGGGGGGGGGAGGGGACATATGTAACGCTTTCAACAATAAAGATTTAAAAATAAATTTTAAAAAGCAGCACTTTTCTTTTTGCTCAAAGAATGCTAGTTAATTAAATGAAGAATCTGGATGAATTTATAGAGTCATTATAGCGCAGCGATGGTAATACGGTGTGAAATGCAGCTGGGTGGTAAAAGATGCAGAGGTTTTGATGCTGAATAAATTCATGCTAGTTCTTTTGTTAAAGGTATAACTGTCAGGTTGGTAGATGTGACCCCGTGGCAAAGTTCTAGCCCAGTTCCCACTGAATGGCTGCTCAGAAGATTAGTGCATGGAAATGATGACTCTTAGAGGAAGCGGCAAAGAACAGACAGCAGCAGTGTGCTGTATTGAGCAATACAGAATCCCATCAATCTATTTCCTTTCCTCCTAGGCGATCTTCTAATAACTAACTAACTATAAAGCCTCCTCTATCAGTAACGATTGAGGCAGAATTTTCCCAATACATCACCAGCAGCCTGAAATCCCATCAGGGTAAACACTATAGCCAGTTCCCAGAGTCACTTTGTATTACGTAAGGAGTAATTCAGTTTAGAAAGTTAGAAAATAAGAGAGAAAGTAAGATGTAATAGTAAATAAAAAAATTCAACATAATCGACGTATTACTCTTTTTAATAATAAGGAGTATGAGCAAATATACTTCATACTGAATTATGAAATCAAATCTCTGACTTAATTTGTGTGTGTGTGTGTGTGTGTGTGTGTGTGTGACACTGAGGAAATGCTTTCAACTCATACTGTCCCATCATAAAATAAGGATGTTTTCCACCTCACAATTTCACAATGAATCTTCAGGGAAGATCAGCCCAAATTCTTCTTTGAAAACATATTTCACACTAATGAAAATCTTTGTAGGCTACACATTCTTTGACCTTAGCTGTGTGATTGTGTGGAGACAAAGGACATTATAAACTCACACAAAGGGCAGTGGGAACTCCGAAGGAAGATAATATGGTTTGTGTTTCCCGCCATATAGCATTTCTTCCCCATGAGGCATAAAAAACGATATAGAATAAAAAAAACAAGAGAATTAGATGAGCTATACCTAGGTCAGAATCTTAGGTCTGGGAATTTTTTCACATTCTGGTGGTGTAATTCTCTAAGACTTAGTTTGTTCATTTGTAGCATAGGAAACAACATTACTTTATAGGGTCAAAACAACTCTCACAAGAGGGTTAAAGAAACAAATGGTTCTTGTTAACAGTTTTTCCCCCGTTCCTCTTTACTGATTCTGAAAAATATACATAATCACTGATGCGATTAGAGAGCTAGACTAGATGACTTATTAAGGACTTTCCTGAGGCATTCAATTAGTAATATTGAAATTTAGAGACGTTGTTTGCAAACATAATGCGCATGTCTTCTTTAATGTCAGCAACAATCACGTAAAGTCTTTTCTTCTCTAGTTATGAGTTGTGACGGCTTGCTAATGTAAAGGAAAGCGCCTTCATGGCAGTTGCACGCTTGTAACTAGGCTAGCAGGTTGCATCACTAACCTTAGAAGTTCTGTAATTTTTAAGCTAATCAGTAAATCTTTCAAAATGTCAATGGCTGACAGGAGAAAAAGGAGACTTCAAAGAGATATATGTTTTAGTGGAATGTAACTTACACTACCAAGCTCACTAGATTGCTTCTCTTATCAGCTTCCTACATTCACTCACGGGAAAACCTTTCTTGGTCTAGGTCCCATTACCGCTTGTGAAAAAGATTAGGGTTTACTACAGGAAGAGGGCTGTTGAAGGAAAAGGGTTTTAAAGCAAGTTATATCTAGTTTCCTTAACTAAACGTATAGGTTTTAGTAAAATATGTATCAGAGTCTTCTCAATGGATGATCTCAAAGTAATTTGGAGATATTCATAAAAGAACCTGCCAACTCATCCCTTAAGCATGGACACACCTGGGGGAGAAAATTAATCCACAGAACTTTACACAGGCCTTTGGAATGTGCTTTCTCCTTTGCCCTGCACACATCAGGCCCACGACTCCACCTCCTCACTAACCAGTTACTAAGCACTGTGCAGTCTTCATTTATGATATATTTGCAGCCAACCCTTAACTTCCATTCTTACCTCCACATTACTGATTCATGTCTTTACCAGCTCACACGTAGATACTATGAAAATCATATAAGTGATCTCCCCGTCTACTGTGCTCATCACTCTACTGTACTCTGCACACTTCTGAAGCACCAAGTCTCCTGAAATACTGCTCAATCCCACCTCAGGTAACAAGCCTAAGTACATGGAACATGACAAAATGGTACATGACAAATGCTTCCTCCATTTCCATACTTCAAGGTTCTCCACTACTTGTTCCAAACCAGTCTCTGCAGTCTTAGCATATTCAACCCCCTTATATGACTTGTACATCCAAATGCACTAACTTACAATTTCCCCAGATTAAACTCTCCTACCTCCACAATGCTTTCAAGCACATTATTCTTTCCACTAGGTATACACACTTTCCCCCTTTTCTTCATCCAATTCTCACCTATCCTTTAAAACCTACTTCATTTTACCTTCTCTAATCTTTCCAGACCACTTCAGCTTATAATGATTTCCCCCTCCTTTTATCTTTTATATCTGTGGTCTATTAATAATCACATACTACTTAGTATCTTCTACTGCTCTCTTGAACTGTCATTAAAATATAAATATTTTACTACCTAATTTTCTAAAATGAAAGTGTCTTACCTACCCAAGTTAGAATCCAGGCTGAGAGTTAAAACCCTACATAAAATGAACAGGCGCTCCACGTAATATAAATATGAGATATAACTGAGTTGACATCAATGAAAATGACTATTTTGTTTTTCATGAACTACAATAACTGCCCTAGAGAACTTTGTTAGGTACAAAGCTTTCATAGGAAAGTTCTCTCTAAAAAGTTTATGGGAATATTAATAGAACTGTATTTCATTTAAATAATTGTAATAACAATCATAAAGCATGCTATGAATAACACCACATAATAATAAAGCAAATTATTTCACTAAATTCCTTTTATATATGTAAATTCAACAAAAATCCTTTTGTAGTATTTATCAAGCAAATGAGATTATGGCAACCCAATGAAAGGGAAAAAATACCAAAGTTGAAAACAGGTAGTTACACTTTATCGTGTTTAACAATTTTATTTCTTGGTTTTCTCTTTAGATTAAAAATTTAAAAGATTTAAAAATTATGCACACTAGTATATATTTCTCTAAAATTTACATTTTTCCATCATAATTTAATAGAGTACATGCTCAAAGAATTATATAATCTTGAAGGTCCTTTCCAACCCCACCCATATTTCTGATTCAATAATTCATGTGGTGGCACTTAATTTATGTGTAAAAATGATAGATATTTGCAAGTCCAAGAAACAAAGATTATCTTTAGTTTGTATGAAAAAGTAAAGTGCCCACTTTGCAAAGGAAGATTTGGTTAAGCTTTTTGGAGGAAAAGGAGGTCAATCAAATTATAATTAGCTCTAATTAACCTTCCCAAGAGCTGTCAACTTCTTCACCTGCAGCTGCCTCATTCTCCAAAAGGCACAAAATTGAATTCTGCTTCTGAACATCAAAGAAAATCAAAGAAACAATTTTTAATCTTGGTTTATAAACAGACGTCCCTAATCAAAGACAGATACACAAGTGCATCTATCTGGTAAATTTTACCACATGATCTTATTCACAATATAAGTATTAATTAGTTAAAACCTGCTTTGACAATATATTTAACCCTGTTCATGTATTTTCTAGTTTAGTGAAGGATGACATAAAATAAAAACCTATTTTCTGACTTCTTTAATTCTGGTAAAAAATGTACCAAAAGGGACATCTATATATATAAAATCCTAAACAATGGTTACAACTGAACGACTGGAATAACTGGTCAGCCAGTAGCTATGATGCTCACTGACCACCAGGGGGCAGACACTCAATGCAGGGGCTGCCCCCTGGTGGTCAGTGCACTCCCACAGCCCAAACCTCCCATGGCCCCATAGGCCTTGATCGACGCCAGGCCAAGGGACCCCACCCATGCAGGAATTTGTGCACTGGGCCTCTAGTTTGTTAATGGTATTGGAAATTTCTTCTCATAATCAGTATTTAAACCCTGTTCATCAAAGCCTGGTACAACTCAAAGGCTATTTATAGAATTAATGTGAAGTTTGGGGTTTAAGGCAAACCTCACTTCAAGACAGAAATTATTCTTTCTATATTAACCTATAGAGGTTTAATCCAATTGAAATCACAATTTTATCAGATTTTGTTTTGAAGGAACTTGACCAACAGTTCTAAATTTGAATCTAGATATAATAAGACCTACATAATAAAGAATATTCTTAAATGGATTTGGAAGAAAATAATCAGTGAGAACTGGTAAGCAAATGTTGAAAACCACCACCAACAGCAAGGAGAAAGAAAAGAGGAAGGTGGGACAAGGCTCAAGGATTTAAATCATATATAAATCTACAATAATTGGTACTGGCCAAAGAAGAGTTAGATGAAACATTCACTCACCCAATAAATATTTATTGACAATGCAACTGGCAAGACCTGATGTCCCAAACAGACCCTAGATTATGTAAGAATTAATCTATGATAATGGAGATACCACAAAACAATAAGTGGTTTCAATGACAAACTATTTGGGGAAAAGAAGTATAAAGTGTTGACCTTCATCTCATACCATACACCCAATGAAGTAATTTCTTAGATGGACTAAGTAAATACAGACGTGGAAGGGAAACTAGCTAAAAATGTATCTGAACTATTGCTAAGAATGAACCTTAAGAAAAGTTTGAAAAAAGAAATCACAGAAGATAGATTTGATAACACAAAACACTTCTGTTTAAAAACTTTGAGAAAATTACAAAGGCAATTTGCATATAGATGAAAATATTGATGAAAGATTTGATAGAAACTGCAATAAAGAGATCTGATAAAATGATGTGGGGGGAGGGGGGGACAGGTACTAGTTAATACAAGAGAAGGGAAGAAGAAAAAGCAGGAGAGGTAAGAGGATTCAAGATAAATAAGAGGCATATGGCCCAGATTGGCAGGACGTCACTAGCAATCATATCAGGAAAGCAACTGCCTTCAATAGTGAAGAATTGTGAGGGAATTCACAATTTAATTTGGAACCGTGGTCACACACAATCTTTGGCAACTAACATGGATAACGAAGAATCAAAGTATAATATTTTCAAAAAGGGTGATTTATTTATGTAAATAAATTAGGTAGGTAGGACTAGAGAAGTCTTGTTTTTAATTCTAAAATAGCTTGTGAATATAAATCATGTAACACAATGTCAGGAGTCCCATACTGAAGTAAGAATACCGAAAGTGTTTCTCACATAGTAAGCTGCCAAGATAAGAATTTTATAGTATCAACTGCCTTATCACTACTTCCTTCTTGGGTAAAATTTACTAGTTTGTCAGCCAAATTAATATATTGCTCTAACACAGAGATGTTTAAAATACGCCCTGAAAGGTGCTCTCTTAGTAACTGCCTAATGCAAGTTTAGAGATTTGTATTTGTTTATTTTTAGTTAAATAAGGAAAATTATAGGGAGTAATGTCTACTTTGGAATATAATCGTGCCTGTGATGACTCACTACCTACCGGACACTTAGTCTGAAATGCTTTGTGGAAAATGAAGGTTTTGCTCTATTTTTCTTTTTTTCTTACTAGTCGAGAACTCCTTGTAGAGAGTATATCTAGCTTTCCCAGTGCATCCATACAAAATAAGCATTAAATAAATGTTGCTTAAATTCTCTTGCTAAATATGTATGTTAAATCTAATTAAGAATGAACCTTAAAAAAAGTTTAAAAAAAGAAGAAATCACAGAAGGAGATAGATAGCACAAAAACACGTGTGTTTAAAAACTCATCTCCCTTATAAGTTACTACAGCCACACTTGAAACAATTGATTACGGAATGCTGAATGCGGTCCTGAACAGCCAGAAAATAGTGGCTCATCATACAGAACCCAGAACCCTACCATCAGTTCTAATGAAGCCAACCAACTGAAGAAAATACGGAAATCCAATGAGGTCCCCAGTGGTCCTCTGCAATGGAAACACAGAAACATTTTACCATAGTAATCTTTTAGAACAGAAAAGACTGACAAATTAAATATATGTGTGTGTTTTTCTTTTTTTTCCCTCTCTAAAGATGAGATTGACATCCTAGGCTACTTACTAAACTAAAATACTACAAAAAGTTCAGATCACTAAAGAAGAAAATGTGGGAACTCATATCAATTCTGAAAATTAGAGACTTTAATGTTTCTTTAATAAATGCACAAAGAAACACAATCTCTGAAAGTGTAAAATCATGAATATGTCTTTAGTAATCACATATCATTGCTCTTTTTAGAAACAGTACATTTATTCTGTCCTTACAGTTGCCTTTGTTACTTATTCCATAAACCAAGATAGTTCCCATGCCAGCTGCACCAGCTATAACTAAGTTCATGTTCAACCTCAACTATCCACAGGGAATCCTATGCCGATTGGACCTTAACTTTCTGCCGCAGGACTTTAAGCATTCAACCCAACCTTTGCACAGGTGAGGCCGAATACAACTGGGCTTATTTGAATCTGGAGAAGTTGCCAAATGAACAATTTCCCCTGTTTCTTCAGGGCAAAGACTGGTTCAGACAAGCTAACTATTTTGGCTTTGGACTCTGTTCACCAATTCATTGCTGCCTTAGGTCATAACACGATGCTGAAAGGAACTTTAAAAAAACAACTTAAGTGTGAGAGCAGGTTTTAGAAAGTTGTTGATCAAAGGAAGTTGCTAGAAGACGGTCCATGCCTGTTAAAAGCTGTTAAAACTTGAAGAAAAAAATAACAAAAAGTGTAACTTCATGGGAAATTGTGCTTATGATTTTAAACAGTGAAGTTGAGCTATTCTGTAAGGCAAAGAACTCATTAAAAATACTTAGATTTCAGAGAACAGTGCAGCCAATTTTGACAAAAGAGTCAGTAAGTATTCTGGTAGCCATGCCTGGGTGAAAAAAGGAATGTGCCTTATACTTCAGTGGAAAACATTCCTTACCAGTTTGTTCTTCCATGTTACATTTCTTTCTTCCCTCTCTCTCCCTTCCTTTTTCCAATTCCCCCTTTCTCCCTCTCTTTTTGTTCTTCATTACTTTTCTGGGGGGGGGGGGGTCACTACACTAAATAAAGGTAAAATAATTTAAAATAGCTAATGTACCTTCAAAGAGGAGATTATTCTGTTCTTAGGATCAGGCCAGTGTCTCAAAATTGTGCAATTAAAAGTTCACGAGTGAACAAAAGATTTATCAAATTGTGTTCTCTTCTGCCTTTGGAAGGAACTAGTAACCATCACTGTAAAATAAATTGAAAAATCAATCCAGTAATGTTTTCATAATTAGGTTACCTATGTCTTTAAAGGATTTATAAGTATACTAGAGGCCCAGTGCACAAAATTCATGCATGCGAGGGGGGTGTCCCTCAGCCCGGCCTGCACCCTCTCCAATCTGGGAACCCTTGGGGGATGTCCGATGGCCGGTTTAGGCCCGGCCGTCAGACATCCTTCTTGCAATCCGGGACCACTGGCTCCTAACTGCTCACCTGCCTGCCTGTCTGATCACTCCTAACCCCTCTGCCTGCCTGCCTGATCGCCCCTAACTTGCTCCCCTGATGGCCTGATTGCCCCTAACCACCTCTGCCTCAGCCCCCGGTCTAAGCTGCAGTCTGGCCTCCCTCTGCAGGGAGGCGACCTGGTGGACGAGGGGAAGGTACCGCCCCCATTACCCCGCTGCTGCTGCCACTGCTGGCCTGAGCCTGGGCCCTTAGCAGCAGCTGTGGCTTTGTCTGGAAGGACGTCCGGAAGGTCATCTGGAAGACTTCTGCTTTAATTAGCACATTACCCTTTGATTAGTATAGATGGTATAATTATTAGTATCATACTACTTCATGTCAAGATCTTCAAAGGGATACCAAAAATTGGGAAAGAAATTTAACCAAATTTCATACAATTCAAGTTTCTGGTTTTAAAGGTTTTTAATAGAAGAGGTATACACACTCTAATTGTAATTTTTTTTTAATATATTTTAGTGATTTTTTTACAGAGAAGAAGGGAGAGGGATAGAGAGTTAGAAACATCGATGAGAGAGAAACATCAATCAGCTGCCTCCTGCTCACCCCCTACTGGGGATGTGCCCGCAACCAAGGTACATGCCCTTGACCAGAATCGAACCTGGGACCCTTCAGTCCGCAGACCGACGTTCCATCCACTGAGCCAAACCGGCTAGGGCTCTAATTGTAATTTTTAAAGACTCTTGCTCATTGTGAAAAAGTATATTAATCCTTGAAAAAAATGGAGAGGTAGTTATTCTCACTAAAGCATCGGAACTCTTTCATTAGCAGTAACGTAACAAGTTTATAATACGTAAGAGAGCAATCAGTAACGCCAACAAACTTCTCCATACACAGTGAGAGCTGGAGGGCTAGTGGGGTGATGGTGCAGTGAGGTCAGAGGTGCTGGAGAATTAGCAGGGAGAGAAGGGGGAGGGGTGGTGAGCGATGACGTAACTGCCATTAGAGGAGGGTGGGGATGGGGCTAAGATGGCAGACCGAGGAGGCTCTTGGAGGCCTTGTCATTTGCTTGCAGGATTTTGGCTTTCACTCTGGGTGAGATGGAAAGTCCTGAGAGTTCTACTTCAGTTTTCAAAGGATGTTTCTGGCCGCTGTGATCTGATTGGCCTGTATGGGGCGGGGCAGGGTAAAAGCAGGGCGATCTGGTGGGCAGCGATAACTGCAACCCAGGCAGGAGCTGTGATGGCTGGAGCAGGGATGGAAGTGGTGCAAAGTGGCAAAATTCTGCAGTGTTTTTTTATATATACACAAGCATAGGCACACCATGTACATGTGTGTACTGTATAGATAATACACATAAATAAATACACACACCTAATTTTTTTCTTAACCATTTGAGGGTGTTACAGACACCATGTCTCTTTACCCCTAAACACTTCAGTACAGCAGATAGTCTCTTACATACCACACCATAATTACCAAATTTAGGAAATCTGACATTGGTCCACTGCATTCCAATGTTGTTTGTTGATGCAATTGTATTCTTTACAGCATTTCCCCCGTTCCAGTGCAGGACTCAGTCTAGGGTCAGGATTGTATTTAGTGTTCAGAGATGTTTAGCCTCCTTTAGCCTGGAACCTAGCCTTTTATCACCGTTCTTCTATTTTTTTTATAGCATTGGCATTTCTGAAGAATACAGCCCCCCCCCCCCCCCCCCACACACACACCTTTGAAAAATAAAACTGTCCCTCCTTTTAGGTTTGTCTGGCATTTCCTTCTAGCCAGGTCCAGGTCATACATTCTCAGCCATAATGCTACAAGGTGCTGTTTTGTCCTTCTCAAGCTGTCGCATTAGAAGTCACACCCACACTAGGGTTCCCTTTTCTCCACAACATTGCCAACACTTGTCGTAATGAATCTGCATGCATATATGCATAACCAGTGGACAGGACAATGGAGTGGTGAGGGGCTGGGGTGAGGGGGGGAGGACTGGAGCGGGCTGGAGGAGGTTAATGGGGGGAAAAGGAGGAACTATGTAATATGTTCAACAATAAAGAAACAAAAACAAAAAACACACAAATGAATTAACATTAAAAATAAATAAGTATGTTCCATTTTTGCTTTTAAATGAAGAAACAAAAGATGGAAATTAAAAAAAAAGAAGTCACACATGCCCATCTGATATTAAATTTTAACACGTGATGGAGTTGTCTGATTTCACTACTGTGTAGTTACTATTTTCCGCTTACAATAAGCAATTTCTAGAGAGCAACATTAAAATCATTAATGTGTAAATATTCTGCTCTTCATCAAAATTTCTCCCTAGATTTAGTATCTGATGATTCTTGTCTGATCCAAGTTTTTACTAAAACAGATGCAGAATGCCGATTTCCCAAATCTAACAGCCACTCCGCAGTTACCGGCTGGCACTCAACCGACGATAACAAGCAAAGAGCCCTCCTTTCCTCCAATTAAAATTGTTTGGACTCCTGAATTACTTCTTTTTTGATGGTTTGTAATTCACTACTGCACTTAATTATCTTGGTCTCAAGTACTTCCAGATTTGGCCAATGGGAGCCCCTCCAAGCTGGTTTCTTGTGACATGCTCCCTGCACTGTGAAGACTTCCTTATTTTCTGGTATAACATGTTCCAGGCTCATCTTGTACGTACCCTCCCCTAGACCTGAAATCAGGCATTTTCCAAGGGTTCCATTCAGTGGGGACTGGAATCTGGGCACTTGGTTATGCTATTGGAATATTTGCTTCTTGGCTCCTTAGTTGACAGAACTATGGACACACACACACACCTGCACACAAATATTATCTACATACATACATATACTCATGCGCACATATACATTCATATATGCACATATACATATATTTTAGAAACTATGCACTCACAACAATACCTCCAATTCTAGTCCATTCCACAAAATTCTTTCTTGACCTCCATCATGCTATTTTCTATGTCTTTGCTTTTTCATTGAGATTCTGGACTTCAACAATGATCAACCCATGTTCTGAAACCTATAATACATCTTAAAATTGTTTCAGAACTGTTTTGACCATACCCCTAAAACAAACACCCTTAAAATAGTTGAAGATTTGTTTGCAATTCTTTTCCAACTCAATCCTAGCCTGTCAAACATTGAACACAAATACTGAGGTCATGATTATATACCCTGCAGCCACTTACGTAGCTTGGGGATTGGTTGCCAAAGGTTGGCTTAAATTCCCCTGAGGAACTATGCATGTGCACTATACAAACCGTGCTTCTACAGCCTTGACATCTGAGTGTCAGCTTGCCTCTGTACTATATTTTTGGTTTATACTTTCTTTCCTTTAGTTTCTTGAAAATGTTGCTCTACTATTGCTTTACATGTTCTTTTGAGAAGGTTGATGCTGGCCTTTGTAAGCTATTTGATCTTTTCACTTGGAGGCACTCTTTTTTGAAAGTCTCATAGTTTTACTTTATGTTCTAGAGCTGATCTTTCCAGGCCCCAATACCCAATAACATTCAGGTCTTCCTTTATGTCTGGAAAGTTTTTTTGGATTATGGTTCTAAATAGTAGTGCTGTCCAGTTGCTTTTATTGACTTCAAGAAACTCTTTTATTTATTTCATTCTAATTTCCCTGCTTATTTTTCTAGTTTTCTTCCATGCCTTTTCATTTGAATACTAGTACATTCTTCCGAGGGCAACTTGTAATTTAGTTTTCTTTTCTAATATGATTTTGTGTTTTCCTAATTTTTTTTTCTTTCCTAAGTTTTATCAACTCTCATTTCATTTCTTCAAGGGTTGTTTTTGTTTTGTTCAATTTCTAGTCTTAGTTTTTAAATTTCTGATTCTTAATGCCAAATGCTTGCTTGAGGATACTTGAGTTTGGAGTGCTGTAGTACAGTTTTGGTTGGCCTTGTGCTTGGAATGTTCTGAAGAGGAACACATTTAATTAATGGTCTGAGGAATGCTTTACTTCATATTGCCTGATTTTTACCATTGTTTTGTAATCTTGGGGACAGATTTATTTCCCTAGTCCACTTCTTGCATAGAAAGAGTTCCCGGTTCAACAGCACCCTCTTCTGTGCAATTTCCTCTATGGATCATGTTGTGGATGGTTGTGGAGCGGGTAGATGGAGGAGGTCTGACAAGTCTTATTTTCCTTCATTTATGCCAGATCCTTATTTCTCCCCCTTACATAGGCCCCTCCTTTTTTAATTTTCATAAAAGTTTATTTGAGTCAAACTGATGACATTGTTGAGAAGAGAGATCTCTGGAGAATTTCTCTCTCTCTCTCTCTCTCTCTCTCTCTCTCTCTCTCTCTCTCTCACACACACACACACACACACATACACACACACATTTTTAAAAGAATCTCTTTACTTTCTGTGTTTCCAGTCCTTTCCCCCCTTGATTCAAGTTCACACAGTACTGGAGAGGGGTATTCGATGTCCTCCTCTCTCTTCCTTGCCTCGTCTCCCAGGGGTACCACCCCTTCTCTGCTTATGATTCTCCCTGAGAAGCCAAGACTCGTGAGGCTGACACTTCAGGTTACACACACTTTCTCGAGTCCTGAGAACCACGGAGTCGTGGCCTAGCTCAGGACTTTGGCATCGATTGCTCCGTTTTCTCTTTCTGGGGGTGACTATTTGTACTTTGAGTTGCTCTGTTTCCCAGCTCTTTTCTAGCATCTGAAGCCCCACCTGCTCTGCTCTTTGAGTTCCAGGTTCTAGTGGCCAGCGAGCTGCAAAGCTTTGTCTGGTTGTTTAAAGCACATTTTTATATGTGCCTGCAGGCTGGTGCTCTCTGTCACACAGTCCTATTGAAGGTATGGGTCCTGGCTGATTTAATTTACACTAGTGGCTTTATGTTTTCCAGGGGGATGATGTTGGGGAGATTCAAAGCCAGGTGATGCCACTGATCTCTACCAATGTTCTCTTAAATTTCTACTCTGATTATTTTACTTGTTTGTTATCTGTATATCTGTTTTATGATAATGTCATTGTATCTGTTTTGTTGTAAGCTTCCTAAAATTCTTTGAAAAATGATAAAGTGAAAATAAATTTTTACTTTTTAAAAAAGATTTTATTGATTGATTTGAGAGAGAGAGAAACACTGATTTGTTGTTCCACTTATTTGTGCATTCATTGGTTACTTCTTATATGAGCCCTGACCAGGGATTGAACCTAAAACCTTGGTGTATTGGAATAATGCTCTAACCAACTAAGCTACCCGGTCAGGGCCTAAATTTTTACCTTTTATTACTAAAAAAATAAATGTAAAAAATGCTCTGTCTTGCAGGGTTATTTAATTTATTGATTGTCTCTTTTTATCTTTAATAATATGAGGTATGAGTAACAGATGAAAAGGGAAAAATATAAGAGAAAGAAAAGAATGGAAAAGCAATGAGAATGATCATTTCAGCCCATGGATATCTGGTTTTGAAAGTAATTTGAAATAAGTTTTATCATTTTTTTGAGCAGTAGCAACAGTCCTTCAGGATAGGTACAGTCTCTGTTGCTCACATCCATCAACTCTAGGATGTTACACAGCATCATTGCTTTACAACTATACCTCCTATCTTTACACACACATACACACACACAAAACACATATAGACAATACATGCACTTACTTGTTTCACATTTTGGAGTTCTTCTGTCAATTGTTTCCTTTGTCTTTCTGATTCAAATAATTTTTCCTATATTTAAAAACCACTAAATTAATAATTTGTTATAAATATATGAATGGGTATCATTCTTAGGACTTTGTTTTAAAATTTATAAATTCCCCAAATAGCCACTGCTACTATCTGAAAATGTAATTCCATCACTTTTCTGGCTATACACACACACACACACATACTAGAGGCCCAATGCATGAAATTCATGCAAGAGTAGGCCTTCCTTCCCCTGGTTGCCGGCACCAGCTTGCCTCTGGCATCCGGGACCCGGGCTTCCCTTCGACCCAGCTTCATCCAGAAGGACATCCAGTCTAATTAGCATATTACCCTTTTATTATTATAAATACCATATGAAAGTAATTAGTTATTTACAGCAGAATTGTGATGAAAATGTATTTTCTCTTTAGACATTTTGTAAAGTCTCAGAATCTGAGGTCCAAAGTCAGTCAAGTTCAAAATATGTAAATATTAACTAAATTTTGGGTAATAACTATCATTGTCAAAGTGCTTCCAAATTGAAGAGCATTATTATAATTCAGAAGTCTCTCTTACTATATTAAAGAGGACATGAAACTGAGTTGAATATCATTTTTCTAATTTAGCTTATTCTTGGAAGATCATCCATAAAAATTAAGATACGACTGGTGTAACCAAAATATGAAATGGTAGTTCTTAAAACAGAATATTATGCATGCCACCAAATATTATCATCTTTGAACTTAAAATTGAGCATATACCTTAAAATGTTCACTTTTAAGCATATCATAAATAAGTCCACATTTTATTGATCAAATCAGATATACTAAGAATAATTTAGGAACCATTTTACTATAAACTTGAACAGGAATTGCTTGGAGATTAAATTGAGTAGTAAATACTCATGGCAACACTGCAATGTCTGTAAGAAATGATCTGCTTGGTGGAATATTTCAGCTCATCCTCGTCTAAGAGATAAAGTGAAGGTATATGGAGATGAATATACTATAGCAATCTTATGCATCTGCCACAGACCAGGAGCCAGGAGACTGCTGGCTGCCATGCCTTTATGCTCTGGCAAGTCACCTTCACTCTTTCTGTCCTAGTTTTTTGCATCTGTAAATGGAAAACATAGCTATTTCCATTCAGCTTTGTAAAGCAGTACCAATGTGAACTCTGCAGAAAGGCTTTAAGTTAAATAAAGCCACAGCACTTCAAAAAATCATTCTCACGCCCTGACCGGTTTGGCTCAGTGGATAGAGTGTCGGCCTGCGGACTCAGGGGTCCCAGGTTCGATTCCGGTCAAGGGCATGTACCTTGGTTGCCGGCACATACCCAGTGGGGAGTGTGCAGGAGGCAGCTTATCGATGTTTCTCTCTCGTCGATGTTTCTGACTCTCTGTCCCTCTCCCTTCCTCTCTGTAAAAAATCAATTAAAAATATTTTAAAAAGTCATTCTCACAAAATAAAATTAGACATTAGCATCAAATTATCTTGGTTTCATTTTTGTTTGTACCTTAAATCAGACATAAAGATTAGAGATGTCACAGGATAATGAGAAGCAATGAGAGACTACTCACACACTCTATGAACTTCATTTAACAATGTCTATTTCTTTGTGTGTGTATAATTTAAGTAGAATAACTAAGTACAAACAATATTTTATCGCAAATAAAAATATTTATTGCTGTATATACTCTTTTTATATAGCTAAACAAGTGGTTCTCAGCCAATAGATAGGTTTTGAGGTAAAGGAAATTTCACACTAGGATATGTTCAGTTATATTTCATAAAGCTTAAATATGAATTCTGATTTACTGAACAGCTCCTCAGAGGAGCTTGTTTAAATGTTACATAAGTATAGTTTTAAATTACAATTCTAATAATAAGGTTGATAGTCACTGAATGTATCACTAAATTTAGCAATGATAAACATTAAGGGAATGAAGAAGATCTGAGAGCCTCTGGAAATTCTGATGAACCATAAATTTAATGGTATCTACAGAGACAAACTTTATAAAAATGTTATTTTACCAAGGTAACCAATAGTGGAGATATTTTCTACAAGGATGTAAAAGAACTATTGTCAATCTATTTTTAAAACTAAATGTATTTTTAAAACTAAATTTATACCAGAAAATGTGGAAAGACAATGGTTTTAAGTTATAATAAAAAGTATAGAAAATACTTCTTTAGTAATGCTCACATACATTTGGAAGAAACATGAATTGCTAAAGCCATTTGATAGAGAATTTGGTAACACACATAAAATTTTAATATGTCTGTATCCCTTGAGAAGACAATTTCACTTTCAGTAATTTATTCCATTTGTACTTTTACAACTGCAAAATCATGCAAAGATATATCTATAATGCGATTTATGATGGAATTAATTTTAATAATGGAAAACTTAAAATAGCCTAACTATTCATCATTAAGAAACTGGCTAAATAACATAAGACAGAACCATGTGATGATAGGAGAGCTATTAAAAAGAATTTGGCATATCTGTGTACTAGTATCTTAACTACAAAAGTAGCCCAACACATGTTGACAAAGAGAATAAAGCAGGCAAGTTGTAAAAGAGTGTACCTTGTATTAAATGATTTTGTAAAAGTTAAAAATATATTAATATACTTATATAACATATATTTATATATTTTATGTATAGTTAATATATTTTTATATAAGGCATTCCCCAAAATGTATACATATACCTTTTTGACAGCTCAATTGATAGTCCCTTCTTTTCAGATTTAACCCATTGGAATTAATAATTATTAGTATTCAAAGTGTGTATACTTTTTTGGGGATACCTGAACATACATTCATTTTTTAGAAATACAAATGGCTATCTAGAGGAAGTCTACAAAAGGATAAATAAGATATGTTTGACAATGGCTTCCTCTAGAGATTGAAATTTAGAAATTAAGGTAGCAAGGGAATTTCTTTCTTTTTATGAGTTTAATGATTTTGCTTTAATAAAAATTAAATAAATAATAGAGGTTCACTTATTTAAGGCAATACTTTAAAATAATACTAAAATATATAGCTATGTTTACTTAATAGTAAATCAAGGAGTTATGTTGCTTTTCTTGAAGATTTAAAAACATTAATGGCTTACTATAAAAATAAGGATATAACTGAAACTTAATATTCTACTAAACACAGAATGAAAACATATAAAGAGAATCAAAATCTTAATGTATATTTGGGATATATTATATGGTTTTTCTTTCCTCAAATCATTTTGCCTTTATTCCAAATTATGTTAGCATACCAAGGTATCCCAGAGGCATGCCTAGGAACAGGGGAGAAAATGTTTTTCCCAATGAACATCTGAGGACCCAAAATTGTCATGGCATGTTTTGTGGGCTCCTCATCCTTGCCACCAATGTGAGAAAAAATAAAAAGGGTGAGAAGTAGCCAAATCAAAAGTTACAAGTAAAAACCACTGTTCACACTGAATCTTACGTATACTGTAAAATATAAATGAGAAGTCTGTGTGAACTAAAAGATTAACTCTCTAAGGATCAACTGAAGAAATAAATAGCAATTATGACATTAATATTCAATACTGACCAAAATTGACATTAAGCTATTTCATATTAACATTCATTAATTAAAAATAAAACTAAGCCCCAATACTTCAGAATTCAACACAAGATAATTTCCTTTTTCTTTTTTTCTAGAGAAAATGTAAGAAAGCTAAATTGGAGATTACCTTAAGTGCACTCACTTCTTCTAAGGCATCATTTCTTTCACGCTTAAGCCTTTCCACATCATTTGCTTCTAAGGAATCACAGGCAATAAACTGTCAACATTAAAATACAAGAGAAAATTATATGTTACATGCTGATTATGAGAACTAACACAGAAATCCTTTTTGACAAGGCTTAGGAGTCATTTGATCGGGTAAAAGAGAATGTTAACGTAATCTAGGGTAACTTCACCCATTTATACTTAATCTTATATTGTTGTTATAACAGAATTTAGATGATGATCAGATATACACACTCTGTTGTCATCTTTATGATTCTTATTTAACGATATAATTTTCCTTAAAAATCCAAATTCCAAGAGTGTGTTTATTTTTTAAAAATATATTTTATTGATTTTTTTACAGAGAGGAAGGGAGAGGGACAGAGAGTAGAAACATGGATCAGCTGCCTCCTGCACACCCCCTACTGAGAATGTGCTGGCAACCAAGGTACATGCCCTTGACTGGAATGGAACCTGGGACCCTTCAGTCTGCAGGCCAACGCTCTATCCACTGAGCCAAACCAGTTACGGTTCAAGAGTGTGTTTATAATATTAAAACAACTTCATGAGCTATCAACATAAAACTATTCCCTAAAGACATCCACTCCAACCAAGCACATAGTCTCCAAGGCTAACAAGATACTAGGCATTATAAACCAAGATTGTTTATCTAAACCCAGTAAAGTACATTAATTGAGCTTGTGTCTTGCTTTAATTAAACACAATGTAACATAACAGTCAAGTGGCTTAAAAAGATTTCTGCACAGAAACTGTGTATTGAAGATAATATTAATAATTCATGCACAAGTGAATAACAACAAAAAAAATAGCAAAGCTGACAATCTCTCTTACAGATAATTGCAAGGTAGAAAACAAGGACAATCTTAGAGAAATATAAGACTTGGAAAAATTAACTTTCCTGCCATGTTCCAATAGCCTTTATATGCTAATAAGCATTTTGAACATCCCAAAAGGAAATATAATTTAATAAATCGTTGCATTTCCTCAAGTTATCTGACCATACTACACCCGCCTCCTCTATTTACTTATTATTCTATATTTGGACTCTTCTTTGTCCCCTACCTAGACTATCTACCACCAGTTTCATCCTCTTCTGAGATAACCAACACGATTATAAGATCACTATTTCTAAATATTACTTTGGTGATGTCTCTGTTCTCCCTAATGGTTCCTGACTATTAGTAAAGTGCACACTTCTAATGTAATATTTACCCTTTCAGGCCTAACTTCCTTTACTGTCCTGCATGTACTAGAATGTCTTTTTAAAAAGTAAATCATTCTCTGCTTACCATCACATTATACATATATATTTGTTGTTGTTCATGCAGGTACTCTACACTTCTCTGTTTACCTCTTGAGCAGATAAAATCCTATTTATCATTCAAAACTCACTCAAATGCCAACTCTGTCATGAATCTTCTCTGAATGTTCGAAGCTCTTTTATTATTATGGCCTTATCACATAAAGCATTTTTAAAATGTTTTTCTAATTGATTTTTTTAGAGAGAAAAAAAATCAACGTAAGAGAGAAACATGGATTGGCTGCCTCCTGCATGCCCCCTACTGGGATCAAGCCCAAAACCTGGGCATGTGCCGTGACCTGGAATCGAACCAGTGACCTTTTGGTGCATGGGACTACAC
Source organism: Myotis daubentonii (assembly GCF_963259705.1). Taxonomy (NCBI): domain Eukaryota; kingdom Metazoa; phylum Chordata; class Mammalia; order Chiroptera; family Vespertilionidae; genus Myotis; species Myotis daubentonii. The sequence continues at coordinate 30,626,563 of NC_081855.1, read as the reverse complement.
TCAACCAACTGAACCACACTGGTCAGGGCTCACACAATGCATTTTTTATTTTTATTATTTATTTATCCTCACCAGAGGATATTTTTCCATTAATTTTTTTAGAGAAAGCAGCAGGGAGAGACAGAGAAAGAAACATCAATGTGAGAGAGACACATGGATTGGTTGCCTCCTATATGCCCCCTGATGAGGGCTGGGGATTGAGCCTGCAACCAAGGTACATGCCCTTGACCGGAATCAAACCTGGACCCTTCAGTCCACAGGCCAACACTTTATCCACTGCTCCAAACTGGCTAGGGCACAATGCATTTTTAAACAATAATTATTTGTATACATAAATTTCCTTACACTATACCTTAATTTCTTGAGGGATAGGCTGGAGTTTTACTTGTCTTTTTTTCCCTTCTAATTATAGTTTACATTCAATATTATTTTGTATTAGTTTCATGTGTACAACATAGTGGTTAGAGTGAGTGTTACTTATCTTAGTAACATGCACTAAAACACCTAACACAATGCCATACACATTGTACTTGTTCAATACATATTTACTATTTTACAGATGAGTGTAGTAAAGTGGCTATGAAGTATTTATGCTACACATAGTGAGAATATCATTTATATCATGAGCCAGTTCACCTTGGTATTTTCCATTCTATTCTATTTCACTTGTTGAAATGGTGGTTGCAATCCACTAAACTGATTTAGCAAGAAGCTAAATTTTGAAACTTCTACATTAGGGAATTTAGCATATTCTCTCTGTGATTTAAAGATAATCTGTTTATGGTACTTAATGAATGTGGTAAACCCATTATATTAAGGGGAGCTAGGATGTTCCAAACTTCCCTTTTCTGTGTGTAACTCTGGACCAGCAGCAGGTGTAGCAATATGTAAATTTTTTTAAATATTTGTTTTCCTTTTTTTTATTAAATCTTTATTGGTCAGATTATTACATTTGTTCCTCTTCCCCCCCCATAACTCCCCTCCATCCAGTTCTCACCCCACCCTCCTCCCTCACTCCCCATCCACTGTCCTCATCCATAGGTGCACGATTTTTGTCCAGTCTCTTCCCGCATCCCCCTCACCCCTTTCCTCCCCCAAGAATAGCCAGTCCACTCCCTTTCTATGCACGATTCTATTATAATCACCAGTTCATTCTGTTCATCAGATTATTCACTTGATTTTCAGATTCACTTGTTGATAGATGTGTATTTGGTGTTCATAATTTGTATCTTTACCTTTTTCTTCTTCTTCCTCTTCTTAAAGGATACCTTTCAGCATTTCATATAATACTGGTTTGGTGGTGGTGAACTCCTTTAGCTTTTCCTTATCTGTGAAGCTCTTTATCTGACCTTCAATTCTGAATGATAGCTTTGCTGGATAAAGTAATCTTGGTTGTAGGTTCTTGGCATTCATCACTTTGAATATTTCTTGCCACTCCCTTCTGGCCTGCAAAGTTTCTGTTGAAAAATCAGCTGACATTTGTATGGGTACTCCCTTGTAGGTAACTGACTTTCTTTCTCTTGCTGCTTTTAAGATTCTCTCTTTGTCTTTTGCTCTTGGCATTTTAATTATGATGTGTCTTGGTGTGGTCCTCTTTGGATTTCTTTTGTTTGGGGTTCTCTGCGCTTCCTGGACTTGTAAGTCCATTTCTTTCACCAGGTGGGGGAAGTTTTCTGTCATTATTTCTTCAAATAGGTTTTCAATATCTTGCTCTCTCTCATCTTCTGGCACCCCTATAATTCTGATGTTGGTACACTTGAAGCTGTCCCAGAGGCTCCTTACACTATCTTCGTATTTTTTAATTCTTTTTTCATTTTGCTTTTCTGGTTGGGTGTTTTTTGCTTCTTCGTATTTCAAATCGTTGACTTTATTCTTGCAATCCTCTAGTCTGCTGTTGGGAGTCTGTATAATATTCTTTATTTCAGTCAGTGTATGCTTAATTTCTAGTTGGTCCTTTATCACAACATCCAGGGTCTCATTAGATTTCTTGTAGATCTCATTAAGTTTATTGGCAGTTTTTACAAAATTCTTGAAAAACCTTAAAAGTGTGGTTTTGAACTCTATATCCAGTAGTTTGCTTTCCTCCATTTCTGTCATTTTTGTCCTTTTTCTTTGTCTCCGCATTTTTTATGCTTCCCTGTGTTGATAAAGTGGTTTTCTGTGCTGAGTGTCCTCTAGGGCCCAGTGGTTCAGCCTCCCCAATTACCTGAGGAGGACACTCTTGGTGCACCCCCTTGTGGGCTTTGTGCACAGTCTTGTTGTAGTTAAGCCTTGATTGTTGTAGTTATCACTGGGAGGAATTGACCTCCAGGCCAATTGGCTGTGAGAATCAGCTGTGTCTGCAGTGGGAGAACTTTTGTGCTGGAGACACCCCTCTGGGGCAAGACTTGCTTCAATGGGGCTTTGGTGCTCACTGAGTCTGTCCCCTGAGTGTGTCCTTTATGGTTCCACGGAACTGCAAACTGGATGGTCCCACTCTGACCTCTGGGTTTCCTGGCTCCTGGATCTCTAGGGAGGTGCTAATCTAGCCTTTGCCTGAGGCTATCCAGCAAAAGCCTCCCTGCAGGGCTTGGGTGGGGTGGGTCCCACGGGATCAACAGGGTGGGGCTAGCAATTATGGCTGCTCTCAGTCCACCCCTCAGAGGCTCTGCTTCTCAGTGTCCCGGTAATCGCTGCAAGCCCCTCGGAGAGAAAGCTGCCCTCGAGTTCCGACAGATGCCAGACAGTCCCGCTTCTCCTGTATGAGTCTGGGTCCCTAGAGACTCACCCAGAACTGGAGCTCAGAGCCTGAGACTCCCTCCTGATTGAAAACGACAACCGCGCCCTCAGCCGCCAGCCCGCTCAGCATGCACCTCCGCACCTTAGTATTTTACTTCCGCACTGTGCCTCCTCTGAGCCTTGCTATGCTTTTCTCTTTCCTTCTAGTTGTAGAATTTCCACTCAGCCAGCCTTCCTGTGGTTCTGGATGATGTCCGTTCCGTCTTTTAGTTGTATTTTTGAAGTGGTTGTTCAAGGCAGCAAACTCTGGTGTTTACCTATGCCGCCATCTTGGTTTTTTCAATATGTAAATTTTTTATATACCAATGATAATTAGAACAACAGTAAGATAATTATATTTTTGGTTCTAAATGCCATATTATTCTCAAACCCAATGTTTTTTGTCAACTAAACAAAAGTAGGACTGACTTATAATGACTCAGCAATTCTTCCTTCCTAAAAGACAGTATCTCAATAAATCTTTTGAGTCAGACAAAATGATAAGCAAAAGAAGCTAGTTCAAAAAGAATACATATTGCATGATTCTACTAATGACGTTCAATAATAGGCGAAAGTAATCTATACTGATAAAAATCAAACGAGTGGTTTGCTCAATTGTCAAAGTGGGAGCCACGGTGGACTGGAAAGTTCGCACGAAGGAGCCTTTTGAGTGGTGATTACACATGAGACACGAACAGAAATTCATCAAGTTGTACAACTGAGAGTTTTGTACTTTACTGTGTGTCCATTATGCACCAGTAAATATTTTAAAGAAATCAATCAAGAAAAAGACAACCCAAAAAATAGACACATGCAAGTAAAGAAAGCAAAAAGCATCCCTAACAGGTGGATTATAAAATCTGATTTTTTTGTATGTGTGTGTGACAAAATAACTGAGGGGGTAACCATAGTGGAATTTCCCCACCTTTACAGACTGTCAGCATCCTAACCACAGATCAATTGATAAACTTCAGACAAGGTGTTCTACTGTTGTTTAACTCAAAAAACAATATACTACAAAATAATGAAATAGTTTTTATTTGTTTCTGCTGAGTTGCTTGACAAGCAATGATTTTTATAGTATTTTTTAAAAATCTTTTTTATTGTTGATAGTATTACAGATATCTCCCATTCCTCCCCCCACCTTTGTTCCCCTCCTCCCAGCCCCTGCCACCTCCCAGATCTTCACTACCCTATTGCCTATGTCCATGGGCTATGCATATAAATGTATAAGTTCTTTGGTTTATCTCTCCTTGTCTCTCCCCCTCCTTCCCCCTCCCCTCACACCCCCTCCCCCCTCCCCCCCCCCAAACACACACACACACACACACACACACAGGTATATCAGTCTATTCAATGCTCCATGCTTTGGGTCTTATTATTGGTCAATTCATTTTGTTCATTAGATTCCACAAATAAGCCAGATCCTGTGGTATTTGTCTTTCTCATATTGGCTTATTTCACTTAGTATAATATTTTCCAGGTCCATCCATGCTGCCCAAAGGATTTTTATAGTATTTTCCAAATTGTGGCACAAACTCATTAGTGAATTGTAAGACCAAAAATTTAATCACATGGAACTGAATATTAAATAAGAATACCTTGATGTAGAAAAGGTAAGTGATGCTTTGAGATGTTTGTTTCAAGTTTACATGTGAGTGTGGTGAAGTAAAATGCATTCTTTTTGTGGATATCTGAGGAAAAAAAACTGAAATGCCAACATTTAATGGGGATATCTTCCATGTGCTGAAAAGTACAATACAACAAAGGAAATCTGTGTGGTTTTTTTTAAATCTTATAAATTAATACAATGACTATGGTCCAACCTTTGATCTGAAGCTACAAACAGTAAATTGCTGGCCTGCAGAAGACCTTGCACAACTACCATGAGCACTTTGCTTTTGCTGTCAAGGTATCACAGACTGAATACATGCTTATCTGCCCTAAAATCATATTGGTAAGAAGGAAGTAAATTACTAATTTGGAGCATGACTATTTCTTTGCAGCTGCTAGGAAAGCTCTGCATGCTCACACGAGTACTCTGAATTCCCCACTTCATGTACGTGCCTTTTCTCAGCAAATGTGGGTTCTGTAGCTTTGAGGACTGTCTGGCAGAAAGAAAACAATGGAGGAGATCAAGACAACATGTTATTTTTAATTTTAAATTAATCTATATTTTGTAAATTTATCCAAGAAGCATGTATTATTTGTATAACTTAGAAAAAAACAGTGAAGCTCTAGCTGGTTTGACTCAGTGGATAGAGCATCGGCCTGCGGACTGAAGGGTCCTGGGTTAGATTCCTGTCAAGGGCACATGCCCAGGTTGTGGGCTCGATCCCCAGTATGGAGCGTGCAGGAGGTAGCCAATCAATGATTCTCTCTCATCACTGATGTTTCTATCTTTCTCTCCCTCTCCTTCCTCTCTGAAATCGATACAAATACTAATATATTTAAAAACAACAACAAAAAACACAATGAAAATGAAAAAAAGCCCACACACATGACCTGTAACATTGAGGACAAGACAGTCAATACAGTTCTGTAGGGAATACTCTACCTGCGAGTCTAATATGCTGGACATTTCACGCGCACCAACATTTACTTCATCCAACTGCAAGCAAAACAAGTTTCGGGCAACCTGGACAAAATCTAAAATGGAACACGTTTCAGTAAGAAACTATTTAACCTCATCTAAATATAGCTCATATAGGAAGTTGAAGCTATGTGTTATAACAAAGTTGCCTTAAAATAGTATTAACTGAAGGGACAGATAAATATAAGTTCAAATAAAAAGAAACTGGCTTTAACTTCCTTTAAGTTTGCTGAAGTTAGTACATCAGTTAAGATAATTATAAAGCAAATGTATATCACTGGCATAACTATTCCTCCAACCCTTACATTATGAGTAGAACCTTTCCTGAAACAGGACAATGTCATGATTTACAGTTTTTCTAGCTGGAAGAACCCGAGGTTTAATAATAATACTATCGGCAGCTAATGTTTACGTAAAGCCTCTCTATGCTGGGCCGGGTGCTTTGCAATTTCACCCTCAGAATTTTACAAGGCAGGTTCTCTTATCCTCTCAATTTTCCAGTCTGGGGCTATGACAAGTGAACTGCTAAAATCCCCGAGGCCACTTGACAAATAAGTAGCAGAACAGGATTCCATCTAAGGTCTGACTCAGAGGCACATCCTCCTGACCGTTACCCAGCACTGCCCGATGCTTCTTTAGACGTGGAGCGTGACCTATTCATCTACCTACCCTCACAGGTCTTTATTTTGTCTACGACATTTTTAGTTTCCAAGCATTCTTTTAATGTTCTCCGATTGTTCCTATTTGACAGTATCCTACTCTTATTTCACAAATTCTTTATCTTTGCTTATCTTTTTAAACATGCTAGTTATGGTTTACCTGAAGTTTTCTTCCGCTCTTGCAATATTTCCCTTTCTCTGAATTCCTTTTCTTTTTCTATTTATCTGATACTGCCAACCAGGAATTCTAGCTGAGATTTTCAGAGTACTGATCGAGGAATTTGAAATAAATGTGGTCTTTTTTTTCCTCTCTCTTTCTAAAGAGGAATTCAATAAAAGTGAGTCACAATGACCCTTTAAGTAATTTTCTGTGATGATATTACAGTGATTTTCAACCTTTTTCATCTCATGGCACACATAAAGTAATTATTAAAATCCTGTAGCACACCAAAAAATATAGTTTTGGCGATCTGACAAAAAAAATAGGTATAATTTTGATTCATTCACACCATCAGCTATTATGTTGGCTGTTGTCATTTTTTAATTTGACAATCTAAGAGAAAAGAGGTCAGGCCCATGACTACATAGACAGGTACTGCATGTTTTCAAAAATGTTTCGGCACACCGGTTGAAAATTGCTGGATTAACACAATGTACCTAATATTACCTCCAAAAGACACTGTCCCCTGTGGGTCTACTGCCACTTGCTGTCTCAGGGCTTGGTGTTGCTCCTTTGTGGGCTGAATACCAAGATAATTTAGAGCCTGGAAAGAAAAGGACTTGTGTGAGGCAATTTTCAAATCTCCAAAGAACAAAACTTTTCATTAGAACTTTATTTCATAGTCCAGGGAAAAGAAAAGAATCAATTCAGGAACAGTGACCAGAATTAGATGTACAAAGAAAGTCTGCTGACTATGGATTAATTTTCTATAAAATCGTAGCTTCCTGATTCCACCACCACCTCACTGCTCCCCCCTCCCAAGGCTAACACTTTAGCTGATCCTAAATTTATAAGCATAGTCCTAGAACCCAAACCCAAACTCTCTACTGGTTTAAAATATGTGATGTGGCAGGAGAAAAATAGCAAGTAAATCCTATGAAATCTAATTTAACATGAATTTCTACAAGTAGCACTCTAAAGCATGGAGATTTTGCTAATATCTTGTAAACTTGAGACCAAAAATAGAGTTGATGAAAACTGGCCTGGCCAGTGTGGCTCAGTGATTGAGCATTGACCTATGGACCAGGAGGTCACGGTTCAATTCTCGGTTAGGGCACATACCACAGGCCGGGGTTGTGGGCTCGATCCCCGTGTGGGGCATGTAGGAGATAGCCGATCAAAGATTCTCTCTCATAACTGATGTTTCTATCTCTCTCTACCTCTCCCTTCCTCTCTGAAATCAATAAAAATACATTTAAAAAAAGTTGATGAAAACTGATTTACATACAAAATATTCTAATTTTTGGCTTCTTTATGAGCAGACTTACATAAATAGTAAACTAAAAAGCTTTCTCTGAAAAGCTTTTCTCTACCTTCTCCTTTTAGCAGCCATAGCTGATTAAAAATTCAGAAACTGTTAGTTGTACTCCAATGTCTATTCTCTCCTTGTTCCTTAGTAACAGAACGACAATATTTAGCTAGAAAGATTGTCATCCAGCTAAAAGATATCCCTGTTTTTTCAGCTTGATGAGGCCATGTGACTATGTGCAGGCCAAGGAGATACAAGGAGAAGTGCTGTAAGGACCTTCTGGGGAGTCTTTCAAAGGTAGTGGTAGGCACTTCCTGTCCCCTTTCCTCCTCTCTTTGGCCTTAAATAAAAGAAACAAAAAGGAAGAGGAATGGAAGGGAGGGAAAGAGGTTGGTTGGTTGCTGAAATTCAAGTGGTCATTCTGGTTCATGAGCAACCTCAATAACGATGGGGGAGCAGAAAGACGATAGTTGGGACATGGGACCCCAACACTGTGGAACCTCCAGGCCAGTCCTGGATTATCTTCTTTCAGGTTTCTTTTAGGTGCGAGAGAAGTAAATTTCTAATGGAGACCACTGTTATTTTAGGTTCTCCAGTTATTTATAGCAAATTCTAACCTTAACTAATGCATAGGGCCCCACTGATGCCCTATTGTTGAATTCTGGCAAGAACATATTCTGTGTCAATCATAACAAGACTAAAATATAGGCAAAGTTTAATATTGGCAATAGTCCTTTATAAATTTCTTCCTCCTTTGGAATCTGTTCATTCATTCATCATTTCATTTACCAAATATTTACTTAGTGCTTACTATTTGTCAGGTAAAGGGACACCCAAACAAGATAGAGCTGCTAGTATGATCTTCAGAGTGAGGATAACATGTAAATAACTGTAATTAGTGCAATATCTAATTTAATAGAAGTGTATACAGGATCTACTATGGCCACAACAAACCGGGTAAATGCATAGGTGGCTGGGCACAGTGAAGGAAGGAGACAGGAGGAAAGAGAACATCTGGAAAGATTCCTTTAAAAGTGATTCTAGGGCTTAGTCTAGCATTATCTGACTACCCTGTCTACACACTTATAAATATTTGCCTTGAATAATATGGAATAATGATTCTTAACTTCTGGTGTTCTTTGCCTCCAGTCATAAAAATATTCCAAATTTTCCAAATAAAAATAAAGGAAAGAGAATAATACAAAGAACACCTATGTATTTGCTAACACTAAGTACTTATTAATATTTGTTTGAAATTTTTATATATATTTTAAATAAATTTATTGGAGTGACCTTGGTTAATAGGGTCATATAGGTTTCAAGTGTACATTTCTATGAAATGCATGTTTTTAAGAAATAAACATTGATGACTTAGTTGAAAGCTTTCTCCATTGTTCTTAAACAGGATACAGCTAAGGTTGGTGTATCCTTCCTGTCCATGATTTGATGCCATTAATTCATGCATCCCCTAATAATATGTACTCTTATGCAATTGAAATTGTTCATGAACAGTACAGTACAAAAGAATAATCTTACCAATATTTTTATTTTTACCTCAGTGTTATGATCTCATAATTGCTCAATATTATTTGCAAAACTAGTTCAATTATTTTAACTTGAAATGGTATCCAACTGTATGAATGTTGTAATTTATCACCCATTCCTTGATTGATGGGCTTTTTGGGAAAAAAAATTTTTTTATTGATTTCAGGGAGAAAGGGAGAGGAGAAACATCAATGATGAGAATCACTGATCAGCTGCCTACTGGGGATTGTGCCGACAACCCAGGCATGTGCCCTGACCTGGTATCGAACTGTGACCTCCTGGTTCATAAGTACATGCTCAACTGCTGAGCCACACCAGCCTGGTTGATGGGCTTTCATAGTTACTCCAATTTGGTTTTTATTACAAGAAATTATATATATATCCTTGTATAGTTGTGTGAAAATTTCTCTACAGTATATCCCTAGAAGAGGAAATGTGGAGTCATAGGGTTTATAAAGTCAACTTTAATAGATATTGTAAAGTAACTCTCCGTATTGGTTGTACCAAGCAATTTATGCACACAATTAGGACATAAGCACTCCTATTTTCTACATTCTTAGCAGCATTTTATGCTTTCACAGTTCAATTTCTGTCAATGTGTTGTATATGAAATAGTACACTGTGTATTAATTTGAATTCCCCTAATTACAAGTGATTATACAGACTCTTAAGATGTAATTTTTGTTAGTGATTACTAATTTTTATGAAAACCAAAAATATCTCCAGATATTGCCAAATGTCCCCCAAGGCAAATTTCCACATCCTTGTCCTTGAAAAACACGGCTTCAGGGACCAACACTATTAACAGTTTGATGTATAAGTTTTCTGAATTTTTGCTATGGACATAGCATCTATATATAAATATATATGTAAATTATGTATTTTGAAATAATTAAATTACACTATATAGAGTGTTCTGGTTTTTTAAAACTATCAACATATCACAGCTTCCTATTTTGTAGATTTTAGACCTTTTGCATGCTTTTTAAAATTGCTATAATAGTATTTTAAAGCTTAGCATTGAGGTATATTTAGATCAGATTATGAATTAACAAAAGATTGCAAAAGGCCCCTCTGAACTTCTCCCTTTAGGTAACAGCTGTCATACATTTGGTTTAATATTCCCAAACATTTTATTATATAACATTTGATGTATACTAAAAGCATATATTGTATGTAACATGCAGTTTAAATCAGGACAATAAAATAAAACATCTATGAATCCATCTTAGAAATACAAAACTGCCAATACTAAAATTTGTATTTGTATGTATGGATTTGCCTATTCTGGGTACTTCATACAAACGGAATCATACAATTTGTGGCTTTTGTGTCTGGCTTTTTTCACTTAGCTTAATGTTTCAAGATTTATCTATGTTGTAGCATGTATCAAGAAGAAACAGGCAATTTCAAAAGTTCTCGTTCTTTGCTGGGTGGTGAGTACATGTGTTGATTATTCTTTAAACTGAACATTATATTATAATATTGTGTGTATAATTGATATTATGAAGATATAAAAACAATTTTATAAAAATAATGCAATTAAGACACCTATCACAGAAGGTACTCAATATATGGTGATTCTTATTATATCAAGTAATAATAAAGTTGCAAAATGCAGTTAACCACAGTGGAAATTGATCTAGAGTTAAACTTAGTCATAGGTGCAAGTTTTGTTGAATGTGAATTTATTCTAGATGAATATAGCATGTCAGTGAGGCAAGCTCATGAATTTAAATTGCAAGTAATTTATGTTTAATCATAAAGTAGGTTCTAATAATTTATTGAATGTCATCTTTTAGCCTTAAAAATGTATTAATTGGACAATATCTGTCCTTAACGTTTTCTGGTGTCTGGATGATGAATTTTAAAAAACGTCACTTCTGCACAATACTAGACACATACTCCCCAGCCTAATAACAAAGAACATCTCACTAACGATCCTCAGACATCGGGGGCGCATTGCTCGCTACAGCTTTCTTCAAATGTTACAGAAATGGCAAGAGGTAAAGTAAATACCAGCGAAATGGCACCTGTATCCAAAAGCATCTTTCCCAGGTACAAAAATATAGATAGCATACAGGTGTCTTCAAGCCAACTAATAAACTGTATTTCTATTTGCTATGTTTACCATACCTGCTTATAAGTTTAACGTTAGGATCAGATGAGACACATAGTACTTATAAAAATACTTTGAAAAAATATATCACTAAATAAGTCTGGTGAAATTATATAAAAATATCTGTATATAAAAAATCAATATTAGAATATTCATGAAAAGAGGCAATCATTTTTTTCTCAGACAGTGAATTAAAATAAAATGAATTCAATGTTAGAAATCACTTTCCAGGAGATTCTGATTTAAAATCATCTACTTAGACAAGAAAAACAAAGAGGATTTCCTGAGAACACTGCCATTCATACATATGTCTTCACAGGTACTGCCCTTCATCAAGTTCTAACCTCTCTGCCTTTCTTAAAAATTGCACTAAGTAGGGTAATTAGTTAATAACCACATAATCAGTCAACACCTTTTCTTTGTGAAATCTTACCACAGCACACATTTTCTAGATACCATATGCACTATATTTATAGAAGCTGAAGAAATAAAGACATAGTTTTAATACATCTTAAATACTTGATCACATTTTCCATATCTATCACTGAATAGAAAATACGTTAAAAATGTAATGGATGATAAAGTTGAATTTGTCTACAAAGTAGCAAGTAAAATAGAAGAACCTATTTTAAATGAAAGTCGTACAGATATTATGATAGTAATAGCTAACTATCCAAAAAAGGAAGAGTAGCTTAGGAAATAATTGGGTGAATAGATGCTAATTTGGATTTTAGGGGGGAAAAATTATTAAGTAAAATACAGTTTCAAACTCTGAAAACAAGGAATGCTCTCCAGAATAGTCACTAAAAATATCTTGAATCAAAGCTGGGAAGCTGAATTTACAAAGAATGTGGGCTCCTTTTGCTGTAAAACTACTGTTTTATTTTTCTAAAAAAATAATTTGTTTAGGCTAAAAGGAAAGTCAAAACTGGAATTCTGATTCAGTAGTCAAGCAACTCATATTCTAAGAATCATATCTCTAAGAAAATTACACTAAAAAATTTAAACCAAGTAAAAGAATAAAGGCTGCCAGATAGTGTTTAGCTGGATAATTTTCTCCTTATCCAGACGAATGGTTAGCATTAAATCTTGAATGTTCAGAAATGTATGTTAAACCAACATCATTAAAAACCAATAATTATCCATTTTTAGTTATTAATATGTTTTCAAACCTCAAACATTTTATTTTTTGAAAATGTTAATATTAACTGGTTGTAAACTTTGCCGTAAGCCAGAACTTACATCTTACCCAAAAATAAAAAGAGAGTACAAGTTAGCAAAAGATACTCAGGAGTTTTAAAATATCAAAAAGACAGCTCAAGTATCCAATGGATCGGAAAGTTTCATTGAGCACAAACCAGGTGTTTAAACAGTGGTAGGTACATGGGACACTGTTGTGACGAAGCTTTAGCTCGTTGATAAAGCAAGATACAGAAAAGATTATAGGAAACTACAAAGTGATGTACAGATGTACAAAATAAGGCGATATTGGCTCTAACCACAATAGTTAGCAAAGTCTAGACAGGGGAGTTGGAGTTGAGTCAGAATTTGAATAACGGAGAAGATTCAAATTGGCAATGAAAGCGGTGCTGCTATAGGACCATGCAAAGGTATGAACATGGGAATAAGGGCAATGTGTGTTTATTCCAGATGTGCATTTTCATACTCTTCCTAAAATGTAAAACATTATCATCCACAAATTATGATAGGAAAGTAGAGGCTGTGGGCCTCTTAACACTGTATCAATTTTTATATTAAAAAAATAAGACATAGCACATTTTTGCTGTTAGCTCCCAAGTAACGGGACAAAAACCAGTTTTAAATGCATTTTTACTTTTACTTTTTCTTTTTAATCATCTTAAGTTTCTTTTACATACAAAATCTCTCGATGTTTTACTCTCCCCGGGGCTTTTTTGTGTGCCTTTTGTATATTGCTACCATCTTCCTAATAATGAGTAATACCTGACTATTAAGGTTCTTTAGGATTTAGTTTCCCTTTATTTTTTAAAAAATTGAACAAATGGGAGTATTACTTGCACTTATTGCTCTGACATATGAAGTCTACTATACTTTGTCATAATTTAGTCCATGTGTCCTTGGGTTCTACGTGGTAAGACATCACATTTGTCTTATACACAGGAGGAAATAGGTGAATGTTGATGTCGATTTAATGACAAAAGGTTGAATTTTTATTTTGTACTAGTGAACAACATGAACTGCCCAACTCAAACATGAATAAGTTCATTTAAATCCAAACTGCCATTCATTTCAATGCATATAAATAGCACCTCAAGAAACTAATGGCTCCAGGCCTTTATCCTCTCTAAGATGAGAGGCCTTCCTTGCTGTTGTTTTATGGAAGAAAAATGGACATTTAAAATATTTACCATTTCCAGTTTCTCTGCCTTAAGGCGAACGGAGGGATTTAGGGAGACCGTCCTTCCTTGTGGTCCATAATTATCGGTCCAGACAGGAGCAGCATCTGAGAGACAACAGGGTGCACACTAATTGGAAATTTAATTGGAATAGAAATGTTCATGTGACAGGATGCGTTCTGAGCTCCTGCTGTTAAAAAAATTCTGGTTAATCAGCTGGCAGTTTTCACTTTGGTTTTCATGGGTTTTTCGTTAAGTCTAAAATGCATCATACAAACAAGCTTCACTTGAGCCCTAAAATATGTGATATTAAAAGATGACCAATCAGCATTAAGTCCCATGGAAATACTAATTTAAAAGACAAACACACATCCTACTACCACGACCCTGTCATCACAGCACTTTCCTAATTGTAAAATGAAGAGTCTTTTTTTTCTTCCCAAATAAGTAAAATCATATGAGAAACTCAAATAGATCATGATATTTCTTTGGCTGGCAAAAGTGGTTTTGTTATGTGAGTTCTGGAAGTACTACAGAAAAACTAAAAAATGCAGATGGTTTCAAATTTACACATTAACTATAATGGACTTATAACTTCTTGAACTCAAAATCCCATTTCTTATTTTACAGAAGGTTATATTTCAAGATGTATAAGTGGACTTTCAAGAGTTGGAGTTTATATACCATTATTCTTTGGCACCTTTTCAATGGACGCTGATTATTTAGACAAGCCTTTTTCCTGGTTGCATGGATAAGGTACCAGGTGCCATACAGGACTAGGAACTAGAAAACATTATTCGTTTTAATATGCCAGAGTTTGTAAAACAAATTGCTATAATTCACGTCAATCGTTGTATCTAAATTGTCACTATTCTAAATACACTTTTAAATGGTATTTTACTAGTTCTACATAGAAACGAGGAAGAGAAAAAAACTTTTTAAAATGTCACATCTTTATGCAGTGTTTTAATTTTTTTTTTTTTATTTCTCGGAGCATCTGTCTCTAAGTACAAAATGATTTGCATTCTCTTTAGAACATAAGAAGCGCGTATGAAAATAAATAGTCTTCCTCTAAACCTTTAACACATCGTTAACATTCTATGTAAAATCTTGAATATAGCTTATATGTGTCAAGATAAAAAATGGCTACTGACTTTTAATTTCAAGTGGAATCAAATGCTGAGAAAGACTGATTTTAATAGAAAAGAATTTTTGCAATTTTGAAAAAGCAACGAAGTGTCCTTTGTTGATGTGCTACCTAATTGTTGGCCACGGGATAAAAAAAAATACCATATGTGTATTTTTTTTCTCTTAATGTAACTGGAGAATCAGCTCCCATTCTCCTTGCTTGGTGCCCTACCAATGAAATGGCTTTAATTTCTCCTCAATGTTCAGTGTTTGGCTTTCCTGTGCATTGGACAGGCAGACCCTTGTTCGATTCAGTTCAGTTCGGTTCAATACCCTTAAGAGAAATTCTCTGCCAAACCCAAAGAGTGGCCTAAAAGAGGAGCACGGAGTGGCATGGCATGGAAGACCACATAGCAGATAAGTCTAACATTATTTTTCATTTTTAAGGTTTGGACTTGTGAGGCTTGACAATGCTGTTCAGTTTGGTGCCTGACCTACCTACAGTTAAGGCACACTGACACTAGGTGGACCCAAGCGCACCTAATTATGGTCTCAGACCAAGACCAACCCTGGGCGTGCACTACTCAGTTCAAGTTTAAGTGCACACTTGGAGAGGCGTTGAGAGAGAGAGAGGGATCAGGAAGAGAGAGGGAGGCACAGGGACACACACCATCCATACGCACTAAGGCACGCACTCTCATTTACGTTTTCCTATATCTAAAATGAAAAATTTCCTGTGTTGCCCTAGCCCAGTGGTCAGCAAACTCATTAGTCAACAGCCAAATATCAACAGTACAACGATAGAAATTTCTTTTGAGAGCCAAATTTTTTAAACTTAAACTATATAGGTAGGTACATTGTTATTAACTTAATTAGGGTACTCCTAAGGCTTAGGAAGAGCCACACTCAAGGGGCTCGCAAGTTGCCGTTTGTCAACCACTGCCCTAGCCGATTTGGCTCAGTGGACAGAGTGTCGGCCTGCGGACTGAAGGGTCCCGGGTTTTATTCCGGTCAAGGGCACATACCCGGGTTGCAGCTCCATCCCCAGTTGTGGGCATGCAGGAGGCAGCTGATCAATGATTCTCTCTTATCATTGATGCTTCTCTCTCTCTCTACCTCTTCCTTCCTTTCTGAAATCAATAAAACATATATTTTAAAAAATGCTGTGTAACAGTGGAAATAAAACACGTTAGCTCTTATGTATGCTTACTTTTAGTCAGACAGTGCATGAAGTACTTTACATATATAAACTCATTAATCTTTAAAATAACTAGAACATTTGCGCAAGCATTATTTTACAGACCCTTTGAGTGGTCCACTGACTGTGGAAAACATCTTGTGACTGACTACCCCTGGATCACCTGCCACCAGAATACCACTGTGGGACAGCACCTTCCTCCTCATTCCAGGCCCTACACCCACCCCTGGCGCCTGTATAAGCCATCCACAAGAACCGCTAGGGAGTCACTTCTCTCTTCTGGTCCACTTCCTAGCGCACAAGCTCTTTTCAATAAAGTCTGTCTGCTTCATCTGTACTGAGTTCAGTGCTCCTTCCTCTGACATTGAGACTCAAGAACCTAAGGTCGGCAACGTAAGTTTCCATTCAGAGCCTTCCCTACACCACTTACTACTTTCCCTCCTTAGTCCACTTTGCTCATGGCTTCATACCATTTGTTCAAATGTGTAATTCATCCACAAGCGTGTAGATGCTCCTTAGAGTACTAAGTCCATCCACACTCTGCTCTAGTTCACACAGAATACTCACACAGTAGTTATTCGATAACATAAACACACACATACACATAAACACACTCACACACATTTCTTTTTCTAATCTGAATAAGGAAGGTTTTTTTTAAACCCCATGTTTTATTCACAATATGTAATTAAATATCTCACGGAAAGTATCCTAATTCTTTCATAATTTCTACTGGAGCATGCTTTCATACAGATGACATAGTAAGTGCTTACTGAATAAGTAAAAGACTAAGAGAGGTGTTGAGTAGTTCAATTACTTTCAACCTTAAAAGCATGTTACACAAATGTCTCCTGACCATTGTTTGCATCTTTTATCTTTTTTGCTCACGTGAGGTTAGAGTTTAAAATAGAAAATAATATATCAAGAGCATGGAAATAATTATATGACAGGAATGCACTAATAAAATTTCTAATAGTCAACAAATCCCATTAAGTAAAAAGGCACATTATTTATGGCTAAAGATTGCTACCACCGTCCGAGTCAATACTGCTCCAAACCAGAGGAAACTACTATGGAATCTACTCTGAATTCCTGTTAAGTACGGTAGCTACATGCAACGGTCTGAATGTTTGTGCCCTTGCAGAATTCATACTGAAATCCTAACCCCAAAGAGGATGGTACTAGGAGGCGGGCCTTTGGGAGTTGCTTAGGTCATGAGGATAGAGCCCTCATGAGTGGGGTTAGTGCTCTTATAAAGGGATCCTACAGTGTTCCCTACCAGTGGTCGGCAAACTGCGGCTCGCGAGCCACATGCAGCTCTTTGCCCCTTTGAGTGTGGCTCTTCCTAAGCCTTAGGAGTACCCTAATTAAGTTAATAACAGTGTACCTACCTATATAGTTTAAGTTTAAAAAATTTGGCTCTCAAAAGAAATTTCAATCGTGTACTGTTGATATTTGGCTCTGTTGACTAATGAGTTTGCCGACCACTGCCCTGGCCCTTTCCACCACGCGAGGACAGGATGACGAAAAGCCTGCAGCGGAGAGAAGTTCTCACCGGGCCGTGCTGGCCCTGCGATCCTGGACTTCCAGGCTTCAGAGCTGAGAAGTACATATGCGTTGTTTAGACGCTACCCAGGCTGTGGTGTTTTGCTAGAGTAACCCAAACGGACTAAGACACTATGTAATTTATACTAACTATTCCTTATTTTGTAATTCTGATCTAAATAATGCTATCAAAAACTGAAACATATGGGTAATAATTTGCATTATAATTTAGACATACATAATGAACTTTTCTATAAGTACAGGGTGGGGCAAAGTAGGCTTACACTTGTGAGCATGCGAAAGTTTATTCTTGTATTATTATTTATTAATGACTAGAGACCTGATGCACGAAATTCGTGCATGGGTAGGGTCCCTTGGCCTGGCTGGCAATCAGGGCCAATCTGAGGGGTGACCAGAGGGTGATTGGGGCCCCCCGCTGGCACCTGCCTTGGCTGGCTTGATGCCACTTGCCTGCCCCCCATTACCCGGCCGCTGTCGCCAGTCGCTTCCCTCTGCGGGGCGACTGGCAGGGTGATCGGGAGGGCCCCCTCTGGCACCCACCTTGGTTGGCCTGGGGCCTGCGGGCTGGGGACAGCTCCTGCATTGAGCGTCTGCCCTCTGTTGGTCAGTACGCATCATAGCGACCGGTCGTCCCACCGGTGGTTCCGCCATTTGGTCGATTTGCATATTAGGCTTTTATTATATAGGACTATATTGTTTTCTGTATGAACTACTATAACCTACTTTTGTCCCATCCTGTATAGACTTTTGACTTGTGCTTAACTTTTGGAAATAATTTGAAGGGAGGAATTTTTCTTCATATTTGAGACAATATACACTTTACAGCTTGATAAAAATCCTTCTCTTATGGGTGGCCTACACAATCTTTTATTATTTTAAACAGTCAGTAAATCATTCCATGGTAATTAAAAACCAGTAACACTGGATTTACAATATTAATATTCTTTCTAATTTACATCTATATAATCTCTTAAAAACACACCCAAAAATATTTATTTTCTTAAAATGCTTCCTTCGATGATTTCTCTGAAAGGGGCATTTAAATATACCTCACCAGCATTTCGCTAAAAGGGCAAGGCAACCTAATCTTGATTTAGAAAGAGTTTTCATTACTTGGTTTCAACAGTTTGTTGATTGCTGCAGCTTCATAGACACTGTTATTCTAATGCACCTTTGAAAATGTTAACCATTGTTCAGGAAAATTTCCAGTAAAAGTCATAATGTGACAGGGACCATGGCACAATGCATGCATTTTGCTCTTTTATTCACTGTGGGAAAGAAGACTTAATGCATCCTTCCTTAAAGTCTATTAAGTCACATTACGTACTCCTCATTGAGAGAGAGAGAGTCATTGCAAAAAATAACAGGAAAGAGGAATTAAGTGTGCACTTACCTGTATTAGACATATCTGTAGGGTTGTGGTCCAAAGAAGCAACTGAAGTCTGTTCTGTTTTCTTGTATCCAGTTCTTAACTATGAAAGACAGTGAGAAACATGAAATCTCATTTTCTAAAGAAGGTCAAAGACTAGACTAGAAGCTCATTCTACATAATAAAAGCGTAGTATGCAAATTGTCCCCTCAACTGGGAGTTCTTCCGGGAGTTCGGCCAGGGGGTGGGGCCGGCTGGGGGAAGGGAGGGCTGCCAGCAGCCTCTAGGGACCCTACTAGTGCATGAATTTCGTGCACTGGGCCTCTAGTGTTAACATAAAAACAATGGCTAAAGTGACTAAAGCATTAGTTCAAAAAAATATAAAACCTCTAAAAATTTGGTATATCCATCTTCAAACAAAGAAATTCAGATTAAACGTTAAAAACAGCTTTCAGCTCTACCATCCAAGGACAACAAAATAGGCCATGCACCTTGTCGTTGAAAAGGTTATCACCCCAAATGAGGACAACAAAATAGGCCATGAAAAGGTTATCACCCCAAATGAAAAAGTATAAGGGGCTGACAGAAAATCTTAGACCCTGTATCTGATTAGCATATACCAGTAACTGAAGTTACCTCTGACAAATTGTATTTCATTGACTGAAAGCCGACCTGAGTTTCCTATTTTACTCTATAGCTGGCACACACTTAAAGACTACATACTCTTTACTTTATAACTTTGATTTATTAGGCTACTGCAGCAACTAGTTATTAATTGTATTGATTTTGATGCAGAAACCCCCCCTTTGTGTGTCTGGGAGGGTGAATGATATCCTAGTAGCCACACGTGAGGAACATACCCACCCACACTGCATGGCAGAGATTACTCTGTGTGTGGAAAAGAAGCTGAGGAACATGAAGGAATACTGCCTGCCTTTAGTCAAGCAGGAAACAGAAATAATAATGTACTGGACCGTACTAATGACCGTCTGAAAACATATGTGATATTCCTAACATAGTTCCAAGTGATATCTACATGTATCTTGGTGATGCCATTCCTGATCATAGTTTTCTGGGCAAAAGACACACTGACTTGAGTAAATTGTATTTATTGACAGCACAGCATAAAAATCTTAAAAAAAAATCTTTCAAGGAAATACCAGTTTGCTAAGACACTGTATTACCAAAATGATAATTCTCGATGTATATGGCAAATATAAAAACATATGGGGGATTTATGGACTGCATAAGAAAGCAGAAATGGAAGAGTACCTGATTTCCCTTCAAAGAAGGTAAAATAGCATCTGTAGTTTTGGGGGTAGATGAGGTCTTTGGAATCGGTATTTCAGGGGGAGAAGAAAGAAGATTAAATGCTGAAGCTTGAGGTCCATATTCTCCAGAGGTCTGTAAAAGGGGTGTACACGGTGGATTTTCTGTGTGACTGCCATCCGATTTTTGTCTTATGAATGCTATCTCCCAAGCAGGTTCTGACCTAGCATTAAAAAGAAAACACTTTATGAATGTATTATGGATATAGTACAATTTAATTCTAAAACAATATTTCACATATTACTTCAAAATATTTCTTTTAGGGTCTCAAGTACTTACAACATCTTAAAAATTACTATTTGAAGGAGCCATGCTAAATGATTCCTTTTATCCTGTGAATAGAATAGTTACCTCAGCTTGGCTCGGGTAATTATGCTTTTTGCTTCTTCAAATGATACACCAATCATAGATTCCTTGTTTATTGAGACAAGTTGATCTCCTGGCTTCAAACGTCCATCCTAACAAAAATAGTAACATTTTTAAAGAAATGAATAAGGATGGTTTTAAAAAAATTGATGCAATTAAAGCAAGAAAAGTTTTAGTGAAGAATGTCTTAAAGAGCAAAATCAGAGATCATAATATACAACTGCTATATTCATAAGTGATTTTTTTCCTCCTTCCATTTGATTAATGATTTTTTTCCTCCTTCCATTTGATTAATGTATGGGGAGCAAAACACAACAGTAATGCTGGAAAAGACTAAGCTATATGGAGAAAGTATTCACCACAGGGATTCTACATGTTCAGTGAAATGAAAGAGCTGATTTTGTAAGGTTAGTAAACACAGTTCCGTATTGCCTGGGTTCAAATCGTATTACAGAATTTGGTTGCATATGCATTTAAATCAAGCATATCCAGACTATATTTAGACACTCATGTGCATTAGTGTGCAACTTAATATGCTTAACTTTAGTTTGAGGACAATCATGCATTCACTCAAGGTTAAGGTGAAATGGTAACAAACAAGAAAAACAACCATTTGGCCACAGGCTGTAAAATAATAAGTCGAATAAACATTAGGGAAGAATAAACAAAACTCCAGAGTGCTTATTTCGGGGAGGGCGGGTGGAGAATGTGATGGGGAAAGCACACAGGAAGTCTCAATGGTACTTAAACTTTCTCATTAAGTCAAGTGCTGAACTCTAAGTGGATTTGTAGATGTTCATTTATCATTATGCTTCATAAGTTCCATTATTTCCCTATATCCTTCTGAATGTGTCAAATATTGCACTCTAAACAAGAAAAGTGATCCATTCCCCCAAAAAGAAAGTTCATGTCATTTGCCCGACAATACGCCTAACTACCTAAATTATATTTGGGTTCTATACTCCAAATCTGGTATTCAAAGTAAGGATCCAATAGAGAATTTTAAATCTGATTTTAAAATAAATCAATTAACTAGTAAAATGAAATAAACATTATTGTTAAATCCAACTATAGACCATTTGGAATCTGCAAAAATAATTCCTCATTAGTATCAGCTTAGTAACATAGGTTGTAACTGACATGTATTGACTACCTTACTATTGACTTTTGTGCCAAAGCCTGGCAACAATTTAGGGGGGAAAAGGAGGAAATGAAGAAAACCCTGCTTCATTGGAGCAAACCATGTAAAGGTCACTGACAAGGAAAGAAAGGTTCTTTTAGAAATGGGGTGGTAGATAGTCAATATTAGGTTACTTTGTGTTGACCTAAGCATTCTTGGTATTCAGTTCCTTCTATTTAACTTCCTTGAAAAAGGGAAATTCTATAGTGATGACTCTATGGCAGATGGCAACTCAACGGCCTTTCATTTGGGCAGGAGCTCTCAGAGGCAGTGGGTGGGGTGGAAGGACCACAGGCTGGGCAAACAGATAGACCTGCACTCACACTTCAGCTCTGTGGCTTGCTAGCTAGAGATTCATAAACAATGAGAGGGAGGGAGGGGTGAGGGAGAGAAGGTAGGAGATGGGGAGGCACACGACCTTCTCCACAGGGAACGCAGAACTGAATTCTGGCGTCTGAGGCAGCTCCTGTATCTATGTATCTTACAGAAATCAAAGCTGGTTGTCAGGGCTGCAGAGAAAAGGGCTACAGAAAACAGACGTAGGCAACAGGGTTCAGGCTGACCTGCGACCTCCCACAGCCTCCTCTCGGGCTGTACGGTATCAGCAGCACAGAGGGAAGAGCCCTTGTATAGGCAGCTAAACACATCTTATAGTAAAGTCCACTGATGCATTGAACAGCATTCTCAAGCAGGACACGAGTCAGGGGAGACGGGAAGAACAATGCCTTCCGACTGTGGCTTCTGGTGTTTCTATATATCTTTTCTTTCTAAAATGTATCTACAGTGGTGGTGGTTTTTCCTTTTCTTTGCTTCCTAGAATAAAATCTTAGCTGATCATGTGAATTTCTGAACTTGCTTAAAAGTCAGAACCTGCAAACTAAACAAAGCTATTTCTGTAAATGTCTGGCATCCCAAACCAGTGAATTCTGAACCAGCCGCATTGTGTGTGAGAAGATGCTAACTTCAGAGGCCTCTTCCATGCTGTCTCGATCCTGACTCAGCAGTTACTGAGCAACTAGACAACACGATGGGCAAGGTGCCAAGCACTTTCATGTGCCCGACTTCAGCGTCTGAAATCTTCCAGGTTGACATCTGTAAAGATGCAGTAATAATGCATTCCTGACCACTGAGATGCTTATATTAGAAACTACCAACACTGTCCATTTCAGATTATAAAGACTGGTACATCGTTTTCTAAATAACTTGTTATCTTATCAGAAACCATCTACCTGTCTGACTCCGATGTAACTAGCTCACTATTCCTCACTAGTAAGGGATGTTTTTGCAAGCCTTTGTCCTTTCCCATGCTGCCATCAGCTGTCCACTGAAGGTGCCCTTCTTTTATCACCAGCTACTTATGTGAATCTGAGTCAGGGGTTTAACCTCCACGGGACCCTACTTTCTTAGCTGTAAAGTAGGGATAAATACCTGTCACACAAGGTTGATGCCATCCTATCTAATAAAAGAGAAAAATGGTAATTGGCGTACGACGATACCCTTTTCATTGGCTAATCAGGGCTATATGCAAATTAACTGCCAACTATGATTGGCAGTTAACTGCCAACAAGATGGCGGTTAATTTGCATATGTAGGCACAATGCAGGGAGGCGAAAGGGAAAGCAGGAAGAAGCCCCCTGCCACTGACAGTGATCAGAAACCCAGGGGGGAGCTAAGAGCTGGGGGGCAGGGCAAAGGCGGCCCTGGGGCCGCCTTTGCCCTGCCCCCCAGCCATGATCGGAGAATCAGGTGCCTTTGCCGCCCTAGCCAGTGATAGCAGGAAGTAGGGGTGGAGCCAGATATGGGAGCTGGGCACGGTCGAAGCTGGCAGTCCCGGGAGCTAGGGGTCCCTTGCCTGGGCCTAAAGCGGAGCCCACGACCGCGGGGCCGCTGCAGCTGCGGGTCCCTGCTGCCCGAGCCGGACGCCTCAGCCAGAGGCATTAGGCCTGGGCAGGGGCGGAGCCTGCAACCGCGGGGAGCTGGAGGTCCCTGCCCAGGCCTGACACCTCTGCCGGAGGCCTCAGGCCTGGTCAAGGGGCCGATCCGGTGATTGGTGATCGGAGGGTGATGAGGGTCAACTCCTCTGGCCGAGGCATCAGGCCTGGGTGGGGGACGGAGCCGGGGATTGGGGGGATATGATGGTCCCCTTGCCCAGGCCTGAAGCCTGGGTCAGAGGCGTCAGGCTTGGGCGGGGGGTGGAGCAAGCGATCAGAGGGAGATGGGGGTCCCCTGCCCAGGCATGATTCCTGGGCCAGAGGCCTCAGGCCTGGGCACGGGCCAGAGCCAGTGATTGGGGGGAGATGGGGGTCCCCTGTCCAAGCCTGACACCTCTGGTGGAGGCGTCAGGCCTGGGCAAGGGGCCGATCAGGCGATCGGAGGATGATGGGGGTCTACGCCTCTGGCCGAGGCATCAGGCCTGGGCAAGGGGCCGATCCTGCGATTGGAGGGTGATGGGGGTCAATGCCTGAGGGCTCCCAGTATGTGAGAGGGGACAGGCTGGCCTGAGGGACACTCCCCTCCCCACACACACCCAGTGCACGAATTTCGTGCACCGGGCCCCTAGTCATTAAATAATATATATAAAATCAAGCACATGTAGGTGTTAAATACAGGTGAGTAGAATCAGAATCCCAAATCTGTTATGGGCAATTTTTACACTGATAGCGAATTTAATCCTGTTACTCCTAACTTAAGAGCCTGTGATGACTGCCCACTGGTAGAGAAGTTGAAAACTCCTTAACTTCCCAAACCCAGCAAAACAAACTAGCGGCAGCCTACTATTTCTAGCCTCATCATCCAACTTCCCTTCTCGGCATATGAATTCTTCGTTCTATTTTCAGAAAATGTTCTTCAACCCCTAATGCTTTTACACGTACTAATTTCTGTCTCGAATGACACCGCCCACCCTGCCACTTCTCTAGCTGATGAACTCTCACTTAACTTCACAGCCAGCCTCAAACATCTCTGCTGTGAGTTTTCCCTGACTCCCTACATTTACTTAATTGTTCCTTTCTCTTTGCTCCGAAAGCTCTTTTACGTACCTGTATTACTGCACTGACTTTGTGCTGCCCTTGTTTTTTACTCTCCTTATATCCTTTTGCTCCCATGAGAGCAAATTAATTCAGCATCTCCCAAACCAGCAGCACCAATTCTCTCGGCTGGCCAGAATTATGCCCTTGTCATGGTTGCTCCCCCAGCATAGTGCCAGGTACCTAAGTCCACAATAAATGATAAGGTCCACGAAATTAAGGTGGCTTTCACAGAAGTAAATCATGGCAAAGGAGGAATGAGCGCGGCATTGCGAAGTGAGCCCTCCTGGCTGCTACCCCTTTAGCTCCTCCAATGGGAGTGCTCTCTACCCTTTGCCATCCTGAGGCCTTGGTCCTATTTATCAACAAAGCCCTGGTCCATCTATAGGCTTGAGATTGCCTATTTTATTAGTTCTGAAGCAATACATTAAAGTTAGAGCAAGTCAAAGGACTCATATGCATTTAAAATATTAACAATTGTTCAACTTGATAACTTAACAAGGATAACCTTATAGCCTGTGTTCCCTATTCTGAATATACCTACCATGCAGAAGTTTTGTGCGGATTAGGTGTTTATTAGCATTCTAATACAGTATTTAGAACACAGTGAATGCTACTATTATTGATTTAAAATGTTTAAAAATAAAAGAGCATCCATTTTTTATTTGCAGAGTAAATATGCATATAACTATCCATCATGAGAAAGTACACAAAAAGTAAAGTAAGCATTGCCAACTTATTTATTCTTCTGTCTACACTTTATTTTGGCTGCGTGGACAGGACCAGGTACAGTCAAAGAACAACAGCTCTGTGCTGCCCTCTAGTGGTAAATATGCAATATAGTCCATTACAGGATTTTGCTTTTATTCCCTTCCAAACAAGGAAATTCTAAGGAAACCAGTAAGAGAAAGTTTGTATTATGAATATAATTTCTTGGTCTGCTATCACTGACAGCTGATTAAGAGCCACTCCACGCCACTGACATCAATTTATTACTTTAATTACCACTATTTTTCATGGAATATAAAAGCACAAGTTGATGCTTGTCCTAAAAGCAAATTCTTATCACTTGTTAGGTACAATGATCTGTTATTACACTATATCAAGTTCAATCTAGGAAATACCTTAGCTATCCTGAACTCACATACACACACACACACACACACACCTCAGCTTCAAAACTAAAGTAGTACTAAACATTTCAGTTCTTAAAAGAAAAATTCATTTTTGCTTGAATTTGTTTAAATTTAGCATTGCCAAAACCGGTTTGGCTCGGTGGATAGAGCGTCGGGCTGCGGACTGAGGGGTCCCGGGTTCGATTCCGGTCAAGGGCATGTACCTGGGTTGCGGGCACATCCCCAGTAGGAGATGTGCTGGAGGCAGCTGATCGATGTTTCTCTCTCATCGATGTTTCTAACTCTCTATCTCTCTCCCTTCCTCTCTGTAAAAAATCAATAAAATATATTTTAAAAAAAAAATTTAGCATTTAAATATGTTCCTATTTGGTTAATAATTTAAATTCAATGGCCCAAAATTTGTATCATTATAATACCACAAACTTACTGTATAATACTTATAACTCATGCATTTGGAAGATACCTTATTATCTCAACGAGTCTGAAACAAAATCATTTCTATTACTTTTGAAGTTATTAGTAAAACTGACTTTTTTCCCTAACAAAGAAAAAAAATCCAGTAAAGAGATAAGCTGCTTACTAAACAAGTGTTTGGGGTGGGAACAGGGATAGGAGTAGGTGTATTTATTCAACCAAAACAAGTAGAATAAGAAACAATAATATGAAAAAACCTAATGATAAGAGAATCCTTTCTCATACTATACAGTTTGATATAAATAGGATGTTTTATTAAATTCTTTATAGCCTATCTATTTCCAAAAAGCACTGGGGCCAATTTTCAATAAAAGACATATATAAACACAGCAGTAAAACAAAAATAGCAAATAAAATCCAAGAGAAATGAGAACGCAAATATAGTAACCAGTTTGTTAACTGAGTTGCTGGTATTGTGCTTCAGACTTGGGTCTGAGCCTCCTAGCAACCAAAGGAAAAAGGGACTAACGATTTACATATTTCTTACCTTAAAGGAGCGGTTCTCAACCTGTGGGTCGCGACCCCTTTGGGGGTCGAACCACCCTTTCACAGGGGTCGCCTAATACCATCAGAAAACACATATAGAATTACATATTATTTTTGTGATTAATCGCTATGCTTTAACCCTTTGTGGTCCAATTTTATCTTTGGAATTCAAACAGTCTGGTCCAAAGTAATTGACGGGATTGAATGTTGAACCGGTTTGCGGTGTCGACCTCAGCTTTGACGTTGGGCCTGCTCCTAGTGCCTGTTGAGTCAGCCTTGACGTTGGACCTGCTCCTAGCGCCTGGTCTGTCGAGTCAGCCTCGACGTTGGACCGAAAAGGGTTAATTATGTTCAATTTGTAACAATGAAATTGGGGGTCACCACAACATGAGGAACTGTATTAAAGGGTCGCGGCATTAGGAAGGTTGAGAACCACTGCCTTAAAGAGAAGAGTAAGACATTCTAATTCCTAAAAAAGGATATTCTCTCATCTTAATTCTAAATCTAATTTCTCATGTGAGCAAGTAATTAGTGATATAATTAACAAGCTGAACAAAAATTATAGTAAATTTAAAATGAATGAATTTTATTTGCTGAGTGTTTGTGTTTATTTTGTTTTACATTTAGGATAGGCTAAATGAATATACTTCAAGCTTAAGTGATCCAAATTAGTCCGAACTCCGAGCAGTCTAGAGATAACAACACGTCTTCAAATATAATTTCTCTTAACCAAAAATAGGATAAGAGTTGAATAGCATAAATTAAAAATCTATAACCTTTAGTGATAGCCTGAAGGCTGTTATTTTCACATTTTATTTCATATTCATTCTTAGGGCAAAGCTCCTTGAGGGTAACAGGCCTATTTTCCAGTTCCTTTGTTCACAGGGGACATTCAGCTAATATTAAGACTAGACTGATGAGACAGAAAACAAACCTTGTTACTAATGGTTTTGTTCTTTTTGGTGAAGGGTTTTTTTTAAATTTTCATTTTTACCTTATAACAGTCTCCGCCAGGAATGATTTCCTGAATATACACAAAGGGACCTTCATTCCGGTTAATTCCTCCGAGGATCTTCAGACCGAGGCCTGTTTCCTTGGTAACGGTAATCATGTGCAAGGCAGGGTCCCTAAGATAAAGTAAATTAGCGCTCACAGGTTACAAGAGATCTTTCGAGGTTCTCCTTAAACCACTTGTTGAATCAAATTCTTGGATCTAGATAACTCAAAGTACTCAGTACATTCTAGCAGCTACATGTTAAAAAGTATGGTAAAACAAAAGCAATCAAATGGATTGTCTTATCTGTAACTTTCATTTTCTCTACAAAACAACCAAACCATAAAAAAAAAAATACAACAATAATGCTTATTTCTTTGGAAAACAAACAAAAATAGTCAAAAATATAATAGAGATAAATTTGAAAAATTTATTAAAGGTGACAGAAAAGATTTGCTTTTATTGATTTTTAGACTATTTAATATTGAACAATTCCAATACTAGATATTTTAATGAGTTAGGTAAGTGACTTTAAAGTAAAAGTGGCCATTTAAAGCAAAAGAAATATAACCTCCATTTGAATTACAAAAAAAAAAGTTTATCCTTTTAATTGGGAGAAGTATTTTCCTGGTACAAAGCACTGCTCCAGCTGTGATTTCCTTCAGACATCAGAGCAATGCCATCAGAAAAGAGAGCGTGTCTAAACGTTCTGTGAAAGGTATTCCCCCAAGTTACATCTTAGAACACTCTGGTCAGAGCACTGACTTTCTCTTATGGGCCTGATTTGCACTCAGTAGTTGGAAAAAGTTCTGTGCTGAGCTGCTCAGCACCGAGACATGGAGCTCTGCGCACACTCTGCAGCTAGGCCTGGCTGGTGCCGCTTGGAGACCGGAGCTTTCCAGTGGTCAGAGGAGGGAGCATCAGGGAAGGCCCCCTGAGTTTAACGAGCCGGACACCCTTCTCCAGGGCAGACCGTGAACCTGAGTCCAACGGCTGGTACACACTTGTTTACCATGTAAGCAGCAGCAGATGTCTAATGTAGAGCGGAACCTAGTAAAGAATTAATCACTTTGAGAAAAAATATACATAATTACGTGGTTCATGGACATATATACACATATATAACCTTTATGTATATTTATATGTGTATGTAAAAAGAGCACTGAAAAAAACCACAAGAATAAAAATGGTTATCTAGGCGAGAAATGAGGCCGCAGAGTGAAGGACAGAGTAAATGAAAGCAAGCCTTCTCTGAATGTGCCTTATTATGTGGGTGTGACATGCTGGAGAATGGCAATTCTTCCCACCCCTGTCTGCATGCCTCTTGGAAAGTGACTCTACCCCTCCTTCCATTAAAAAGTAAAGTCTACATCTCTATACCTTGAATTTGGACTTGACTATTTAAATTGCTTCAGCCAATGGTACTCCAGCAAATGTGAGGAAAACAGACATTTGACAAACACGTGTGCTTCCTCCTGGGGACCATTCCACTGCCACATAAAAAAGCCTGAACTGCCCGGCCGGTGTGGCTCACTGGTTGAGCGTCGACCTGTGAACCAGGAGGTCAGGGTTCGATTCCGGTCAAGGACCCATACCCAGGTTGTGGGCTCAATCCCCAGTGGGGGGCGTGCAGGAGGCAGCCGATCAATGATTCCCTCTCGTCACTGATGTTTCTATCTCCCTTCCTCTCTGAAATAACAAAAAGAAAGAAAAAAAGCCTGAACTAGCCTCCTGGAAGCTGAGATCAGGTGGAAAGAGGCATCCGTCATCCAGCCTTCCCAGCTAGGCCCCAGAACATGTGAATGAGGCCACCCGACATCATTAGGTGTAGACCAGAAGAATTAATCACAAACTCATGGCAAAGGATAAAAGCTTGTATTTTTAATGCACTTGGAGGTGGTTTTGTTACTCAGCAAAAGTTAATCTTATGTAATTTTATACTGAAATTATAAAATATTTTAGATATTCAAAAATTAGATCAATTTTATAAAGCAATCTCAAAAAATAATTCTAAAAGGGAATGCAGAATTTGCCCTTTACACTGATTTACACTAAAAGGTGATTATTGATCAACTTCTCATTACTGCTATCCTAGACCACAGGTTGTTAACTGTATAACACTTTCCACCTGACACTCACGAATATTCGACAGATTTAAAACTATGATAGTTCAAAACATACTAAATTTAATTTAACCATTACTTTTCAAGTAGACCGGATGGTACTGCAGCAGATGAATTTTTATTCATGGTTTCACCACAGTAGCCTTGCATTTAACAGCCGTGCAAATGAGAATCTGATGAAGAGTTTATAAATTCTTCTTTTCCTAAGACTGGGGAGGCAGAAAACAAAGTGTCATGTCTTAGAACAGTCAAATGTGCTCCATAACTTTGCATAAAAACATTACGTACATTTGGCACATAAATAATATGTGCCTCTGTGTAGATGTTAGATGAATTTTATGTATTTTGGGCCATGTCATTTTAGTCATTGCTCATCGTATCTGAGAAATGTAAAGATAGTACTGTAGATAGAGACATAGATAAAGGTATCGAGGTATACCTATATCATCATAACATCTACATCTACATGAAAGCTGCACTGCTGACAGAAGTGAGGAATACAGGGAATCTTTAGGTAACTACGATAGCTTCCACCATTAGTAAGCGTAAAAAGCACATAATAATAAAAGACGGAGGGAAATGTCTTTTCTGAGCACAAGGCTAGGAAGTTTATAGTCAGACTGTCTGCAAAATAATGATACAACGCACTGTTGAAGAAAATAGACATTCCTGTTGTCTCACCGACTATCATGAGGGACTTCCTGCAGATCCTAGATTAGTCTGACTCATAGTACTCCACAAGCTTCTTCAAATTTTCCTATGAAAAGAAAAAAGTATTTTGATCTCTCTCACAGACCCACTGTAAAAATTAGAGAACAGTGGTATCATTCAATGAAAAAATATTTGAACAGAGATTTACCACCTCTTCATAAGAAACAGAACGGAGTATACAAATGAAGCTATAAAAGATTTTAGGATCCTTTAGCACAATCCTCTCATTAAAGAAATGAGGGTCACAGAGATTGCGTACTTTCCCCACCCAAATAAGAATCACTCACTGGTTGTTTTCTCAGCTAGAATTCAGGCTGCAGAACCTAGAATATGGACCTTGGTTTCAGATACACCTGGGTTCCAATTTGCGCTGCTGGGCTTTTCTGAGCCCGTTTCTTCATAAGTATATTAGGCAATAGTGATGGTTTTCCAAACGAATACCCATGTCAAAACCTAGCAGATTATTTCACCCTCAATATGTGTTGTTTGTTATAAACCAATGATACCTTAATCAAGTTAACTTTTTAAAAAATCGGATTTTCAGTTAAAAAGGGCAGCAGAAGCGGAACTCAAACTGGTAATTTGTACACTTTATCACATCAGAGATTCTTCAAGCGAGCATTAACTATTTATATAACCCTACAGCTGTTTAAGGACACTGACAAAAATCAGGAATAAGTCTCTTCCCTAGAGTAGACTTTACTTAATTGATCTTTTTAAAAATGACATTAAAGTTTCAGAAAATAAAGATATAAAAGGTCAGAGGGTTCTTTTACTATCTCCTTTCTTGTGTACCCAGGGGCAATTTTCCAGCTACTCGTGCATTTTTTCCCTTTCAGGAATCCAAACAGTCAGGAATGCTGCTCATCTGTCTCGGGGGCGGACACATAGCTCTGCCTGTAACACAGCCCAATCCTGTGGGAAATACCGAAAGGCTTCAAAGGAGTCCTACATTTCTTGAAACATGAGATCTTTGTCAGAGTCACAGCTCACTGTTCTCGGAAGTTTCCGTAGACTCTCTGACTCCCTTCTGCTTGCCACACTCATGCACTCATCCACCAGACATGTACTCAGCACAGTCATGCAGGGCACCATGCTAAGGGCTTGTGTTATTATGCTGAACAATCCAAGGTCCCTGTTTTTACAGCATTTACCCTCTAGTGATGGGAGAAAAACAATAAAAAAAAGGAAACAGCAGCCCTAGACAGTTTGGCTGAGAAGATAGAGCGTTGGCCTGGGGACTGAAGGGTCCCAGGTTCAATTCTGGTCAAGGGCATATGCCCGGGGTTGCAGGCTCGATCCCCAGTAGGGGGCGTGCGGGAGGCAGCCAATCAATGATTCTCTCTCATCATTGATGCTTCTATCTCTCTCTCCCTCTCACTCCCTCTCTGAAATCAATTAAAAAATATTAAAAAAACAGAAGGAAGCAGCAAAATAAACTAACTTTCAGATACCAAAAGATAGTATAATCACATTTGGCTGGAAGAGGAGTGCTAATTTAGGTCAGGTAGTGGTGTCTCAGCCAAGATCCAAATAATAGATCAGCCAGAAGAAAAACTGAGGGACAAAGTACCCCAGGCAGAGAAAAGGCCTCAAGGCAGCAAAATAAATTTGGGGCATTTACAGCATAGAAGGAGGTGTGGCTCACTGGTGGAGCATCTACCTATGAATCAGGAGGTCCTGGTTCGAATCCCCATCAGGGCATATGCCTGGGTTGCAAACTTGATTCCGGGTGTGGGGAGTGCAGGAGGCAACCGATCAATAATTCTCTCACATCATTGATGTTTCCATCTCTCTCTCCCTCTCCCTTCCTCTCTGAAATCAATAAAAATACATTTTTATAAAAAGAGGAGTGTGGATGGAGCCTGATGAATGCAGACAGAGATAGATCGGAGATAAAGTTAGAAAAGTAGGCAGGGTCGAGATGAACTAGGGTCTAATGGGTTGTGGAAAGGAGTTTGGATTTTTGCTTGATCTTATTTCATGCAACCTGGCTATTCTCAGGAGACCTGAATTGGCCTTTTTCCTTATCTCTTACTTTTAGGTTGACTGCGCTTTAGCAGAACGTCAGAACATCAGTCAGTTGGTTCATTTGGAATATAACATGTATCCTGGGGCCAGGACAAAATGAAAATGCAAGTCCCTGTTAAAAAAATTATTTCAAGATCATGACAGCAGAGCATTAAACCAAATACAAGGCCCAACTGAGCCAGCGGCCCTTTTAAAAGCAGGTCCTTGTGCAACTGCACGGGCACACAACCTTGAAGCTGGCACTGATCTTGATAAAAGTTACTGGTGAATGATTTCTGTTTTCATTTCATCTTATCTATCAATCATATACACGTAGCCCCTGAAGCCTTTTATATGGAGTAGCCCCTGAAACATGTGGCTTAAAGGAAGATGCCAAGAATAAGAAACCAGGATATCAAGACTTACTAAGGCAGTTTCATGCCATGAGTGTACTTCAATTTATTGGGAAACAGTGAATATTCAGCCTCGTCCCAAGCAAACTGGAATTCACTACTTCTCACTATTTATTCAAATGCATTACTCTTCCTCTTTTAGGTACAGGAAAAATCTTGTAATATACAGCTGCCAAATAAACAGTTGTTTGCAATGCCAGATTAATTGTTAGGTATTTCACATTGCCAAATGAACCCAATAACTTTATTAGATAGACAGTTACAACATACAGCTCAGTGACTAACATACTAAGGTTTAAATTGCAATTTCCTGAATTTATATTAACCATTAAAATGCCAAAAATTAGAAACCAAATTTTAAAAATAACACATCTTTATAATCTGTAAGTCTTCAGAAAGTCTGAAAAGCAATAACACACAGCAGGAAAACACTGTGTGACTCAAAATTTCTTTTTTCTTTCTTTTCAACCTTCACCATTTCTCAGTCCCCACCCTCAAAATGATTTATATAAAAATAACCTATTTTACTTACTATGTAAAATTAGACATGATCATATCTAATGTCTAACTAGATAACTAGCTAGAAAGGGTTCGCAAGGATTAATCATTTACGGCTGAGCAATGACATTACAAATTAAAAGTGCCAAGTCTGAAATCTCAGTCCAGCCCCTTATATTTTAAGTTCGTTTGTAATCAACACCTCTACTACCTGCAGAACAAGGTTGTACTAGTCTTGCCCTGAGGTGCTCCCATTCCATTCCAGGCAGAATCCATTATGTAGCATTCATTATCATAATTATTTATGCATTATCACAAGCAGACTCAGACTCACAAGAATTGCAGCCAACACCACTTTATTGCTATCAAGATTATTGTACCTTGGAAAGGAATAGTTTCAGTTGCAATTACAAAACAAAATAAAATAATAGAACCCTAGACAAAGACACTATGACTGACATTTACATGTACTGCTACCTGTTGCTACATAAAAGGTTGCCTAGAGGATGTTGGAGGCAATGTACTCTTGCTTTCAGTGACATTAGCATTTGCATGGGGCTTGAGTCTACACTGTAAGAAATTTAAAATATGACAAATCACATCCCGAAAGAGCTGACAATCTGGTGTAAGAACTAAGGGAGATACAGATGAAAAGATTTTCAAACATTCTCATAAAACAAAACAAATAAATTTGTATAATCACATAATCTTGAGATTTTTGTGCCAGAGTAGAAAAGAGTCAAAGGGTGCTTGGATTTTATTGGCTTTTTTCTAAAAATAATTTTTTTATTGATTTCAGAGAAGGAGAAAGAGATAGAAACATCAATGATGAGAGAGAATCACAGGTCAGTTGCCTACTGGGGATCGAGCCTGTAACCTGGGCATGTGCCCTGACTAGAATCGAACCTCGACCTCCTGGTTCATAGGGTGATGCTCAACCATTGAGGCACACTGGCCTGGCACGATTATTCTTTACAAAACAAATATAAAAAGAGAATGTCAGCCGATTTTTCCAGGAATTTTTCCAGGAATGCCTGCACAGAAGACAAGAAAGCAACCTCCCCAACTTCAGCAACCACTAAGTTTATATGTATTTTTCCTGGTTTTTAATGTTTTGGTAATATGAATCAAAAGAAGAAATATTAATACCACCTGGGAAGAACCCCAACCAAAGAAATCTGAAATATATAGTAAATGCCCCCACCCCTTTTTCTGTTTATTTTGTATGCTGGTGCTAAACTCCCAAGCGTCATGATTTAAAAAGAAATTGTATGCCCTTCTAATTTATTTCCAGGATGAGGGGAGGGTAACATTTTTGCTTTCTTATGTGGCTCTTTGAAAATGTGTTGCACGCAGTTCCTAAAAAATAAAATGTTTACCTTTGAAAGAAAAAATAATAAAATTACATTATTATCTTACTCCGTTGTCTTCATTGTACAGATTGTTATGTGAAATTCTCTCTCTTTTTTTAAAAAATATATTTTATTGATTTTTTACAGAGAGGAAGGGAGAGAGATAGAGAGTTAGAAACATCGATGAGAGAGAAACATCGATCAGCTGCCTCCTGCACATCTCCCACTGGGGATATGCCCGCAACCCAGGCACATGCCCCAGACCGGAATCGAACCTGGGACCCTTCAGTCCGCAGGCCGACGCTCCATCCACTGAGCCAAACCGGTTTCGGCATTTTTTTTTTTTTTTTGAAATTCTCTTACTTATGTAGGTTATTGGTCATCTCCCGAGTCATCAGAAGAAAAGACTGTAACAGAAGTGATCCTGACTTTCTCTATGTTGTAGCCCTAGTAGGTTGAACAGGGTCTGGCCCACGGGAACAGTGAAATAAATAAACGAATTACTGGCAATCATTTCTCAGGCAGCTCTGGTCATTAGAAAGGAAGCCTGACATTTACTAATTTTTCACTATGTCTCAGGCACTGTGCAAATCACTTTACACGAATAATCCCACTATTACGATTCCTAAAAGGTCACGAAGTCTGGGGCCCAATAACTGGCCCCAGGACACCAGGCCGACGTGCAGACCTAGGGATGAATCCGGACCGAACCTCGGAACCTGGGCTCTTCACCGCGACTTCACCTAGTTTCTAGAGATGCTTCCTTCCGTTACAGCAACACCGGCTCTGCTGTCTAGTCCGTCCGGTGGGATAACGGAAGAAGCTATCGCATCCCCGAACATCTATTTCCCGAGATGAACATCCCCGCTTCCTCCCGGCCTTCCTTAAATGACCCTCGCATCCTGGCCACTCTACACCAACTTCGGATGGACGGCGTCCCTCCGGCTCCACCAGCGGTGATATCGCTGGGCTGGTAGCTCGGGGGCGTCGGGGCAGGGGACGCCCATTCCCTGGGGCTGAGAAAACGACGTGATTGCTCGAGGGGCTGTGGTTCGTCACCCCAGCAAGGCTTCCCAGGACAGGTGACCCCAGCGCCAGGGCCCGCGCAGCAAGGAGCAGGCGGGCGGCCAGAGAATCCCAGGTAAAAGGACCGCGGGACAGCGGCCGTGGGGGGCCACTTGGTCGAGACAAAGGCTGATGCCGTTTAGGAAGACCGGGGACACCACCCCGAGTGAGGACGGGTGCACGGGAGGAGCGTAAGGCGTTTTCCTAAAAGTGAGTTAGATAAGTCGGAGCGAAACCAAGTGGGAGGAACAGTCCTAAAGCAAAACGCGAACTTACCCGTAACCTGGCAACCCGGCCTCCGTAGCGCGACTCCGGGCGTAGCCTCCCCAGCAGCCTGGTAGCCAAGGCAGCGGCGGGCTCCACTCTGGTATCGCGAGACAGAGCAGGCCTCGCGAGATCTTCCCTCGTGCGTGACCGGCGGACGTCCTTTCCGGACGCTATGGGAGGGCTCTGGCGCTCGGGATGGCGGCGCGTCGCTTTCTGCGGCTGGCGCTGGCGTCCCCTTGGGCCCCCGACCAGCGTCGCGGAGAGGGTGGAGCGGTGCCTCAGGCCGGAGAGGAGTGGGACGGGAGGTGCTGAGAGGGGGCTGAGGCTGCTCGGAACATGGAGGCGCCCGAACCTGGCCCGAGACCTGGCCGTGCCGCCGGCGCGGCGGCCGAAGAGCACGAACCCGCACGCGCGCGCGCAGGACGAGGAATGGCGGCAGCGAAACAGAACCGTCCTCACGTACATGGCCGCGGCCGCCGTGGGCATGCTGGGGGCGTCCTATGCCGCGGTGCCTCTTTATCGGCTCTATTGCCAGGTAGGGGCCGCCGCTGCCCACCCCACTGGGCGGTGTCCCGTTGGGATGTCCGAGATGATCGCCCAGAGAGGAAACGGGCTCAAAGCGGTGACTGGGCCAAGGTCACCAAGGAAGTTCGCGGCGGAGCTGCAACTTACAAATATAGTGATCCTGCTGCAGAGTGAGATTCCTTCATCTCTGAGCTCGCCCGAAGGGTCCGCAGCCTGCACTCCGGAATCCAGCCATCTGCTTTACCCTCCGGCTGCTGGCGCACGCGCCCGCTTTAAAAAATGTAGTGCATGTTGCACGTTAACTCGGTGAGCCACGCGGTTGATGTGCGCAGGTTCACCCTGGAGATGGGAGTCCGCGTGTTACTTGTGCTTACACCGGGAGTAGCTTTTTATCCATCAAAAGAGACATGAATTAGGCCTTTGAGGGCCCCATCCCCGTTCATTTGTAACTAACGTGCTTATCCTGGGCTCCGTGTTCATCCGCATCCAGCTCCTTCTCAGTGTGGTCCTTGGGACCGGCGGATCAGCATCACCTTGGAACTTGAGTGCAGATTCTTGTGCCCAACTCCTGACCTGCTCAATCAGGAGCCTGGGCGTCAGTACGTGAATAAGTCCTCTAGCTGGTTTTGATGCAAACTAATGTTTGAGAACCACTGGCCAAGGCAAACTTCCCCTAATTCATATATGGTCTCTCTAGTTCTTAAAAGTAGTAATTTCTGTTACTCCGGCATTGGAGTAACCAGGGAGCTTTTTAAAAAACTGGCAGATCCGTGACATCCCAAACCAGTTAAATCAGAATGTCTTGGAGTGGGGGTCAGGCATTAGTAATATTTTAAAGATTGCTCAGAATCTTTTCCACTGTTCATACCTGGCTAACTTCCCCTGAGCTTACAGAGGTGAACTTACCTTTATTTTGTGTGATGACCGAGACAGAAGTCAAAGGGAATTTTTCAGCCTCCTGATAGCATTTATGTGGGAAAGTGCAATCGCTTGATTTGTGGAGGATGTGTAGAATGTGAATTAGTTTCCAGCAGAGGCCAGCCAAGGGCCAGCCTGAATCCCAAAACAGCAAGCTAGTATGGACCACCACAGACCAAGTTGATTTTATTCCTTAGGGAATATTTAGCAATGTCTGAGGACATTTTTGGTTGCCACAACCTGGCAGGAGGGTGCTGCTAGTATCTGGTGGGTAGAGGCTAGGGATGCTGCTAAACATCTAACAAACAGGACAGACACACCCCCCACCTCACCACCAAAAAAAAGAATTATCCAACCCGAAACGTCATTAGTGCCAAGGTTGAGAAATCCTGGCCGAAACTGCAATGAATGGCAATATTTTGTGTGCATGTGTGCAAGCACAGGGCAGAAAAGTAAAAGCAGTTGTGATTTATCCTAAATTTAAATCACAGTTGGATGTTAAATAGTGACATTTCCAACCAGAGTATCTCTTTCACTTTTGGACTCGGAACTTTAGAGGCAAAAATAAGGGCTTATATAAACCACTTAATACAGTGAGCTCATTTTATGAATCTGCAACATGTGCCCAAAGAAAGTAAGATTTATTGAGTTCTTGGATTCAGTTAGTGGAAGAACTAGACTGGATACCAGGGCATATTCTCAGTGCCCTTTTCTATTTTTTCTAATCTTCAGACATAAATTTAAAGAATCTATATTCGAAGACTGCCAGTCAGAAACAGTGCCTGAAGGAATCTATATTCAAGTGATTTCGAATTCTTTAGGAAAAGGAGTCATATGTTAAAACGTAAGCATTATCGCCTTCTTGGGCAGAAGGATATACTTATGTATTACACAAAGATAAAGGCTTGCCCTCTGATGCAGTTTTTAGGGTTATAATGTAATTTGCATGGCAGTCAAGTGAAGCTAGCTGACTGGTGTAACAAGGGGGAGTTAGTAATACTATATTTTGCTTGGAGTCTTCCCCTAGCCTCAAATTTGGTATTTTTTTCCTAGTATAGTAACAGATTAATTATCCGGAGACCAGAATTCTGGCAACCTCAAGCATCAGAAGAATGATCAGCCTGGAAGTAAGAATATTTTTTTAAAGGATTTTTGATGATAAAGGAAATAATGGCAAGAAAGATAGGGAAGAAGTATCATACACAGATTATTCCTATGTCTTATGATTAGTTCATTCAGTGGCCAAAGAGATCAAGTTCTCTGATATCTGTAAAAGCTATACTACACAAAAATTACAAACGTTACAAAAACATTTACCGACATGGGAAAATACTTGTGGTGCTTGAGAAAAGCAGATTACAGAAGTGAAGCTAAAATGAATCTGTGCTATAAAAGTTAATAATATGAAAAAGGACCAGATAGGAAAATTGAATTATTTAAATAGTTTTACTAAAATGACAGGATTGTGGGTAAATTTATTTCTATTAATAATAGTTGATATGAAATACTAGGAATAAAGGAAAGTATGCTTATTGAAAAGCTAAATATTCTGCGCTGTATTATCAGTGAAGAGTCTTCTGTCTTCCAAATGACTCATTTTTGACCGTGCCACATAACCGAGTGATTACTGAGAAAATACGACTTAAATAAATTTAGGCCTTTGACCCCCCCCCCCCCAAAGTGGTTAAATCATTTGACACATTCATAGGAAATGGTCAGTGATAGTACATAAACTTGGCTCCTATTGTGTTATTAAAGTTAAATGGTTTTTAAAATTATGATTTTGTCCAATAGATCGTCAGCACCTAAAAGTAATACGTAACATATTACACTTCTTTTTCTAGACTACTGGACTTGGGGGATCAGTAGCAGCAGGCCATTCATCAGACCAGATTGAAAACATGGTGCCTGTTAAGGATCGCATCATTAAAGTCACCTTTAATGCAGATGTGCACGCAAGTCTCCAGTGGAACTTTAGACCTCAGCAAACAGAAATATATGTAAGTGATCAAAGAAATACCTGTAAGTATTAAAAGGTTACTTTTTTTCAGTGTAAAAATTCAGTGTAACTTAAAACTGTTTCACAATTTTGGAAACACTCACATAAATGTAATTTCAAAATGTTGGCAGACTCCATAACTAAGTATGCATATTAGAGCATTGGTTCTTCACTGATATATACAAGTAAAATTTGGAAATCAGGTGTTCATGGGTAGTATTCACTATTTTGCTGGCTCTTAGTTTAGATTAGGTATTATGGTCTGATGGATAGGAAAAATAATGTGACTGATTTAGTAGGGAAAGAAGGAGCTGTGTGAGGCTTAAAGTATTGATAATGAATATGCTTTTTTAAAAAAACAGGTAGTGCCTGGAGAGACTGCACTGGCATTTTATAAAGCTAAGAATCCTACTGACAAACCAGTAATCGGAATTTCTACGTACAATGTTGTACCATTTGAAGCTGGACAGTATTTCAATAAAATACAGGTACAACTAAATGCAAACTATAGAATATGATAAAAGTACAAAAAAACTGTTTAGCACTAAATTTAATGCAGTATTTTAGTGGGTATTGATTTCTGAAAACTCATTTCTTCTAAACTTCAAACTACTTTTTTTCATTGCTTATAACAGCTATGTAGAGGTTTAGAGCCAAACTAAATGGAAATCTGCTTTTAAGATTAGAAGAATTTGTTGATTCTCGATCCTTAAAGCAGAACTCAATCTAAGATGAAAAGATGCTGTTACCCTATCACAGAATTTAAAGATTATATTTAACAGTATGCTTATTAAAGCCAATAAATGCACCATTAGTTTTTATTCTAGATAATAGAATAGAAATATTAATAAACTAATACCTTTCTATAACTTCTAGTGCTTCTGTTTTGAAGAACAAAGGCTTAATCCACAAGAGGAAGTAGATATGCCAGTGTTTTTCTACATTGATCCTGAATTTGCTGAAGATCCAAGAATGGTGAATGTTGATCTCATCACTCTTTCTTATACTTTTTTTGAAGCAAAGGAGGGCCACCAGTTGCCAGTTCCAGGCTATAATTGATGTCAATATCTTAAGATTCAAATTTGTGATTTTTGAAAAATCATGTATCTTGTCTTCTCAGAAGAGAAACATTCTACAATAATGTATTCTATTCTTTTTTATGCTTTCTATATTAAATATTATGTACTTCCCCCCAACTAATTTACCCTACTTAAAATTGAGAGAAGAGGTTCAGCTTTTTATTATAAGAAATCTAGTTGCCTATTTAGAATATGTGACTACTTTGCTAAGTAGTAATAAAAGAAACTGCTTTGTTTCTTAAATATGTAGGCATGGTCCCTTCCAAATTACTAGCATTACATACCTGTAGTAGTACTTTTTTTTTTTAATGCCCAGTATTGTCTCAAGATCTAGGTCAGAACTTCTGACTATATTTCTAAAACACTTGGTTACTACTATTTTTTTCCATTGTGTACAGTCACTATTTGAAAAGCTCGAAATGGAAGGGAAACACTAAGCCCTAACAGTTTGCCCAAAGATTACATTCTGATTTCAAATGGGACGGTTTTTCCTTTAAGATTTAGGGCGATTTACATTCAGAGTACTGAATGTTTACTTTGAAGTTTTGGTATCATGAAATTGAAATGAAATGCAAATATCTACTACTAGACTTGTAGTATTTCTTGTGATAGCTCCAAGTCCCTGAATGTTAAAATGTAAGTGTGGGAAATGTGAAGATTACTCACATAAGTTCTGCAATGAACAAACTGTAACAAAAGATGTATTAAATTGTTTTAATAGTAATTTATTTGTCATTGTAATTTATGACATAAATGAATGTATAATTTATTCTGAATATTTTCCAGTAGTCGTTGTTTCAAAAAAATTTTAAATTGCAATAA
The DNA here is from genome assembly GCF_963259705.1 of Myotis daubentonii. Classification (NCBI taxonomy): domain Eukaryota; kingdom Metazoa; phylum Chordata; class Mammalia; order Chiroptera; family Vespertilionidae; genus Myotis; species Myotis daubentonii. Next base: position 30,585,012 of record NC_081855.1, on the reverse strand, counting down.
AAAAAGGAGAGAGAACATTTAGTATTATAAAGAATTGTATTTAAAGGCAACTTGATGTAGCATCCTGTGACCTCTTCAGGATACATGAAATAGGAACTACAATATTAAGGTTTTTACAATTCATAATTCTAAACAAGAATATTATTTATTAAAAAGTGCACATATTCGGCTTTAGTTAAATGAAGGCACTCACTATTCTCCTGAATACTATATTTAGTTTCTTACATTTTGTGCTTACATGAATTCAGAATTATTTTGTAATAAAATAATATCCATCTACTCTCATCACAGCCATGTGATGATTTCTAAATGTAGGAACACCTGAGAAACATAAGATGCTCCAATTAAACTGATTGGCCCCAGTACAATGAATTTTTCCTTCTGTTGGAGTTTTAAGTGAAAAATGTTAAAAGCAAGTTTTTTTGAGATAAAACTTGAACTGTTACTCTTCTATTTAAATTTCACTGTTGCCAAGGAGAAGTGTTTCACCCTGGTTTTAAAGTGTTGGTAGATCTTGTCTTCTGGGCCTCACAGCTGGACAGTCTACCTCTTGGAGTTGGTACCCCTAATGCAGCTAGTGAGCTGGTCCTTCCTTTTCACCTAGAAGAAACAGAAAATAGTCAGCCACCTCCATCTTTTCCTTCTCTGTCCCCATTCCTTGATAACTAGAGGGCCACACGCTAGTAGAGGAAAGGCGGGAATGTCCTATTTCCATTGGGGGGTTGTGCAAGGGGAATAAATAAGGTTAATAGGTTATTAGTGGCCATGCATTCATTAATAAATAAGTGGGATGACTAGTCCAGCAAATAAAAGTCATCCAGACCTATCTGGATTAACAATGGATGGTTTCTACCTGTCCCAGTTAACAGGTAGCAATTGCACATATAAGACAGATGTCTGATTCTAGTGCTAAAAAGTTCTTATTGATCATCTGTTTTTGTTAACATTAATATTTTTATACACAGATGAATTTCTGCATTCCCAAGATTTATTATTTTTAGTTAACAAGGTCACAAAGAATGTATTTCATTGGGGAACAAAGAGTTCATTCGATTGAGTGATTTGAAGGAACTTGTATATTAATACTTCACTCATTAAAGTGTCAGATGGCCCTTACAAAATGTAAATACTAACTAGAAAAAGTGATAACTACACTGAAATCCTGTAGAATGTGGAATGAAGGGTGTGTAAGTTGAAGTCTTTACCTTAACAGTCACTATGATTTTGAGTGCCTTTGCGGTGATGAACATCAATTTCTTCATAAATAGCTCTGAAACAAACAAGCCATTGTGGCAAAAAGGGTTACATACCACTTTCAAAGTACTATTTTGGCTTTTAACCTGAACTAAAAATCTGGTTCCCTTAGCCATTCAGGCTGTTTAAGTGAATAAAGACAAAAATATCTGCCCTGAATCTTACATTGTAGCTTTCTTAGATCCTAATGGTGCAGTTCCTCTGCATCTTAACAATATGTGTGTTGTATAGTCAATTCACTTTAATTGCGATTTAATGAAAAATATGGCTAAAATTTGGACAGTTTGCTTGTGCTTTTTAAAAGAAAAATTGTTCAGCTTTTCCTGGTTTTAAAACATCTTATAAAATATATTAACTTTAGTTTATATAACTTGTGTTAATACAGTCCACGCTCCTGAGCCACCTTTAGCTTAAATGTCATCTTTGTACTTTATATATAATATATATAACATAATAATTTTTCTATGACAACCTTCATTCATCTCTTTATATATGTCTTACATGTCTGCGGCTAGGAAATATATCATTCATATACTAGTACATGGCTGAAGAAAAATCTAAAAATCACTGAAGTCTTGGTCGTCAATATCACAAAGCCCTAGCATGGCCCAGATATTTTTAAAAGTTTCCCTAATAAGTGTTGTCTTCATTTTCCACAAAACTATTTCAACCTCCTTCACTCTCAAGTCTCTTATCTCCCTCCTCTCACTCTGAGTCAGAAACCCCACTTCTTAATAAATCAAATGCCTTGATATGGATACTTCCTCATCTTCCCGTCACTGAGTCTTCAAGTCTGTTTTCATGTGCATCACCATTTCCTTCTGGGATCCTTTCGAGCCCTGGCTTCTCAAACACCTCCTTTAGGTATTTCCCTTCCCCAACCGAATCTTTAACCTCTCCCTGCCTACTGGATCCTACCCCTCAGCATTCACAGATGCTCCAGCATCAACAATATAGTCCCTAACCCTGTGTCTACTTGGTAATCACCTCAGTAACCCGCTAGCTTCCAAACCATTTCCCAGCATCCCTTTGTGTTTAAGTTTCTGGTGTCTGCACTTACTGTCGCTACTCCATCTCTTACTTCTTAATGCACTGAAATTTGCCTTTTGTCCCCATCCATCTACCAAAATGGCTTTTACTAAAATCACCAATGAGCCTGGCTGAGGTGGCTCAGTGGTTGAGCCTTGACCCGTGAACCAGGAAGTCACAGTTTGATTGCTGGTCAGGGCACATGGTGTTGCAGTAGGGGGCATGCAGGAGGCAGCTGATCGATGATTCTCTCATTGATGTTTCTATCTCTATCTCCCTCTCCCTCTCTCTGAAATTAATAACATTTTTTTAAATCAATGATTTCCAGTTATTTAATCCATAATCTAGTTGTCAGTCCTCATCTTACTTGTCCTCTCACTGAAGTTCATCACAGTTGTGCACTCCCTTTTTGGTTTCCAAATTGCAATTTCCACGGCTGATAACAGGTTCCCTGTAGCTCTCTTTGCTCTTAGCTTTGGCTTTTCTGTGTCCTTGAATGTACCAAACCTCTCTCCTTGGGGCCTTTGTACCAGGTGTTCCCTCAAATACCTCCACATGCCAGGCAGGTCAAATGAGTGGATGCAGGGGGCCAGGCCAAGGGGCCTGGTGGACTACAGAACCTACCTATTCTTAAGGAGATAGCCACTCTGTAACCCCAACCTGTTGCTAGCATGTGAAAATGTAGGCCTGGCATCTAAATCCATAGGTCCAGATATTTTTTGGAATATCCCAGTGTTTAACTGTTGGCTATTAATTTTTAAATGCATATTGTATATTCTGCACAGCTGTAGGCAAAGATACAGCGTGCAGGCTGCCAGTTTCTGAACAATGATTTCTATAAACATACTTTGACCATTTTTAACAATTTGGGGGTTAACCTTCAGTCAATCAAAATATATTAAAGCTCTAATGAGCCTACCATCCCAGAAATATTTTTATACACTTGACCTATAGGATATCAAAAAATAATGGTGCCTTAAGGATTTCAAGTTAAGTAATTTTTTTAAAATATATTTTATTGATTTTTTACAGAGAGGAAGGGAGAGGGATAGAGAGTTAGAAAACATCGAAGAGAGAAACATCAATCAGCTGCCTCCTGCACACCTCCTACTGGGGATATGCTTGGAACCAAGGTACATGCCCTTGACCAGAATTGAACCTGGGACCTTTCAGTCCACAGGCCGACGCTGTATCCACTGAGCCAAACCAGTTAGGGCAAGTTAAGTAATTTTTACTAATGCTTTATTAATTTATTTTAAGCACACTGTTGTCATACGTAGTGAAGACTAACACCAAGTTCTTATATGAGTTTTGGGGAGGATTAGGAGTCAAAGCACAGCTAAAATATCCCATCAGTGTGGTGTTGCTATGTCATTAATCAGTGACTAGTGCCCTTCTCAATCAGGAGAAAACCCAAGTTTCTGCCAAGCCATCCACGAGGAATCCATTAATGCACATGATGGTTCCGGTTACTTCTTAATGTGCAACCCGAGCTTTTTTATTTTTCAGTCACAAGGCCGAGAACGGTAAGACCATTAAGAGCAACAGCTCCCATAAAACCTCATAAGTCATTTTTAATAAGGTCATCAATTTGTGCCAAGATCTAAGCAAAGTTAAATATATAAGCAAGCCCTGTTAGCTCTGCTACCAAAGGGAACCAAGACAAAAAATAAATTAATCATTCTGAAAATGACTTACTCTGTCGTGACAGCAGGAGCTAAGGGATCAAACTCCATTACCTCGTAGTAATTGGGTAGCTGGAGATCATTCTTTGTCATCGCTTTAGGCAAAAAAAAAAAAAAAAAAAAGGCAGTAAACACGCATTGTGCTTTTCAAGGGAATATGCACAATTAGTATTCTTATGATTTAGACTTCAAACATAAGATCCTAACAAAGACTGACAACGGAAACAAATATACTGCCATTCTAATACTACTCCCATGGCAACAAATCTATACAACAAAAGGATTTCAAACTTCAGCTAACGGTTCATTTACCCTCAGTGCTCCAAATACAATATTCAGCACAACCCAAGCACTTCTATAATTTCCTAATGTCAGAATGGTATTTACCCTGAATTTACTTCATGGAACTTAAAAATGCAAACAAACTCCTCTAATTTTTCCTCTTTTATTTTTCGATTGCCAATACATCTCTCGCAGACTCACATTCAGTTTTCCCTTGTTAGTGCAGATAATAGGGTCCTGAGTACCTGGGTGGTTGGCGGGCAAGGCTGGCAGTGTCTGGTTTGACGGTGTGGCTGGAACGGTGTGTAGACTCACCGGCTGTAGTAACACTGAATTTTGATATACTGGAAGCTGAAGAGAACAGAGTGCATATTCAAATCAACATTCTACAGTAAGTTTCCCTTTTTTAAAATTAGATTCTGAGGCTTCCAAGGGGCACTATTCCAAGAACCGTATGTTCTTAACTGGACAGGAATTAGTAATTCTGAACTACTACTTTAGTTTTTTAAGTAATAACCACTTATAAAATTTACTGCATTTCTGTCTGTCTTCATGCCATTACACCTCATTTCCCATGTAAAATTCTGAAGAAACATGTTGCTTTAAAAAAATAAAAGCAGGAATATACAGGGTGGGGCAAAAGTAGGTTTACAGTTGTTGGTATGGAAAATAATACAATAATAAATAATAAGAATAAAAACTTTCACTTACAACTGTAAACCTACTTTCGCCATACTGTTTACCTCAATCCAGATTTAGTGGTTTTACTAAATATACAATCTCAAACAGGAACAAACATATCTTGACCCTATAGAAAGGCATAGAGTGACATGTGGAATCTAAATAACGGACAAACAAAACAGAAACGCATAGATACAGAGAACTTTTTTGATAGTTGCCAGATGGAAGGGGGCCTGGAGAGATGGGTGAAAAGGCGGAAGGGATTAAGAAATATAAGTTGCCAGTTATAAAAACAATCATGGGGATGTGAAGTACCAGTACAGCATAGGGACTACGGTCAATAATATTGTAACAATTATGTGTGGTGTCCGATGGGTACTGGACTTATCAGAGTGATCACCTTGTAAGTTAAATAAATGTCTAATCACTATCCTGTACACCTGAAACTAATATAATATTGTAAGTCAACTGAAACTTTAAAAAATCAAAAGAAAAAAAAAAGATTAAGACAATAAGGAAAAGTCCTAACAAGGCCTACATCAATACATTATAAATTCAAAGAGACATTGAGAAAAACATTAGAATTAATGACCAGCAGTTCCCTTTTGGCCATGACAATCGGACTAGGTGCACTGCCAGGAAAGGGTTTCATTACTTACACTCTCGTATGTATGACTTGAGTCGGGATTTTGGCTGGTCCTTTGGGCAAACCTAGGATAGTGCGATAACACAGCATGATTACCCTACAGTGAGAACACAAATGCAGAAAGTAAGATGACTTTCCTGGTCTAAAAATGAAACGTCAAATGTACCTTCAGACTGTACAAAAGCATTAATTTTACAAAACAATTCCAACTGCTTTCAGTGCCCACCAGGTCACGATGCCCAATTGCCAAAGAGAGTAAAGACAGCGCTGTCCCTTGGCAGTGGGAGCCCCAAGACGCCGGTGTACGCGCAGTACACTGTGAAAACAGAGCCTTCAGTCTTTCCATCAGAGTAGCTCCCACACCGCCATTTCCTGAAGGTGGAGAGGTGATGCAGAGTAGAGGTTAGGAAGAAAAAGGGGAGGGCGCTGGCTCTGGGTCAGGTGGCGTAATCACACTTGGCCTTGTCTCTCCCACTAAATGCAGCTAGAAAACCTGGACAGAACGAATGCATGGAGCAAATATTTGAGGACTGAAAAGTAAATAGCTAAAGGCTGACTTGGAAAGAAGACAAGAATTTGAGTATCACTGGCAAACTTACCATTTTTTCTCCTCTGGTGTTCCCTAGCCTGAATGCAATGTAGCCTACAGCCCAGCAGGGGGCCGTTAAGCCAGACAAGGGCTCTAAAAGAAGCCTTCTAATTCTAGCTAAGGAGTAGTGTGCTCAGGGTTGGAAATCCACCCCCACGCCCCCTCCTCCACCACCACCACCACCACGGATCTCTCCCCCCATTCCCCGCCTCTCTTCTCTCTGTTCTCACACCCCTAACCCTTGGCAATCCCAAGTTGGCGGCAGTGGCATCATGGGTAACAGGGACCTGTAGGGGTTTAAAACCCTGAGTGAGGGGGAACCTTCCTCTCCAACAGGTAGACTGTGATACCAACAGGATGGGGTGCACCTCCCTTGTTTCTTTTTATCCCCTCTGTCCTGCCATTTGGTCCCAGACACAATAATACCGAAGGAAGTGCATGGCACAGTAAACCTCCAGTTTCTGACTGGAGAGCCAAAAAGGGAGTCCTGGGAATATAAAGTATCAGAGAAACCGCAAAGAGGGACAAATTCGGAAAAGCAAACTCAAAGTTGTTTGTGAAATCCTGGGCTCACCCTCTGGTCTGTAACTCTGTGGATCTGTTCCCAGTCAGGATGCCAAAGGTAATGAGAACTGGACACAGCCTGCCGTCCAGACCTCAGACTGACCACTGAGTGAGGCACAGGTAAGACAGCTGAACAGCGCTGCAAAGCTTAGCCGCGTGGGAACCGCGGCATACAGAGGGCAGGTTAAACGGTGGCATGAAACTAACAAGGCTGTCTGCCTACTAATATCAAAGTATCAACATTCTCAATAGGATTTAAATAAGAGCAAGTATCTCATAACATTCAAAAAGTCCAATATACAACCCAAACTTACTAGGCATTTGAAGAACTGGAAACATTTCAAGTGGCAGGAGAAAAGCCAGATCGACAGAAGTTGATATCATAAGGACACAGGTGCTGAAATTATCTAAGATTTTAAAGCAGCTCTTACTACAAATGCTTCAACAAGAAACTGCACTCTTGAAAAAAAAAAAAAAAAAGAAACATAGAAACCTCAGCAAAGAAACACAAGATATGAGGAGTCGAATGGTAATTTTAGAATTGAAAAATACAGTAACTGAAATTTAACAATAACTATGGAACGAGCTCAACAACATATAGGGATGACAGAGGAAATAATCAGTGAACTTGAACATAGATCTATAGAAATTATCCAATCTAAAAAACAGGAAAAAAAATAAAAGTGAGAAAAGCAATGAACAGACCCTAGGGATCTATGAGACAATGACAACAGATCTATGATTGGTGTCAACAAGAGTCCCAGGACAGCAGAAAATGTGTAATGTTGAAAAAACATTTTAAGTATTTCAAATAATAAGGGCTGAAGACTTCACAATTTTGTTGATAGACATAAACTCACAGATTCAAGAAGTTCAGTAGATGCCCTAACCGGTTTGGCTCAGTGGATAGAGTGTCGGCCTGCAGACTGAAGGGTCCCGGGTTCGATTCCGGTCAAGGGCATGTACCTTGGTTGTGGGCACATCCCCAGTGGGAGGTGTGCAGGAGGCAGCTGATAGATGTTTCTCTCTCATCGATGTTTCTCTCTCTCTATCCCTCTCCCTTCCGCTCTGTGGAAAATCAATAAAATATATTTTTTTTAAAAAAGAAGTTCAGTAGAGTCAGTGAATGATGGCTCCCCAAAAACATATGACCTTGTCCTAATTCCTGGAACCTAAGAATGTTATCTTATTTGGAAAAAGGGTCTTTGCAGATGTATTTAAGTTAAAGATTTTGAGATGACAATATCATCCTGTGTTATTCAAATGGGTCTTGAATCCAATGACAAGTGAGCTTAAAAGAGACAAGCAGTGGGACTTTTAGAGAAAATGGCAATGTGAAGGTGGAGGCAGAAAATGGAGTGATGTAGCGACATGCCAAAGAATGCAGCCCCGTGGGGGGTGTGGTCCTGAGTCTTAGACTTTCAGCCTCCAGAGCTATGAGAAAATAAGTTCCTGTGGTTTTAAACCACCAAGTTTGTGGTCATTTTTTTTTAATGGTAGCCACAGGAAACTAATACACTCAGCAAATCCAAAACAGCAGAAACTAAAATCCAGGCCCAGACACATCATAATCAAAGTGTTCAAAATTAGAAAAAAAGAATTCTTGAAAGCATAGTCAGAGAAAACACAGTATCTATAGAGCACAACAATTTGAATGAATGTAGGTTTCTCATTAGAAATCATTTAGGCCACAAGACAGAAGAACAATGTTTAAAAACTGCTGGGAGAAAAATGAACTGTTAACCCAGAATTCTATATCCAGTGAAAATATCCTTCAGGAACAAATATGCAATAAGACATACTCAAGTGAAGTAACATTAAGATTTTTGCTTCTGATAAACCTGCTCTAAAAGAATGGCTAAAGGAAATTCTACAGAGAGAAGGGAAATTATCCTGGGAAAAAATAAAGGAGCAACAGAGATTGTAAATATTGCATAAATATAATAGACTATTTGTCTCTTCTTGAGTTTTTTGAAATATACAGGGTGTCCCTAAAAAATGTATACACACTAACAGCTGACAGTTCATTTGATGTTTCTTTCTTTTCAGATTTAACCCATTGGAGTTAATAATGATTCAAAGTGTGTATACATTTTTTTGGGACACCCTGTATTTGTGGGTTGCAAGCAAAATTATAATATTGTCTAGTGATAGTTTTTATCTCCAATGATACATATGTAATATCTATGATAACTATAATTTAAATGGGGGAATCTATATGGTGATAAGGCTTCCACATTTCACTTCAAATGGCCAAATACTGTTTCTAAGTAGACTTAAAAGTTATGTAGATTGCAATCCCTAGAGTAATCAGTTCCTGCCCCCATATAGAAACTATACAAAGATACAGTCAAAATCACAATAGGTAAAGTGGAATGCTGAAAAACATATTCAAATAATTCAAAGTATGCACGAAACAGGGGGGGGATAAAGGAACACAGAGAAAACATTACACAAACATAGATCTTATTCCAAACATATAATTACATTGAATGGAAATGGTCTAACCATACCAATTAAAGACAGGGATTACGAGAATACATGAAAATGCATGACACAACTATTTGCTATCTACAATAAACTCACTTCAAATATTTGGGTATAGTTAAAAGAACAAAGATGGAACAAGATATACGATGCAAGCAAACACCAATTGAGAGAAAGCTAGAGTTGCCGTATTAATACCAAAGTAGACATCAGGGCAAAGAAAATTACAAGGGACAAAGGGGGACATTACATAATGATAAAAGGGTCAATTCACCAAGAAAATATAACAATCCTAAATGCATATGCCCTTAATAACAGAGCTTCAAAATACATGAAGCAAACACCAATTTTATACAATCTTTTCAAGAACTGCGACATAAGGGAGTTATTTTGGTGATGGTTACCTGAATCTATATATATATGTTAAAAATCCTAGAACTGTACATTAAAAAGGGTTGGGTATCAATTTTATCATAAGGAAATTTTAAAAAAAAATTAAAGCTCAGAAATAAAAAAGAGAGCAGGCGCTCAAATCAGACCCTTTTGAATCCCATGTATGCACTAGTTGGGTAACCTTATTTTCTTCATTTGTAACATGAGAGTGTGGGGTACCTACCTCAGGCATTTTGGGAGCACTTCTAAGAAATTAATAGGCATTTCTTATTCTTCTTAGCCTGTTGCCTGATGGTAGTGGCTATAAATACGACCTATGACTTTATCCCTTCATCACTGTTTTTTATCCTTTCTGTTATGAATAATTTCAGCACTCATGTGTTCTGTGATAAACACATTATACTGCAAACACAGGGGGGTGGAAAATCTCAAGATCGTAAGACATTAGGATGGTTTGTTTTGCCTCTGCTGCTGAATCAGAATTCAGGTGGCCAGAGCCACCCAAGTGATCTTCATGCATAAGAAGACACATGAGATCACAGAGTACAATGAGCAGCTATTAGCTAGAACTACTACTCAATAGCTATATGAACTGGGACAAGTTCTATTACCTAAGTTTCAGCCTTTCCTCCCATAAAATGACAATAATGGTAACAGCATTGACCCAAGAACTTTTGCAAGGATTAAATGAAATGAACAAAACAGCTTAGCAAAGCGCCTGGCACATAGCAAGTCCTTAGTTACTGGTGTGGCCATTACTCTTCACGATTGTGAACCTCATTTCCCTTCTCCTTTCTTTATCATTGTATTTCCTCTACTTCCTGTTACTACGTTAAAACGAACAGATACAGAGACAACTCATTGAAGGCTTATTACCTACCAAGTGCTATATTAGGAGGTAACATACAGCATCTCACAGGATCTTTGTAAGATCCTAGGAAGTATTCTTTGAAGAAACGGAAGGCTCACGCTGGGTAAGTATCTTATCCAAAGTCACAGAGCTAGTAGGAAGCAGCATGCTGAGGTCCTGACTCAGGTCTGTCTGATTCCCAAGTCTCTGGTTTTCCTACTGTGTCGTGCTTTCTGGAATATGAGGAGTCAGAAAGAGGAGGTGTTGGTTCTGGAGTATGACGGACATACTTACATGGCTGTGTCTGTGTTTTCCAAGGCTAGCAGATCCATTTGTGGGTGAGGACTGGGCTGCAAGCTGTTCATTATCACAGGAGTTGGAGAGCTGAAACCTAGGACACAAAATGGACTTGTTGTTTGGCTTGAAACATTTTGTCAGTAACTTTTCTGTTGGCTTTTCCATGGGGGGGGGGGGGGGGGTAAGAGGAGAGAGAGAGATTTCTGTCACCATAAAATTATGGAATTTCCTCAAACAGAAATTAAAGAGCCTTGTTTAGAGTAACTGGGAAGAGAGAAATTCCCTGCCACAAGGAGAGGTTGTTGAGAAGGTGACAAATGTTATTGTGCTGGGTTTTTCTCAAATCCCAAGCTGATCAGGAATGAAGGAGATTTGGCATGTTTTGTTCTGCCAACTTCCAAAGGAAAAATCTATTGTATATACAGAGCTCTACCCTGACCTCCCCAAATTCTTAACTTCCCATCTTAAGTGAGACACCCCAAAGAGAATAACTATCTTCCCTTTGCCCCTGGAAAATGCTTGATAAAAATGTAAGAAAACTCTTTAATGAAATACACTCCGCACATCCCACTGGTCTACTAAGCAAGCAGCCAACATTTCAGAAATGAAGGAAGTTACAGGAAAACCACAAATTCAGTGATACCAAATATTCTGGAAAAGCCTCCTTATATAGAAAAACAAACTGATTTCAGTTTGGCAAAAGCTACTGGACATCAGCATTTCTCATTATCCTTATTTTGTAATTTACCCAGATTTTTTGATAGAATAGTAGGACGTAACAAATTAGATAAGATAGGTAACCCCAAGCCAACATTTCATTTTATAAACATTATTCCTTTACCTTCACAGAAACCCATTAAAATAAGCATTGTTCTGACCTGATAAGATAGGAAAGTCTCAGAGGTTAGGTGACTAAGAGGTGGCAGAACTGGGATTTCAACTTGGACTCTCCTCTGACTCAAAAGGCAGTGTTTCCTCCTCTACCTTTCGCCACCATATGGACAAGGCCTCACAATTCCTGAATTTCTCTACATCAAATACTCCCTTATCTGATGCTGTAAGTATGGCAGAGAAACCCAATAGTGTGTGGGTTCAGAGGAGACTTAAATACGGGCCATGGAACTGAACAACCTTTACAAAGTAGGCCATGGGAATTCCAGGAGATTCTAAGCCAGTGGGATGAGTTTCAAGGACCTCTTCCCCCAGTCACATCCCTTTCCCGTGCTGGGCATGACCCAACGAACATTGGCCAAGAAATAATTACATCTCCTGACATAGTCCTGCTATTCAGACTGATGCCAGTCCTTCTCTGGTTGCATTTAATCATGAAACCAAGGAGATCCGTTTCACCTTAAGCTCTTCTGCTGGCCTAAACACCCACATGCTTGCTTACTTAAGTGTGAAAGCTGAGCATTCATGGCATTGACCTCCTCCAGAGTAGCCCTATGATTCGGAGTGCTGGGACTTAGGTCAAGAAGATCACAGGATGGGGCAGAAGGTTCCGTTGCAGCCTGAAAACAAAGCAAACACAAACATAATTTGGAAAAACTTTGGCAGGTCGTTTATCACTTAGGTTTTCTCCCTGGAAGCTTTCCTTTGGAAAAAAGAAGATCCTATTTGGATGCATCTTGAGGGAGAATTCTCCATTTCAGAGACAACATGAGTACTAATTACATCTCACCCTCTACATGAGTTCCTGCTTAATTAGAGCATCCTATATAATAAAAGGGTAATATGCAAGCTGACCCTAACAGCAGAACGAATGGGAATGACTGGTCACTATGACACACACTGACCATCAGGGGGCAGACGCTCAATGAAGGAGCTTCCCCCTGGTGGTCAGTGCGCTCCCACAGGGGGAGCTCTGCTCAGCCACAAGCCAGGCTGACAGCTGCCAGCACAGCAGTGGTGGGGGGAGCCTCTCCCGCCTCCTCAGCAGCGCTAAGGATGTCTGACTGCAGCTTAGGCCTGCTCCCCGCTGGCAAGTGGACATCCCCCGATGGCTCCCGGGCTGCCAGAGGGATGTCTGATTGCCAGCTTAGGCCCAATACCCCAGGGAGCAGGCAGGTGGTCATTCCCCAAGGGGTCCCAGACTGTGAGAGGGCACAAGCCGGGCTGAGGAACTCCCTCCCCCACCGAGTGCACAAATTTTTGTGCACCGGGCCTCTAGTCTTTTAATGACTTCTTATTAATAACTTGATGACATCAAGTTATTGAGGCAAGTACTCTAACCACCAAAACCACCCCAATTATTAAGGAATGAGTCTCCTCTTTTTTAAGAGTTATTTTAACATAAGCCTTGCTCCATACTATACAATTTGTAAACTATTCAATTATGTATTTTACAACATTTCTATTCACTTACATTGGTGTCTTCTCTCTGATTATTTTGCTCCAAAATCCTTTGTTGGTTTCGCGTAAACCTGTTTGAATTAGCAACATGGAAATATTGAAAAGAAAATGGATAAGAAAATGCTACAATATGGGAAGGGAAGAAGGGGGAATATCTTATGTGGAGAAAATGGGAATATGCAAATTCAGATTATTAATATGCAAATATTTAGGAACAAAGACAACAAGCTTCATCACCACTCAATTCCCAGTAAAGTACATTAATCACTTTTTTTCAGTTTATAGAGGTAATGAATGATGCCTTTTGAGAAAACAGCAAGAATATGGAAAAGTATTAAAAATAATAAAATTCCATGCCTAGAAATGGTCCCTAATCATTTCTATCACCTAGAAACTGTCCTTAACTTTACAATGTATTTCCTCCCATAGGTTTTTCTGGAGGCTAATCTATTTCAAACTTAATAGAAATTATAGTTTACATATTTCTGTATCTTAATTTAATTACTTTGCAAGGATTTTTCCAGTTATTCAGAAGTTTAATTTTTAGTGGTTGCATATTTTACCTTATGAACGTACCACATATTTAACTTGTCTTATTATTCCCAAATACTTACGGTGTTTCCAATTTTGCCATTATAATTTTCCATTGAAGATTTAAATACATTTATTGTATTTTCACTATCTTCATTTTTATAAGACATTTGATACCTACTAACAATATTGAGCTTTTATAATGTTTTAAAATTTTATACTGCTCATGCATTGGGGGTAAAGGTGGAATAGTTAAACAAACAACAAAGTAATGGCTTTGAAAAAATAGTAAAAGTTGAAGGTAGAAGCACAAGGTTCAAGTGCCAGCATTATTATCAAATAGCCATATGACCATGGATATGACTTCCTGATCCTTATTTCAACCACTTCATCAGAAAGTTTTTCTCAGGGCCAAGATGTCAGTAGATAATACAGGTGGATGAATGTGGAAATGCTTTGCAAGCTAAGAGAGGCTTTAGAAACATGGAATTAATTCTATGACACATCAACTCTGTGAACCTAAACACTTTAAAGTTGAAAAGTTTCCAGTTCATTGAACCATGCACTTGGTTTTAAGGGTTTTTCCCTTTCTAAAACACGTGATTTTTCTCCCGTCGACTTCTGCCATTGGCTTCTTATAGGCTAGTGTGTGCTGAGTATGAACACCCTTCACAGGTCCAGCCTTGAGCAACTAAGTTCCATTTCCTTATTTGCACAACTATTTTTATACGTTCACATAAAAAATTTCCTCATTGGCTGCTCTGGTTTTTCACAGACTATTTTCTCCACATAAGATATTCCCCCCTTCCCTTCCCTTCCCATATTCTTCTCTATCTCAAACTCAAGGTCAACTTCACATTCCCTGAGACTTTGTTTATAGCACTCATCTATTCGAGAGCCCAGCACTGCTCATTCTCGCAGGCCATATCACAGGCTCCCAGAAGGCCAGGACCAAGATCCCTATCTTGGGAGGAAGGCGGCCTTGTTCTGAACCTGTTCTTGATCTTCCTGAGTGTTCACCTGGTAGGCCCTCTAATAAGAACGCTGAGTAACTGGTGGTGAAACCAGACTTGGAGGAGGGTTGAAGAGACTGCACCATCTGCTCACCTCTCATAGCCAAGGATGGCATTATTCAGATCCTCATTCACTTGGATGAGCTCAATAGTTACGTCTTCATTCTCCACCACCACGAGCAGGTCCATGATTCGCTCCTGCATCTCCCGACCCGTCTTGTAAAGTTTCTGTCAAAGAGAGGAGAGAGCTTTCTTCTTCCATGCTTAGGGATGTTCTATAAAGACAACTGACTCACCAATCCGTATACACCTGTGACCAACTCCCTCCACCTCGAGTCACCGATGGGAGATTACCAAATATTTAATTATGGATAGCTCATCCTTCCTGTGAGAACACAGTGAGTTATAAGTGATTATGTTTTCCTCTAAAAATCAAAACAGGTGTCATGAGGACAAATTGGTGCACTGCATGGAACACAGGACTTGAAATTAGAAGCAGAATATGGGACTTCTAGATGGACTGCTTGTTAGCTGTACTGTTGGTGGGGACATCACTTGTTTTTTAAATCTCGATTTTCTCATTTGATAAATGAAAACTATACTACTTGCCACGTCTGTTTCAAGAGCTGACATTTAAATAAAATGAGGAGGATGAGGGAGGTAGGGGAGAGTAAAAGGGGGATAAATGGTGATGGATGGAGACTCGACTTGGAGTGATGAACACACAATATAGTGCACAGATGATGTGTTGTAGAATTGTGCACTTGAAACCTGTATAATTTTGTTAGCCAGAGTCATCCCAATAAATTCAATAAAAAGGAAAGAAATAAAATAAAATGAGATGTGCATGGTGAGGAATTCTGTAGCCACAAAGCACAACATACAACAGAAAATATGTCATTCTTAGAGATAGTGATAGAAAGTAGTCCAACATTTACAGCAATGTGATTTTCCCATTATTGTTTTACTTAAATAAACATTTAAAACTTACAGCTACAGGAACACATTCCAAGATAAACGGAACCAGAATTTTAAAAGGAGTGCTGGATAATATCTTTATTCGAATGACCTAGAATCCCAGCAGTGAGCCAGGGCTCTACTCCCCAAACCAGCTGTTGCCCGAGAGCCTCAGAAGCATCCACAGCTGGGGCTGAGGGTCTGGGAATCTACCCTTTTTTTTTTAAAGAAGCATCAAAAGTGTTTCTTATACACACTGACATTTGCAAACTACTGCCTTACAACTGACCTCCTCCTAGGCAAACCTCCAAGTAAGCTTGAGGAGTATAACACTGACAGTGATATTTCTTCAAATCCACCTTGGCTGGAATTTGCCCACATAATAGTCTACTAATATCACGCAAAAACACAGGAATGTTTTCCCCTTTCAAAATGAAAGCAGCGGGGCTTGCTAAGTCATTGCACTGTTACATTATCTGATATTTTTCCCCTCAAGAAAGACCCGCCGAAAAACTGATGCTTCACGAAACCATTTAGAGTCTCAAACAATCTATTACAAGGCTGACAGGAAATCTCTAAATAAATAAATCAAACCATTACCAGCTGCCATTTAGACTCCGAGGGAAAAGCCACTACTCTACACAAAATCATAACAAAAATATGTGCAAGATAAAGGGAAGTGAAAAGTAGGGGTGAAAAGCGAGACAGACAGATCGATGCCAGATTCTGGGTTTTACACCTGCAATGTGCAGGCAGAAAACGGTCCTATTTGCTAAATAAAGGCTTGGCCACTCTCAGTTGTGCTAACCAACCTTTTTCTTACAGGTCCAGGTATTACAATATTTTCTGCTCTGTGGGCCCTCTGTTCTCTGTCAAAAGGACCCCGCTCAGCATTATACCCTGAAAGCACCCATAGACTCAATGTAAAACAAGCCAGCTGAGTTGGGCTCACTTATGGCCACTGGTATGAGCGAGAAGAGTCTTTAGACTCAGTAGACCAAATGCCTCTCACATACACAGACCTCACATGGAATTTAGTTACATTTTAGTTTCAGTTTTTTTTGTGTTTTTTAAATCTATAAGACAAAGACAACCAACTATCTCTTAGGGTTGTTGTAAGAATAGGAAATAATTGGACACCCCCCCCCCCCCCCCCCAGTGTATGGCATACAGTGGAGAGTCAAGAAATGCATTATGGTTGCATAAGGAGGGATCACTAGAAGCTTACCTAGATAACTAGTACCCTCCTGTTATCTTCACACCACTACCAGGACCCAATATTATGCAAAGGCAAGAACTCAGAACAGCATTTAGTACAATCCCCTGATGAATGAGGACTGTTCCTTTGTTTCTGTGTTTGGGAGTGCACAGAAATTGCCGGGAGCCGGTCCATGCTTGCTGTTTCAAGGGACCTGGCATATATAGCATACGGTTCTTAATATGTTTGCTCACCTTCTTGGCGCTGTGTTTTTAACCAAGGTCACCTCTCCAAGAAAGGTTGAATCCCCAGGTAGGGATTTTCCCCTGAAGTTAGGGAGGGGATGAAACTCCTTAACTAAGTGCCAGGCGGGTAGTTAATCAATTTAACTACAAACAATCATGCTTAAGCTACATAATCTTTACTCCCTGGAATGGAGATAAGAAACACCCTAACCTTTGTAATAGAAATTGACAGGATTAAAATCAACTGGTATAAATACGGATGTAACAAGACAATAAACAGCAGAGCCTCTCTGGAGATCAAGACCAGAACTTGGCTGGAGATCCTGGCTAGGCTGCTGATCAACTGAACGCTGTCTCCGTGTCCTTCCTTCTTCGCCGACTCCGTCCACACCTTTGGGGACCCCTGGACCTGCTGGGGCTGGACCCCGGCATATGGCGCCCGAACAGGGACCCCTAGGTAAGCGCCCTGCACTCGGGACGGATAGGACTCCACCATAGGAAAAGGGTGGATAGTCTTCGCCTACTCCGTCCACACCTTTGGGAACCCCTGGAACAGGATTCCCTTAGGTAAGCCGCCCCATTGAGAACCTCCACACTCGGGATGGATAGGACTCCACCATAGGAAGAGGGTGGATAGTCTTCGCCGACTCCGTCCACACCTTTGGGAACCCCTGGAACAGGATTCCCTTAGGTAAGCCCCCCCCATTGAGAACCCCACACTCGGGACGGATAGGACTCCACCAGGGTGCTACAGACCCCCCTATAGAGGATAAGTAGGGTAAGAAGGTGGATAGTACAGAACTTAGATTGAGAAGATGTGCCATACTGAGTCCAAAGAAAGAAGACTCTGTATTGATTCTTAGATTGAGAAGATGTGCCATACTGAGTCCAAAGAAAGAAGACTCTGTATTGATCTTTAGATTAAGAAGATGTGCCATACTGAGTCTAAAGAAAAAAGACTCCGTATTGATCTTTTAACATATATGCTTGTTAGCAGAGGAATTAAGGTTACTCCCAGTCAGACAGAACATTTTATACAAGAAATATGTCCATGCTTTTCTGAGGAAGGAAAGGTAAATGTAATGGCATGGGAGAAGGTAGGCCCAAGGAGCCTTATCCTTAACCCCACTGCAGCCTTTCTACCCTGGGAAAGTGCAGGATTGGCAAGCTCTCCCTGGGATGATAGATCAGGACTCAGGTAATAGCGGAAAGCGCCAATCCTACTCTTAAAATGGATATAAGAGAACATTTGGGGTTTTTCTTTTTAATGCCTGCTTTTAAAAAATAAAAAAGGGGGAATTTGCCGGGAGCTGGTCCATGCTTGCTGTTTCAAGGGACCTGGCATATATAGCATACGGTTCTTAATATGTTTGCTCACCTTCTTGGCGCTGTGTTTTTAACCAAGGTCACCTCTCCAAGAAAGGTTGAATCCCCAGGTAGGGATTTTCCCCTGAAGTTAGGGAGGGGATGAAACTCCTTAACTAAGTGCCAGGCGGGTAGTTAATCAATTTAACTACAAACAATCATGCTTAAGCTACATAATCTTTACTCCCTGGAATGGAGATAAGAAACACCCTAACCTTTGTAATAGAAATTGACAGGATTAAAATCAACTGGTATAAATACGGATGTAACAAGACAATAAACAGCAGAGCCTCTCTGGAGATCAAGACCAGAACTTGGCTGGAGATCCTGGCTAGGCTGCTGATCAACTGAACGCTGTCTCCGTGTCCTTCCTTCTTCGCCGACTCCGTCCACACCTTTGGGGACCCCTGGACCTGCTGGGGCTGGACCCCGGCAAGAAATTATTCTCCTTGCTCACTGGCAGCCTTGCTAGAGCAATGTCAAGATCAAGGGACTCCAGTGGCTGTTAGAGGCCTGGGACCAAAAAAAAATGTAGAAATTAATCTGAAATGAATTTGCAACCAACATCAATAGCCCCCATCACGTGAAGATCCTCCCTTTGCCCTCTGGACACAGACAGAAAGGAAACATGAAAGGAACACCACATCTCTCAGCAGGTTTGCAAAGCAGAGTTCGCCAAACCTCTTCAGAAGCCAGCCCACTCTGATCTTTGCCATTGATGTCTGTCTCCGAGGAGGGCCAAGCCACCTGGAAACGGTGTAGATCAAGCACCAGGGACCACAAGGACGGGGCAGACAGCAGGCACCTGCAGGACTGTGGATGTGGGAAGCCAGGGGGCGTGAGCCAAAAAACACAGAGTAACAGCTGCTGCTGCATATGTCCAGCACGGAGCCCCTGGGATTGCCCCCCCTTTAGACCATATCAAAGTGAAGGCAAGGCTTCTAAGTTAAAGTGAACTGGACAATCAATTCCAAAGTCTTTGGAGCAAAACAAGGAACTCATTAAAGGCTTCCTCTTCTGGCATCCAGAGGGCTGCTACTCCCCCAGAGCTCCCTCTGCACTTTCAACTCCGACTCTAATTGTCCCACATGCACCAACCTGGACAACTCAATACAAAAGGGAAAGAAAGGCGTCCGAACATCTCCCCTGAAAAAGTTAATACAGGAAGAAGCGTTTACTTGAAAGCCTTCTCTAGAAATAATATCTGCATGGCAAGACTCCTATTATCAGCCCATACCATATTTCCTCTCTCCAGGGCACCGCACCCAGGCTGCCAGAGACCCAAAGAACGTCTCTATCTGCTCAAAATAAAAACTACCCCCCACCCTAAAACCGAACATCTCTCAGCCTAACTTGTTCCTGCAGTCTCTTCTGCCTTCTACAAGCCCAGCTGAGTGAATGACTAATTGTCAAGATAATCCTCAAGAAGATCAGCTCATTAGAGCCCTTCCAACTCTGTCCCAACTTCAAAAATTGTCAACATTTGGGTTACAGAAAACATTTGTTTTCATTAACTCCTTAGCCAACTCCACCCCAGGTCTTCACCTGTCTATTGTCTGTGTCCATGGGCTATACCAGTGGTCAGCAAACTCATCAGACAACAGAGCCAAATATCAACAGTACAACGATTGAAATTTCTTTTGAGAGCCAAATTTTTTTAACTTAAACTATATAGGTAGGTACATTGTTATTAACTTAATTAGGGTACTCCTAAGGCTTAGGAAGAGTCACACTCAAGGGACCAAAGAGCCGCAGTTTGCCAACCACGGGGCTATACAATAGCCTATAAAATAAAAGGCTAATATGCAAATTGACCAAATGGTGGAATGACTGGTCGCTATGATGCGCACTGACCACCAAGGGGCAGAGCTCAATGCAGGAGCTGCCCCCTGGTGGTCAGTGCACTCCCACAGGAGGAGCACAGCTCAGCCAGAAGCTGGGCTCATAGCTGGCAAGCGCAGTGGTGGTGGCAGGAGCCTTTCCCACCTCCCCGGCAGCACTAAGGATATCCAACTGCCGGCTTAAGCCCACTGGCCTAAGCTGTCAGTCAGACATCCCCTGAGGGCTTCCGGACTGAGAGAGGGCACAGGCTGGGCTGAGGGATTTCCTGCACCAGGCTTCTAGTATGCTTATAAATTATTTGGTTATTCTCTTCCTGCCCCCTCCACTCTTAATACCTTACTAGTTTCTGAGTGGTAAAGACAGTAAGAGTGATCAGGGGAGGATGACTTTTTTTAAATTTTCCTCCAGGATTTCTTCTCAACTGCTTACAAATTACTCTTACAGAATCAAATTTTACATTCACATGATTTGAAACATCTCTAATAAGCTAGAGTGAGGCTTTCTCTGGTCGTACTTTGAAAATCTGAGCTCACTTTATTCTGCAGAAGATGAAAACATTCTGTTCTTTCATTCTCCTACTGGGGCTAGGCAAAAACAAGAAAGACTGAAATGGGAGGTAACAGGAAAAGTAAGCTATTCAAGGTCAGAGTAAATTGGTCCAAAGCCAAGTGCACAAGGCCAAGAAAGCAAATGCAAGAACACATGCAGTAATGTTCCATTCTTGTGACCAGAACAGACACTCTTCAACTCATCAGAATCTTTGTATTCCTCTCTGGGAAACTAAAAGCAATCCCAGTCCTCCCCCACCCCTACCCCCACCCCATAATGAAGTTCATAGTCTACCAGCAACATACTAGTAGTTTTGGGGAAAGATGTTTATTATGCAAAATAGTTTTACTGCCTAAGAGTCTAACAAAGAGTAGGAGTCCCATTAATTAGCAGAGCTTCAGGATTGAACTGTTCCCCATGGATTTGAGAACAGATAGAAGATTCCCAGTAAGTACACTGGATCTGGGATGGAAAGAAACAAGATGGAATGGGTTCCAAATGAACAGAACAGCTGCTAGAAGGTAAGCACCGACAGACAAAACAGGAAGCAATTCCAAGTGTAGAGGTTGGGTGTAATGTGAACAAATTGCAGTAAGACCTTCCTGATAACAAAATACCTAAAAAAGTTGGATATGATATAAAAATGTTTTAACATGCATGTCTGAACTTTCAAGACAGTATGAGAAATCTTCAAAGGCTGGAAATAGGATCCAAAGATATGAGAGCCAATAAAGGCATAAGGGCTCAAAAGGCACCCATCTCTAATAATCAAGGTCAATTTCTAATAAACTTGGGAAGCAGGAGACAAAGCCTGAACAAGAAAGGAAGCTGGATCAAAGACCCCACATGCAGTTTAGATACCTAAATGGTCCCTTCCTGAAATAAGAAATTATATATATCTCTCTCTATATATATATCTATATATATATCTGCTTCCAGTTCCTGACACGGAGCTCCTAATTCCCGAGTGACAGGTTCATCTTCTGTTCTAATGCGGGGATTCTTGGTGGGCTCCTACACAGCTTTGGGATGGGGGCTGGTCCCCAGAAAGACCAAACCGTGATTAGAAGCTTGTAACTTTCAGCCCCACTCTCCATCCTCTGGGAAGGGGAGAGAGGATGGAGATTAGAGCTAATAATTGATCATGTCTCCATGATGAAACTTGTGGGGAAGAAATTTTCCTCCGCCTTCCTAAGGCTCTTCCAGCTGTTCTGACAATGAAATCTTCATGAGACAAATTAACAAGAGAAAATAACCAAATTTAGTTACATACATATGCATAGGAATGCCACATACTGTACTAGTACATTAGGAAGTCAGGGACAGAAAGTTAAAATGAGAAGTATACAGTATATATAGTATGTGGGCTTTAGCAGAAGTGATGCTATTTTGGGCTAATAATTAGATCAACATGAGACAGATTAAGAAGAGAAAGAAACAAATTTAATTACATTTGTCTGGGAGCCCCGCCTATATGAAAGGTTCAGTGACAGAAAGTTGAAATGAGGTGTATCTGGCATTTAGTGCTAAGGATGACGTAAGGCACTTTGGGGCATCAGAGGAAAGGGCATCCCAGGAGGATCAGAAGGGCAGATACTCAGTCATTAGATGTTTGCCCTGCCCTCTACATAGGTCATAGAACATTATCTCCAGTAATGGCTTATTATGGGCAAGGCCCCTCATTTAAATTTTTTTAAGGGAGAGGTAGAAATTTCTCATGAGCCTACAGGGTCTTGATTGGCCCTCAGTTTAAAATAATGCACATGCCAAACTGGCACACGTGGGGGAGGCCTGTTCTGAACCCTTAAACCTCCATAAAATGCATAAACTATGGGGTCCTCTGGGTTGGTGAATGCATCCAAATGCTAGGAGGGTGGCGTACCCCAACCCCACAGGGACAGACGCTCTCGTCTTCAGAACCCTTCTGGGTTTCTTCATTCGCATCCCTTGTGATACCCTTTATAATGAACTGGCAGATAGAAATGTTTCCTTGAGTTCTGTGAGGCATTCTAGCAAATTATCAACCCCCAGGAGAAGGTCTTGGGAATCCCTGGTTTCTATTATAGCTGGTTGGTCAGACGTATGGAAGGCCTGGCCGTGCCATGGGCATCGGAAGTGGGGGCCGTCTTGTGGGTCCTGATGCTAACACCAGCTGGATAGTGTCAGAACTGATTTGTACTATAGGACACCCAGCTGGCGTAGGAGAACTGGGCCCTGTGGGTAGTGTTGGTTTAAACAGTAGAAAAAAACACAAAGGTTTCCTTTCACTCTGTAACCACAAAGGAAAAGGGTGTCTCGGCCTTGACTTTCAGGAGGAGAAGGAAAATAAGTATTTCTTCCCTGAGAATTCTAACAGCCTTATTGCATCACCATCTCTGGGGACGAGACTCCCTGCCTTCCATGCTTAAAAACCCTAGGGAATACTGGTCCTTTTTCCTCTGTCTGCTGAGGTCCCGGGTCCCCTTGAAAACTCCCAGTTCATTGAGGGACAGTCCTTGTCCCTTGTCCTTTCCAGTGTGAACAAAAATGGGGGCCTATGCCATGAACCTGACAAGCTCAGGGGGAACCCATGGCAGGCAGGCCTGCCAAGCTCAGTGACCAAAAGTAACCACACAGGAGGGTCTGATCATAAATCGCTAGCTGGGCGAGCCACAGCAGGCAGTCAACTCCCAGGCCTCCAGCTGCCGTAGCAAAGCCAGTCTTCACCGCGAGTGAGCCCTGTCCTGTTCTGATGCATCCAGGATAACACAGCTTTGCGACGTCGCAGGAATTTTCTTTTCTAGACCCTTCGCTGGCACAACTGCAGGCCCCAGAGCACAAGATCACCACAGCCGGATGCCGGGGTCCTGCCCCAGCGGGTCCAGGGGTTCCCCAAAGGTGTGGACGGAGTCGGCGAAGAAGGAATGACACGGAGACAGTGTTCAGTTGATCAGCAGCCTAGCCAGGATCTCTAGCCAGGATCTCCAGCCAAGTTCTGGTCTGGATCTCCAGAGAGGTTCTGCTTAGGATCTCCAGCCAGGTTCTGTCCAGGTTCTCCAGGCAGGTCCAGTCACCAGGTTCTAGTCAGGCTCTCCTGCCAATGTCCGCAGTCAGGTTCAGTCCAGGATCCCCTGCCATGCTCTCTCGCCAGGCTCCGCCTCCAGGCTCCGAGGCCAGTCCCTGTCCAGGATCCTCCGGCATGCTGTCTCCAGCGAAGTTCTTCTGTCTCCAGGCTCCATGTAGGTTCTGTCTTCTTGATTCTGTTCTGAGTTCTGAGTGTTTCTGTCTTGTTACAACTGTATTTATACCAGTTGATTCAATCCTATCAATCTCTATTACAAAGGTTAGGGCGTTTCTTATCTCCATTCCAGGGAGAAAAGATTATGTAGTTTAAGCATGATTGTTCGTAGTTAAAGGGATTAACTACCCGCCTGGCACTTAGTTGAGGGGTTTTATTCCCTCCCTAACTTCAGGGGAAAATCCCCACCTGGGGATTCAACCTTTCTCGGAGAGGTGACCTTGGTTAAAACACAGCACCAAGAAGGTGAGCAAACATATTAAGAACCGTATGCCATATATGCCAGGTCCCTTGAAACAGCAAGGATGGACCGGCTCCCGGCAAATTCCCCCTTTTTTATTTTTTAAAAGCAAGCATTAAAAAGAAAAACCTGAAACGCTCTCTTGTATCCATTTTAAGAGTAGGATTGGCGCTTTCTGCTATTACCTGAGTCCTGATCTATCACCCCAGGGAGAGCTTGCCAATCCTGCACTTTCCCGGGGTGGAAAGGCTGCAGTGGGGTTAAGGATAAGGCTCCTTGGGCCTACCTTCTCCCATGCCTCTACATTTACCTTTCCAGCACCTTTCCTTCCTCAGAAAAGCATGGACGTATTTCTTGTATAAAATGTTCTGTCTGACTGGGAGTAACCTTAATTCCTCTGCTAACAAGCATATATGTTAAAAGATCAATACGGAGTCTTTTTTCTTTAGACTCAGTATGGCACATCTTCTTAATCTAAAGATCAATACAGAGTCTTCTTTCTTTGGACTCAGTATGGCACATCTTCTCAAACTAAGAATCAATACAGAGTCTTCTTTCTTTGGACTCAGTATGGCACATCTTCTCAATCTAAGTTCTGTACTATCCACCTTCTTATCCTATTTATCCTCTATAGGGGGGTCTGTAGCACCCTGGTGGAGTCCTATCCGTCCCGAGTGTGGGGGTTTTCAAGGGGGGGGGGGCTTACCTAAGGGAATCCTGTTCCAGGGGTTCCCAAAGGTGTGGACGGAGTCGGCGAAGACTATCCACCCTCTTCCTGTGGTGGAGTCCTATCCGTCCCGAGTGCGGGGCGCTTACCTAGGGGTCCCTGTTCGGGCGCCAGATGCCGGGGTCCTGCCCCAGCGGGTCCAGGGGTTCCCCAAAGGTGTGGACGGAGTCGGCGAAGAAGGAATGACACGGAGACAGTGTTCAGTTGATCAGCAGCCTAGCCAGGATCTCTAGCCAGGATCTCCAGCCAAGTTCTGGTCTGGATCTCCAGAGAGGTTCTGCTTAGGATCTCCAGCCAGGTTCTGTCCAGGTTCTCCAGGCAGGTCCAGTCACCAGGTTCTAGTCAGGCTCTCCTGCCAATGTCCGCAGTCAGGTTCAGTCCAGGATCCCCTGCCATGCTCTCTCGCCAGGCTCCGCCTCTAGGCTCCGAGGCCAGTCCCTGTCCAGGATCCTCCGGCATGCTGTCTCCAGCGAAGTTCTTCTGTCTCCAGGCTCCATGTAGGTTCTGTCTTCTTGATTCTGTTCTGAGTTCTGAGTGTTTCTGTCTTGTTACAACTGTATTTATACCAGTTGATTCAATCCTATCAATCTCTATTACAAAGGTTAGGGCGTTTCTTATCTCCATTCCAGGGAGAAAAGATTATGTAGTTTAAGCATGATTGTTCGTAGTTAAAGGGATTAACTACCCGCCTGGCACTTAGTTGAGGGGTTTTATTCCCTCCCTAACTTCAGGGGAAAATCCCCACCTGGGGATTCAACCTTTCTCGGAGAGGTGACCTTGGTTAAAACACAGCACCAAGAAGGTGAGCAAACATATTAAGAACCGTATGCCATATATGCCAGGTCCCTTGAAACAGCAAGGATGGACCGGCTCCCGGCAGCCGGAGACCACAGAACCCTTCCTTGTTATCTTGTTCCCCAAATGCCAGTTCCATATACTGTAAATGTTAATTATTAACCATCCTGTACCCACCAATGTTAAAAGGTGTGTTTCTCCATTTTTGCTTTTTATCCAATCCTACTGATTTCCCCGCTATGCTTTCTCCCACCTCGTGATGCATTTTATGTATCTTCCTGGGTGTTTTTTTTTTTTCTTTGATTCTAAATGCAGAAAAGAAAGTGGCAAACTCCATTCACAGAAGCATTTTTTCAATCTGTTGCAATTTTGCTTCTGGGCATGTCTTCAAAATGTAGTGTCAAATAAACTCTTACAAAATTTTTCTATAGGCTACACTTTCTTTGGTCAACAATAGCCATACCGGAAGTTCCTGAAGGGTCTCTTTCGCCTGGGTGAGGCTGTGGGTTCCTCCCTCAGTCTGATGCCACCTATGTTACTGGACACTGAATATTCTCCTTCTTCTGCTCTCCTGATGGTCTAGCCCAGCCGTGGGCAAACTATGGCCCGTTTGAAATGAATAAAACTAAAAAAAAAAGACCGTACCCTTTTATGTAATGATGTTTACTTTGAATTTATATTAGTTCACACAAACACTCCATCCATGCTTTTGTTCCGGCCCTCCGGTCCAGTTTAAGAACCCATTGTGGCCCTTGAGTCAAAAAGTTTGCCCACCCCTGGTCTAGGCTCTCCTGTGATCCAAGGGAATTTATTCTTAGTTTCATATTCCTTCTGCCATTTCACTGGGATTTGGGGAATAAAGAGGAGGTAAGTTTATTATCTCAGTGAGCTTTCAGAAACTGTGGTTAGCCCAGCCAGAGTGTCTCAGTGGATGGAGCATCCTCCCGTGCACCAAGAGGTTGCTGGTTCAATTCTGGTCAGGGCACATGTCCGGGTTGCGGGGTCAGTCCCCAGGAGGGGCGTGTAGAAACATGTGATGTTTCTTTCTCATCAATGTTTCTATCTCTCCCTTTCCCTTCCTCTGTCTCTCAAAATCAAGAAAAACATATTTAAAAAAACAAAAACAAAAAGAACTGTGGTTATTAACTGGTTTTGGAAAAAGAAATAGATGTCTGTTTCACAGCTCACACAGTTGACCTCTGATAGTATTATCACTTCTTCACAGATGCACTCCTACCCTCAAAATATGCCCTGGGGACGCTCAATGCCAGTGCGCCCTCACTGCCTCCCACCTCCATGTCCCAGCCAGGAGCATGCCAAAGCCTCCCACGCCCCTGGGGTTGCCCGGGGAGGCCAGGGAGCTAGCATTAAGTGGGGGTTCTAACTCCATTGATCTGAGTAGTTGGGACAGGTGTGAGAGAACCCCTGAAAACATTCTTCGTCATCTAGCTTTGCTGATTTTGTTTTTAAGATCCTTGTATCAGATAGGCCCCTTGTCCTTGATCTCCATGGATTCAACCAGTTCTTTTAGACGGAGGTATGATACTGTGATCTAAGAAGAAATATAGATTTGGTCTTCAACCCTAGTTCCTAGCAAAGAAGTTCTAAAACCCTTGGAATTTCCTGAGTGGTCAGGGTGAAGGGCATCTATTGTTATTTATAACAAGCTCCTTTCAACCCTACCAGAGTTTATGCTAACGAGGTGACTCTTGGAAGAGGGGGGCTTGCAGCCAAGGAGACCAACCCTGGGATTAGAGGCTTGGAGCTTTCACTCCATCACTGACCCCCAAGGAGGGGAGGAGGGCTGAGGATTGCTTTAAACACCAATGGCCAAATGACTGAATCAATAATGGAATATCCAAAAAAATTCTAAATAAATAAAGGGGTTCTGAGAGCTTCTGGGTCAGTGAACACATCCAGGAGCCAGGAGGGTGGTGCACCCCAATTCTATGGAGACAGGAGCTCCTGACCCTTCCAGACCTCATCCTGTGTACCTCTTCATCAGGTAGCCAAATCAAACAGAGGTGTGGGTTACCTGAGGGCCACGACTTGCAAGCAGTGTTTGATGGGGTGGGGGGGGGGGCAGTCTCATGGGCCTGAGCCCTAATTCAGGATAGTTAGTGTCAGAATTGGTTACATGAGGAGGGAAAACCTCACACGCAAGCTGTTAGAAATGTTGTGGGTAGGGAAATTGTTTTCTTTATGAGGTTACTTAGATGGCAAGAAAAAAACCCTCAAATATTTGTCAAAAGAATTTAAGAACAGCACTCCCCACACCCGATTTCTATGTGTTTTTAACAGAAAGCATAGAAAGAAAAAGAAAGCTACATATTCACTAGGCTCCATAAGCAGGTTGGTCTGATGCCAGAACCCATTCAAGTTGGATTGGCCTTGAGTAGTATTCTCAAGTTGATTTATAACCCAAGTCTCTTTACTATTCTAAGCCCAGGCATCAAAACAGCAACCAACAAATTAGCATTATCCTTGCAAAACTCAATCAAACATCTGCACCCAAAGGCTGACACACAAAAGCACTGCAGTGCACTCCAGGAGGCATAAATTATAAAACTGGATTCACATATTTAAATGGAATGTGACCATTTTTTGAAAAATATCTGCCACATACCCTTTTACTGGCATATTTAATTTTGTATTTTAGTTGACCATGCTTGTTAAACATTACGTGTCACAAAGTTTATATCTGTGAAAGCCTTCAATTGTGGATTTTTTTTTTTTAAGGATACTCCATTACAACTCTCATAACAATCTGAGAAATGAAAGGAGAGATAACAAAGAAAAATGCATTGGAATCCGAGAAAAGTAGAAATAGAATAAGGTTCTTGACTTCCCGGGGAAAGAAGATTTAGACACTGAATTTTTTTTTTCTCTAAGTGCTTCTAAAATTAATATGTAAAAAATGTTTGTTAAAATTTAGCACTGACCATTAGAACAATCATTAGAGGGGGAAAAAGTAAAGAGCATGGATTTATAGACACAGAAACAGGCCTGGGAGGGCCATCAGCAGGAACAATGAACTGCTCATGGTTTCCTCGGCCCAGATGCACTGCCCACTTTCTCCTGTAGCCTGAGTACTGCCTCCATCTAGACCAGCGGTTCTCAACCTGTGGGTCGTGACCCCTTTGGGGGTCAAATGACCCTTTCACAGGGGTCGCCTAAGACCATCGGAAAACACATAGATAATTACATATTGTTTTTGTGATTAATCACTATGCTTTAATTATGTTCAATTTGTAACAATGAAAATATATCCTGCATGTCAGATATTTACATTACGATTCATAACAGTAGCAAAATTACAGTTATGAAGTAGCAACGAGAATAATTTTATGGTTGGGGGTCACAACATGAGGAACTGTATTAAAGGGTCGCGGCATTAGGAAGGTTGAGAACCACCGATCTAGACCTTTCCAAAAACCTCACCCTTCTCCTTGCTCCCAACCCTCACCCCACTATATGGTAAACACATTTCTGTCCTGGCATCTATAATACTTTATTAAACTGTGTTTACAACACCATCATGTTCATCAGACATAAGTTCCTTGAGGGCTAGGACAGAGTCAATGTCTGAGTCTTCTACCACATTGTAGTTACTCAATGTTTGTTGAATGGCTCAATATAGAGCCAACTTTTGTGCATTTGAAACTATTAGAGACGAGTAAGAGAGTTCATATGAGCAAGGCTATGAATGAGTAAATGATGGTGAGTTATTTGTTGCAAGAAAGCCAAGAGCATGTGTAAGTTACTAGTGCATTTCTAAAAAAGCCACCCTTCCATCTTTTTTTTTTTGCTAAGTTTAGAAATCAATGGATGACGCAGGAGGATGGATTGGTAGACCATGTTAAGGCATCTTCTATCTCCAACGCTCCAAGTTTAGAGAATAATTTTAAGAGACACTTGGACTGATTGTCCCTGAAACCATATTTCACCTGCAGAAGCTCCATGTCTTCAGGGTTCTCAGAGCCTGGAATATTCTCCATCAGGATGGCGGACATCACTTTCACATTCATCTTCACCATGTCCAGCTCACTGTGCAACTTGCCAATCTGTTGAGAGCAACACAGTCACCGGTCAGTATGTGGGACCCCTTGTTTCCTTCTCTCAGGGGACCCTTGCTGGGAGGAAAAATGCTTTTGTAAAATTTAATATTGTAAAATCTGTTTCAATTAATATAGATACATTTACAATTTTGCAAATGTGTCTTCTGTCACCTATAAGGACTTAAAGATCGGTTGTAATAAATCCAAAAATATTTCCCAGGAGTGTTAAAAATGAAGGGGGAAAATCAGATTAGGGACAATATGGAGAAGGGGGAAAGTGACTATACCAGGGACCTGGACAAAATGGAAAATGTTACCCTGGGTTTCTTGGCAACTGATGGAAAAAGGGGGGGGGGGGGAAGGTGGTACAGTTCTCATGGTATTAGGGAAGGAAGAATCAAGAAATACTTTATTTTCTCTTCCTGGATTAAATTCTAAGAAAAATTAACTGTATGGATTTCTTTAAAGGGTAGTGTTATTTATTTGTGTTTATTTCTTTATTTTTAAATCCTCACCTGAGGATATTTTTCCCATTGATTTCTGGAAGGGAGGGGGAAAGACAGAAAGAGAGAAACGTCAATGTGAGAGAAACACATTGATTGGTTGCCTCCCGCATGCACCCCAACCAGGGCCAGGGATTGAGCCTGCAACCAAGGTACATGCCCTTGACCAGAGTTGAACCAGGACCTTTCATTCGCTCTATCCACTGAGCAAAATTGGCTAGGGCTCCATAAATTTTTATGTAATGCTGAATAATACTACTACAAAGTCTTCAATAATAGTTCCCTTAAAGTAGCACAGAAAAGAGCTTCATACAGGGTGGGGCAAAAGTAGGTTTGCAGTTGTGAGTTTCTTTTATTATTATTTATTAATTATTGTATTATTTTCTATAACAACAACTGTAAATCTACTCTTGCCCCATCCTGTATAATAATTGCTCATCTGGACCTCTGATAAACAGATACAGAGACAAACAAGTAAGTGTAATTCAGTTAGCACGATAAACACTCCTAATAAGACTACCATGTACTGAGGTTTCTGAAATGGTGTTTGGACAGTCCTAACCAAAACCAGTAACAATCAGCTAGTTGGCACCAGGTCCATTTCACAGCCCAACCTCCACAAAGACACAAAAGCCACTAGCCAAGCAGAACTGTTCAGAGCTTGGACTTTAGGGTCAGACAGAATCCGTGGGCTTAAGTGCACTTAGAATTGACCCATGGTAAGTCACACAGTATCATTAAGCTCCAGCCCCCTCCCCTGCAGAATGAGGGTAATAACAACGTACCCCCACCTCATAACAGTGTGAAAAAGAATAAACAAAATGTATACCAACTGCTCAGAACTTAGAAAAAGTCATCAATACATTCAGTTGTTGCTTCTGTTACCTGTTCTGGGACCAACGTAATAGTCGAATTCTTGGGAGCAATTACGGAAGAAAGAGCAGGTGCGGTAGGAACAGATGCGGGTGGATTTGATGAGACTTGAGCAGTCTGTCAAGATGAAATACGGAAAGATTATTATTTAACAGTTATGACCATAAACACCTCAAGCCCAGTTTTTTTTCTTCCATTCAGATGACTCCATCACTTTCTCTCAGCCAAAATCCAAGTTTAGAGGGTGTTAGCCCAGAGTCAATCAAGTGTTGAACCTGCCCACATTTTGAGAACAGTATTAAGCAAATGGCATAATAGAGTGAGTAGAAGGTGGCTATCATGATTATTAACGGAATTAAAATTTAATAAAATGCTCTTAGATGTTTTTTACCAAGGACCTACAAGACAAACTGCCCTGTGAGATTGCTGCTGTCCTCTTTCGGGTCGTTACAAACAAAGGGTAAATCAATTCGTGTCGAGTCTTTTGAAGCCACAGCTGGCGAGGCATTTCCTTTTCCACCAATGGACCTCTCTGAATCCATGCTCCACTCCCAACCCCGGGTGCAGAGCCCAAGTTCAGGGCTTGAGGCCAGTGCTTCTCAACAGGAATGTGCAGAGAAGTCACCTGGAAACCTTGCAAAAATGAGCCTCTGATTTAGTCGAGGATAAACTAAAGATGATACCCCAAATCACACTTTGAGTAAGTAGCAAGGTTCTAGGCCCTGACCACACTGTGCCGTGGAAGAGAACAAAAGGGGTCTGATGAGCGGGCTCATGGGCAGGTGAAAGAATGGGGCGAAAGGCAAATGGCCACACAAGGAGAAGAGCTGGCCCTCCGGACAGAGCCTCCTTGAAGATAAGACTTGTGGTATTGCTTATTCCACCGAGATAAGACTCGCCAGTCTAAGGAAGGCCAGGAATGCTGTTTCTGCATTGTAGAAATTACGGAAAGTTAGGTGAATTTAATCAGCCACTCAAACTGTTATAGTTCAACACTTTGGAAATTGTTTGCCAACTTGAGAATACATGTGAATATCTAGAAACTCTCTCATGGACACGGTATCAATAATAAACAATAGACATATTATAAAGCTACCCAAGGTAAAGACCCTTGTCTAGCACCAAGACCTTTTGTTTGAAAGCTGCCCTCTCCTCTACTATAGCCAAATGATTCCTGTTTGGAGCCAACGTATCCTATTTTTACATGAACTCAGTTGAGTTGTGCAGAAATCGAAAACTGGCCCAGAGTGGTTCACGGAGCCACCTTCTCCCAGTTTTTGTGTGTTTCTTTAAAAAACTTGGAATCTGAAAAATGCTAAAGCAATCACATGGAAAACTGGGAGCTATGTTATCTGCTATGTGGAAGGAGCTGTTCTGCAATGAGAGAGAGGAATGAAGCTGGTGATCAGAGGAACATCTAGAACAGCCGTGGGCAAACTACGGCCCGTGGGCCTTGAAATGAATAAAACTAAAAAAAAAAAAAAGACCGTACCCTTTTATGTAATGATGTTTACTTTGAATTTATATTAGTTCACACAAACACTCCATCCATGCTTTTGTTCCGACCCTCCGGTCCAGTTTAAGAACCCATTGTGGCCCTCGAGTCAAAAAGTTTGCCCACCCCTGATCTAGAAGCAGACAAGAAACAAGGCATTTGAGAGCTTGGTCCCTGGTTGTTCAAAAGATCCAGCTAACACCAACCTGTTGTGGCTTCCTTATTCTAGGACATGCTGCAATATCCTTCTAATACAGTCATCTTCTTGCTTAACCTGAATAGAGCTGAGATTGTCCCTCTCAGTGAGAAAAAATCCATGTCACATACTAACTTACTCTGCGTGAGTCAAAGAAAAGACCTCCTACCTCTTGTTCTGCTGCGTCCGCCTCTGCCTCTGAGGGAGGAAAGTGAACACCTTTCTTAAGCAGGTCAAGGTACACGTCCTTCACCTCACTTACATCCACACCTCCTGGGAAACCCTGAGACCAAGTCTGAAAACAACAGCAAACACAAAACACAATTCTTAAGCTGGCGACCGAAAATGAGAGATTGACAATTAAGGGCTTTACTCAGAAAGAGAAAGCTACTTTTGAAGGCCAAGGACAAACTGTACATTTTCAGAGACTAGAATAATAATATAAAATATGTTTAAGCCTGTCCAGCATGGCTCAGTGGTTGAGTGTTGACCAGGAGTATGAACCAGGAGGTCACAGTTCGATTCCCAGTCAGGGCACACGCCCAGGTTGCAGACTCGATCTCTAGTGTGGGCTGTGCAGGAGGCAGCCGATCAATGATTCTCTCATCATTTTTATTTCGATCTCTCTCTCCCTCTCCCTTCCCCTCCTAAATCAATAAAACTATTTTTTAAAAATAAAAATATAGTGTGATTAATCATCAGACTCGCCTGCCTCAACATTTTAATGAAACCCTGGAATACATATTATTTTTTGCTGTACCAAATCCAGAATTGATACACATATTCTAAAACAGCATCAGTAGCTCTTTTGCCAAATAACTTTGTAAGCAATCAGTTATCTTCTCCAGACATAGTTTTCATATCTGCAAAATGAATGTACACATCACTCTCTTTCCTACCTGACATGGAGAAAATAGAAACCAGAGAGAAAGCAGGAAAATAACTACAAATTCTCTTGGATAAAAAAGCACCATCCAATACCAAAAAATTATCATTACACAGAAAATCAAACAGTAAAATGCTGTCTGGCTCCATCAGAGGTTTGTGAAGGACGACGAAACCAATTGGTATGTAATGAGATCTCTAATTGTAGGAGTGTTCCATCCCATCAGGTATACAATAGACTTACCTTAATGAAATTCAAAATTCTATTCTGAATGCTTAGTGGCAAGGTGTATCTGGGTTGCAGCAGCTTAACTAGGCTATCTTTAACAAACTCCTTCTTCACAATCAGAGATTGGAAACTTGGACCACAGTTCTGCATGCACATGTCTATAAGCTAAATTAGAAGAAAAAAGTTAAATGGTAAATTTCTTTGGTACAACCACTTCCTAAATATGAGGTGAAAATTGCAAAGTAACAATTTCTACCAGCATCCTCATTAACAAACAGAATTTAGTGTCTACTAAAACATATGGCAAAATGTTAGGTTCCAGGGAATGCGACAAAGTATAAGGCATAATGTAACTGCTTAGAGCAGCGATTTTCAACCTTTTTTCATCTAATGGCACACATAAACTATCAAAATTCTGTGGAATACCAAAAAAATATGTTTTTCTGCCAATCTGACAAAAATAGGTATAATTTTCATTGGTTTACAAAAAATAATAGTAATGACCTACCCTTTTTGCTCCAAAGTGACTTTTAAAAAAATCAGGTGACTATACTTGTATCTAAGGATTTCTGGTACCAAGAATTAACCAGTCAGATGTAAGCTTATGAGACATGACCAATAAGATGCAACTTTATTATATGACTTATATCCGTATGGTTCAAGACAGGGAATTCACACCAGATGGCTATTATTGTGTTGGCTGTTGTCATTTTTTTATTTGACAATCTAAGGGGAAAGAGGTCAGTGGCCCCACTGAACAGTCGGATATTGCATATTTTTAAAATGCTTGTGGCACACCAGTTGAAAAATCGCTGGCTTAGAGGACAGACTTTTTGGGGAGTCAGGACACATAGTAGGACCTTAATAAATGGTAACTATTTTTTAAATAATTGTGTTGAATTTATTGGAGTGACATTGGTTAATAAAATAATATAGGTTTGAAGTGTACACTTCTTTAATACTTCATCTATATATTGTATTGTGCATTCACCACCCAAACTCTTGTCTCCTTCCATGACCATTTATCCCCATCTTACCCTCTTCTACCTGCCCCCACCCCACCTTCCTTTCTGGTACTCACCATGATGCCTGTGTCTATGCGGGTTTTTTTTTGTTTTTGCTTTTCTTAATCCTATCACCTATTTCACCCAGCCCCCCAATCTTCCTAACAGCTGTCAGTCTGTTCTCCGTGTCCATGAGTCTGTTTCTATTTTGTTTGTTTAAATGGTAACTAGTTTGATCCCCTGCTTCCATGCGTAATTTTCCATCAGGAGAGAATGTGCTGGTTAGCTGATAGAAGAATTCTTTTCCCAGAAGCTTGAAGAAAAAAAAACTACTTGGTAGTTTTAGTTCTCACAGTGACTAATCCAAGCACAGAAAACCAGGCTTTGGGGCCATCCAGAGCTGAAGAAGACCACCCCGTGGCCTGGCCACCCTAGGGGCTGAGCTCACTCTACAACAAACGCCTGGAGGAGTAAACCCATTTGGCACTTACCCGGAAGCCCCCATAGCTCTCCACCCAGGGTGTGCTCCACAAAGGCCTATGAATTAACTGGCTCCTAGGACTCTGTCCAACCGCTTTCCATTTGACAACAACAGCATCTTGCTGAGACTTATTGACTCATCGGAGAAAAGGCTAGCCTAACCGTTATAAAGCCTGGTAACAAAATGCTCCCTTAAAAACAGAACGACTGGCTTCTTGACAAAAGCGCTCCACCAACTGATGGTAGGAAATCACAGTCTCGTCATATCCCAGGGAAGACCTAGTCAAGGCTCAGAAGTCCATGGAGAACCCAAATGTTGGATGGTATCAGGAACATTTATGATTGACATCGACACTCTCTCTTCACTTCATAGTAATAAAATGGAAAGGTCATCTATGAGGATTCATTTTTAAAGAGTTTATTGGTAAACATCAAATTGCCTTTGATGCACATTAGATGCTACCTTCAGTGACTAATTCCTGTCACAATCAAGTCTGGCTTAACAATATCAAAGTCAGTCCCGAGGCCTTCAACACACCTCTGCAATGCAGTGAGTAGTCGGAGGTGAGGTGATTGGGCCACTAAATAGACAACTTGGGGAAATCTGCAAGAAGCTATCAAGAGACAAAGGCTAATGTAAAGGAAATGCAAGAAGCAGGTACCCTAGTGAACTCGGACCTTCACAAGGAGGGGCTGTCCTGCCCCCCAGTCTGTGACCCTCGCCCTTACTTTGGCACAGGTTTTAGATTCATTTGTTCTCAGGTACTGGTGTGGAAATCATGAGGTGGAGGAAGTACAGTTACCCAAGAGGGAATAGGTAATGGGAACAGACAGCTAGCTGGGAGTAAGGCTTGAGAGCTCAGACGACCTGAAGGGAAGAAAGGGGAACCCAAAGCGAAATGGAGGGTCCAAAGGGTAAGAAGAAACAACACTGTGGGATAACCCAGCTTCCTCAGGGATAGGTCCCGGTTCATCCTCGGAAGGAAGGAACCACGATGGAGAGAGATATGGAGCTGGAGAAAAGAAACAACCATAGACAGGTCAAGTAGGCTGGGTGCAATAGAGAAGAAACCAGCTCATTACAGAGGATAAACTGTCAGAAGGTGAATTAATAACCACATGCTGAAATATAGAAAGTGGCATAAATTCACCTTCTGACCTCACTTTCCTCACTCAAATTTCCTACCTTTGGCGGCCTGGAGCTATTCTAGATCCACTTCATTCCAAAACTACATGTGTTTCTCCCCGAATTCTACAGTCCCTTCTGTTAGCCCTTGAGTGTTCTTGACTACTAGGAGAGGTGGTATTGGGGGTGGGCACGAAACCATTAAGTCAACATCAGTAAGTGATACATGATAGATGGCCCTGTATCATGCATGAAGGACTTGAAAACATGAATGAAATAAAATAGTCACGGGCATGTAAAGTACAGCATAGGGAATACAGTCAATAATATTGTAATCACTATGCAGGACCCGGTGGGGTACTGGAAATATGGGGGGGAACACTGTAAAGTATGTGACTGTCTAACTACTAAGCTGTACATACACCTGGAACCAATACAAAATATTGGAAAAAAATAAAACATTTGAGGAAATGAAAAAAAAATATATAGTAGCCCATTCTTTCAAGGGGCACGATTTGTCCTGAGAAACAAGATGGTATGGGCATGGGCATGGAATTTAGACTCTGAGGACATGCTACTTAAATCTTGCGGGGTGGGGGATCACTTAATCTCACTGGTCTCAGTTTCCTCATTTGTGAAATGGAGTTAATAGTACACCTATGTCACAGGGTTGTCCAGAGCATCAATCAGGTATCAGGCAAAGGCTTATTTCCATCATCGACCCATTGTACAGCTATTTCTACTCAAGTGCCTCCCTCCTCCCGAGTTGCCTCCATTCTGTGACCTCCCTGAGGTGGCTGCTATGGGTAAAGGACAAGGGAAAAGTAAAAAGGCAAAAAATGGAGAAAGAGGAAAATGCATCTAAAACTACATTCAGTCCCAGCCCAGCCCGAGTGGCTCAGTTGACTGAGCGTTGTCCCATGCACTGAAAGGTTGCTGGTTTGATTCCTGTCAGGAGATATACCTGGGTTGTGGATTTGATCGCCAGTTGGGAGGCAACCAATCAATGTTTCTCTCATCTCTCTCTCTCTCTCTCTCTCTCTCTCTCTCTCTCTCTCTCTCTCTCTCTCTCTCCTTCCCTCCCTCTCCCTTCTTCTCTCTGAGCATGTCCTCAGGTGAGGATTAAAGAAAAAAGAAAAATGATATCAGCTCCTAACCAAAGAATTTCCTTAGTGAAAGCATCATTAAGACTCTTCTCATTCAGCTACTCTCCAGGTAAGCAAAACATGATATGTTTTCTTTCCCATGAAACCAGGAAACGGGAATTGTGCTCACGTCTGCCCCATGGCCCTCTAATCACCCCCAAAGCCCCTAAGAGCAGTGTGATGCTGGCTGATTAGTGCCACAACCATGCGTGGCCTGGGCTGGGCTGAGGTCCAAAGGCATGCAGAAGAAATCAGAAAGCCACACAGCTCATTCTCAAGCAGCAGGCAAGGCTTGCAAACATCCTGAAGGAAAAAGGGCAACTCACCGAAGTGACTGAAGAGGTCATATGGCCAAGGATGGGGGGGAAATGGTAATAGGTCACGTAAGTGTGCATACTCAATCCACAGACAATACGGTGCATGGGAGAATTACTTACACCAACAGAGAACCGTCTCCCCACTGTAACAAGCAGCAGAACTTGGCTGAATCTTAACGAACTGCCAGCACCTTGGAATTCCACAAAGGTGTTCAAGTGCAACACAAAGCTAACGGGGGAGCATTTTCCCAAGACTTTAATTCCCACCCTGGGTAACATATACACACACTTTTGATCAGCCCAGTACCTGTAAGTTTAACCACCAGTTCCCATCTCCTGACCAGAAAAATTAACTTTCCAGGAACACTTTTTCCACAACATTAAATGCTATTACAATCAACTAAACTCTCTTGATTCTGCAACTCTCAATGAGCAGTTTTAAGTCAAATTATAAATAACTTTTTGTTAACCTATTAATTAGCAAATTACAGCAAATTATATATATATATATATACGTATGTGTATTTTAACCCAGAATCAAAATGTGACTATAGCTTGGGAAATCCTAGAGTCTTAATGATAACATGAAAGTACTTACCGACAAAGTAAGTTCGATTTCTTTATGATTGTAGTTTTTGGAAATCCTTTTCTTCAAAGCTTTTACGGCATCCTTTGGCCTACAGCAGCAAATACAACGTAATCATCAATTAGGCATTGCCGAAAACCAGGAGTCTCTGCAAAGCAATGTGTGCTGTGAAAGGAGGGATGGCTACAGGGAAGACGGAGGCTTCGGCTCTGCGGTGTGAGCCTGGCAGCACTCCTCACACCTGTTTCCTCGTACATCTAACCTACCCCCTTGCGAGAATCTAATAAAAAATTTCCTATAGCACCGTTTACAATAAAAACTGGACACTTAAATATCCAGTAGTGTGGGATTGCATAGATAACTTGTGGTAACCCCTATTAAGAAATACTCTCTGGCTTTTCAAAATGTCTTATTAAATGGAATAATAATTAAGAAAAAAAAAGAAGTGGATTATGAATCAATACTCTAAAACGTTAACTACAGTTTTATTTGGGCGGTGGAGTCATTTGTGAGTTTTGTTTTATGTTTGTCTGCACTTTATAAATTTTCTCTGAGATTCATGCACCACTCGTGTAAATGTGTTTTTGAAAAATGGTTATTTAAAATTAAATTCACCAGTCACACAGAAACAAAAAAAATTTTTACATAGGAGTATTACTTAGAAAGTGCTACATATGAAATGTATTCATACTCAGTTCCCGCTATCAATGTAGAACAAGTGTACAGAAAATGTAATTTCCAAACAATGACGGTTTTCCTTTTGATTAAAACTATTAGTATTTCCTGAGCATCCTGTAGGCAGGGAATACAGGAAGCATTACAACTCACTAGGTCAGCTTCTGATAGGCTACAATTATGATACAAAAGAAGAACTGTATTGTATTAAATAGAGTCAAAATTTACTTTGAGATGGTCCAAAGGTACAAACTTCCAGTGAGAAGATAAATAAGTCATGGGGGTATAATCTACAACATGGTGACTTTATCTACAGTTAGCAGTGCTGTATGGTACATTTGAAAGTTGCTGAGAGTAGACTGTAAATGTTCTCATCAGAAGGAAAAAAATTATTTTAGACCCATATGAGGTGAGGGATGTCAACTAAACTTACTGTGGTAATCATTTTGCATCAAAATAGGTAAGGCAAGTCATTATGCTGAACCCCGTAAGCTTACACAGTGCTATGTGTCAATTATATCTCAATAAAATTGAAATAAATACAAGTCGTTTTTATATATTACCTTCAAATTTGTTATGTTTGCATGGATAGATTTCTATTATATGATAATAATGGCATAATATTACATATGCTTATATGGAATTGTCACTATTATAAAATACATTATTACATGAATTTTTCTATATTTCTAAAAAATCCCACATAAAATCTAGAATTAAATTCTTAGAGAAGGTTAAAAGAATAAAGATACTATTTTATTTTATTTATTTATTTATTTATTTAATCCTCACCCAAGGATATTTTTCCATTGATTTTAGGGAGAGTGGAAGAGTGAGGGAAAGACAGAGAGAAACACAATGTTTGCTTGCCTCCTGCATGAGCGCTGACCAGGGCCCGGGCCGGGGAGGAGCTTGCAACAGAAGTATGTGCCCTTGACCAGAGTCTAACCTAGAACCCTTTGGTCCACAGGCCCACACTCCACTGAGCCAAACCGGCTAGGGCAGAGATACTATTTTAAAAGAGGAAAAATTTTTGACTTTGAGATTCCCTTTTTGTATCATCAATGAAGAAATCAGTATTATCAAGAAAGGGTTCGCAGAGGAACCAAATATGGAAAACAAGATTGCAACGAAAGCACCATAAACATTTTATTAACAATAAGCACTTTCTACTGATATGGTCAATAATTTAGTGTAATGCTTTCTTCAACATACATTACACTAAATCGCTTTTGCTGTCACTTCTCACTTTAATATACACAGTAAAATGAACAAATTTCATCTCTCATAGCAATCTGTAATTCAGGCTAAATTCACAAAATAGCTGGTCTTCTTAATTTTTTCACAACTTCAATTCTCTCACGTTTCAAAGTGTAACAAAAGATAGTACGTCATTTGAAAAGACAGCATGAATATGGCAAGTTGGCCTTCGGAGAAAAAAAATCCATCTTGTGACAGGGAGAGGAAGAAAAGACTGCTAGATTATTTCCTGGTGACAATAATGACAATTGCCCGGGGACAGGTCACCCCAGGAAGCCACTAGCTTCTTGATAACATTTTTCAGTTATAGTAACATAAAATATCGGTAATCAGAGCAGGAGCAATTCCTAAAGAAGAAAACAATCTCTCTTTTTTTAAAAAATAATTATTTTTCTTAAAGAACAAGGAATTTGAACCAAAATTTGAAACTATTAAGGAAAGGGTGAAGAGGAGAAAAATGATAATGGATCCTCAGACACTGCACATGTTGAAACAAGCAGCTCTCCTAATATTTCAACCTGACGTGTCATCAAAAGGCAGTGGGCACCACCTAAGGGGGGTGGGGGGTTGAAAACACTCTTTCAACAAGAAAAGCAAAAGAGGTTGCAAGAGAAAGCACAGTCGCTCTGATGCCTCTTGGCAGAGGCAGAGGCAGGAGCCACACTCTGTACTCACCCATCGCTGGCGGTGTTGATTATGTCACAAATGTGCAAGAACTGGCCCCAGTCTTCAGTCTGCACGCCCGCAAACGTAGCCTTTTCTGCAAAGAAAACACTGTTGTGTTGACTCTGAGCTACAACAGAATAAAAAATGGCTGGTCTTCCTGAAATCATCTGCCTGGGGTTTGTTAGCAAGTACCATTAAGGGTACATTGCCAAAGGGCAAAGAGATTTTTTTCTTTTTCTGAGCAATCCCCAGTAATTGAGGAATCAATCAGAACTCAAGTTCAGAGTGCTGCTGTAGCCACAGTAATGAGTGACCTATTAATACAGGCTGCAGGCACAACTCCTGGCTGCCAGGCAAGGCCAGGACGGCGAAATCTCCCTCTGCCTGCCTGCTTTTCAGAGGACACCTCCCTAGCAGCCACCCAGAAGGAGAAGTGCCTAGAGCTAAGTATTTTAGCTTATGTAACTCCATTTAACCCCTCTTAGAGAGGATGAAGCAGAAGTTCAGAGCCGTTAAGAAAAGTACACAAGGCTACCCAGCCGGTACAACTAGTGTTCAAATCAAAGTTGTCTGATGCCACTTTTTGTTTCTTAAAATCATTCATTCACCTGGAGGAGGAGCTGTCAAGAAAAAGAGATCAGCGGCTCAGTGGTTGAGCCTCCACCTATAAACCAGGAGGTGACAGTTCCATTCTTGGTTGGGGCACATGCCCAGGTTGCAGGCTCCATCCCCCCTGGGGGGCGGGGGCGGGGTGCAGGAGACAGCCAATCAGTGATTCTCTCTCATGATTATTGTTTCTATCTCTCTCTCCCTCTCCCTTCCTCTCTGAAATCAAGAAAAACATATTTTTTTTAAAAAAAGAAAAAGAGATCAGAACGACTAAAATTGTCTGTGTCCTTTAGCAGTAGAGCAAGGTTACCCCTAGTACTTGTACTATCCAAAGTTGTGCCAGGCCTACTTAAACATTCAGGTATTTTTCCCTCTCCAGACATCCTCCTTAAGAATACAAAATGCTGTCTGGGAAGGGTAATGGGAAAACTCAACCCCAGAGCTTAACATCTTTCCTACAAGAAAGGAGAGAATCCCTCAGCATGAAAATACCAGGTCGCAGAGGGAATGAAGAGAAAATGGAAAAGGATAACAGAGAGAAAGAAAGCATACAGGTTTGGCTGGGGAATCTGCTTCTCAGGAAAAAGAACTCCTTGAGTTTGGCATTCAGTGGACAAACCTGACCCATCTTGCCTTGTCTAGGCACATGCTATCATCATTCCTTCTGCCAGACTCCTTGCTCCTCATACCAAGCTCTGTCTCCAAACTTCCTGGAAAACTCCTATTCACCCTTCAAAAGCCATTGCACAGTTAACTTCTCCCTTTTCCTACGTTTTGGGTATTTTACATTTTTCTTGTATTTGTAAAGGTACCTACATTACAGCTACTACAAAACTGTGTCCATCTTCTCTACAAAAGTGTGCATTCCCTGAGGGTTGAGACCAGCTCTTGCCTTTGCCAAGCAGGTCCAAGCAGTCGGTAAACATTTGCATCATTAAAATAACAGGTTTGTGAAGATGCAATCTGAATCCACTTCTGCTCTGAATCCATTTCTGCTCAGAGTTTATTTCCTATCCAATAGGGGTATATAGCCGGCAACAGTTTAGAAATCATTTCCTCCTTTATAAAGACGTGGGAACTAAAGATCCGTGGGAACTAAAGATCCGGTTAAGGGTTGTGTTCCATGTCACACAGCAGCTAATGAAGCTGCAGCCCACACTCCCCAGATCAGATCGGAGCCTCCTCACCTCACTAAGTTCCTGAGAGCATCATGTTTTGCTTGGCATCATAGGCACCGATGCCACACCTGCTTCCCAACGGA
Organism: Myotis daubentonii; assembly: GCF_963259705.1. Taxonomy (NCBI): domain Eukaryota; kingdom Metazoa; phylum Chordata; class Mammalia; order Chiroptera; family Vespertilionidae; genus Myotis; species Myotis daubentonii. Next base: position 30,541,795 of record NC_081855.1, on the reverse strand, counting down.
GGCATCAGGGAGAGGAGGGAGAAGGGAGCTGGGGCTGGCAGAACAGTCAGTCACTGGCTCCTGCGGACAGTATTCAGATACAGCCACAGGGGACAGGAGTTAGACAGATAGCTGCTGGGCCCTGGTGCCTTGAGAGGCCTCTGGTGCCTCCAGATGGCTCCAGCGCTCCCCACTTCCTGCACTCCAGGTCTGAGCATTTGCAATCTCTTTGTTTACTGGGAAAAGGAACTCAGGTTGTCAGGGCTTGGCGCCAGGGAGAACAGGTTTGAAGAGACCTGCCTGTCAGGGAGGTTACATCACTTCACCTCCTTGACCCCTCTCCTCTGTCTTCCTCTACAAAACGGTCAGAAGAATACTGTGCCTTCGCCAGAATGCCCCTTAGGACTAACCCTGGCAGAGAAGTTTAAGTCCTATCCTTGGAGAGGCCCAGACACTCCACACCTGAGTCCCACGAGGGGCTCACCTGTTCGGTCTACTCCCCAGAAGGCGTGCACGGGGGTGGGGGTGGGGGGCAGATTTTGGAGGAAGGGGTTCTAGAAAGAGTCAGCCATACAGAAATGCCTCCAAGGGGACGGGTGGGATGCGAGTGCCCCGGGAAATCGCAGGGGGTGGGGAGGGATTTCCTCCAACTTGGACCAACTCTGTGCTCCGCAGGCCTAGAAGGGAGTCAAACGGAAAGGGTCCCCCGGTCCCCACAGCCTTCCCCGGGCGTCTGCCCCCGCGCCCCTTTACCTATAAGGTGGCCCACGGAGGTCGCAAACGGATCCCGGTGACTCTTTCCAAACGCCATGGTAGCCCGACCGAGCGGGGCCCAGGAAAGACGCCTCCCCGTTCTCGGGCTCCACCCGCTCGGTGTCCCTGGCTCCTCCTCTCCGCCCGATCGCTTCCCGGGCTCCGGGTGGAGGCTGAGCGTCCAGCCCGGCCGCTGCGGGGCGCCCGGCACCAGGCGAGGAGCGGGGGGCGGGGACGCGAGGGCGGGGCTCCCGGGCGCCGCGCACCTGCTGCGCGCCCCGCGGGACTGGGGAGCGGGCGGCGCTGCGGGTCCAGGTGGGATCGGTGGGCGGCGGCCCCCGCGTGGAGCCCGCGGCAGGGATACGGGGCGCCGGCTCCCGACCCAGGTGGGCTTCTCGCCCGGGGGCCCCGGAGCCACAGCCTGGGAATGAGAGATCCCAGCTCGGATCCCGCCGCCTGCTGGGCACATTGCTGCTTTTTCGCTGCGCCTCTCGCTCCGCTTTGTAGCGAGGGAAATACGGGGTTAAGAACACACATCTCAGGATGATTATGAGAATTAGGGACGTAAACCGCTTGGGTCTGTGTCTGGCACCCACAAAATACATATTTAACCGCTGAGTAAATAGAGTGACTGTAAATATTTACTCCCATCCCCACCCTCGTCCCAGAGATCCTGGAGCGGAGGTGTGTCCCTGGGCCTTTAAAGCTGCAGGTGATGGTTTGGCTTTGAGTTCAGGGGCCTTCCAGGAGCCCACGTCCTTTGTCTCGCTCTTATTTCCTGAGGGACCACAGGGCGCCACCCAGCGAGCTCTCGGTTCCTAACCCTCCCTCCTGGGAGCCCTGTGTTCCAGCCTTGATGAGGGGAGGGCAGGGGAGGGAGAGGGAGTGGAGGAGAGGAGAGGAGAGGGGCTTTCCTGGTGCTCAGGCCTGGAGTGTGTTTGGCCTCAGCAATGTTCTGGAATGTAAACCCTGGTTTAAGTAGTCCAACCCCTTTCCAGCTGCCCCTTCAGAAGGGGAATTCATTTCCTTTTCCTGTGCATTCAGTAACTTCTGATTCCCTGATGTTAATTTCCATCGAGGCCAGAGCCTGCTAGGGAGTGGGGTGTCTCCAGGTGATGGCAATAAGCCACAGGATGGGACCCCCAGTCCCCCCAGCCTCTAGCTCTTGCTACCTGATGTCAACTTGGGCCTAGTTCTACTAGCCTTTCCTTGGCCCTGGGAATGAGGACAAGAGAGATCCAAGTGGGCTTGGTCAACTTAGGTCCTTCGTTGCTGGAGTCCATTCATTGTCTTCACTAGCTGAGTTTAGACAGAGACCCCCCAAAAGCTAGTAGCCCTTGAAAGTCCTAGTAAAGGTCAGGGCTTGAAAATCCTAGCAAAGGTCAGGGCTGTGCACCACCCAGTTATTCTAGGAACCACTCAGTTAATTTAGGTAATAATAGTTGAAGCATCCCCACCTTAGTTCCCTTAATTCCTTAGATACTTATGTAGATCCTTGTTGATTATTGTTAATCAGATACTCCCGGAAATCTATTGATGAGCTAATCAGATACTTTGTCTATTCCTGGAAATTGTCTGCTGACCTGTGTGTCATTGAAACCTCCTTACCCTAAGGGCTACTCCAGATCAATAAAAGATTGGAGCGGCCTGAGCATCAGGGGAAGTCCTTCGGGACTTGCCGCCTGGTCCCCCGATATTGCAAAATTACCTCGTGTCTTTTTCTCTCATTTGCTGTGCGGCTCCTCTTTCAGATACCAAACCCTACTCCACGCAGAACGTGGAGGGAGTCTTACTCGACACTTCGTCTTATATATTTTAAAATAAAAGTCAAAATCAATTGCCATATGCACCAAGGGGCTAACTTTTTCTTTTCTTTCTAATTCTGTTATTTCTCATTTTTCTTGTTCTAAGTGAGCTAATACCTGGGATTCTAAAATCTCAAATAAAACATTTTTTGTGTGTGTGATAGTTTTTCTCATAATAGGATTGGTCCTACCTGTAGCTGATACTCTCTCCACCTGCTTACCCTGGGTGAGTAGCTAATTCAGATGGTGTTATTTTACGGATTAGGAAACCCACAGTAAATACTTATTTACACAGTCAGCTTGCTAGTGAAGGAGTGTCTGATTCCAGAAGCTGTGACTTTGACCTTTAAACTGAATTTCTCATGGGGAAAGCCCTAGATAGTAGGCGGCACCCTTGACCACTTCACACTTTTAAATAAGTGGGTTCCAGGGCATGTGCCGGAGAATGAGGTGGCTGAACATGGCAAATACCCATGTCTAGAAGACAAAGTTGACCCATCACCAAGCTCTATGCAGCGAAGAGTCATTTTTATCCTCTCATTTAATTCTGCTCTCACCACGGAATTTCTTCAATTGTCAGATCTGGGCATGACCTTAGAAATCAAAATTTCTAACTCCATCATTTTATAGATGAAAAAAAAATGACAGCCAGAGAAAGCTGTTCAGTTCCAGGCTAGAAGAATGCAACATAATAGTTTAACCCAGAGTCCCAAACTCTTTCCCCCAAAGGCAACTCCTCTCTATTTTAATACTTAAATGTGTTTCTCCAACCTTCCCCATAGTATTTTCTTTGGCCCGCTCTTAATCCGTCTCATTTTTCAATGGTTCCAGTTCCAAATACTACCCTCTCTGTCTCCCCCAGGTATCCCACTATGGAAACTAATTTCCATATCCATGTGATCATCAAATCTAACAGTCATTTCTCAGCCTCACTTTGCCCTCTCTGTAGTATATTATGCCCCTCCCATTAGCCATTGTTTCCTCCATCACCTTTCAGGGTACTTTATCCTACATTCCCATTTCCTCCCTGGCCTACTAAACCTAAGTAAGCTACTCCACAGTTCTCAAGTCTATCTTTTCCTCTTTCTCCAATTCCCTCAGAGTTCCTTCTTCTTGTCCCTTCTCTATGAAGTCTTTTCCTGCCACTCACTCCCAAGAGAATTGAGCCCTCCTCTCTTGTTTTACATACAGATCTCTGTCTTAGAGCTCACAACACTTTATATTACTTCTTTGTTTAGAAAACTGTTTGTTGGATTTGATATCCAGACACTTAATAAGCCTTAAAGGATGTTTATTGAATGAATGAATGAATGAATGGCTCTCCAAAACATTGAGATGCTCTATCCTTTCTGAGATCCAGTTTTTAATTCCCTCCTAGATGCCTTATTGGAACCCTGACCTCTATATAGCTAGAGCTACTATACTCATCACCTCCCTCCACCATCTCAATATCCTACCTAACTTTCTTGTTTTGACCAATAAGGTTATTGATGTACTAGAAGCCCTGTGCACGGATTCATGCACTGGTGGGGGTTTGGCCTGCGGGGATTGGTCTGTTGCAGGAGCAGCTGCTCATCCTGGTCAGCCGAGCGGCTGTGGACCCGTCCTCTGAGCAGCTGCTCCTGCTGTGGGAGTGCCGCTCATCCTGGTCAGCTGAGCGACGCTCCCACTGTGGGAGCACACTGACCACCAGGGGCAGCTCCTGCATTGATCATCTGCCCCCTGGTGGTCAGTGCGGGTCATAGTGATTGGTTGAGTAGTTGTTTTGGTTGTTCCACTGTTCGGTCGCTGGGCTTTTGTTATATAGGATTGGAATCACATGGGTTGCTGTAAAAAATACTGATACCTGGATCACATCTTCAAAGATTCTGATTAAAGGAGCCTGGGTTGCATGAAGAGCATCAAGATTTGGTACCATAGTTTGCCAAATAAAAAATCTTGATGTTATCCCCAAGTTTTTTCTTTCAGTCAGTTTTGGATTCTCCTGTGTTCTTTTTCTCTCTGTCTCCTTGCCTTTTTCCCTCTGTGGACACTGCTCATTCCAGCAGTTCTTAAATATCATAAGCCTTAATACTGCCAAAGGGTGAAATTGGACTAAAGCTTGAGTTCTCTGGAACATAATTAAGACCCTAAATCTAAAGATATATTATCTTTAAAACTGACCCTCTTTTTTAAAAAATCCTCAACTGAGGATATTTTTTCCATTGATTTTTTAAAAAGAATAGGGGAAAGAAGGAGAGGGAGGGGAGAGAGAGAGACATCGAGGTACAAGAGACACACCAATCGGTTGCCTCCAGCACGCAGCCTGACTGGGCCAGGAATCGAACCCACTACCCTTCAGTTGCAAGGGGAATGCTCTAACCACTGAGCAACTGACCAGGACATAAAACTGACCCTCTTTTACACAATAATTTTATCCATTATTTTTGAAAACCATTATGTACAAAGATATATGTTGACTATTTCCAGTTATTTTTTAATATATTAAATCTTGGCTATCCCCGATTCTGGAAATTGTAAGCTCAGCCTTCCCTCTCTTTTTGCTCTTGGGATCACCTCTATCAGGTTCACATGAGAACTCCTCTTCTCTCCCCTACTCCCACCTCAAGGACTGTTTGGTTCCATTGTTATAGGCTTTCACTAAACTCAGAGACCCAAGATGAGAGAGGACAAGGCACAGTACTAGTAGGCACTATACAGAGTGCTTTGGTTATAAACTAAGAATATTTATCCCCCCCCCCCTTTTAAATATATTTTTATTGATTTCAGAGAGGAAGGGAAAGGGGGAGCTAGAAACATCAATGATGAGAGGGAATCATTGATTGGCTGCCTCCTGCACGTCCCCTACTGGGGACCCAGCCCGCAACCCTGGCATGTGCCCTTAACCGGAATCAAACCCAGGATCCTTGAGTCCACAGGCCAACGCTCTATACACTGAGCCAACCAGCTGGGACATTATTCCCCTCTTAATACCTGACTTGCCTTAAAGTCACTCGGAACTGGGAGATGAGTTTGAGTTTGTTTGCCTCATTCTGAAGTTTAGGCCCTTTTCCATTTTCATCTTGCTGCACCCAACACAAGGATCTTGTCACTGGTGAGGAGTGCCTGCAGCCTCTAGCCTGCCCTCCCCATCCAGCTGTGCCAAAGGAGGAGACCACTGAACCCTCAGTCAGACCTGGGAAACAGACACACCTGTGGGTGGAGCCGGAAAATGCTAATGAACATGTTAGAGTACTCCAGGTTAGAGTATGTAGCTCTGCTGTGCCAGTGCAAAGGCCTGGAAACCTGAAGGACAAGGGAACCTGCCCTGCGCTTACAAGAGTCAAGCGCCAGCCCACCAAGGAGGAGGAGGAGGCTGAGACCATGTAAAGCAGACCCCAGCAGTAACTCGGAGCCACACAACTTTCCGTCCCGTGTGAGCTCCGTTGGTGCCCTGAGCCTTTTGCTTTGTCTTGAATAAACTTCTTCCCTTGATTTCTCTCCTGAGGGTGGAGGGGTCAAGAATCTTGGAGCTGGTAACAGATTGACTTTAAACATTTACCCTCCCTCCAATATTGAACTTTAAACCACGCAAATGCTTTCATTAGCTGCCCTCAACATGAAGTTCCATAAAGAACGAAAGGGCATTTGTTGGCTAAATTTGTCATCTCCAAGGATTCCTATGAAGCTTAAAGCCAACTTTTCATCTGGAAAATAAACTAAGGAAACCAATGTGTTAATTAACCAAAGTCCAGTAGCTTTCTGTAGGTTTCATGACCTCACCAGTTCATACTTACCTCTGGGGATTTGTCATTTAATTCCTGGTGTCCCTTTAGAAATCTGGTTCAGATTTGCAAATCAGAATATCTGAGTTCAAATCCCAGCTCTACGGTGATACCAAGAATTCCAACTTCATAGAACTGTTTTGAAAAATAATGAGATGTATGTATAGCACTTAGAATGGTGCTTGGTATAATCAAGCTCAGTAAATATTAACTAATTATAATTTTCTCCTTTCAGCCTACCAGGTGGCTGAAATTTCTATTATTAGAAAACAGTCTTTGAGGCTTGGCAATATTTCCCTAAAAGCCACTATATAAATGTGCAGGTGTTACCTTTTGGTAAAAGAAGGTCCTATTAGCATGAATAGAGTTATACCTGCCACACATTTAGTTTCTATTAGCACCATGGGAGGCAGTTAGACAGACAAAAGCAGAGCAAGGACGATGGGCCAGGTACAGATGGTCACCAGGGCGAAAAGCCCCGGGTACCTAGCAACGGGCACAACTGGGAACACAAGGACCTGGCCTCCAGGGTAACCTTTTCTCCCCAAGCACATCACAGGCCGTTTGTTTTAGACCCTCTGACCTTTCATATCGCTATGCAGTTTGGACCTTCCCATGACCTTTCTTCCCCTGACATGTTGCTAGTCATATGGGTTAGACGCCCCCCTTAGAGGGAGAAAGAACAAGGGGGCGGGGGGCAGAGCATTAAGCCCCTGAGATAATGAGGTTCTGTCCTGCATCAAACACATCTGTGCCTCAGTGGTGTTTCAGCTCCAGCCCCAGAAAAAGCAGCAAAACCAGATACGCGGATATCAGGACCAGCTGCAATGACTAATGATCCCTTCCCTGGCGCCAACCAATCAGCAGGGACCACAACTCTGAAAGGACACACTTGGAAAGATGATGAATATTCTACTGGGATCCTCCCCTGAGACCTCCAGATGAATACCCACAAGTGTGGTGTCTACGGGCAACCCTCACCTCTCCCCACCCACTCCCCTCTGGTGAGTTTTCCTTGCCTCTAGGCCCTAGATTCTAGGGCAGTGGTTGGCAAACTGTGGCCCCTTGAGTGTGGCTCTTCCACAAAATACCACGTGCAGGCGCCCACGTACAGTGCGATTGAAACCTCGTGGCCACACTCAAGGGGCCAAAGAGCCGCATGTGGCTCTCGAGACGCAGTTTGCCGACCACTGTCCTAAGCTCCAGGGGCCCTTCTTTTCCTTTGTAACTGGTTTCCCGCGCCCACATATTCTAGGGCTCACTTCTACCTCTGATTTTCTAAATAAATTTTCTTTTATAATTCTGAGTCTTGGCTCTGAATCCTTTCTTAGCCAGAACTCAAATACCAAGATTGCGGACCCAAGGTCTGGTCTGACTCTACTGGTCTAACACCTGCTGCCATTTCGCCACCAACAGCAGTTTATGAATAATGTGTGATTTGTTGAGCAACTTACTTGAAAAGAGGTCTTGTAGGAATGGGGCTCTGAGAGAGCTGGCATTTGGGCTGGAGTGGGGAAGGGCCTGTCCCAAGGGTGGCTATTACAGGAGAGTATTGAAACCAGGGGTGGGCCGCAAGGGAAACAGAGACATTTACTTTAGATGTCACACTTGGTTCTGTGGGGCTAAGAAGAGTACTTTTTGCCTTCGCTAGTTTGGCTCAGTGGATAGAGTGTCGGCCTGCAGACCAAAGGGTCCCAGGTTTGATTCCAGTCAAAGGCACATGCCTGGGTTGCGGGCTCGGTCAAACGTGCAGAAGGCAGCCAATCAATGATTCCCTCTCATCATAGATGTTTCTATCTCTCTCTTCCTCTCTGAAATCAATAATATATATATATATATATATATATATATATATATATATATAGAGAGAGAGAGAGAGAGAGAGAGAGAGAGAGAGAGAGCTTTTCCTCCCACTTTCTAAATTCTTCTAGCTGGACTAGTAATCAAATGAACAGAGACAGATTAACAGGAGAAAAATGTACCGTTTGTTATACGAATGCAAATTAGGGAGCGTCATAAGAAGGAGACCCAGAACTGTTGTATGTGGCGGGAAGGGCACTGGGTGTTAGACGCATGGGGTCAGACTGGACTTGGGTTCAGCATCCTCGGTACTTGGGCTCTGGGTAGCAAAGAATTCAGAGCCAAGACCCACACTATAAGAGAACATTTATTTGGTAAATCACAGAAGTAGACGAAGCAAGCCCTAGCAGAAATGGGCTTAGGAAACAAGTTACAGAGGAAAAGGAAGGGCCCTTGGAGCGCGGGAGTGAGAAAGCTAATGATAACAAGGCAGGGGGAAGGAGGGCGCGCTCCTGGGAAGGAGAAAGCTCTGGGTCCTCCGTCCTAAGGGCTTTTAGGGCGGAGATTTTAGGGGAGGCCCCAGGAGAAGATCTTAATAGACTATTCAGCAGCTTTTCAAGTGTGTCCTTCACTGATTGATCGGTTGGTGCTAGGGCAGGGGGTCGTTATTCAATGCAACTGGACTTCTTGTGTATGGAGAAGAGAAAGCATTTTATTTTATACAGGTGATATTTTTTTAACCATGAGAGGGCAGCCTTGATTAACTTATCATATTCTCCCAGCGGCCTGGCTGGGCAGCCACACTCAGGCAGGGGAGGAAGGCTCCAGAAACCCCAGTCAGCTGTGTCTTCGGGTGTTTAACTGCTAAGGGTTAGCTGCTCTGCAGGGAAGCACATTGATGGCTGCTTGCTGTTTCCTCCTAGGGCAGTGATGGCGAACCTTTTGAGCTCGGCGTGTCAGCATTTTGAAAAACCCTAACTTAACTCTGGTGCCGTGTCACATATAGAAATTTTTTGATCTTTGCAACCATAGTAAAACAAAGACTTATATTTTTGATATTTATTTTATATATTTAAATGCCATTTAACAAAGAAAAATCAACCAAAAAAATGAGTTCGCGTGTCACCTCTGACACGCGTGTCATAGGTTCGCCATCACTGTCCTAGGGTCTCACATTGACAGTGAAACTTGGTATCTCAGTAACACCTGGTATTCTTTATTTAGCAGGCAGGTGAGGGGTTTAGGGGAGGTGGTTGTTTAAAAGGATAGACATGCTTCAGGATTTAGGTGGCCGCAGGTGCGGATGGATATTAATAAAAGTCAGGTCTGGGATTTGAGCCTCTGGATGACAAATATATACTCATAGTTGCGCAAACTTTGAAATATAGCTAGAGGCTGCCTGGAGAGGCTACGCCATGAAGAATGGTATGGGGCTGAAAGTGGGTATTAGCAGAGGATGTGTGTCATGATCAGTGAGCGTAGATGGTTAGTGAAAGAGAGGATCAAGCCTTATATTTTATATCCTTATTAGATCATTTACTCATTCATTCCTTCACGTATCACACGCTTTTGAATTTGGTCAGACAGAAGCACAATGTGAACACAGCTAGCGAGATAAACTATGAAGTAAATGATCACTGCAATCCAGTCTAAGTGGTGAATAAATGGGTGCACATAGGCTCATGGGAGCTCGGCGTGGGAACTAACTTTGCGTGGAGGGTGGGGGTCGGCCAAGATGAAAGGTCTGGGCAGCATAGGGTTAGAGCCAGGCTTGCTGCACAGGTAGGGCTGAAGGGAGCTCCAGTAAGTCTGGATCGCACGACTCCACACCTGACTCCTTAGCAGGGAGAACTTTAAGTACATTTCCGCCTCTGTAGGGGCGATAGCATTAGGGAGCTGTGCCCCATTTCCTTTCCAGTTAGAGGTCCTCTGTGTCAGCTTTGCAAACTGAGCTATGAGAACATACGCCAGCCTTCACTTGCTCATTTTACAGATCCATAATGGGACCCCCACTAGGCCAGTCACTGTGCTTGGAATCAGTGGTATGTGAAGGAGGTAAAATCCAATTTCTGCACTCCCCGTGCTCACAGTCAAGGAAGGAGGAACTTATAACTTGGTGGGCAACGTTAATTTCTCTGTGCAGATGGGTAGAAAATCCACTTTGCATCACGCCCCTGAACCGAGTGATCACAGTTTCCCCTCGCTGGCTTCTTATCCAAAAACAAAACAGGCTGAGCTTCAGAATGACAAGGATGGAAGTAGTAGAAACCATAGTGTTTCCTATCCGTCTCAGCCCCACTTTACAAGGTGAATGCCCAGCCATGTTCCTTACAAACACACAGCAAACACAGTAACGTTAGTTCCATTTCAGAGCTAAATAGAAATGCTTTTCAGATCACCTAATGTTTTGTATTTATATGAGAGCTTCCCAACAGGCTTGGAGGTACATTCTAATTCATGGAGAAAAAATAGTTACTAAAGAGATAGTATGGGATAAATATTACTTTTAGCTCAGCAGTTCTCAACCTGTGGGTCGCGACCCCTTTGGGGGTCGAACGACCCTTTCACAGGGGTCGCCTAAGACCATCGGAAAACACATATTGTTTTTGTGATTAATTACTATGCTTTAATTATGTGTAATTTGTAACAATGAAATTGGGGGTCACCACAACATGAGGAACTGTGTTAAAGGGTTGCGGCATTAGGAAGGTTGAGAACCACTGTTTTAGGTGAACTAATTTATATATTATTCACAACAAAATAATCTGTATACATTTGATTGTATGCGTATTTTTTCAGAAGACCCAAGGACTTCTTTGGAGTCTCCCTGAGGCCGTTAGCCTCACAATACCTGCTCTAGGCCTGGGCCCTTTCTAAGAAAACTGCTTACAGCCCCTTACAGAGCACTTCCTTGCTCTGAACACTTGACCTTGTTCTAAATCAGGGATTAGCAGACGATTTCCAGAAAAGGCCATAAAGTATATATTTTAGGCTTGCAGGCAACTACTCAACTCTGCCTGCCCTTGTAGTGTGAGAGCAGCCAGAGACAATACATAGCTGAAGTGAAATACAAAAAACCAGATGGCAGGCCAGATTTGGCCTGTGGGCCATACTTTGCCTGTCCCTGTTCTAAATAATTTGATTCCACCCTTGCAGCTAATTGGACTAAGAGAGGGCACCTGAAGAAAGGGCAGAAAATCTATTAGTGTCGGGGTGCTGAGCAGACTTGGAAGAGTCCTGGTATGAGACCTTTGTACCAATCAGTGTTTCTAGATAGATAGATCATAAATAGACAGATGATAGATGATAGAGAAATAATAAATAGATGATAACTTAGACTGAATTGCAATGATCATTTATAAGACATATTCTCTCCCTAGCTGAGTTGACATTGTGCCTCTGTCTGACAATTCAATAATGTGTGGTAAGTGAAGGGATGAATAGTTGGGATCAAGTGCAGCACGAATTAAGAGTAGTCAAAAATGTATCAGTAAACTAAAGGCAAAAGGCAAAAACAGTATCCAAATAGAGGGTGGGGTAGTTGCCTAATGATGTCAATAGTAGAGAACCTGAGGTTATCATTGGTGGAAGTTGTCAAACCTTTGGAATTTCTAACACCACATTGGGTCTTGGGAATTAGTGTCCTGAAAAAAAAAATCTTACGGTTTTAAGACTATATTCCAGCTTCAGTCTAGCCATTGGTGGGTTTGGGGGGATTTCTATTGTGGTAATTTCCCCGTGTAGCCTCACGGCTGATTTCCCTTTGTTAGAAGTAACCTCCATGAATCTCTATTTCCGATAACTTTACAAAACCTAGCACACACTTTCCTACGCCTGTTAAGTTGGGAACAAAGAGTTGTATGTCAAATATTTATCACTGTCCAAAACCGGTTTGGCTCAGTGGATAGAGCGTCGGCCTGTGGACTGAGAGGTCCCAGGTTTGATTCCGGTCAAGGGCATGTACCTGGGTTGCGGGCACATCCCCAGTAGGAGATGTGCAGGAGGCAGCTGATCGATGTTTCTCTCTCATCAATGCTTCTAACTCTCTATCTCTCTCCCTTCCTCTCTGTAAAAGATCAATAAAATATATTTAAAAAAAATATTTATCACTAAGTAGTGGCTATGTTAGATTTCTCATTTCATACTTTTTGTCTAGTCTTTGAATGGATTGAGCAAGTCTAAGTAAAACATCCCTTGGAAATGCACAGAGATTTCCTCTGGGGGGGCCTTTGATGAGGAATAAGCATGGAAGTGTATTCCCTTTAGGCGCCGAGATGCTGCTCAGTGAGGCGTTAGGGCTCCATATGGTGGAAACTGCTCCACAACAAGTCGGGTTTATTCAGTTGTTGCTCCTGTTGAGGATCTTGGGCAAACCTTTTCCTATTTCTCACCTGAGTGCAGCGAGGGACTTGGGGCTGCCTGGGAACAGGTTTAAAGGGAGGTTACATTATTAATCAATACACGTGTATGTCCAGTTACCCCTGGTCAGAGATGAGTCCTCCCATCGCTCTCAACGGTCCCTGGGATTTAATTCAACCTCTGTCATCTCTGACAGTGTTTTACAGTCCCCTTCCCTGGCTGCCAATCTTATAACAGATGTCAGAGTACATTTTTGTCCTTCTCTTCCACAATATGGGAAAGGAGGCACCATTTTGCAGTTATTCGGGGTAGAATATTTTATTTTTTGAAGAGGTGAATTCTTGGGTTTGTTAATAGATCTTTCACAGCTATGCTGAAGGATATTTTATATCTCTGACTCATTCTTATTATATAATGAAAATATTAAGCCAATCACCAAACATTGCATCACACATAGCACCCTGCTTTTGGGGACTGTTTCTTATAGATCTGAGAGTATATTGAAGTTATTAATATGAGTCCCTGAGCTATCCTTGCTTGAGACCAGGAACAACAGACACCATTGTTATTATTATTTTGTCAGGGATCAAACCACACTAATAACATACCTAAGATTTGCAGACTTGCCATGCACTAGACACCAGGGCACAGAATATTGATAATTTACTCAAGGACTCACAGTGAGTAGAAGATACATTTGATTCCAGAGGATGTAACCATTGCACCAGCCAGCTTTCCTAGCATCATGCTCATGAGCTCAGGCTCCAGAAAATTTAAAAAGAACACCCAATGCACTGGGTGTGAGGACCTGGAGAAGAAAGCCTTGGTGTGACCAATGAGATATTTGATCCCTCTAAATTTCCTTCTTTTTACTTTTTTCTGTAAGCAGGAGAAATAGATTATCTATATAATCTATTTATATAGATAAACTGTCCATCCATCCGACCATCAGACTGACCCACTGACAAACCAGCCGGTACATATGACGTGCACTGGCAATTTAAAAATAAATGTTGACTCGTGCATATGTGATACATATAAAGCTCTCACTGTTGCCAATCACATGTGTGTGTTTTGATCTGTCATTGTTGATCGTGAATTTGGTTGACACTTCTATTATAGAGATAGGGTAAATAGCAATATTAAAATATTTCTTCTAATTAATTTCCTTTCAATGTGCACAGATTTGTGCACCGGGCCACTAGTATTCTAAATAAGAAGCCAGACAGTCAATGCAATGTATTGATACCCACTATGTGGCAGCTTTCTATTAGGCATTTGCACAATGAGGTTGCAGATCAGAAAAAGGCAGGTCATGGACCAGCTGGTGCCAAGGTGGACAGAGGCCTGCGGTTCTCCCTTGGTTTACATGAAGCTGGTCTTTTCTTTAAAGAAAGCTATGTTCCATGCTGCTTCCATGGCTGTTTCCTGCCCGAATTAATTTTTGAGCTCTCTGTTGGATTTTAATTACAGGCCTATTAATTCATGGGGAGAATTGACAGATGCTGTAGGTTGGTCGTAGCAAATTAATAGGCAGGTGTTGGGTAGACAGTCCTGAAGACTGTTCAGTGATTGACTCAGACCAGTTGCTACTTGGAAGCAAGGAGCACAACCCGGAATATCATTAGTTACCTCAATTTAGTTACCTGGCACTTTTATTTTTATTATTTTAAATATATATTTTTATTGATTTCATAGAGGAAGGGAGAGGGAGAGAAAGGTAGAAACATCAATGATGAGAGAAAATCATTGATTAGCTGCCTCCTGCAGGCCCCCTACTGGGGATACAGCCCACAACCCGGGCATGTGGCCTGACCGGGAATTGAACCGTGACCTCCTGAGCCACGCAGGCCTGACTACCTAGCACCTTTAGAAAGAAGGAAATTGAGACAGATCACAGTTGGGCTTATGCTTTCTGTTGGAGTGAGGAAGGTGAGCCAGGGGTGCTTTGAGAAGGAACGGGAATGATACTGGGCTGGGCCACCTGGAAAGAACTGATTCAAGTCTTGGGATGATATAATATGATGGACACCCAGGGAGTAAACAATTTGTTTTTAGCAGGATTTGTCCTCAAACCTCAATATAAAACTCTAGAAAGACTAACACTAAAGAGTGTTCCCTTTTCGGCTTAGTTAATAGTCTAGAAATGTGGTCGGCAAACTGCAGCTCGTGAGCCACATGCGGCTCTTTGGCCCCTTGAGTGTGGCCACAAAATATCTTCCACAAAATACCACGTGCGGGCGCGCACGTACAGTGCGATTGAAACTTCGTGGTCCATGTGCAGAAGTCAGTATTTTGTGGAAGAGCCACACTCAAGGGGCCAAAGAGCCGCATGTGGCTCGCGAGCCGCAGTTTGCCGACCACTGGTCTAGAACCCAAGCTGGAAAAATGGGCAATTTTTTTCCCCTGAGATTTGCTTCCAATTTTGTCCCATTGTTGGGAGAAAAAACTAGGCCAAGAGAGCTATAGTGAAAAAACAATCTCTTCGCCCTGATGCAAAGATGCCCCTCACTGCCCTGGCGTTGTCTGAGTCTAACTCTAGGTGAAGGGGACATCAGAAAAAACATCTGGTAAACTCCTGCCATTTAAGTGCAGCCCTGGCTATACTGCGTGACAGATAAATCTACAGAAAGGCAAGAAAGACTGTGCTGATAAGGTCACATTTTAATACTTTTTGGAACTCTGCCCCTAGCACAGCCCACAGTCTGTCACTGGTCAGCACTCCTGTTCCTTGAAGCCTACACCGTCTTTCCTCTAACCCTGTCTCCTCCTTGAGGAGTAAAATGAGGGTGGGGGACAGGGAAGGAGCCTTGTGTAGGCTGTCAACACCTCCCTCTACAGGGAAATCAAACTATCCTTGGGAATAAACTGGAATTACATAAAAAGGGATTTAGAGCATTCAAGAAGAACTTTCTAATTAGTAGAGGGGTGAGATTGTAGAATAAACAAAGATAATGGAATAACACCTAAAAGGGAAAGATAAACAAACGCAATGGTAGTGATTTTTTTTATATACCCCCTACCTTTTCAGCATAAGTCTTACCAATCTTTTAAGTTCTCCTCAGCAGAATTAGGGATCCCTATGCTTACTTCTAGCATCACTTGCATATTTGCATATTTATTATGATACTATTCACAGGCAGAGATTATAGTCCATTCCGCTATTAAATATTAGTTGCATTATTTAAAGAAATATGGTGTTATTTTTAAAAAGTTTTACCAAAACAACTGTTTAAATGGAACAAAATAGACTATTTTTCCTGGCAATGTTCCCTAATGAGAGTGTTTCTGTAGGAAAGGTATGTAATTATAAACCTCAAATAAGCAGATCCAGCATTTAATTTTCTCAGGTGAAATGGCTCCGTTCTCTTTAACCACCAGCATCCTCATTAGCAGAGCATCTCCTGTACTCTTCTCTTTCTGACTTGTTACACCCATTGTTATTGCAAAATGAAGCCCAGTGTCTCGCAAACATAGTAACTACAATAGGTCAGCAAAAGCATTTTTTTTTTTTTTTTTACCATACCATGTGAATGAGAGTTTTTCCCTCTCTCCTGGCACTGAGTTCCTGGTCATCCCTTTATACCAGGGGCGGAGAACGCCCGGTTTGCGGGCTCTATAAGGCCCTCTAAACCATTTGGTGTGGCCCTGCCAAGGCATTAGGGGTGAGTTAATTAAATGTTTGACCAAATGCAGCAGGCAAGTTTTTAAGTTGATCGTTTTGTATGGCCACCGAATGATGTTATAAACACCCAAATGGTGCTTGGCAGAAAAAAGGTTTCCCACTCCTGCTTTATACTGATACTTGTGCTTGCAATGCAAGTGGTGTTCTCTAATTTGTCAAGCTCATTATAGGCAGCTCATGTTATGGAAACAGAAATTGTAAGAGAGCTGCCTGTAGCAGAGTTGTGCTTTCCACAACCGGCTGCACATCAGATTCACCTGGGGGTCTTTTCCCCACCGCAGCCTCTTACCTGCACATCTGATCAACAGAATCAGAATATCTGGGGGTGGGGTCTGGGAACCTACATTTTCAAAAAACTTCCTCCACGATTCAGATGTACAGCTGCATTTGAAAACCCTCTACAAAAGTGCCTCTTGTAGTCTCAATGTTTAGAAAGCCTCGGAATAAAAAAATATATTCTTGCCTGGTAGGCGTAGCTCAGAGGTTGAGGGTCAACCTGTGAACCAGGAGGTCACAGTTTAATTCCAGTCAGGGCACATGCCTGGGTTGTTGGCTCCATTCCCAGTAGGGGGCATGCAGGAGGCAGCTGATGAATGATTATCTCTCATCATTGATGTTTCTATTTCTCTCTCCCTCTCCTTTCCCCTCTAAAATCAATAAAATCATATATATATATATATATATATATATATATATATACATATATATATATGTATATATATATGTATATATATATGTATTCTCCTCCCTACCAGTTAGGATTCTTACAAATAATAGTTGCCCAGTTAATAACTATGGAAAGAATCTAATCTTTTATTATATTTATTCATTTGGAGAGGAAGTAAAGTAATTGAGGGAGTCTTTAGAAGAAACTCCATGTAATTTTCTCTAATCGGGGAATAAATCTTTCCTAATTTGCACTGTTATACGGGTGGCCAAGCAAGGTTGGCCAAGGATTTGATGAGATGTGGATATTAAAGTATCACAACAAAGATTGGCTGGCAATAGGTTAATAGGTGCTCAATAATTACATTTTCTTCCTTTTAGATTTCTATTTCTTTCCTATTTCCTTCTCTTTTCCTCTCTCTTCTCTCTCTCTCTCTCTCTCTCTCTCTCTCTCTCTCTCTCTCTCTCTCTCTCTCCCTCTTTCTCTCTCTCTCTCTCTCCAGATAGCCAACCCTTCCATTTTCCATAAATATGGATAACACAAGTATAAAGGTACTTAAAAAGTCAGAAATTACATAATAATAATTATTATTCTTTGGAATGTAACTGATGCTATATATAATATTTCTACTTACACAGCTTTACCCACCAATCTCTTAATTAGTCTCATGCAAACTAGCCCCTCTGTATTAGCAGCTAATTCTTTCCTATACTTCAGTGAAACAGTCCCAATCCTCTGTTTTTCTTGGAGATTAGCATCAGTTCAGACAAAAATCAATTCCTCTTCTCTCTTTGATTCCCAAAGCACTTTGTACCTCTGCTGTAGAGTTATCACACACTGGCTTTTATTTTAATTACCTGACTGTGCATTCATTTTTCCATGTCGATTCGTGTTTGCATATCTCCACAGCACTGTACCCATCATAGCTGCTCAATAAATGTTGTTCTGTTCTATGCATTTATTACAATGGTTTTTGGATGGATTGGGGGGGGGGGGCGTTATTTTTTTCTGGCCTGTTTCTCTGCTGTATGGTGAAGCTGTCTGAGGCAGGCACTGTCCCTTCTTGCCTGGAATTTGCAAACCTGCTTCAATCCCAAATGGCCTTTCAATTCCTTCCCATTTCTCTGTCCTCCTTCACAAAATGAGTTATGTTCGCATTCCCCACTTACCTCCCGTTCTCTTCTAAAACCAATCTAAGTAGTTTCTTTTCTATCACTGCATGGAAATTTCTCCCATCAAAGTCACCGATGATCTAGGGTGGTTCATTGGCCACTTCTTTGTCTTACCTTAATGGATCCCTGGGCAGCATTCAAAATAGGTGATGCTCTCTTGTATTGAGATCTTCTGTTCATTTGATTCTATGACCCCATAGTAGGACCCTAGTTCAGGAGTCCTCAAACTTTTTAAACAGGGGGCCAGTTCACTGTCCCTCAGACCGTTGGAAGGCCGGACTATAGTTTTAAAAAAAACTATGAACAAATTCCTATGCACACAGCACATATCTTATTTTGAAGTAAAAAAACAAAACGGGAACAAATACAATATTTGTATTTGCATGTGGCCCGTGGGCCATAATTTGAGGACCCCTGCCCTAGTTTCTTAGGGTCCTACTACGCAGCGGGAGTGTATTGTACCGTGGGAGTATATTGGGTTATTAAGCCAGAAACCTGAGTTGGTTGGTGTGCCAGCTCCAACAATGAGTAGTTGTGTGTCCTTAGGAAAACTACTTAACCTCTATGGCCCTCTGTTTCTTCAACTGTGAAATGGGGATAATACTACCTACTCTGACGCCACAGAGTTTCCAAACTGATTGAATGTGATCATCGATATGACAGTGTTTTACAAACCATAGAGACATCTATAGCTATGATAGTATTGTCAACCTTGAAGAAAGAATGGGATTTATAGAATAAATTGATCACTAGAAGAATACTTCTGGTGTTTCTGAATGTAACAATTTATAAGCACCGAAAGTTTCATATGTCCCTGATCATTTAGGTTGTATGGATGGGTACCGAATTTGAGGGATAAAAAAACAATTAACAGCAAAATGGGGTTCTTACCCTGAGATGCTTATTTTTAGAACAGTTTGTGATGGGAACGTGGGAGAAGGAAGCTTTGCCGAGGGAGTGAAGGGAAGTTGGTCCTAATAATGACACAGTCACCAACCAATGTATGACTTGAGTCATTGAAGTCCTTGGTCTTCCCTGAACCTTGATAGTCCCATCTGTACAATGAAGAGTTTGGCCTAAACTCTGCTTTAAAGTGCCTTATGGCTAATAACTCAATACTCCTAATTGAGTAGACAGGGCATGCACATATGAACAGACGTAAGAATGCTTACAAAGCAACTTATCAGCAAGTATACACAAGTGCAGGCAGTATATGTTAAGTATTTGGGTGAGTCAACAGAGAGAGTGAACCCACTTGGGTGGGTCTAGTTAAGAATGCTATTGACATCTTGACGGATGAGTCCTAGTCAATGAATGTTTACAATAAACAAGTTACAAAGAAATGTTCATCACATGAGGCTGAGCTGCAGGCATGAAAGTCCTCACAATAGAAAACAGATCAAACAGAATTCTACTTGGTGTCTGCTAATGCCAGGCATTTCCACATCCATGATTTCACTTCATTCCAGAGAGGTTCAGTAACTCACCCAAGGTCACCCTCGGAGCAAGTGGTGGACTGGAGGCTCGAACACAAATCTTTTGATTCTAAGTCCAGCATTCTTGCTGCTATACCAATAGTACCTACCTTCCACTTGACCTCACCCACTACATGCTAACAGGTTTGACTCTAGACCTGAAAGAAAGTAGTCAACCGACTATTATCCGTCTCCCCCAAACCTTTGGCTTGTGTAATGCTTTTACATTTTGAAAAATTAAGTAACATTTCTTGTAATTGCAGCTTTTTTTTTTTTTTTTTTCTGTCGCTGACATTCTAGGACAGCGATGCTCAACCTGTGGGTTCTGGCCCCTTTGGCGGTCGAACGACCCTTTCACAGGGTCGCCTAAGACCATCCTGCATATCAGATATTTACATGACGATTCATAACAGTAGCAACATTACAGTTATGAAGTAGCAACGAAAATAATTTTATGGTTGGGTCACAACATGAGGAGCTGTATTTAAAGGGCCAGAAGGTTGAGAACCACTGTTCTAGGAGCTGGCCGTTGCTGTTTCTACTTCTCCCCTTTATATAAATGAGGACAAAAAAATTTAATACACATCTGGCTTGCTTGAGCAGCTTCCTGTCTTTCAATTCCCACCACACCCCACCAATTCTTCCAACGGTAATTACTCTACTGTGAAGCATTCTTCTTAATTTTGAAGATACAGAATTTCTTTTTGCGGGAGGGGGAGAAAACATCATCACTAAGTTTCTCTATAATATGATTCTCTCCTCTATCTTGTTAGTCTTTATCCTCCATACGCACTCTGCTTTGGCCACTGGAGGTTTTCCTTGAGTTGCTACTAATAGATTAATGCGCGGTGCTTTATTAAGATGTATGGATGTGTCACCCCAGTGCCATGCTAAGCGTCAGCTGCTCTGGGGGGCGGCTGCTGCTCTCCCCTGGATATGAGTTCCTCCTTGAGCTCTCCGTGAGAAAATTAAATGGTCAGGCCATTCCTCCAGTGCCTGAAGCATTTTCCCCTGAATTTCCTGCATTTCACCCTTGTGAGTCCTTTATGGGAAATATTCCATACAATGAGATGAAAATACACTGAGAGAGAAGTATATCTATCACGCGCCAGGCCAGACACCCTGTTTCGGAGAGCTGAGAAACAATAATGTGAAGTTATAGTCTTTGTCAGTGAGAGGCAATTGCTGAGTTTCAGATTGCACACAGCGAGCCGGAATCATCTCGCGGATGTCAGCCTTCACGAGCTGCATTTGAGGCAGTTATTCAGTGGGTTCACCCTTGAAAGCCCGATTCTTCTTTCAATAATGCTCATTAGAGAGCGAGGCACAGACCAGAGTAGCATGTCATAGGCACGCACATTGAAATAATCCGTAAGCTTAAAGCTGGCCTCTTTCACTTAGCATAAAGCTTTCGAGCTTCCTCCTTGCTGTTGCATGTATCAGTAGTTTGTTCTTTATATTGGTGGACAACCTCCCACCCTCCCCCAGTTTTTACTAATAAAACTGCTATGTACCTGAAGGGCGCTCTTGCTAATTAATATACTTGGTTTATTGTGAGAAAGCAGAAATGTAACCAGTGGAGTCCATTTCAGATACCAGTCTGGTTCGGACATCTATTTTTTTATAATCTTTAGAAGAAGTGTTAAGGGGCTTTTTAAAAATTAAGCATCTGGGGCTTTTTAAAGATGACAAAAAATTAGTAAAATGATTAACTTCAAAGTGTGCAATGGAAAAACCCACATTCAGTTTAATATACATTCTCTTACAGGGGAGGAATTTTGAGGTTCATTAGCTCTTGGTTTGATTATTTTTTTAAAAATAAAAGGATATTTCATAGTAAATTCAGGTAGCCATTTTGTTTTTATTGTTGAATAAACAATCATTCTTGATTTCCTACATGTGACAATTCTATCAGGAATCCAGGTGGTGTAAAATGCTTTTCTATTACTAAAATTTAAAGGTAAATGAAATAAGTATTTCATATATATTCTTTCATTAAAGTCAGGTTGATTAAGGTATAATTTGCATGCAGGAAAATTTACCCCTTCTTGGTGTACAGGTCTATGAATTTTGACAGATAAAGGGATGGACAAAAGTAGGATTATAGTTGTTCAAATGGGAAAGTGTATAATTTAAGAATAAACAACAATGCAAGAATCAGCTAGCTGTGTTTCATGTACGCACAACTGTAAAACTACTTTTGCCCACCTCTCTCTATATAGTTGTGTAACCACCACCACAGTCAAGATACACAAGTTCCATTGCCCCCCAAACTTCCTCCTTGTCCCTTGTAGTCAATCTCCCCTTCCCCACCCCAGACTTGGTAACTACTGATAGGTTTCTTTTTCATTACTTTTGCCTTTTGAAAAATGTCATATAAATGGAATCTTACAGCATGTACCTTTTAAAGCTGGCCTCTTTCACTTAGCATAAAGCTTTTGAGCTTCCTCCTTGCTGTGGCATGTATCAGTAGTTTGTTCTTTATATTGCTAAGTAATATTCCATTGTGTGGCTATACCACACATTGTTTATTTATTCACAGGGTGATGGACAGCCGCTTCCCCTTCCCCTAGTGTTTGGCTATTACTAATAAAGCTGCTATGAACATTCATAAAGAAGTCTGTTTCTCTTGGGTAATTACCTAAAAGTGGAATAGTTGGGTCATATGGTAAATACATATTTAGCTTTTTAGGAAATTCTCAAAATGCTTTCCAAAGTGGGCCATTGTACATTGTAATTAACAGTGTATAAGAATTCCAGTTGCTGTACACCCTCAGCAACCTGCCTTTTTATTTAGCCACTGTAACAGATGTGTAGTAATTGCTCACTTTGGTTTTAATTTACACACCCCTAACCACTAATGATGTTATTAGTTATCATAGGTACACAATAAATCACAAAATATTGCATATCTTTCCACATGCTTATTTGCCATCTGTATAGCTTCTTTGATGAAGTGCATATTCAAATCTTTTCCATTATCAATTGGATTACTTTTGTTATTGAGATGCAGGCGTTTTTAATATATTCTGGATACCATTCCATTATCTGATATGCATTTGACAAATATTCTCTCCTAGTTTCTTTTAATTTTCTCAGCAGTGGTCTTCAAAAAAGAAGTCTTTAATTTTGATGAAATCAGATTTTTTAAATCAATTTTTGATAGTTTATGCTTTCTGTGCCTAGCCAAGACATCTTTGACTAACTTTCTCCGACAAGGACAATAATTCTTCACAAAACCTGGGGAAAAGTCCGCCATGGCTTCAAAACTTCCCTGAAATTTACATCTGTGCAAGTGTCTGCAAGATAAGTCTCTCTTATACATAAATCTTTTTAAACTGAGTTATTTTAGTTGACAGTGTTCTTTTTCTAATGAGAATTTCTCTATGTTCGTAAAGCCATCTTTAGAATATTATTATGCAATTGATTTATCTTTAGGTACTAAGGTATCCATAGAGTTCTTTTGTCTGGTCAATACCACGAGCATATTTTCTGTTGCAATAAGCTATTTTATATTTTTTGACCTATATTGCTTTTTTTATTACTTAATTATCACTCCATTAGCCTGTAGTTTAATGACATATTGAAATCACAGCCTTTTTCTTTTTTTACTTTCTATAAGGACAGAATCGACTCTATAACATCCTGCATCTCCTGAAGTATTAGTTTAATTAAGTGAAATGGTGAAATTTTATGGTTAGTAATCATCATCATTGTGTTACTAAATATATTCTTGCATTTCCGTTTTGGTTTTCGCAAGGCGTCTTTTCCTACAGATTCATTTTTGAGGTTGTATATTTCATAACATACTTTATAATCATATAGAGCTCTGTATGGAAAGGAATCACAAATAATAGAGTTAGAAAGTTACATGATTGTGCATAACCTTTTGTACTCATCTCAGTACTCAATAATATTATTGATGATTCCAGTTAAGAATATCTGTAATTTTTGAACAAAAATATTTATTTTTATTTCTTCTTTACATAAGCAATTACTTCCTTAGCTGTATCTCCAGTACAGCCCTTGGGCCTCTGTGTTACCTTTCATTGTGCCCCATCTAGTTCTCATGCCTAGATTTCACATTTCATGAAGAAGGGACCTTCATGTCCCCAGGACCCAGCATAGGACCTTTACACAGGCACTGGGGAGATGAAGGTATATATTCAGTTGATCTCTGGATTAGAGCGAACTAACAAAACATTAACTTTTTATATCCATTTGTCCTTCTGAAAACAGAATGCCATTGTTCTTGGGGATCAAAGGCTGAGTTTTGAAGTCAGATGGACTTGGGTTCAAATCCCAGCTCTGTCAGTTCTTGTCTCTGCCACCTTGGCAAGACACTGTACCTTTTGTACATAAAACGGAGATGACACTCAGCTTGCAGGCAGTTTTGAGTGGTTCAAAGTGCATGGCCCAGGGCATTCACTACGTGGCAGCTGCTAGTGGCGGTAGCATCAAAATGCATTTCTATGTCTGTGTTCCCATCATCACAGTATTCTGTCTTTCAAAAATTTAAGATACTGATTTTCACGGGTCACCATCAGATTGAAATCTTTGTTTTAGAGAAAATTTGGCTTTTTACATCCTCTAAACCAGTGGTTCTCAACCTTCCTAATGCTGCGACCCTTTAATACAGTTCCTCATGTTGTGGTGACCCCCAATTTCATTGTTACAAATTGCACATAATTAAAGCATAGTGATTAATCACAAAAACAATATGTAATTATATATGTGTTTTCCGATGGTCTTAGGCGACCCCTGTGAAAGGGTCGTTCGACCCCCAAAGAGGTTGCGACCCACAAGTTGAGAATCCCTGCTCTAAACCTTCCAGAATTTTCCCCACCTATCAGGAATTCTACTCTCAGTATCTCAGACCCTTTTGCATCTGTTGATGTTTGCTTCACTGGAATTTTCTTAATGGTGTGTTATATGGCCGAGTCTCCTATCTACTGTGAGTTTATAGCTGAGTCTCCTATCAACTATAGAAATTATGACTCTCCAGGTGAAAAGCTCATACAATGGGGACCTATCTTTTCTGTATTCTACTCACAAATATAGGACTCTCATCTGGTTTCTGTTCCATTCAGAGAGGTGAACTCACTACCAAGTACTGCAAGGTGGTCATAATCATTTAAAATGTTTGCAAAAATGTTCTTAATAATTTTCAAAGTTATTATCTGCCTACACCCATGTGTATATAGAATGCTTTAGCTGAACTCATATAATCCTTTTAATTTGTTCGCTCACTCATCTACTTTTCCATTTAAACATTTCCAAGTACCTATTACACCGAGGCACTGAGCTCAGTCCCAGGAATTCTTACTAGGATACAAAGTTTCTTCTTAGAAGTCCCTTAAATCATAAAATTCTGGGCTAAGTTCACCTAGAAAATCTTTATTTTCTGAGAAATAATGACAGCAGTAGCATTTTTACGTGTAAATAACTGAAAGAACACCCATCGTGTATGTTTTAAAAGTCTTCAAACATCAACCTCTGGAGAGAGATGGATTGAAAGTAGTTTCCTAAGCACTCAGTAGCTACCGGTCAGCCAGCCTTCAAGAGTACTCCCCATCCCTTCCAATTTCACATCCTCTAACCCCCACGGATATTAAGATGCTGTGTCTGTGCCATCAATTCTCAGCTTTCTTGTGAACTAAAGAATTCCAGCATGGCAGAGACGATCGTCCCTAGAACAGCTTTTTACTTATCATCTCTCCAGGGCATGTTCCTGACCATCCTCAATTGGGCTCAATAGACCTAAATATATATCTTGTTGCATCTGATCATTTAACACAAGAAAGTTGAGACTCCCTAAATCATCGGGGTGTTGTTTTATGTATGTATGTATGTATGTATGTATGTATGTATGTATGTATTTAAATATATTTTTATTGGCTTCCAGAGAGGAAGGGAGAGAGAAATAGAAACATCAATGATGAGAGAGAATCATTGATTGGCTGCCTCCTGCACTGGGGATCGAGGCTGCAACCCAGGCATGTGCCCTTGTCTGGGAATTCAGCTGTGACCTCCTGGTTCATGCATCAGTGCTCAACCACTGAGCCATGCCGGACGAGCACGGTGTTGTTTTATATGGATCTTTGTTTATTTTCAACACAAGTGATGACATTTTTCCCCTTATTTTCCTTCCTCTTTTCTGTCTGCACCCCTTTCCCTGCCCCCCTTCCCTTTTGAATGACCCTCACACACGTATAAAGCAAACCTGGGTCTTCAAGCCTCCAATTTCCCTGAAGTCTCAGGCTAATGTTGCCATTCATTTGGCTTTGCTTTCTTGAAGCCGGATCATTGATCTGCCTCTATCCAGATCTATACATTATGTATCAGTAGATGAGAAATCACACACCAATGGCGGGACGTGGCAGGAGGCATCGCCACAGATTAGCTCTAGCTGATCAAATAATCACCACCAGCCAGCTCTGCTTCCTGCTCCAGTGGTCTCAGGAGGGAAATCACGAGAATCTTTTCTATTTTTCAGAATGGCTTTCCCTCTCCTGTACTCTTAATAAAAACATTTGTTCCCCCGGCTTCCTGGGGTAACATTTAGTCCTAATCAGTAACAGTCATGATAGCATTAAACATTAAAGCCGAGAAATGCCACGAGGTGTCAGGGTTCAGGGAATAATGGAGGGAGAACTAAGCTGGTATTAAAGCACCAATTAAGCAATTCCTGAGCAAAATGTGGAATCTGGGGGAAACCAGAAGAGCTAAGTAGCTGATAGGTGGTCCCGAGAAGGTACTGGCACACCCCCTGAATCCACAAATAGAATCCGAGAAGGAGGGTTGCAGTGTTTCCTGGCAGAAAGGGAATGTTTTCTCAGTGATGGCCTGGAGGCCAGTGATGCAAATTCCCATGCAAGCCTGAATGTCCACAGAGGGCCCTCACTCTTTTTGTCTGTATAACAGATCCAATCTGTATGGGTGGTTGACGAGGCTGATTTGTGGCCTCTTTTGAAACCTAAGAAAAAGGGCTGAGGGGCTTCTGAACTCACTATCATTAGAATGTCACCTCAGAATTGGAATTTTTGCTTGGCCCACAGCTTTACTGCTGTTTCAGAACACTGTGACCTCCTGCTTGGGTCTTTTTATTAAAAAAATTATTTTTATTGATTCCAGAGAGGAAGGGCAAGGTAGAGAGAGACAGAAACATCAATGATGAGAATTACTGATCAGCATGAGAATTGCCTCCTGCATGCCCCACACTGGGGATTGAGCTCAAAACCTGGGCATGTGCCCTGACTGGGAATCAAACATGACCTCCTCGTTCACAGGTCAACACTCAACCACTGAGCCAAGTCGGCTGGGCTCCTGCTTGGGTTGTAATCCAATCCCAATGGCTTGGTGGGAGGGAGGGATGGCTGCAGTAGAAGGAAATCAGAATTCAGGGGCCGATCTGTATGCTCAAGTTTCCAACTAGAGTTGGTGGAGTGGGTATATCTTATAGGAACTGCCAGCTACATTGGGACCAAGAGAACTTACAGGGTAGAGAGAAACATTCCATGTAAGGGTGGTTAGAAAGGTCCCTGGACCAATCAGGGGAGTCAGAAACCTATCCTAAAACCAGGGATGGTGGATCAAACTCCAGGGAACATGAAGAGAATGTACAAGTAAATATATTGGCAATCCAGGACAAATGGTGAAATCCCACCCTTTAACTTTCTGCCATTGCATGGACTATTTCAAGGTCAACTGTTAGATGAGTTAATTCTACTCTTGGCTTTGGCCTGTGTGACCCCTTCTGTCTCTGACCTCCTGGGGGCCTGGAATGCATGCTGGAAAGTATTTGGACTCAGGCACTATACAAGTCGAGTTCTGTAGGAAGTGGGCCTCTGTGATCCATCTTCAGCATAGTCCACTTTTAATGGAAAATGTTACTGAACTTCCCCAGGGCAAACAGAATGTAGGGAAGAGGGAAGAGGATTTAAAAACAAAGAACTGTGGATGTGAGCCAGCATCACGGTGGAAACCCCCAAGGCGCCCAGGACAAAACACCCAGGCCCGCCTCAACTAGACAGGGGGAGGTGGAGACAACTAGAAAAGGCATCAGCCCATTAAAAAAAAATAACCCAATAAGAGACAATGAGACCTAGGTGTTGTCTGAGGAAACTATTAACTCCATAGCACTCAGCCAATGAGGAACCGAAGGCGGGACTCTCGCACCTTAGGGATGAATAGCCTGTGATGGCTACTCCATTTGCTCCCATACAACTGGACAGACACCTGCTCTTGCAAGGACATATTAAATGTCTCGTTTTCACCGTACTTCTGTCTCCGAGTCTGATATTTGAATTCGGACAGGTGAGCCTTTCTCACAGTTCAGGTCTCTGCCTCTTAACAAGCTGTGGCACCTCAGGTAAGTTCATCCAACCCTGGAGAAAAATAATCCCTACCTTGCAGAAGTGTTATGAAATAGTATGAGGTATGTATAACCCCTTCTTCAGGGTCTTCATGGTGAATATATGATGATATAGTCATTAACCTGGTTCCTTACCAAGTAAAATGTGTGTGTGTGTGTGTGTGTTTTAGTTCTGTGAGCTGTTCTAGCAAATTAATGGAACACAAGGAGGGGGTCATTGGAACCTCAAATCTACAACCAGTTAGTGATAAGCACAGTTGATAACCTGGACTTATGGTTGACTTCTAAAGGGGCGGGAAAGGGGGGCAGTCTTACAGGACAGAGCCCCTAACCTGTAGGATTTAACAGTGTTTTCAGGTAGACAGTGTTGTAATTGAGTTAAATGGTGGGATGCCCAGCTGGTGTCAGAGCACTGCTTGTTGGTGGGGAACACCTCCAACCCCCAGTGGAACTGAGCACAAAACTCTTAGTCCCTTAGCCTCTTGTTATTTTTATAAAAAGGTCTAAATTCCCGTGCGGATACCACCTAAGCAGATTGCTAGTATTTCTTCTCTACTATCCAATGATTACTCTACCATTCGGGGACTATTTTAGGCTTTATTTACTTTATGCTGGATGACCAAGAGTTAACTCAAGAGCTAGTGAAAAAATTCGGACATTACCTATTTGTAAGCCACAACTGTTAAGGTGCAAAATCTTTTTTCTGGACGTTAAGCATTTGGCTAAGTGTTTGAACATCGGCTGAGATGTGGGATAATGCAGTTTGAATTTAGTACCAATGGCATATTTAAGCAGCCAAGCCCCATGTAATATTCCCAAACCTTGGTCGCAGGAAGTGATGTTTCTGCTCATCCCCACTCCCCCCTTAGTGTATCCCCTCCCCAGAGAGACCAGGGTATGTAAACACAAACACTAAGGAACTCACTTGAAAACAGATAGTTGGTTGCAACAACTCTGATCTTGGAGGAGTAACTGACCTTTACCAGCATATCGTTTGCTTTGCCTGAGGAGGTTTGATTTTGCAATGTAATCAGGTACTTGAGTAAATCTCCTTTTTTGAAAGCTGTTTCTTTTTCTTTCTTTTTTTTTTTTTTAACCTGTGGGGCTGTCAACTCCTGTCTTGCTCCTCCCACCCTTGTTTTTCTTCATTACAAATTGAAAATACCCTGCTCTGAGCACTTATCCACTTTAATCCCAGCTCAGTCTGGTGGAGGCCAGGCACGCTGTGAGAATGATGGCCCCGGCC
This sequence comes from Myotis daubentonii, assembly GCF_963259705.1. Taxonomy (NCBI): domain Eukaryota; kingdom Metazoa; phylum Chordata; class Mammalia; order Chiroptera; family Vespertilionidae; genus Myotis; species Myotis daubentonii. Next base: position 30,512,716 of record NC_081855.1, on the reverse strand, counting down.
AAGCCCAAGCCCACCCTTTGACAAGGGACTTCCCTGACGGGCTTCTGGATCTTCCTGGTCATTGCAGAGATTAATGGCAGCATCGCCATGTTGTCACCACCATTATGACTAAATATTCCAATTTGTAGAATGGGAGAAGCTATACTTGTTCCACTATCACAATCGCTTTGAAATGAGACGTATAAAGGTGGGAAAGAATTACAGATGAGATCAGAAATATCAAAGATTTGGGACTGTAAGTATGTAAGGACAATTATATAAGGTGGATGCCTTTTCAGTTGTTTCTTTCAGGAATTCCTTTTTATGTACACACCAAGGCAGTATTGCCATGATTACAGGTGTAGTCAGCACATTGAAGGGATATGAACTAGAAAAAATATTTTGCTAGAGCAGTCTTGTGGGCCTAGTGTTAGCAGCAGGTAATGGCCAATGGTTCCATTGGGCTGGCTCCATGTGCGGACACCATGGTTATCAGGCGACAGACACTGCTTTGTTTGAAGATAGCTAATGGTTCCAGATGCCTTCTTAGGATTCCTTCTACTCTGTAACTCTCTGATTCTATTTTTGTTTGACTTGAGCAATCAGTTATAGGTATTTGCATTTGATCATGTTCTGCATGAGAAAACAAGCCAGATCCCTTATGGTACATACTTGGATGGGAGCAAATGTGGAATCTGTGTAGGCAAAGTCATTCTTTTTTTCTTTTAAATATATTTTATTGATTTTTTTACAGAGAGGAAGGGAGAGAGATAGTTAGAAACATCGATGAGAGAGAAACATAGATCAGCTGCCTCCTACACATCTCTCACTGGGGATGTGCCCGCAACCCAGGCACATGCCCTTGACCAGAATCGAACCAGGGACCCTTCAGTCCGCAGGTCGATGCTCTATCCATTGAGCCAAACCGGTTTCGGCCATTCTTTTTTTTTTTTTTTTAAATATATTTTATTGATTTTTTTACAGAGAGGAAGGGAGAGAGATAGAGAGTTAGAAACATCGATGAGAGAGAAACATCGATTAGCCGTCTCCTGCACATCTCCTACTGGGGATGTGCCCCCAACCCAGGTACATGCCCTTGACCGGAATCGAACCTGGGACCTTTCAGTCCGCAGACCGACGCTCTATCCACTGAGCCAAACCGGTTTTGGCTCGGCCATTCTTTTTGTATGGAGTGGGATAAAGGAGCAAACTGGGAAACATTTAGGCATTGCATTAATGAGAAAACAGAAGCTCCTAGAGGTTAACTGACTTTGCTAAGGTCCCTTTGCAATTGGCAGAGATAAGATTTGAACCAGGTCCGTCTAACTCCGGAACACATGCTCTCTCCATTGAAACCCTCTATATGTGGCCCATGTTGCAGTATAGGAAGAAACAAAGTGAAATGGGTGGCGGGACCTGGAGATGGGAATGCCAACATGGGCAACTGGGGAAACCTCTTTGAAGAAGGAGATGATATTAACGCCATGGAGGATGGGCAGGACTCTGAAACAAAGAGATGAGGGATGGGTTGTAGGCTGCAAAATGAGTGAAAAAATAAAGGGGAGGAAAATAGGTTGTTCAAAAATGGCAGAAAATTCAGTGTGACTGAACTATAGGCTATGGGGGATGAACAAGAGTGTGCAATGCATGATAAGCCTGAATAGGTGGGCGAAGGGCTATAATACCCGAGCACAGTGTGGGATTACATTCCAAGTGGCTTACACAGTAAGGAGTGAGAGTTCAGAGGAGGGAAAAAGCAGTGAGCATCTGCTCCTTGCGTCCTTTTTGTAGTGGAAATTCTATGCCCACAGTGCCTTTCCCTGGCCGTCTCCCCGAGTGCCCTTTGAAAACACAGACCATGGATCTGTGTGTAGCAGAAAGCTTAGCAAGTCGGGGAGTGGATCAAGGGAAATTCAGTCATTCCTCAAACCCAGGTTATCTGCTCCCTCAGCCAGCATAGCTGCCAGAGACCCTGGAGGAGGCTTACCCATTCATGGGCTTAGCAGGCTGAGCAGCTCAGAGGCTGTTTGTGAGAAAGACAAGATAGCAGGACTCTAAAGAGGAGAGAAATGACAGAGCAAAGAAAAAAGTGTATATTTATGTGAGAGTGTGTATGTAGATATTTGTGTACCTATAGATATTTGTGTACCTGCAAATATTTGTATATGTATACATATATGTATATATGTTATCTACATCTGTCTATCATCCATCCATCCATCCATCCATCCATCCATCCATCCATCCACATCTTCTTTCCTGGATCTTTTCATTTAGCTAATATCTCTATTGAAAGTTTCTTTTCACTAAAAGAAAATTAACATCAGGATACAGGTGGGGAATTTCCTTACTCAACCGGAGCTGTTTTCAAAGAACAGGATATTTAGTCTCAAATGAATTTGCAGGATTAACATCTGAGCGCACAGGCGGATGTCTGTGGCAGGGGGTTTCAAGCAAGGCCAAGCAAGCAGGCAGCTAGTTTTGCAGACAGGTATCTGACTCCTGTTCCAGAAAGAGCACACGGCACACACAGAGAGGTTATTCTTTTTTAAAAAAATGTATTTTTATTGTTTTTTTATTGAGAGAAAGGGAGCGGGAGAGACAGAAACATCAATGATGAGAGAATCATCAATTGGCTGCCTCCTGCACACCCCCCACTAGGGATCGAGCCCACAACCTGGGCATGTGGCCTGACCTGGAATTGAACCAGTTACCTCCTGGTTCATAGGTTGATGCTCAACCACTGAGCCATGCTGGCCAGACCAGACAGGCTATTCTTATAGTGCTTGGTGAGAACTTTCCTGGGCTCTAACTTGAACTATCTGTGTTCCTGTGTGGCAGTGGGACAGAGCAGAAAGTAGACAGATCGAGGTTAAATTAATTCACTTACTTAGCACATATTTAATAAGCACTTACTATGTGCAAGTCCCGTGTTAGATGCTAAAGATAGAAAACAAGAGAGAAAATGTCTCCTGTGTGGAGCCTGCATTCCCTTTGGATCTATAGATTCCATGGCATGCACTCAACACCATTCACAGAAAAGCTTCTCCCCAGAGTGGTTTATTGCAGGAGGTGGCATACCATCGCCTACAGTCCCAATCTGCCCTGACTGCCATTTTCGTATGGCTCAGGAGCTAAGAATGGGCTTTATATTTGTAAATCATTGGGGGGGAGGGGGGTGGAATCAAAAGAGGAAGAAGATTTTGTGACATGTGAAAATTATATAAAAGTCCAGTTTTATTGTCCATAATGAAACTTTACTGGAACACAGCCAAGACCATTTGATTATAGATCATCTGAGGCTGCTTTCAACCGACAATGTCAGAGTTGAGTAGTTACGACAGAGAGTATAAGGTCATGTACTATCTGGCCCTTTAACCCTCTTTGTTTAAAGTCTCTTCACTTCTTGTAACGTATTCTCCTCTCAGTTCATTTCAACCAGGCCTTTGTCTCCCTCCTTCCACTGTGACCACTCTTGTCAAGCAAAACAGTATTTTCCATGTTAACAGATCCAGGGATTTCCTGTTACTTCATCTTTCAACAGCATTTCAGACAGTTGGTGTCGCTGTAATGTGTCCATGTAACTTATTTTCCTCTGGGCTTCCATGACACTACATTTTCACTTCTTCTTACCTTACTGTCCACTGTGCCACCCCCACTGCATACCCCTTCTCAGTAACACTGAAGGTTTAGGAAGACCCATTGTGCATATACAGCCTGTACCGGCCTCACACGAGACATTCTAATGTCATAACATCCCCTGGAGCTATGCCCACATCTGCCCACACTCACCTCCAGGCTGTTCCCCGCAGACCCTGATGTCCCCTTGTTATCAGGGAAATGCGGTGCATTCTGGTACCCACTGGGCATTCTCCAACACTCCTGAGCTGCCTGTTCAGGTTCTCCATGTTCTGTCCCAACATTCCAATTACTGTTATTCATAGCTCGGGCTACATATGCCTTGAGAGGTTTGTTCTAATCACATGCTTTGCACAAACCTCGCTATTTTTAAGTTTTATTTTGTAAAGCTTGAGGTTGTTCAGGAATGCACATATGTCATATCACAGTAATTCCTGTACTGCGCACAGGTCAGGGCAGGCTCTACTGATGGTATAAAAACTAGAGTTTTAGGTCATGGAGTCTGAATTAAACTATTTAGGCAACCCTTTTGAGACCCCTAGCGCAAGCTGGGGTGCCAATAAATAACACATCGATTGTGCTAATCCACCTCACAATGATTAGGGAGTTCTAGACCCTCTGTACCTGATGACAGTGGTCCCCCTTTTCCACAGTTTCTCTCTCTCTGTGATTTCAATCACCTGTCGTCAACCATGGCCTGAAAAAATTAAATGAAAAATTCCAGAAATAAACAATTCATAAGTTTTACATCGCATGCCATTCTGAGTGGCATGATGACATCTCGTGCCCAGGATGTGAATCATCCCTCTGTCCCGCATCTCCACCCTTGTACACTACTTGCCCATGAGTCACTTAGTGCCTTCTTGGTTATCAGACCAGCATCCGTGAGAGAGGGAGAGAGAGGGAGAGAGAAAGAGAGAGAGACTATCTTCACATAACTTTTATTACAGCACATTGCTATAATTGTTCTATTTTGTCAGTTATTGTTAATTTCTTATGTGCCCAATTTACAAATTAGACCTTATCATAGGTACGTATACATAGGAGAAAACATAGTTGCATAAGTTTTGGTAAATATCTGTGGTTTCAGGCATCCATTGGGGGTCTTGAAATGTATCCCATGGGTAAGCGGGGGAGGGGGGGCTGCTGTACCTTGGGTGGATAAATATGATTATTTTTACTGGCAGAGCAGAGAAGGAGACCACAGATCTTTGAGGCCCACCCCAGCCGTTTGAGGCCCAGGGGGAAGGGCTGACTTCAAACACCTGGCGTCCTTGGGTCAGTGGCTCTCAACCTTCTGGCCCTTTAAATACAGTTCCTCAGGTTGTGACCCCACCATAAAATTATTTTCGTTGCTCCTTCATAACTGTAATGTTGCTACTGTAATGAATCGTCATGTAAATATCTGATATGCAGGATGGTCTTAGGCGACCCCTGTGAAAGGGTTGTTCGACCGCCAAAGGGGTCGCGACCCACAGGTTGAGAACCGCTGCCTTGGATCCTTCCAGCGCACAGAAGTCTCTCTGCTTGCCTGTGGGATTGTCCCTGATTATGTTCTCAAGCTGGAGCCCTAGGGATTAGCCAGGGGCTTTGTCCTTTATTCATTGCTTCTCTGAGAACACCAGGCCATATTGCGTTCCCGTTTGGTGTGGGTGCTTTATTTAAGGGGATTTCCCAGGGTTAATACCTCTCTCATCTCCAGCCGTGGCTCCTGGAGGGGGTCTCCCTCCTCCCGGCACAGCGTCCTTGAAAGGCAGCCACTGTCACAGGATGACCAACTACTGCCAACGGGGTAGAGCCTCCTTGAATCTGGCACACTCTCTTTATTTCTTATTCCATCTTATTTCTTCATCAGATCTCACGGGGCTTCCAGGGAATTAAAGGTTCTCTGTGAAATCATGTTACTCTGAAAACACAGCCTGTGAATTTCAGTCACTCGTGGCACATGTGGAGGTAAAGTGGCCCCGAGCAGGCGGGGCTTGAGGGAGAGAGGGAAGGAGATGGTGGCATCAACTCAGAGCCCAGAAACTGATCTCAAGCAATGATATCAAGCGAGCAGCTTAATTGAGAGGTTTATCCTAGAAGAAGCCTTAAAGGATCCCGTGAAAATGTTAACATGTTTAAAAATTTACATTGAGTTCTCCGCAAAGAGCCGTTCCATTAATTGCTGGCGTTGTGACATGCTAGAGCCATGATCCTTTTCTTCTATTGCAGAGCATGCTTCAACCAAAGTATTTTCCTTGTTACCCTCAGATTACAGAATATTTTTTTAGAAATAAAAGACCTGAAATATCTCCAAAGATGCTGTTGATATGATTTTCTTCATCAGATCTCACGGGGCTTCCAAATGAGATCTGTTTATGATCATAGTATCATTCATAGTTTCCCCAAGCCTTCACTTAATCTTTTTCTAAATAGTCAGATATTAATTAGTAATTTCTTATACTGGAGGGATGTGATTATTCCAAAAAGGGCTACGTGAAATGGAAAATGATAATTGCTCTGATACTATGGTATCATCACACTAACATGCTAAGGATTTGTCTCAATTATGAAGAAACACAGACACCATGCTGTGTTATTAGCAGTGTTCTCTACTTGGGAATGCTGTACTGAGTATGTGATCTCTCAGTTCTACCTCCCTCTTCCTCCTAATAACTTTCTTGACACGTTCAAGGACCACCCCCCCCCGCCCCCGCCCCCACTAAATCTGTCACTGGCTCCTCCTACCTCGAGAACAGTTCAAACTTTTTAGTAGGCAGCAGGCATCTCATGACCTGCCTTCCCCACTTCCCCTCCTCCAGCTCCCACTGCATTCACACACATTTTATGCAGAAGCCACACAGAATTCACACGATTCAATAAATGAGCCATGCTGTTTTGATGTCTATAGTTTTGGACATAGCTCTTGTTTTCTCCTGGAATGACCTTTAACCCCAGGCCTGTCTGGAGAATTTCTTCTCAATGCTCATGCTTCAGTTCAACAGTCACCTTCTTGGTAAAGTCTTTTCCAATCCTCTCCATTCTCTGCCTCCTGCCATGAAGCCATAATCTCCTTCTTTGCATCACCCCAAGATCTTGTAAACCTGACATTGTAGTAATTAGTAAACAATTTTGCAAGCATTTATGTACTTGCCTTCTTCTTTACTGGACTATTTGTTTCTTGAGGGCAGAGGTTGCATTTACTTAATTTTGGTTTTCTTAGTGCCTAGGATAATCCCCAGTATATAGCAGGCACTCCAAAAATGGAAAATATATTCTGATTAAAGAATTCAAATAATTTTATCAAATGACACATATTTACTGAACAGCTATATTTTTCCATCCTGTGCCGGAGGCCACTGTTTCTTTTACTGTCGGAGACTTTGTAGTTTAACCTGAAATTCAAGGCTGACACATTCAATACAATTAGACGTTGTTTGCTAAAGAGTGTGCTGCAGAACGCTGTGTGAGCGCTACATCGGGAAGGGTTCTGTGGTCAATTGCTTTTGAAATGTTGCGTATTGTGTTCCTCAGCGATTTCAGTGTACTTGCCATTACACACACTAAGTGCTCTGAGAAGTCTTTCAAAAGGAAGCCTGTATAAATTACAAATCTCATGGCCAGGAGGTCTTTTCTGTGTGGGTAACACCTATTAACACCCTATGGTTCTAGGGAATACAATACTTCCCCTTTAACCATGGGGGATACATACCAAGATCCCCAGTGGATGCCTGAAACCATGGATAGTACCAAAACCTGTATTTACTGTGTTTGTTTTCTCGCTACATATATGTATACATATACATGTTTTTTTGCATATCTGAATTGCCAGCATGACTACTTTTGCACTTTGGAGCCGTTATTAAGTAAAATAAGGGTGACTTGTACACACAAGCATGCTAATATTGCCACAGCCTATCTGATAACTGAAATGGCTACTGAGTGACTAATACTAATAGCATACACAGTGTGGATATGCTGGGCAGGAAAGAGTGAGATGATGTGAGACTTTATTTCACTACTCAAAATGCCGTACGATTTAAAACATATGAATTTTTTATTTCTGGAATTTCTCATTTAATTTTTTCCGACTGCGGCTGATGGAGGATAAGTGAAACCAAGGAAGGCAAAACCACCAATCAGAGGGGACAACTGCACACTGACTTAGAGAATAGAAATGTGCTAAACTGCACAGACACCCTCATGTGCAGGGCAGTGCAGAGAAGGAGACTTCGTTGTGGCTTAGGTAGGCAAACATCCTAGACCGCCCTCTATAATGTGTGTGTGTGTGTGTGTGTGTGTGTGTGTGTGTGTGTGTGTGTGTAAGTCTCATCTAATCAGCTGAAGTCCTAAGGAGAACAAAAGACTGACCTCCCCTGAGCAACAAGCAATTTTGCCAGCAGAAACCTTTAGACTTGAACTGCAACATTGGCTCTTCCGGCGTCTTCAGCTAGCCAGTCCACTCTGCAAACTTTGGACTTGCTCCATAATTGCATGTCCATTCCTTAAAATAAATCACACACACACACACACACACACACGCGCGCGCGCGCGCGCGCGCGCGCCACACACACACATTCTATTGGTTTTGTTTATTTGGAGGACCCTAGGACAGTGAGGAAAGAAAAAGCATATCCATGCCCTCTGGAGTTGCAGCCCCTCGTCTCTGCAGAAGATACTAGCCCAGAGGAGAGAGCAGGCACTGTTTCCGTAAGTGGATATGTCTGCAGCACATGTAGCTCTACAGGCCATGACTTATCATCCTATGCACTGGCCATCCTATGGCCAACACAGCAGCCAGGGCACAGCCCTGCACGGAGCAGCTCTCCACATCTAGACCTTCAGATGGAGCCATCTCCCTTCCTTGAAGTTCTGCTTTCTCTTATGAAAGGTCTATTTCCACAGAATTTCTTGATTCACTTGTGGCGAAGGACAAGAATGTCAGGAACATCACCACCCTTGGTACGTAGTAATCCCAGGCATTCTGAACCTACGCTTGATGGTCAGTGTGGGTTCTAATTTTAGCTCTGCCACTTCTAACTTTGTGACTTTGGGTAAGTTTGGACACCTTTTCTCTTGGCTTCCTCATCCGTAAAGTGAGTATAATATCAGGGTTCACCCCACAGGTTCTGTGAAGATTAATTGAAATAATTCCTATAAGGAACCCTAAAACTGGCACATGTAATCACTCAAATGTTAGCGATTATAATGAAAATTGTTATTATATCTTATCAAGAATTGTTTTTCCAGCCATGCCAGGTAGTCTGTACAAGTTCTTTGATTAATTGACCCCATACCCTCATTAAAATAAATTTCTATTCAAGTTGGACTCTACAGAAATCTACACATCTTTAACAACATTCAGTATTTTAGTTGCTGGACATATGCAGGGAAATAATATGACCCCTGCTCAAGAGGCTTGGAATCTTTATTAAACCAGTAAGAACCAACTCCTAAGACCCTTTAGTTTCTAAGGAGTCTAGTTCTTAGTTTCTGAGTCTCCTACTTTCATAAAGACTTATGTTATTGCTCGAGCCCAAAGTTGAGAAATTTACCTTGATTCGTCCCTTTTCTTTACCCCTCTTGCCTGATCACCAGCACAACCTCATTAGTCTCATCTCTTGTCTAAATGTTCTCAATCTAGCTCCACTGCTAACACCTGTGAAACTTGAGCAGTGATAAAAATTATATGCTTCCTTTTGGTCAACATTTTAAAAATATATTTTTATTGATTTCAGAGAGGAAGGGAGAGAGAGAGAGAGAGAGAGAGAGAGAGAGAGAGAGAGAGAGAGAGAGAACTCAGTGATGAGAGAGAATCATTGATCAGCTACCTCCTGCATGTCCCACACTGGGGATCAAGCCTGCAACCCGGGCATGTGCCCTGACCGGAAATCAAATCATGCCCTCCTGGTTCATAGGTTGACGTTCAACCACTGAACCACACTGGCTGGGCCTTTTTGCCCAACTTGATTGTAAAGGGAGCACCTGAAACAAAGACACCTGCACCGAGAAAAAAAATGCTGTGGGAATATTGTTTATACAGACAAGGTGCTTTTCCCAAAAGGCTTCACTTTGATCTGAAAAGAAACAAAGTGAACAGAAGTTTTGCTGATCCAATTAATCAAACTGAAGGTGGGTCCCCATAAGACTAAATTTAACTATGTTTTTCTCCCAGTCCCAAGTCATAAATTTCCTCTTTGGTGATTTTCTATCATCTTCTTTCTAAAAGACAAGTTTTATTGTCAAATTCTTTTTATCTGAGTTTGCCTTTAAGCACTTGCATTGTAACCTTTGATCATTCTATGTTCTTTAAAAAAGTGGGTGGGCTATAACCAGTTTGGCTCAGTGGATAGAGTGTCGGCCTGCGGACTGAAAGGTCCTAGGTTTGATTCCGGTCGAGGGCATGTACCTTGGTTGCGGGCACATCCCCAGTGGGAGGTGTGCAGGAGGCAGCTGATCAATGTTTCTCTCTCATCGATATTTCTAGCTCTCTATCTCTCTCCCTTCTTCTCTGTAAAAAATTAATAAAATATATTTAAAAAAAAGTAGGTGGACTCAGGAAACTGAAATGGTGTCGATTGCTAAAAATGTATGTGGCTTTTCTTTGTTAATGTTGCAAATGACATCATCAATGTGTTTCCCCTACAATTATTGCTTTCTTTCTTTTTTCTCCTCAACCATAAGTTACCTTCAAAATTTTCTGAATGGAAGGGAAGTAGCTCAATCTGTCTCTTCCAGCATCTATTAAGTTTAGAATGAAGAATTGGTTATGATGTTTCCTATTCAATACCAATGTGGTTTATTTTCCCTACACCCAAGTCTATCTCCTCACCTGTACTCATTGAGTTATACCATTGCCTCCTAAACAGCGTCTTGGCCTCACTCTTGCTCCACTTTTACCCAATTTTCACTCAATTTAATATATACATGTCAGAGTGATATTTTTAAAACTTAGAAGATGCTGGCTCCAGCTAAAAACTCTAAGTCTTCATACCAATTTCAATGGGTTCTGGTCCCTCCTATCACTCTGACTCAGTCACTAGACTCTAACCACATTGGTCTCTCAATTCTTAGACTATCCCAAGATATAAAACAAACTCATCATTCATGTCTCATCTCACATGTCACCTCTTCCAGGAAGCCTTCCCTGGCCACTTACCCAAAGTGTGTCCACCCCAGTGCTCGCTGCTATCACTTCACCCTGTTTTGATTCCATCATGACATTTACCTCAATTGAAAATAGTGAGTTTATTTCTTTGATTTTATGGTATATTCTTGGGTAAGATTATAAACTCTGAGGGCAGTGACTCTGTCTGGTTTACCACTATATGCTGAGAACTTGAATTAGTCCTTATAACATAGTAGTTGCTCAATAGATATTTGTTTAATGAATAATTAGTTACCTAGGCATATTTTGTAAACATATTCCTGTCATAAACATCGGTGTGCCTCTTGATTGAGGAGTTTGACCCTAACTATTATAGGTTCATCTGAATATATCAAAACAAATAATGCTCAGGTGCTCATATTTTTATGGACTGGGTTGAATTCATCTTAAGCCTGGGTTGTCATAATGTATAGGGCTACAAATGGGTGACTAAATCTGGCAGCATTATTTCTTGGACACCACGGAAATGCAGGAATGATGGCGGGCCCAGCAGGGATGCCCCCAACTGAAGCCCATAACTGTGCAGGCACCTGAAAATCAGGGAAGATTCCTTATTTCCCAAACCTCCTCTTCTTTCAGTCAGATCCCAAGTCTTTCCTAAATATTCTTGAGCATAATCCATCCTTTCCGGCCCAGGCGAACAAAGGCAACAAATGACACGTTCTGTCTAGTGGCTCTCCCCAGTGTATCTGGAATTTTAATTTCAATAAAGCAGATGACTTCTTATGGAGGGTGAGCTGAGCTCGTAATTCATGGGAAGGAAAAGAGGAGGTTGAGTGGGGCTGTCAATCTGAGCAATACCCTTGCAAGACAGATGATACCATCTTCTCTTTTCAATAGCCTTCCTGGCATTTAATTTGCATGAGTTGTGAGATAACACTCAGCACTGTCTCATTTGCAAATCTGGAACCATAAGGGACAAACACTAAGGCCTCCAACAGTAAATCCAGAAAGTGAAGCAAGGTTAACCCTTCTCATTTAGAGACAAAAATGATGTGCTGATCACTATCTGAAAAAGGAGGTCCTATGAAATTTCAGAGCTATTTACTTAAGTACATACTGATATAGCCCCTGAAATAATAGTCAGATAAAGGCTTTACTGTCCCAAAGTTGAGGGTATCTGCAGAAGACTTCCTGCCCCTTAATAAATGAATAAATTTTTTATCAACCAAAGAGCAATCAGCAGGGTTGATAGTCCTGGGTTGACAGTCCAGATTTCATGATATTTTTGGCATAGTTATGAAAAGGATTTTTTGGGGGGTATTTTTTGTTCCTATTTGGACTGCTAGAACTATGACATTCATTGCCTCAAGTTATGGGGAATGAAAACTAAACCTAAGAAAACTTCTGATTTTTTTCTAAAGAACAGCTTCGCCTCCGAGAGTACCCAGAGGCTGAACCATAGAGTTAGAAGACAAAATGAGTCAGAGCTGGGAATCAGGTCAGGAGATTAGATAGGGATTTCGTAGGTTGAGCGTTGGAAACAAGTCTGAGGCGAAACAATGCAAAGTGGGCTTATATATTACAAGTCCTTGAAAAAGCAGATGTTGTGGATATTGGCACCTTGACCCACCCCCTTGGGTACTTTGGTGGGGGAGCGCAATAAAAAAGGCATGTCTGAGGACTCTGTGTGTTGCTTCCAGAATAGAATCTCAGAGTTGACAAGACCCAAGAGAGGAAATGGCAGTGAACTTGGGTTGATGCGTCCTTAGAGAGCTCACGGAGTTTCCACCACCCAGTCTGCCCCTGGAGCTGTGCTGGACAATTAGTGTCACTCCAGCCCCAGCGGCCACCCGTCAGCCAGTAGGTCAATGGGAGCTGGTGTACAAATACTTAAGTTCTCTTATGCTCCGATGGGATGACGCAGAGGAATGTGTTCTACCTGGACCCTCAGAATTCCCCAGCAGGAAGAAGCTCATTACTCATAGCAGCTAGAGATTCTCTCTGAAGCAAGAAAGTGGTACATCCCATGAGAGACACCCAATTTAGGTCAAGGTATTCCCACGCTGACTAGATGGACGGGTTTAATTTTCTGAATTAGATAAATAAGAATTCAATTACTTGCTGGAAATGCACCTCAATAGCTGCAGCCTACGGAAAATGTGCCGTAGGCCACCTGGCTGCCTTTGCTGGCACTACGCTTCTCTTCATATGGTCATAACGCTTAGGTCTTGGGTTGATCTTGCCTCACTTTTCCTTCACTATTGGTCCCCACATTTTGGCCTGATCCTTGCTGGCAATGAATTTATTATGATAGTCACAAAGCTCTAACTTTTCAAAAAGTTTCACCTCTTTTCTTTAGTTTCTTTGACCTTTAGTGAAAATAAATATCCCAGCTTTAGGAGAAAGTCTACCTTAGGAAAAATATTGCTTTCCTAAGCATTAATCTCTGAGAACAAGTAGTTCTGAATGGGATCTTGCACATAGCTTTGCTGACTACTTGATTCAGAGATAGAGCTTGGAAGATTGTGGGAAATTAATATTTAGCAATCTCTTAGTCTATCTCTCTAAAATTTCAGTTGTCTCAGTGAGAGTTTGGAGATTAGGTGGGTAGAAGATAACATAAAGGGAAGATTAATGTCTCCTTTCTCAAAGCTTTTCTTATTGATTGAAGGAGATCCACATACTTTAGAGCAGCGGTTCTCAACCTGTGGGTCGCGACCCCTGCGGGGGTCAAATGACCCTTTCTTTTTTTTTTCTTCAATATATTTTATTGATTTCTTACAGAGAGGAAGGGAGAGAGATAGAGAGTCAGAAACATCGATGAGAGAGAAACATCGACCAGCCGCCTCCTGCACACTCCCCACTGGGGATGTGCCCACAACCCAGGTACATGCCCTTGACCGGAATCGAACCTGGGACCTCTCAGTCCGCAGGCCGACGCTCTATCCACTGAGCCAAACTTGTTTCGGCTCAAATGACCCTTTCACAGGGGTTGCCTAAGACCATCCAAAAACACATATAATTACATATTGTTTTTGTGATTAATCACTATGCTTTAATTATGTTCAATTGGTAACAATGAAAATACATCCCTGCATATCAGATATTTACATTACAATTCATAACATTAGCAAAATTACAGTTATGAAGTAGCAACGAAAATAATTTTATGGCCAAAACCGGTTTGGCTCAGTGGATAGAGCGTCGGCCTGCGGACTGAAGGGTCCCGGGTTTGATTCCGGTCAAGGGCATGTACCTGGGTTGCGGGCACATCCTCAGCAGGAGATGTGCAGGAGGCAGCTGATCGATGTTTCTCTCTCATCGATGTTTCCAACTCTCTATCTCTCTCCCTTCCTCTCTGTAAAAAATCAATAAAATATATTAAAAAAAAAAAGAAAATAATTTTATGGTTGGGCGTCACCATAACATGAGGAACTGTATTAAAGGGTCGCATCATTAGGAAGGTTGAGAATCACTGCTTTAGAGGGACATGCACAAGTGGAAGAGTTAACATTGTGATAGGAAAATTGAGGAATCTTACTTGCATTTTACCCTAAGTATAAATTTTAAAGCAGGGGGATTAGAACACAGCCTTTGAAGATTTTAAAACATTGGTTAGGTTCTGAATTGACGGTGCATAGAGCCCATTCCTGTGTGATCTATTTTTCACTGAGGTGATTTGACAAAGGCTTGGGAGAATCATTTAGAGTCCATGACCTATTTTGAGATGACTGACCCATACTCTGTTTCCATCTGTGTGATCAAAAGCTCCCTCAGCCTACTTCTGATTTGTTAAACCAGCTGGTTATGTCCTTCCTACCTGTACAACTGTAAAAGCACAACACAGACACTTGAATGGTCTTTTCAGTTAGAGCTTTGGATCTTCCTTGCTTGTTCCTGACGTAATCCTTGTGTGATCTAACCCCCTTCTGACCTTAACATTTTTATTCTTTCCCTCAAATCTCAGTGTATTTTCCTTTTTTTTAAAAAATCTCTTTTTTCCGCACCTGGCTTTCAGTTATTTTTTAGTAGATTTTGGCTGGTGTGCATGTTTCTGTTTCTTTTCATATTGCCTTCAGTAGGTGGTCACCCTCTAGTTTAAAGTTTTTGGATCCCCCAACACTGAGTCTTTGCTTATCAGGTGGACCAGCCCTTCCTCCTAGGACAGCGGTTCTCAACCTTGGCTGCACATTAGAATCACCTGGGAATCTTTTTAAAATCCTGATTTCTGGGCCTCATCCTCCGGAAATTTTGTTTCTTTGTTACTAATGTTGTGGCCCCAGCGCAAAACAAAGAAACAGAATTTCTAGAGGATGAGGCCCAGAAATTAGGATTTTAAAAAGATTCCCAGGTGATTCTAATGTGCAGCCAAGGTTGAGAACCACTATCCTAGGAGGATGTTTGAACAAAGTTGAAGATAGACCAATTCTTCTAAAAAGTCGTTAATTCTTATTAACATTCTTCATCAGGAAAATTTGAGGGTGTAGATATTCAGTGGTGTACCAGTTGAACCTACAACCTGCCAGTTCTTCAGGAAGAAAATGAGTAGAGGGATGGTGTTATAAAAATCAGTTTGAACTCATTTCCAAGGGATATATACCCGCTCAATTAATTCAATTAAACTGTTTTGCAAGTATCTGAAAATGCTTTCTTTAGAAATATTCTTCAATTTAAAGTGGTTAATCAGATACAGGCATACCTGGAAGATATTGCGGGTTTGGTTCCAGATCATCGTAATAAAGTGAGTATCACAATAAAGCAAGTTGTAATCTGTTTGCTGGTGGAGGGTCTTGTCTTCAATTTGTAAAAAATGCAACACCTGTGAAGCACAGTAAAAGGAAGTGTAGTAAAACAATATGCCTGTACACAATAATAGGGAGCTTTCACATTTCTCCATTCGGTAGAGGTTGAATTCTACATACATGTGATAGATAGAGGTCAATGAAATATAAAGTTAGGGCATTTAGAGTTTAAACTATTTGTGAGTGTATTCAACCAGAAAATCACCAAGAGCTCTATGCTCTGTGTTTCTAAGCAGATTCTGCAATACCTGGCATTTTGATCTGTGTAGATAGACTGTATTAATGCATACCTTAACTTGGATCATCACATTGGCCAGAAAACTTGTAGGCATCTACATTGCTTTGATGTCTCCCTCAGTAGCTTTCACTGTGTGGGACTGGCTGAAATAATTCTAGGTGGCCGGAAGGAAGGAACCATTCTACCTACTGGGTTGAACCTTCTGCTTTGATAACTGTATCTTATTTTCTCTCGGGTATTATGGCCAAAACTCTGGAGTTCTTACTTCCCTGGTGGGAAGAGTGTTTGAGAAGAAATGGAGAGTCAGGATCTTGTTCTCCAGATCATGTGTGGTCACTTCCGAGTGCTTCAGAGGGTTTGTGTCCAAGCTCAGCTCCCACACCTGACATGTTCAGAACCTGCACTGTTGTAGTTCTCTCTCTCTCTCTCAAAAAAATATTTTTATTGATTTAAGAGAGGGAGAGAGACATAGAAACATCAATGATGAGAGAGAATCATTGATTGGCTGCCTCCTGCACGCCCCCTACTGGGGATCCAGTCGCAACCCAGGCATGTGCCCTTGACTGGAATGGAACCCAAGACCCTTCAGCCCACAGGCCAATGCTTTATCCACTGAGCCAAACCAGCTAGGGCTGTAATTTTTAAAAAATAATATCTATACCTCTATATCTCTATATACTAGTCTGTCTATCATCTATCTATCTATCTATCTATCTATCTATCTATCTATCTATCTATCTGTCTATCATCTAAAGACTGGGCTCCTGGGACTGTTGCCTCTTGCTGTGCCCTGGGGATGGTAGCTGGTTAAGAACCCTCTCTTCACTGGTTACTGTCTGTGGGACTCACACGTGCAAGCCCCACTGGCCACAACCCGGGGATTTGGCAGTGCGCAGGCGCGAAAATCAGGCTCCGGGCGGCAATAAGTTCCAGGTGGAGCCAGGCAGAGGGGCGCGAGGGTGGCGCACGCCAGCCATGTCAGCCGTGCCAGGCGCCCAGGGCGCTTCCACAGGCCTCCGTGTGTGTGTGAAGGTACAAGCCTGACCCTCAGGCCTTGACGTCAAGATAAGCGACTAAGTCTCCTTTTTCAGAAGGTCTGGGCGCTTCTGCAGCTGCTGCCTCTGCACCGGGCGCTGGGCCAGGTGAGTCCAGGCCGCGGGCATTGAAACAGCTTTTTCTTGGGTTGCATCCAGCCAGTGGGCCTGGCGGACGCAAGCACCTCACCTTGGGCTTTGACAGCTAGGTGTGTGGGGGCTCGTCTCACAGGTGCAGATCTTAAAAGTTGGGGTTCTTATGTGGGGTTCAAACCCTTTGGTCCTCAGGGAGAAGCTATGGGGTTGGAGGTGCCTGGAACAGTGGCCTCGCTGCGCTGGGTGGGGGGAGGTTTATGGCGAGGTTTGCGTCTCCACCTCTCTTACCCGTTTGAATGTGGTTTTCTTTCCCATTTGCCCTGTATGTGGTTGTAGCTCAATTAGCTTTTTAAAAATCAGTATTATTTAATCTTTTAAAATCTTTTTGTTGTTGTTGTTGATAGTATTACAGATATCTCCCATTCCCTCCCCACCCCCTGCCAGTTTTTTTGTTTGTTTTTTAAGAGGAAATTATTCCATATGTAGCTATAGATTCAGTGTGTCTTTGGGGAAAGGTGAGTTCAAGACCATCCTACGTGGCCACCTTGAACCCGAACCTCTGCAGTTCGTTAGCTGAGTGAGAAACGTGTCCTGAATACGCTGTGGTCCTGGAAAACCAGTGCAGTGCGGGCATTAACACAGCCCCTCCAGGTTCCCCAGGCTGAATATGCTGCCGAGTTATTTCAAGGGATTGGCAATTCTTGATCCTGTCCATATGCATTCATGGCTGTGGTGCCCTTGTGATGAGAAGCGATTTTTAGAGACGGATGTCCCTAACTCAGAATGTCCCTCCGAGTTAGAAACCAGCCCAGGGCTAGATGAAGGTGTGCACGGTGTGGGCCAGGAATTGACCTCACACGTACACGTTCCCTCTGTCGGTCGTTCAGAATAACTTGGCTTGAGCTGCTGCTCCTTCAGGGCTGCTGCTTTGTGATGGCGTCAGTCACCAGGGATGGAAAGTAGGAGCAGAAAGCGCCAAACATGGTCCAAGATCCTCAGGATAAACACACCCATGTGACAGGTGTGTAGTCCCGAGTTCTAGAATGCCACTGGGCTTGCTCCGCTGAGCCTCTCTTTCCTTGCTCGTACCTTGGGTTAAGTTGAAGCGGTATTGTATTCTTTTCTCCCCTGAAATGGATGCTCATGACCCCCTAGAGTTGTGTGCAAATGACGCTGCCTTTTTCTCAGCATCTCCGAGGTAACCCATATTGGCAAAGTCTAGCTGATTTATTATTTCAATATCCTCGTCTCAGAGCTACCTTTTGTCATTGCCACGGTCTAATGTCTGTTCTGAAACCTTGGTGGATGGTGCACACCTGAAATGGTGGGAGAGAAAAATCAACTTGCTTCCCTTCGGGCGCTCATTTAGGTTAGGCTTTGCTCCTGGACTCACAGAAGGATTGCTGGGAAAATATCGGTGAGTGATTTTAATACCAGGCAAAGGCCCGGGAATCCTGGCTGGGGAGAGAGGCTGTGGGGCATTTCCAGTGGGCTTGTTGATGAGTCGAGCTTTTGATTTGCCACATGCTGCTCCTTAGCTGCAAGGCCTGTTGGGAGCGGAGCTGGGCTGTTTCAAAAACAGTGTGAGTCTGTGGAGGGAGGCCAGAGCCCTCCTGAGATGCTCTTACCCGCAGCTGCCAGCAATACTGCTGGGCTGCGGAGGACCGACAGCTGAGGGCCATGAGGAAAAGCATTCCAGGTCGAAGGAAGAGAGCATCATTGGAGTCACAAACCTGGAAGCGTTTGTTTTCCGGGGGAAGGGAGGGAAGGGCATATAGTGAGGTTGGAAAGGTAAGCTGTATGTCATTTTAAATGAGGAATTTGAACTTACTTCTCTGGATGTGTTTTTATTTTTTATTGATTTTTAAAAAAAGAGGAAGGGAGAGGGCTAGAGAAATAGAAACATCGATGAGAGAGAAACATCATCAATTGGCTGCCTCCTGCACACTCCCTCCTGGGGATTGAGCCTGCAACCCAGGCATTTGCCCTGACCTGGAATCGAACCAGTGACCTCTTGGTTCCTGGGTGGATGCTCAACTGCTGAGCCACACTGGCTGGGCTGGATGTGTTTTAAAAAGAGGAGCAACCTATTAGATTTGGGATCCATTTGATGGCAGTCCTTAGAGCCATTGCCACTTGTGGAGGGGAGGGGACTTTGGGGAATGGTAGAGCACATTTGCCCTAAGCATGTCCTGTGAGGTCACTTTGATCCAGCAAAGTCCCCCATTAAAATCAGGAAATTATTTTTTTTGAATTTTGAAATAATTATAGATTTACAGGAAATGGTAACAGTAATACAGAGAGGGTCTGTGTACTTTCACAGTTTCCCTCAATTGTAACAGCTTATGAACTAATTAGTACAGTATCAAACCCAGGAAATAGACATTGGTACAACCCACAGAACTTATTCAGAGTTAACCAGTTCACGTGCACACTGTGTGTGTGTGCGCGCACGTGCAATTTTATGTAGATTCTGTTACCATAACCACAAACAAGATTCAAAACTCCATCATTTCAAAGTTTCCTCATGCTTTCCCTTTACAGTCACATCCATTGCTACCCCACTGCCCCTCCCCTCCCACTCTCCATTCCTAACCTTGGAAAACACTAATCTGTTTTCCATTCCTATAATTTTGTCATTTTTGAGACTGTTATAGAAATAGAATCATAAGGCATGGAACCTTTTGAAATTGGCTTTTCCACCCCAACTCAGCATAATGCTCTTGAAATTAATCCAAATTGTATTGTGTATCAATAGATAGGGGAGCCTGGCTAGTGTGGCTCAGTTGTTGAGCATCAACCTATAAACCAGGAGGTCACCATTTTATTCCTGCTCAGGGCACATGCCTGGGTTTCCGGCTTGATCCCCAGTAGAGGGCCTGTAGGAAGCAACTGATCAATGATTCTCTCTCATCATTGATGTTTCTCTCTCTCTCCCTTTCCCTCTCTGAAATCAATAAAAATATGTTAAAAAAAATAGGGATGTTAGAAGCCCACAGATGTTTATTCTGTTCCTACATTGTCTCCATTGGTAAGAATGTAAATATTTAAACAGAGGCCTCAAAATAGAGGCCAAAGAAAGCGAAATGGTGGCTAAGTGGTAAAGGAGTTTAGCATTCAGAAGGATAATTATTTACACATGACACATCTGAAGCCCATGGGAATCCAGTGACTTTCTCGGCTAGAATAATCATAGGGAGGTCTGCCACAGCCACCCCCTCCCCACTCCGTGGGACTTGTGGTTTTCCTGGTCTTCTGTCCATATGCAAAGTGGGAACGGAAGTAACATCCCTCTGTGTTTTCTTCTCTGCAGTGTTTTGGGAATCATGAAAATCAGACATCCTGGGTTTGTGTCCAGGCTCTGTCTTAACCAAGTCTCATCACTGAGTTTGAGATTCTCCCCCTGTAACTGGGGGAGTTGAAATCTGCCTTTACTATGCATAGTCATTAGCAGGATGAAAGGATTCCATGTTTTAAAGCAGTATTTAAACTGGCAGGGATTATTTGAATGAAATGGATGGTTTTTAATATCGACATGTCCTAAGAAAGGGATAACATATTTACTTTTCTGCTCCAAAGTCACAGGTTAAAAGCACGAGAAGCAATTTGGTGTAAGAAAGAGGAGGGCAATCAGATCCCAGCTATTAGAAGCTATGTCGCTTTGAAAGTTTACCCAACCTTTCTCAAGCCCAGGTTTATGTTTAATCTGAAGGTGTAGTTTTAGTATGTATTTTGAAGGGTTGTTGTAGTGATAGGAGATAGTATGAATAATATAAAAAGACCTTAGTTCCCATGTTTAACCATGGCTGTTCCCACGCTATTACAAGTACTAATACAGTTTTTTATTTCAGTTTCCGTGAGTTGATTCCTTTTGGGAAATACATGGTAACTTAACTCTGTCAGGGTCTGCCCAACAGTGGAGGATTCTGTTACTCTTGTCACATGGAATGCCACAGCCCTGTTTTCCTGCCGGATTGAAAGGATGATATATAAGTGCGAAGAGCTCAGGCTTTGGGGCAGAGAGAGCTGAGCTCGAACCTCAGGCAGATCAGACAATCCTCTGAGCCTCAGTTTTCTTATCTATACAATAGGAGCTAATAACAGTTTGCCCGTGGGGAGAGTTTTGATGATGGAAAGTGCATGACAAAATGGCTGCTATATAATAGGTACTTGGCAATGACATGAACTCCCAAGTCACCCCCAGTTTTTAAAAAAGTACCTACTGTCCTAGGGTGGACACGTTCCAAAGTGCAAAAGTAGAGCTGAAAATGGGAGAAAGTAAGGATTAGAATCTGGAGGGGATAAAATGGGATGTAAGAGAAATGTAACCAGGAATAAAGCAAGAGGGGTTCCTTTACGATCGTGAGAAATGCAGTTGAAGTGCCTGGAGCTTGTCACCATAGGCAGTCAGGTGTCGTGCCTGGCTCAGGTGGACATAAAGAGCAGCGGTTAAAGTGAATCATTGGTTAGTTGTCTCCACTGACTTTGTTCACGCTTCTGGAAAGAGCAGGAAGAGTGTATTACTTCTACCACAGGGGACAATGGACTTCCACAGTAAATAAAACTATTCTTTGAGACTAGGTAAGCTTCCCACATACTTATATTTCTCTGCCCTTTGTAATTCCCTTACCAAATCCCACAGATTGGGAATCTGGGAACCTGGCTTACTGTGGGTTTGGGGAGAGTTTAGCCTGAGGGCCACAGATCATGGAATTAAAATTGTTTAATGTCACAATTTATGACAAGTTATATTCCTGAGAAATAAAACAAAAAAACCTGATGCTTAATGGACCATGAGTGTTGTGTTCCTTAACTTAAGCTAAAAGCAGTTTTATTTCAGTGATTCCTAGTAAAGACATGCATGAAAATATTTGAATTAAAGGTGCTCTGCTTTTTGGAAAACCAAGGATACTGACATTATATGTAACACAGTGTTACCTGGCTGTGACGGGAAATGTATTTATTTCACTGGTCATTAGTGTAATTTGGGTTGGCAAAGGCAGATCTAAAGTGAAGAAATGCAGGTGGAACTGATTTATCCTCTTAGCCTGGGAAATACATTAGATTCTGAAGGTGAGATGCCCCTGTAATTAGGAGTATGTGGAGCTAAACTTTAATACTCTGTTCTAAGGTGATGCATTGTTCCTTCTGGAAGTGTGGCGTGTAATTATGGTTTATAAAGTGCTTCCAGCAAAGAGCAATTGTACAGATATGTCATTAGGAACAAGTGTATCTATAGAAGGAGAAAACCAGTAAGGTTTCTCTAGCTTTTGAGACAAATTGTTAATGCTTCTGGGGGATTTATTAAGTGCTTACTTTGCACTAGGCATTCTAGATTTGGCATCAGTGAATTTCTGTAAAGGACAGATAGCAAATATTTTGGGCTTTGTGGGCCATCAGGTCTCTGTTGGAACTACTCTGTGCTTGAAGTACAAAAAGCAGCCATAGACAATATGTAAACAAGTGTGATTGGCTATGTTCTAATAAATCTTTATGTATAAAGCAGGCAGCTGGTAGGATTTGGCTGCAGGCTGTGGTGTGCCCAATCCTTATTTTAGGGACTGACGTACAGAGGTAATCAAAACAAATGAGGGTCTTACATGGGTCTGCTTTCTGGCAATGAGGTAGGGGTAGGGGAGTAGACAATGAATATAGAAGTCAGTAAACAAGAAAAAAATGTGACATTGTGATAAAACAGAATCTATGAAAGATGACTGCTTTATTGTGGCTGGGGAGAGAGATCACTCTAAAGAAGTGGCATTTAGGTTGAGATTTCAGTGACAAGAAAGATCCAGCCAAACACTGATCTTGGGGAAGAACATTCTGGGCAAAAGGAACTCTAGTGAAGGTTTACCAAGTTGGGAGGGCTTGGTATGTTCCAGGAACCAAAAGGTTAGTGGGAGCAGAGTGGGTGAGAGAGAGAAAAAAGAGAGAGAATTCTTTATTTCTTAAGGAAATAAGTCCAATGAAAAATATAAGCACAAGGGTGTTCAGCTTGGATTTTCTTAACAGTGCAAATTTTGACAATACTGTCAATTCCTTCATGGGAAGGAATGTATCTTATTTATTCAATAACACGGAACATAGAGACCATCTGTAAATGTTTGTTGAACTAGAAAATCCAAATTTCTGGCAAAAGGTAAATGACTGATTTAATTGTATCAATTTGATGAATTTTTCCAAAGGCATTAAAACCATCATAGCAGTTTGGAATGTTTGCAACGGCAATAACGGAAATTCTGAGTAACGATGGCTTTTAGAAATGAGTTTTTTATTCTCTTATCCAGGGGTCCTCAAAATTTTTTAAACAGGGGGCCAGTTCAATGTCCCTCAGACAGTTGGAGGGCCAGACTATAGTTTAACAAAAACTATGAACAAATTCCTATGCACACTGCACATATCTTATTTTGAAGTAAAAAAACAAAACGGGAACAAATACAATATTTGTATTTGCACGTGGCCCGCGGGCCGTAGTTTGAGGACCCCTGCGTCTTATCAGAAGAAGCCCAGAGGTGGGTGACTGCATGGGTTGGGGCAGGGGCTTGGTGATCTCATGGCTGACCAATGTCTTGGAAGTTCCCAGGCCTTTCTCTCATATACACAAAATGGCTCCCAAAGCTCTAAGTAGTACCTTCAGGTTTAAGGCAGGCAGAAGAGGGACAAGGGGAAGGCCAACAGAGTCTATTGCATTTGTCCAGAAGATGAATACCTTCCCAGAAGCACCCCTTCTCCTCCCAGTGAATTATCCCTTAGGTTGCACTGTCAGAACCGAGTCATGTGATCCCACCCCCTGCTGCAAGGAAGGCTGGGAAAGAAGGGAACAGGTTTGTCATGATTGGTGCAGATCAATAGTGATTTATCACTAGGCTGGGCACATTGCCCACTTCCAATAAAACTGAGTTTCTGATAGTGAAACAAAGGAGGAATGGAAAGTAGGTAGGCCACTAAGATGATTACATGTCATTGTGGAAATGCTAATTATAGAGAAAATGAGAATAGCAGAGTGAAGAATTGTATCACACTGTGATCGCTTATATTAATATAAAGTATGAAGCATTTGAGCAATGCTTATAAATGTGCTTCACTTATTTTCATTCTCATAACAACTCTGTGCGGTTAGATAATATTTTTCTTCCCCTTTATAAGTGATCAAAGAAAGATTTAGAAAGTTTAGGTAATACATGCCCATCAGGGTTTTAAATCATCTTCTCTGATTCCAAATCCTGACCTCTTTCTACATGGGATTTCTGTTCAGAATGACTCCTTACATAATAGTGTATGTACAAGTATATGTATAGATAAATGAAACAGCTCATCTTTAAGGATTAAGTTATAAGTGAAAACATATGTGACTTTTAAAATAAAGCCCTTTATTAATAATCTTATGATTAACATAGAAATGTTGGGTTGGGGACATCCTTCATGGGGAAGGAAATAGTTTACTCTTTTTGCCTGACATACACTTCTTTAGTTACTGTAATTTATAACTGTTAATTTTGGTCTCTATAATATATATAAACCCATGTAACTTCCACCTTTAGAGTATTTCCTATAATTAATCTTATGGTAATTTATTCCTTGTGTTTTAAAAATTGTTTTCCCATTGATGAAAGCATTTCTGATCATATAGTTTAGTTTTGCATGTTTTTGAGCTTTATGTAATATGAATAGTACTGTAAGAATTCTTTTGTGTCTTGCTTCTTTGGCTCAAGACTATTTGAAAGATGAATTCATATTGTGTGTCTAATCAATTTATTTTTATTTATGCATACATGCCATTGTATGAAGGGAGTTGTATGAATTACTGTGATTTATTTATCTGTCACTGAATTGTCTCCAGTTTGGGGCTATGACAACAATGGTGTTGTCAACATTCTTAAACAGGGACCTTGGTGAACATGTGTGTGCATTTCTCCAGAGTATATATGCAAGAGAGGAATTACTGCCCTTGGTATGTGTACCTTCAATGCTCCTGACCTAGCTGATGCCAAACTGATTTCTCTCAAGGATGTAAGGAAGATAATCACAATGGGCAGCGTTAAATGATTTCTTGATTTTGAAGCTAGCTCTGAAGGCAGAGAATCTGGCACAGGGCAGAAGTTTATTATTTCACCTGCCCAGTGATAGCAAATGTGATCTCGTGGGAGAATCAGGGAGAAAGCATGCTGTAATAGGTACATAGGTCCTGCTGCAAGAGAGAACAGGGTGCTCAAACCCTGCCTCTCTAGTGAACTGCTGTGTGGACTTTAACCCCAGGTTCAGTGCCTTTACCTAGAAAATGTGTTAACACAGACACACAGAGATCTAACAACAAATGAGGCACCAAATGCAAAGTGCCAGGCACAGGTGCCTCTCTCCCTCTCTCCCTCTCTCCCTCTATCCCTCTATCCCTCTCTCCCTCTCTTCCTCCCAGCAGGAAAGTATTAACCTGTCTTAATGTTCCCCCTCTATTTCCTGAAATGTATAGGTGACACTTTGAGATGTGTCTTCATTCAGGGCCATTTCTAACCTGCCAAAATTCTTAGGTCCTCACAGTCACATCTTCTGGGAAAAGTGATTTACAATTTCTCTTTGTTTTTAATCCTCACCTGATGACATGTTTATTGAGTTTAGAGAGAGAAAAAGATATAGAGATGAGAGAGAGAGAGAGAGAGAGAGAGAGAGAGAGAGAGAGAGAGAGAGAGAGAGAGAGAGAGGGAGGAGAAGAGAGAGACAGACAGACATTGAAATGTTGAGTTGCCTCTTGTATGCCCCCCAGCTGGGGATCAAACCCGCAAGCTTTTGGTGTACAGGACGAAGCTCCAACCCATGGGCCAGGGCAATGATTTACAACTTTATGGAGTGAATATTGATAGAGTCACAATTCCTTCAAGGTGACCATTCCAAAGAAGGACTCCCTTAAGGGAGAAAAAGATTACACATTGCAGAATAAAGTACAACTTTATCTTTACTCCCTTTGTGTGAACATGTATGTCAGACCTGCCTCTGCTTCCACAGTCCAGAAAAAATTCCAGTTTCACCAGATTATTGCCTGTGTGTGTTTACGTTTAGAAGACACATTTCAGTGTTTACCACAGGAGGTCTGCTTGGAGGAAATGACACAAAGAGCTTAAAAGATAAACATTACACAAATCCAGCAAGTTTAGGGGAATTTCCTAGAAAGGGGTAATTTTTGGTTTGGTGGAAATTTTATTTGTGCGCTAAAACAATCTGTGATAAATTATGGAGCAACACACATTGTTTGCATGATTTTGAAGATAATAATCTTTTAAGGAGATTCCATACCTTAGGTGCAGCGGTTTTCAACCCTGTGAGCGACCCTTTCACAGGGGTCGCCTCAGACCATCCTGCATATCAGATATTTACATTACGATTCATAACAGTATCAACATTACAGTTATGAAGTAGCAACGAAAATAATTTTATGGCTGGGAGTCACAACATGAGGAACTGTATTTAAAGGGCCAGAAGGTTGAGAACCACTGCTTTAGTGGGTCACTTTGGACTGTGCCCCTCTGGACACATATTAACTTTTCTCTTCCATTAGAGAGATAGGAAAAGGCGGGAAATGAGTATTATCTGTGAAGTCTTCTCACATGGCTCTTAGACTGCCTGCCATTCTCCTCCTATGGCTTTATTTCCTGTGACCCAACAAAATAACACCTTCTTTCTTCTTTTTGGTGCAGACAAAGCTGACAGTGGGAGGGGGGTGAGGGGTAGTATTGTGGTAGGGGGTGGACTTGTTATCTCTCTTGCTTGTTTTCAGAAACTATCGCCCTGGCATCTAAGTCAATCTATAAAACTAGAAGTAATTATAAAATCCCCCAACAAAATCCACTCATTCTTAAAAGCAAAGTTACAAGAAATAACTGGAACTAGATTTATATTGTAAGATTATTAAGATCATTTCTTTTTTTCTATCTATTGCCTATACAGATATTTGAAACCATATTCTAGCCTAAAGCCATCTGCAATCAGTGTAAGAGTTTAAATTCTGTGTCCCACAGTCTTCAAGGGAAGAGGCCATGTTTCACACTTGTAAAATGTTGGGCTTGGTCTGATTCCGTGATACCTGACGTTTCTTTTATTTCTAAAATGCCAGGATTCCACTTTGAGCTTCTCTCAGATTAAGTGTTTAGTGTGACAAGGGGAAATTGAGTTTAACATAAAGTTAGCTTGCTACAAAGTCGTGGGTAATTAAGAAATCTTCATTATCTTGGTAAGACCTTTTTAGCTAGCTATATTTTGCCTTAATTATGGTAATAATAACAAAGCCAATGAACTTATCACCTTTCCATTAAGTGCCTCCAAATGTTTTATTCAGAAGCACAATGATTCTGAAGAGGGTTATGTGTAATGTGCTCTCTGCACGATGAGCCTTAGCATTTGATTAGATCCCATAATTTTTGAGTTAAAGGTGAAAACCAGGTATGGAAGCATTGGCTGTTAATTCAGCCTATGCCATTATGAAAGCCTTTACAAAATACAGTTGCTAACTTTCTCATAATGATCTAGGTACTTGGTGTTTTGGCATGTTTCCTAATTACTCTTGCTAGAGGTCAAGTGTCAATGGTCTCTCTTTCCACTTTCCTATGTGTTCAAGCTGTACGTAAGGTGTTGTTTTTTTCAAATACCTGCAATAAAATTCACTCTTTGTGGTGTACAGTTCTGTGCATTTTTGACAAAGGAATAAAGTTGTGTGTCCAACACCATAGTCATGACTCAGAACAGTTCCATTACCCCCAAATTCTCTTGTACCTTTGTAGTCAACTCTTCCCAGCTCCAGCCTCTGGCATCACGAATCTGTTTTCTGTGTCTATGATATTGCCTGATCATAATGTCATATAATGAAATCATACAATGTAATCTTTTGAGTGCGGCATGTTTTTTTTTTTGTTTTTTGCTTAGAGAGATGCATTTGAAATTAAGCCATGTTATCATGTGAATCAGTAGTTCAT
Organism: Myotis daubentonii; assembly: GCF_963259705.1. Classification (NCBI taxonomy): domain Eukaryota; kingdom Metazoa; phylum Chordata; class Mammalia; order Chiroptera; family Vespertilionidae; genus Myotis; species Myotis daubentonii. The sequence continues at coordinate 30,484,877 of NC_081855.1, read as the reverse complement.
TCTTTCACATTGCTGAGTAATATTCCCTTGTGTGGTTGCATCTTAATTTGTTTATCCATTCACAAGTTGAAGGACACCTCAGTTATTTTGATTTTGGTGATTATGAATTAAGCTGCTATAAACGTTTATATACAAATTTTAATATGAACATAGTTTTCATATTTCTTAGGTAAATACCTAAGCATGAGATTGCAGGGTAGTACGTTAAGTATATATTTAATTATAAGGAACTGTCAAACTGTTCCAAATTGGCTGAACCATTTTGTATTTCTACCAGTAAGGTATAAGAATTACTAGTATAGTTGCTCCCTCCTCATCAGCACTTTGTTTTGTCAGTATTTTATATTTTAGTCACTCAAATGGATGAATAGTAGCATCTCATTGTATTTTTAATGATGTTGATGGACTTTTTTTTACATGCCTATTTGCCATAGATATATCTTTTTTTGGTGAAGTGTCTGTTCACATCTTATGCTCACTTTTAAATTGCATTGTTGGTTTCCTTATTGTTGAATTTTGAGTTTTTTATGGATTCTGTTTATAAGTTCTTTGTCAGATATGTGACTTGCAAATATGTTCTCCTAATCTATGACTTGTATTTTTATTCTTTTAACAGTGTATTTCATGGGCCGAAATTTTTATATTTTGCTGTATAATTTATCAAAATTTTCCTTTTATGGCTCTCACACTTTTGGTGTCATATCTAAGAACTCTACAAGTGTTGCAAAAACCTATGTTTTTTCCTAAATATTTTACAATTTTAGATTTTATACTTTTATCTTTATAGATTTTATCTCTATTTTAAATCCTTACCTGAGGATATTTTTTCCCATTGATTTCTAGAGAGACTGTAAGGGAGGGAGGAGGGAGAGAGAGAGATGGAAGGGAGGAAGGAGGGGGAGAGAGATACATTAATTGGTTGCCTCCTGCATGTTCCCTGACCTGGAATCGACCCAGGCCCCTTCATTCGGAGGGATGATGCTCTAACCACTGAACGAACACTCTGCTAGGGCTCAGTTAATATTTTCTATAAAAAGTAACATATAGGTTGTGATTAATTTTTTTGCGTATGGATAGATCTCATTGTTCCAGCATCATTACTGAAGAGACGATCCTTTCTCCATTAAATCACTTTGCAATTTTGTAAAAAACCAGTTCTTCATGTAGGAGTAGGACACTTGTGAACCCATTCTGTTCTGTTGAGCTATGTGGCTTTCTTTCACCGGTACGATGCTATCTTAATTACTGCAGTTTTATCTTAAGGCTTGAACATAGGTAATACGAGTCTTCTGACTTTGTTCTTCTTTTAAATGGGGTTGCACTGACCTTATAGATCATATTGGAGAGAATCGACAGCAATATTGACTCTTCTAATCCATGGATATAATACATTTCTTTGGAACTCTTTAAATTTCTTTCATCAGCCAAAACCGGTTTGGCTCAGTGGATAGAGCGTCGGCCTGTGGACTGAAAGGTCCCAGGTTCGATTCTAGTCAAAGGCATGTACCTGGGTTGCGGGCACATCACCGGTAGGAGGTGTGCAGGAGGCGGCTAATCGATGTTTCTCTCTCATTGATGTTTCTAACTCTCTGTCTCTCTCCCTTCCTCTCTGTAAAAAATCAATAAAATATATTTAAAAAAAAATTTCTTTCATCAGTGTTTTGTATTTTTTCATCACAATGTCCAGCACCCATTTTTGTTAGATTTATATGTTAGATTTAATTTTTTGGTGTTATTATTATAAATGGTACTGTTTCTAATTTTGATTTTCAATTATTGCTAATATATAGACATACTGTTGATTTTTGTATATTGACCTTGATTTTTGGCACCTTCATAATCTCAATATCTAATATCTGCAAACAGAGGAGTTTTATTCTTTTTAATTTATATGCCCTTTTCCCCTCATTGCATCAATATACTGGTTAGGTCTTTCAGCGAAGTATTGAAGAGGAGTGGTGAAAGTATACATCCTTGCTCTTTTCCCAATTTTAGTAGGAAAGCATTTAGTCTTTTAGCATTAAGTATGAAGGTATGTGTAGTTTTTTTTAGATGATTTTTATCAGGTTAAGAAAATTCCCATCCTTATATAGTTGCTGAGAGTTTTTAAAAATCAATGGATATAAATGTTCTCAATTGCTTTTTCTGCCTTTATTGAAATGATAGTGTAGTTTTTCTTCTTTAGTCTGTTAAGATGATTAATTATACTGATTGACTTTTAAATGTTAAGACAGCCTACACTTCCTGGATAAACCCAAATTGATTCTGATCCATTTTATATATTGCTGGATTTGATTTGATAATATTTTAACTCTATTTTAATAGATTTTTGAACTTATTTATGCACAGAATTTTTTTTTTTTTGTAATGTCTTTGGATTTGGTTTCAAGGTAATGCTGGCTACATAAAGCGATTTTGTATGTGTTTTTTATTTTATGGAAGAAATTGTGTAGGATTTATATAATTTCTTCCATAAGTCTTTTGTAGAATTGGCCAGTGAACCATCAGAACTGGGATTATTTTGTTAGAAGATTTTAATCCAGTAGTTTAATTTCTTTAGTAAGTATAGGGCCTTTCCAGTTACCTAATGTCCTTGAATGAGTTTTGGTCATTTGTGTTTTTGAAGGATTTTGGACCATGTTGTGTATGTCGTTAGATTTATGGTTTAATACTTATAGTATCATTATCATTTTAATGTCTGTGCTGTCTGTAGTAATGTACTGCTTTCATTCCTGGTATTGGAAAATTGTGTCTTCACCTTTTTTCTTCTTGGTCAGTCAGTCTTAAGGATTATACATTTTATTAATCTTTCCAAAGAACTAGCTTTTGGTCTCATTGAGTTTTCTTTATTATTTTTCTGTTTTAGTTTCATTTACTTGTGCTCATAAGAAAACATAAGAGCCGAAGCCGGTTTGGCTCAGTGGATGGAGCGTTGGCCTGCGGACTGAAGGGCCCCAGGTTCGATTCCGGTCAAGGGCGTGTACCTTGGTTGCGAGCACATCTTCAGTGGGGGATGTGCAGGAGGCAGCTGATCGATGTTTCTCTCTCATCGATGTTTCTGGCTCTCTGTCGCTCTCCCTTCCTCTCTATAAAAAAATCAATAAAATATATTTTAAAAAAAAGAAAACATAAGAGAAAAATAGTCTGTTATGTTTACCTAGATGTATACCATTGCTATTGCTTTTGCAGACAGAGAGAGGGAGAGAGGGAGAGAGGAAGAGAGGAAAAGGAGGAAGAAAACGGGACTCAACACTGTGCTGGTGGTGTAAGTTTTCCGATCCTGTCTCTTTTTCAGAATTCCCAGGTACGGTTTCTGTGCTCTGTGAAGAGTTTTTAGTTAGTTGAAAACCATGGGCTGCCTAGTGAGCTTATTCTGTCTTGGCATGCATTGGAACTCCTAAGGTGGTTTTAAAGGCAGAAAATCATACCGTAAAGATGAATAAACTCCTGGTAGACTATGAAGTGGTGGCCATATTTTTTTTTTAATCATTATCAGGGTAAATAGGCTGGTACTTTAAAATATATTCCTGGAGGCAAATTATTTGAAGTTGAGTTGTTTTGGAAAATCTAGGGGGTGTGTTTATCACATGTTTTTGCTCTTATGACTGGCTTTGCTGTCTCCTCTCTGTATTTTCATGCCGCTGTGACTTTCTTCTTGGCTCTCACCACACTAAATTGAAATTGCCCATTTCCTTATTTTTCTCTCACATTAAACGATTCCATTATTTAAAAAAAGAGGCCAGTCTTATTCTCCATGGCCCAGGGAGAATTGTTAGCACCTAGCAATAGTGCCTGGTGATTGATAGGCCTTGTGTAAGTATTTGCTGCATAAATCGATGAACCAAAATATGGAAGGCTCATACACATTTTTCCTATACATATGGGTATATTATTTACCGAGAGGTTGTGAAGTCAGCCTGTCCTTGAGATTTCAATTCTGAGTTAAATCTGATATTTTCCATAGATTCTCAGGGATTTATGTCCTCATGGTCACCTTTTCACATTGATAATTCAATCCAGTTACAACTTATCTCCTAGGAATTTTTTTTTTTTTTTTTTTTTTTTTTGCTGCACAGTAAATCGAACATGAAATTTAATTTTTTTCTGTTTATTCCCAAAATTATTTATGCAAGGGGTGTGTATATGTCTGTGCGTGTGCATGTGTGTGCATGCGTGTGCGTGCGTGCGTGCGTGTGTGTGTGTGTGTGTGTGTGTGAATCTGCAAGTGTATGTGTGTGCGCAGCCTTTGAGAAGGGCCAGGATGATGGAGAGGTTATCACCTTGAAAACAGAAAACTTAAACTTGAATGTTATATGCTTCTAAGTATCTATCCATCATGGTATACAGTCTCCTTGCTCTCCTCTAGATTCTATTTTCCTGATGTTATTGTACAGAATAATTTATCTTCCCACCCTTCCAGTGAGTTTGGTTCTACGTTTCCATATCCAAAGACCCTCTACTGGGCTCTGCTGCAATCTAAAATAAAATAAGAAGTCATGGAAACCCCTTACAACAGAACAACTGGCAGAGGCTTTAATGCTTGTTTCCTTTCTCCCTTATTTTAATGAGCATATAGAGATTTCATTTTCATCTGGTGTGATGTAAGCCACGCCTTCTACCCTGTTTTCCTCCTTCCTCCATGAAACCCAGATGCAGCTCAAGTCAGCTTTGGCTTTCAAATGACAATTCATCTATCCTGTTACACATCCTGACACATGCAGATGTTCATTCTCAAAGATCATAAAATGGCACACCTCCCTAAAAGAGTATCACTGCCTATTTGTGAAAGAGCATAAGACTTGGAGTCAGAAAACGTTTGCTTGAATCCTGACTATACAACGTCTACCTGCATTGTTTTGAGATAAGTCAAAACTATGGAGAACTGCCCTAACCGGTTTGGCTCAGTGGATAGAGCATCAGCCTGCGGACTCAAGGGTCCCAGGTTCGATTCTGGTCAAGGGCATGTACCTTGGTTGTGGGCACATCCCCAATGGGGGGTGTGCAGGAGACAGCTGATGTTTCCGTGTTATAGTGATGTTTCTCTCTCATCGATGTTTCTAACTCTCTATCCCTCTCCCTTCCACTCTGTAAAAAAATTAATAAAATATATTTTTAGAAAAACTATGGAGGGCTAACATACATCTTTTCCACATAAAGATACTTAAATATCAATCCTATAGTTTGGTTCACCTATTGTCTCTTTGGGCCTCAGTTTTATCATCTGCAAAATGAGAATAATATTTTTTAGATGCAGAATTGCTGTTGGAATTAAATGAAATACATGCAAAGGTATTTTGGAAAGTGTTATTTGTGCTACAAATCTTAGCTATTGTTGTCATTATTATGTCTCCGTTTTGCCAGTGATTATTTCATGAGGAATTGATACCATTGTGATTAGTCATTAATAGCAGGAAAAGAGCAAAGGGAAGGCCATATGTTATAGGCATGTAATTTAGGCAGCTTTGCCAGAAAACTGCAGCTTTACACTCCTGAGGGATCCAACCAAGGGGAGATAGACACATGCGCAGTAAAGTTGGGGGGACATAGTTAAGGTACTTGCTTGTCAGTCACACCTGGGAACCGAGGTCATTGGCCAGAATGGGCGTGGCCATTGCAAGCATGGGAAGACTTAGAATACTTCCGTCCCTGAACAAAGGAGCTCATTCTCTTGTTCCTCTTGGCTCTCTTGGAACTCTTGTTGCAGGGGGCACACTCTCGTGGCTCCCCTGCATTCTCCCATGTGGCCCAGGGCCATGTGGACCCCACAAATAATGGACTAATGGTCTATAACTAGCCTAATGCTGAACTGGACCCAGCTACAATATGGAACAGAAACTGTGGACACTGGATTTGTTTTTAGCTCTGCTAAATCCCCAGCTATACTTCTTCCATGACTGGATAAGGGAAATGGGACTTCAGAAATCCAGGGTTGTAATTTTATACAAATAAAAATCACTCATCCTCCCATGTGAGTCTTAGAAAATTCTTTTTTTTCTGCATAGTGTTAAGGACCCTATCCCCAGCACCCAGTGGGAAAAGGGATACTTCCGCTTCCCTGATAACAGTGTTATTTACTTTCCAATATTGAAGCTAAAGCCTGGCACCACTCCCAATAAATTCTGAAGCAGTTACTATATAAAGTATAAAGCATATACTTTACTATATATGGAAGTAGTACCTGAAAGTCAAATAGTGGCCAAGGTGACCTTCTCCAAACTCAGAGGGTGCCCTGTCCTGTAAGGGCACTTCTTTCTAGCTTATCACCATATCTCAGTCTCTTTCCTTTCTGTATCCCAACATAGGGGTCAAAGGATTTCCATGCGGTGATGCAGAGGATTAAAGCTAAGGAGGAAAGAAAAAACACAAAGTGGTGTAAATGAAGAGGACCCTGCTAGTCACTGATTTCTAGTTATATTCAAGAAATTTGATCTGTTCAGGCAAAGATTCTGTCATCCTCTTAGAACAAATATGCTCAATGCAAATATGTTTAAGTAGCTTCCCTCATGTCTGTATTCTCATTAACCTAATGACTGAATCACTGTGAATGGAAATTCTTGGTGGTTTTCAACTGCAGCTAAATTTGATCAAATAATCTATATATTAAGTTCAAAATTTATAACCAGAAACGTTTGTAGTGCAGACAAATTGTGAGATAGACTCTAGTTGAGGAACTATAGCTATGCCCTATGAATCCTAGAACTGACATTATCCACATCAGATCTCTTTTGAGAGGAGCACTGGGTCTTTTGGTATTTCTTTGGTTAGTATGTGACTTTGATTGATTAAATGAAAAGAGAAAAAAATGTTCTGGAAAATTACTTATAGTGATGAGCTACTAAAAAGCATATAAGTGTGGCCAAATGCTTTGCCATTATAGTTCGGTAAATCCATTGGAGTTTAATGGTCATCTTTCAAATCCATTCACTATGATCAATGTCCCTGGGTTTGGAAGGCTAGCCTGCACCATCTCTCACTCATGAAAACAATTTCTTTAAAAATAATTGAAAGGCATTTTTTCAATAAAATTGAGTTCAAACAACAAAATATAAATCACTTACTGTGCCATTATCCTAATCCTCCAATAATAGATTTCCTAGTTTTCAGATGTTCTTTCAACTCTACATACATATAATTCTTTGTAGTTGTTCTTAGTGATCTGATTTATAATCTGCTTTTACTTAACATGACGCAATTAACACTGCCCATGATAACATAGTGTTCATCATTATCTCTCATAAAAGCTACTTACTAACATTTTGGCAGTATTTCATTAACTTAATATGCCATCATTTACACAGACATTTAAATTGTTTACAGGTATTTTCTATTATAAATATTAGTGCACTATCTTCATGGATATAGCTTTTTGTTGTTATTTTCTGTAATTTCTTTAGGATGCATTTCTTAGTTGATTCAAAAATGTATTGTGCAACCTTACAGTGCTTCAGGTACATAGGAATATCCCAAGGACAACACAGTAATTCCACTTTTTGTGTGACTATTTAAAGCTTCTGAATAATTCAAACAATTTAATAGGGATAAATTATCTGAAGGTTGACTTTATGTTTTTCTTGAGTCAAACATTTTCTGTATATTTGTTTATTACAGCTTCCTTTTGTGTGAGTAAACTATTTCTCAGTTCACTTTATGATTTCTTAGATGGCTTCAAATAATGGAAATGACCATGTCTCTAAAGACTTGAAAAATAATATTTGACTTTTTTATTTTCCAAAGTCTGAAAAATTTTAATTTAACTCTGAATCTTTGAGTTTATTTTGAAGAGTTGGGACTCATTTGCATACTTCAAGTTGACAGGTTTAATAAAAGAATATGTTTCAGATTTCTGTGTGTAATCATGGAGAAAGAAAAAGTTGGTAAGCAAATATGAATGAAGAAGAATCAAAATATTCCAAGGGCAGAGAGTTATTGCAAACTGACTAATGTGTAACTATTTATTTCTTCACATCACAAAATTGAGAAACTGATGAACATTTGAAGGAATTATATCCTGTAAACGTGCTTCCTATTTTTCTGTTTTCTGGAAGGTTTTGTATAATTTTGAAATTCTATGTTTCTTGGAAGTTTGGTAGGAACTCTTCAGTAGTGCCTACATGTGGATTTTTGTGTGAAAATTTCCAAATAATTGTGGCACTGTCCCACTTCCCAACTCTGTTATTAGTATTATTTTTGCTAGTGTATTTTCATTTCATCTCAGTTTTCAAAATGTTAGGCATACAATTATTCATAGTGCTCTCTTAGCATTTAAAAAATCTCTAATGCAACTATAGTTATGCTTCCTTTTTAATCACATTTTATTTTTTTTTCTCTCTGTCTCTTTTTCTGGAGTAATTTCCCAGAGAATTATCAAGCTTATCTGTTCAAATAGTTGAATTTGTCTTTTGTGATGTTCTCTAATGACTTTGTTTTCTATTTCATTTATTTTCTGCTTTTAAGCTGATTACTTTTTTGTAATTTTATTATGTAATTTTTGACTTTTGCTTTTCTAATATAAGCGTATTATTTTAAAGCTGAAATTTCCCTCTAAATACCACTTTAACTATATTCCACAGGCTTTGATATGTAATATTTCCTTCTGAGTATTTTAACATTTTCATTATTATTTCCTTTTCAGATTTTTTAGTTATTTAAAAGAGGTGCTTTAATTTAAAAATGTATGAAAATTCTTAAAATTTTCTTTTCATTATTGATTTCTTATTTAATTGCTTTATGGTAGAAAAGCTATATCATTTTTTTGAAGTTTTTTGAGACTTGACGTTTGTAAATACTAATTTTTGTAAGTTGTCCTAGTATGCATGGAAAAATGTATATTTTAAAATTGACAGATGCTGATTTAGATATGTTCATTTATCAATCATGTTATTTATATTGTTCAAATCTTCAGTATATTTATTTGTTTTATATTGGTAATGTATGGTATGTATTGAAATATTTTACTGTGAGGGTGGTTTTAACATTTTTTCCTGTAATTTTATTTGTTTTTATTTTGCTGGTATATTTTGAGGTATTTTTAAAATTAGGATACAACTTTATAGCTGTTATATTTTCTACATGAGGTGACATTTTATCAGTGTTAGTGTCAATCACTGATAAAAGTTTTCTCAAAGTTTATTTTGTCTGATACAATATCTCTATGCAAACTAATTTTAAGTGTTTTCCTGATATTTATTTTGACGTTCAATTTTATTTTTATGTTTTTTTGTAATTAAAAATAAATCCAATCTAACAATCTATCTTCTAACTCACAAATTACTCCATTTAATACGTTGTAATTATTGATATATTAGGACTTCTTCATATCTTCTTCTGTGCTTATTATATTTCCCATTTTCCTGTATTTTTTTTTCTGAGCAGAATAAATAATTCCAAGATTTTTTCCAGCTCTAATATCCTATGATAGTGTAAAGCAGATAATAACTAAATACTAGTATTGTAAACTAATAGCAACCATTGTGAGAGAGAAGTCAGGAATGGCTCCGCTTGAGCTCAGTCTTGAAGGATAAATTCTATCTGAATTAACAGAAAGGTGAAAAGTAATGGTAGGAAGCAAGTTGAGGAATAAGCAGTGTGAAAGAAGTTTATGTATTTGGGACTAGAAATTAATGAGGTCAGGGAAGAAAGGTGTTAGGTCACGACGGCCAGGAGAAAACTTAGACCTAGACCAGTGATGGCGAACCTCTTGAGCTCGGTGTGTCAGCATTTTGAAAAACCCTAACTTAACTCTGGTGCTGTGTCACATATAGAAATTTTTTGATATTTGCAACCATAGTAAAACAAAGATTTATGTTTTTGATATTCATTTTATATATTTAAATGCCATTTAACAAAGAAAAATCAACCCACAAAATGAGTTCGCGGGTCATAGGTTCGTCGTCACTGGCCTAGAAGGAAGGGGGAAGAGGAGAGGAAAAAGGGGCTGAGCCGATTACTGTATAACCTGAGCGTAAGAAATACTACAAACATATCTTGCAGATGTTTACACCAGAGGCCAGAAACAGCTTTACATCTTACAGTGGGCACTCCCTCAGCTTAGAGTGGTAAAGCCAAACACTCTTACATTTTGTGTCCTCTTGATATGGAAGACTCGCGTTGGAAGTGAATTGTTCCTGGTGCCGTTGGGTGCGGGGGAAGCATAGGTGACAGTGTTTTGACCACTGAGATCCTGTTTCCAAGAGGGTGGGGACCCATATCAGTGCAAGTGACATTCAAGCTGTCACCACACGCCAGGCTTCCCACATACTGTCTACACTGAGTGGCCAGATTATTATGACCACCTGACGTTTGTAGGCAAATTAGCTATAATTTTGCGCTGAAGTTGCTAGAGGGCCAGCCCATTGTAAGTAGAGATGCAGGTTGTTTACCACGACAGAAGTGATTTTTTTTCTGAAGATATGGGTAAACAACGCGATTTAACAGCCTTTGAACATGGGACACACACACACACACATATATCTGTAGCCCTCTATGGGAGAGATGATGCTTTTTGGAAATGCATATTGGAAAGCTCAGAAAATAAACTTGACTTCCTAAGACCATTAATATTTTTTGTAAATAAAAGGGTAAAGGCTGTCTTATACAGTGTTTTAGAAAATGTTTACTTCACATTTTTAAAATATATATATATTTTATTGGTTTTAGAGAGGAAGGGAGTGGGAGAGAGAGTGTGAAACATCAATGATGAGAGAGAATCATTGATCAGCTGCCTCCTGCACACCCCCTACTGGGGACTGAGCCTGCAGCCCGGGCATGTGCCCTGAGCAGGAATCAAACTCTGACCTCCTGGTTCACAGGACAACACTCAACCACTGACCCACACCTGCCAGGCGAAAGTGTTTATAATTTTTGGGAAAAAGGGAATAGAAAACACTGGTCAAGAAACCCTGTTATAAGAGAACAATGTTTGTGTTCCCTCATTTACATTCTAGCCTGGGAAATGGTCTTTCATGAGATGATAAGAGAAAAGCAGAAGGCATGTCCGTGACCCTTCTATTAAAGCCAAATTTCTGGGTGAAAAAGAAATAATGACTGAAAATTTACAGGAGTGCAGCAGCGTGTTCTGCAGCTTTTGCTCTTGCTATCATTAATAAATCTGTGCTGCCCAATGACGGCGCTAATCCCAGGGAGCTGGATGATGGTGATAAAGTATCTCTCCTACATTAGCAATCTGAATGGAGTAACAAAATGTCACTCTGTCAAAGATTAGATGTCGACAGGGGGTCAAAAAGCAAATGCACAATTCAGTTCCACTAAAGGTCCCCTACTTTCCCTGCCAACGGAAGATAACTACTCTTAGGGCTGAAATTTGTGTAAACTTCCTCAGGCTGCATTTGGAGTTTTGTTCCCATTATATCAAAAAGGTCACAGGACAAGGGAAGCTGAATAATTTCTGTGATGCTCAGCTGTCAAAACGCTTTTCCATAAACCCATAGTAATTAAAGGAGTATGCTGCCCCTGGCCGGTGTTGCTCACTGGTTAGAGTGTAGGCACATGCACTGAAGAGTCACCTGGTTCACTTCCCAGTTAAGGGCACATACCTGGTACCTAGGTTGCCGGTTCGATCGCCAGCCATGGTTGGGGTGCATGCAGGAGGCAACCAATTGATGTGTCTCTCTCACATCTATGCCTCTCACTCTGTCTCCTCCCTCCTTCCTTTTCACACTCTCTAAAAGTCAATGGAAAAAATATCCTCAGGCAAGGATTAACAACAACAAAAAAAGGAATATGCTACTAGCACAGAGGTAGATAGATTGATCAATGAGCAGGTTATATAACCTAGACCTCAACTATGTAAGAACTTAGCATGCAGTATACTCAGCTAAATGTCAATGTACTCCATATTAATGGAGCAAAGGGCACATTTTGCCTATTTTCCTGCCTTCTGCATCTCTCTCCTCTCCAGGTCTGTGATAGTAAATTCCTTTTTGTAGATTCAGGCCCACTCTAGCACCAGAAGAAGCTTGACCTTTCGCTGGATGGGTTGTGAACATTTTCTCAGAAATATTGTCCTTAACTCCATGTATCATAATCATCTGGCATTCCATCATTGAGGTGAAGACTAACATCCTCTATTGTCTTGCATGTGAAATTTTGAAAACGCTGATTACATCGTTTTGTATCCCACTTTTTATTTGGACTTTTAAGATAAATAATACATATTCTTTGGAGATGTTTTATTTAATGCTCTGTCACATGGGTCTTCCCTTTCCCAGTGGTTGTGCATAGAGGTTTTCCCCCAAGTATTGTCTATTATTGTACATAATAGTATGAGCCAAGTCTTCATATATGTCCCAAGGATAGTTTACAGAGGTGAAAAAAACAATCTGTGGTCTCACAAAAATCATTTTGTGAAAAAGAGTAAACCATGACACATGTATATCTGTCTGTCCAGTGGTTCCATGGAGGAACCTGAGGGAGAAGTCATACCCCTGATTGGCTACAGACTTGATTGCTAACTCACTTGATTTCTAACAGAAATAGAAATGAGAGTTGAGTAGGAAGGAAGTTCCCCTGCTTCTCTGCTTGCTTCTCAGCCTCTTCCTTGCTTTGCCACAGGGAGGAAAAGCAGTAAATCTGACTGCTGCTTTGAGCAGGGATTAACAAACTCTTTTTGTAAATCTCAGAAAGTAAATATTTTGGGCTTTGCAGGCCATGTGGTCTTTGTGGCAACTACTCCACGCTGTTAGCGTGGAGTGAAATAGATAGGCAATATGTAAATGAACAGACATGGTTTTGTTCAAATGAAACTTTAGTGACAAAAATAGATGGTGGGGTAGATTGGGCCTTCACGCTGTAGTTTGCTGACCAGTGACTCCAAGCCCAAAACACTGGACAAAATTCAGTGGTGGCAAGGGTCACCGAGCAAGTAAGTGCAGATTGCTTAATTCGGTCACCACTTCTCCAGACCTTGAAACTACTAAACTGAGGGGCGTCAATGAATAGTGTTGGCCATCTTCCTTTTCCTTTTTCTCCCTGATATTGGTCATTGCCCTGAGCCAGGGGATGGTAAAAATTAGATCCAGGCTTACATGAAAAAGTAGATGATACTGCACAAGGCCTTGAAACTGAGCTGTGTTATAACCCAGTATTAATCAGCACTTTTCTTTAAGGAGTGTTGGGTGAGGCATTGCTAAACACAGAGTGGGATTTTATTCAGCATATGCTATAATTTCTTCTGTGTTGAGCTCTTTTAGAAAACCTTGCTTGATGAGAGGTTCATAGAGCACGAATTGGGATTTCTTAGGTCCTCTAGTTAAATTCCATCAAAAGTTCATCCCATAGTTTTCATGAAAGCAATACCTTTTCTGCATGCACTGTTACCAGGACATTTCAGCACAATGGATTGTCATTTTTTCCCCTGGCTAAAACTAAAAAATGTCACTCGAGTGTCTGCCTGTATGTGACTGTTGTTGAGAGGGCAGCATTTAGAGATGGCAGCAGGCCAGCTGGACTAATCTTATTGCGAGTGGAGTGGGAGGCGGGGAGGGGGGTTCTGGCCTGTTCCATAGAATCTCCAGTGAGAAAACACTAATGAAAAATAGATTAGATTTTTACCAAGTGGAGCTTTGGGTGTCAAATGCCTACACTGTACCAGTTCCCATCCTCATTACAATAACTGTCATAAGAATTGATTCATATCATGCTTTTATTTTATCTTATTTCGGTCCTTATGGAAATTTTATCAGAAAGAAATAAGATCCAGGAGTGTATTATCTGCATGGTCCCTGGGAACCAAGGGTCCCTGTAGCGTTGAGGTTTATTGTCTCGCTCAGGCAGTCTGTGGAGTTGCTTTCTGAAAACTGACGTTCTCAGCTGGGAAAAGCACCTCATGGGGTGAAAGGAGAGTGAGAACCTGCTCAAAGGAGCAGGCAGTAGTCAGCAGCAGAAACTGGAGACATAATTTATGTATACAAAATGATCCAGGCGCTGTGCTGGGGAAACATTTTAAAGGGAAATGAGATAACAAATAATAATAACCGAGAGAGCAGAAAACAAAATGGTGAAAGTATTCTGTAGAGAGCAGCGTCTCACTACACCCCTTTCTAGGATGGTCTTATCACATGTAGGCACAGCCAAGACCCTGGGAAGACTCACGTGAAAGAGCCTGTTTCACTTCATTTAACCCAGAGGGTCTGGAAAGGAGTTTGCCCTGGAGTCCCATTTTGATGTATGTTAATAAGGTAGCATAGAACATAATTTGGAAAACTGACTTGTATGGGGTTGTTCACATAGTCTTGCTCTATTAACAGGAGCTTGGCCACGTGAAGGGTGCTAGTTGTGGCCCTGATCCAAACTCACTGTTCCAGAAAGAAGAGCAAAGTAACGATATTTACTGAGATTCCATCAGTTTGTTCTCTTTATGAGTCTGGTTCTGTTTTGATTGATCATTTTGTCCTTTAGATTCCACATATAAGTGACATCATATGGTGTTTGTGTTTTTCTGACTTATTTCACTTAGCACAATACCCTTTAGAGCCATCTGTGTTGTCACAAATGGTAAGATTTGTTTTTTATCACTGAATAATATTCCATTATATATATACTAGAGGCCTGGTGCACGGATTCGTGCACCGGTGGGGTCCCTTGGCCTGGCATGTGGGGATCGGGCTGAAACCAGCTCTCTGACATCCCCTGAGGGTTCCTGGCTTGCAAGAGGGTGCAGGCCAGGCTGAGGGACCCCACTGGTACATGATGGGGGCCGGGGAGGGACTGCGGGAGGGCTCCAGGGTGTGTCCGGCCTGTCTCACCCAGTTCTGATTGGCTGGACCCCAGCAGCAAGCTAACCTACCGGTGGGAGTGTCTGCCCCCTGGTGGTCAGTGTGCATCATAGCGACTGGTCGAATAGTTGAACAGTTGGACACAGCATATTAGGCTTTTATTATATAGGATATGCATATGTATATATATTCTTCTTTATCTAGTTGTCTATTGATATGGGTGCTTAGGTTGCTTTTGTATCTTGACTTGTGATGCCCTTTATTTTATAGCCCCATATTAGTTTTCTCACTTTAAAAGAAACCTGAGATTCTGAGTGACCAAGTGGTTTTTCCAAGGTATAAAATACTTTGGTTGTGCAAGTAAG
Source organism: Myotis daubentonii (assembly GCF_963259705.1). NCBI lineage: Eukaryota > Metazoa > Chordata > Mammalia > Chiroptera > Vespertilionidae > Myotis > Myotis daubentonii. Next base: position 30,469,780 of record NC_081855.1, on the reverse strand, counting down.
CCAGGTTATTTTCTCCTAGTACCAGACTTTTTGAACTAGACCAGAGAAGGCAAGCAGGGAACCATTTCCTGGTAAAGGGAGAAATATCCTGGTTTGCCCGGGATTCTGGAATGTGGGACTTTCAGTGACAAAAGCAGGAACCAGTTGGTCATTTTATGTTCCTTTCTCTAATTCCCATAATAAAGATAGATGGGCTCCTGGCACTTTTTTCTGCTGAGCCTGCATATGGTCTCAGAATCTTTCTGGACACTGTGCTCCAGGAAGCCTCTGCCGACCAGTGGGAACATGGTGTGTGTGGGGCTTGAGGAGGTTCAGTGGGGAGGTTGAGAGGAGGTTATTTTTCATCTCTACCCATATTATATGCTGGCTCATATAAGATATTTTGCATATTAAATAGCCAGGGTGCTAAACGAGGGCTTTTAGCGACTTTGGCTCTGTTTATCAGACTCCTCAAGGAGCTGACATTTAGTGATTTTCTCTTCCCTTTCATATCTTTCATTTGTGATCCAAATCCACCCTCCCCTATTCCCAGAGGCATTAACTCTGGGCTGGTCTTGTTCTTGTATCTCATTTTAGCCTCGGCTAAAGGACATGCCTTAAACAAGTGATTTACTCGCTTAATATCGAAAAAGGTGCTTCTACCAATTTGAAAACAGAATCTGTTTATTGAAGCTTCTTTGTAGAGTAGAAATATGTTTCTTCTCCCCCCTTTTCAACATGAAATGTTAATTATGTCATTGATCAAAATCAATATTAAAATGGGTAGGACTTAAACGAAACAATGAAATCCTTCAAGTCTCAGGTTATAAGTCATCTTAGAGAGCATTTTTCTGATACCCTGCACTAAAAGTCAGCCCTGATCCTCCATGCCTATACAGTTTGTCATTTAGCTTCTAAAATAGAACACACATAAAGAACACAGTCTTTTCATGAAGGTGGCGCTGAATGTGAAGAAGAAAGCAAAGCCCCTGCCCCCTGCCAAAGCAAAGGCTTTTAAAGGCAAAGAAAGCAGTGCTGAATTCAAGGTGTCCACGGCCAAAGGACGTCCACAGGTCACCCACCTTCCAATGGCCAAAGACACTGAGGCTCTGAAGGCAGCCTAAATACCTTCGGGAGAAATAGGCAGCCCCAGGAGAAACGGGCTTGACCACTATGAAGAAGATAGAAGTCAACCGTACACTTGTGTTCATTGTGGATGTCAAGGCCAATGAGCAGCAGATCAAACAGGCTGTGAAGAAGTTCTATGACATTGACGTGGCCAAGGTCAACACCCTGATCAGGCCTGGTGAAGAGAAGAAGGCATATGTTCGACTGGCTCCCGACTATGATGCTCTGGATGTTGCCAACAAAATTGAGATAATCTGAACTGAGTCCAGCTGGCTAATTCTAAACATATAAATTTTCACTGTAAATAAAAAAGAACACAAATCATAAATGTATAATGATGCAATTCACAAAGCGGTCACAGTCTTTTTTTTTTTTTTTAAAAATATATATATATTGGTATTGATTTCAGAGAGGAATGAAGAGAGAGAGAGAGAAAGAGAGAGAAACATTATTGATGAGATTGCATCATGATCGGCTGCCTCCTGCACGCCCTCTACTGGGGATCGAGCCTGAAACCCAGGCATGTGCCCTGACCAGGAATTAAACTCTTGGTTCATAGGTCGACACTCAACCACTGAGCCACAGAGGCTTGGCGTGATCACACTCTTGTAATCACTACCCAGATTAAGAAATAGAATGTTATCAGCACCCTGGAAGTCCTCTTCATGCTGTGTCTCAGCCACTGCCCTCCTTCTAAAGTTAACTACTTTCCTGACTTTATCACTGTGGAATAGGTTTACCTATTTTTGAGCTTTATATAAATGGAATCTTTTGTGTCTAGCTTCTTTCATTTATTGTTGTGCCTGTCACAGGCTTTTAGGCTGTTGTACATAGCAGTTCATTTTTCCCCCTCATTACCTTATAATAGCTCTTAGTATGCCATAATACTTTCATGCACTCTACTATTGATAGGCACTTGTGTAAGTTCTAGTTTTGGCCCAGACGATGATATGAAAATCACGACTATAAGACGATCTTCCCCACATGCATGACGACAGAAAGATATCACATCGTCCTGGGTGATTTTTCTCTCACGATTGCTCATGGTAATTTATTCAGCTTCAAGTCTCTTCTAAGATTTTCCAAAGAAAGATTCAGCACCAGCAGGTAGTTTGGCCTTGTCTTTCAGCAGGATGACTTAAAGAGAACACTTTGGGGCCGCGTTCTGCGTTGGTGATATTATAGTGCATTCACTGTTTAACAATGGTGAGATGATTGTCATTTGTGAGACCCGTCCTAACTGCACAATGGTTTCTGATTAGGAAATTGTTGCTGATTAATGTAACACACTGTGGTTGGCCTTTAGTGCCCCACATCTCCTGAGAAGAAGGTGGCACCTGTAAAAATCAATAATGCATGAGTCGGGAAAGCTCTGAGATAGCATTTTCGTTAAGTGCAGAAGGAAGGACAGAATCAAAGTTTCTCAGTCGCCAAGTTTCTCGTTTCATTCATATCAAAGGGTTTATATGGAGCACCCGTGTTGTGTTTTCACTATGCCAGCTGTTGTGGGTTAGCCAAGAGAAATATGTCATTATGTCTACCTGTAAGTAGTTTATAATATCCTTGGTTGAAACAAGGCATTTAAATAAATACAACTAAAAGGCAATGTAGTCCTAGCCAGTTTGGCTCAGTGGATGGAATGTTGGCCCACTAACCAAAGGGTCCCAGCTTTGATTCTGGTCAGGGGGATGTACCTTGGTTGCAGGCTCCATTCCTGGCCCCAGGTCGGGGTGCGTGGAGGAGGCAACCAATCCATGTGAGCACATTGATGTTTCTCTCCCCCCTCTCCCTCCTCTCTCTCTTTCTACCTTCCACTCTCTCTAAAAATCAATGGAAAAATATCCTCAGGTGAGGATTAACAACAACAAAAATAGACAATGCAAGGCAATAGGTGGGCAGGTTGCAAAGTATTTATACAAATAGAAAATGTATCAGATTTAAAAGAGAAAAACGGAAATTTGTAATCTTTAAGGAGGATTGGACTTAAGACGGGTCCTGATTTTATGTGACAGTAAAATAGAATAAGTAAATCCGGAACAAGACCACTGACTGTTAGAGCTCTTTAAGTCTTCCCACTTTTAGGCAAGGGTTGAGTGCTTAGTAGGAAATCTAAGAATTTTTAAATTGACATCTTGAGTAATTCCTAATGTATATTGTATTCATTACCCCTGAAAGTGCCAGAACATAAACAGCCTCTTTCTAATGGTGGTATCTCATTAGGCATTCATAAAGTGATTTTATTTACAACTGGGCTATTAATTATCTTCATCGGTGACAGCCTCTGAGCCATTCATTTGCAGTCTTTGCATTCCAGTATTTTCCTGCTGTCTCTCTTTGTGAGTGCACTTCTCTCTCTGCAGTGATCTATGGTGCTCAAGAAAGGATTTAAAAATTGACAGACTGAAAGATACCAGCACCCGGGAGAGTTTATTAAACCTCCAGCCAATGAACTTGCTTCAGCCAATGCCTCTAAAAGAATGAGTGTCTGAAAAGCTGCAGGGCACTGCATCGAGTTAGCACTGAAAAATGAGACAGAGATTTTGAACTGTGTGAAATGGACATTCTGTTCTGTAGTGGAAAGTGAGTGTGAGAGAGAAGGAGAGTCAGCCAGTGGAAGAATGAAGGAGCAAATACGAACGGGGACAGATTGATGTAAGGGGCAAGTTTTCCAGGGACTCTTGGAGTCTGTTTTCTGAAGGGTCAGGGCAAGGGAGCAGGATTCTCCTAGATCAGTGGTTCTCAACCTTCTGGCCCTTTAAATACAGCTCCTCATGTTGTGACCCAACCATAAAATTATTTTCGTTGCTATTTCATAACTGTAATGCTGCTACTGTTATGAATCATAATGTAAATATCTGATATGCAGGATGGTCTTAGGCGACTCCTGTGAAAGGGTCGTTCAACTGCCAAAGGGGTCGCGACCCACAGGTTGAGAACCGCTGTCCTAGATGAAAGCCAGAAGTTATTTTCCTGTTTTAAGGAAAATTAACAAAAAACACCAAAGCTTTAAATAAAACGGGAAATCCCCTGGATTGTTTAGACACTCACTCGTCTGCAGACACAGGGGGCTGAATTACGATAGGGGAAATGTTGGGGAGCAGGGACCCTGCGTGAGCGGAGTCATTTAAACTCAGATCTGATAACACATCAGGAAAATACAAGGTGCCAAGTCCAGCTCAATGTCCTTCATGGGCACCATGAAGGGATCTTAGGGAGAATCTACTTCAGCTGCTACATCTTTTCTTCCTGTTGTGGAAATGATGCTAAAATAAATGCAAGAATTTGGCCAAGGCTGTGCCACAAGGACCATAGCTCAGCTTAGAGCTCTTTGCGTGACACTCTTCTTCTTCCTTCGTGGTATTGTCAGTTTCAGTGTCCAGGTGCTTTCTGGTGTTTCTCTCTCTCTCTCTCTCTCTCTCTCTCCTCACCCAAGGACATGCTTATTGATTTGGGAGGGAGGGAGGGAGGGAGAGAGGGGGGGGGAGAGAGAGAGAGTCAGAGAGAAACAGCTAGTTGCCTTCCTGTACCCACCTCTTGGATCAAACTTACAAGCTAGGTATGTGCCCTGACCAGAAATCAAACCTGCAACCTTTTTGGTGTACAGGCCAACGCTCCAACCAACTGAGCCACATGGGCCAGGGCTTTCTGGTTTTCTTCACAGTCCAATGCAGAGTTTGTCAGTGGTGTTTTGAGAGTATTGCTTTTGGTTCACATTGTTCAAATTAGGGTTTCATCCTAATAAGCAGGAAAATGGATTTTAATGTACTCTTCAAGTATCATAATCTTAATGAAATTGTTTAGATGAAAACAGTTAGCTCTTGATGGATGGATCTATTTTTTTTTATTATAATATATTTTTTTTATTGCTTAAAGTATTACAAAGGGTATTACATATGTATCCATTTTATCCCCTCGCCCTAGACAGTCCCCTAGCCTCCCCTATCACCCAGTGTCTTATGTCCATTGGTTATGCTTATATGCATGCATACAAGTCCTTTAGTTGATCTCTTACCCCCCTACCTCCTGCCCCCCAACCCTCCCCGGCCTTCCCGCTGCAGTTTGACAATCTGTTTGAGGCAGCTCTGCCTCTGTATCTATTATTGTTCAAAAGTTTATAATGGTCTCTATTGTCCATGAATGAGTGAGATCATGTGGTATTTTTCCTTTATTGACTGGCTTATTTCACTTAGCATAATGCTCTCCAGTTCCATCCATGACGTTGCAAATGGTAAGAGTTCCTTCCTTTTTACAGCAGCATAGTATTCCATCGTGTAGATGTACCACAGTTTTCTAATCCATTTGATGGATGGATCTATTGATATGAATTTATGGATCTTATAAATTAAGTACATATATATGGAGTAGAGAGTATTAATTTACTTACTGCAAAATGGCAATACATAACATTGCTGAGTGGTTTGTTTTCTTAAAATGTGTTTTTATTGATTGGGGAGGGGGAGAGAGAGAGAGGGAGGAAAAGAAAGAGAAACATTAATCAGTTGCCTCCTGCACTCCTACTGGGGATTGAGCCCACAAGCAGGAATTGAACTGGCAAACTCTGGGTGCATGGGATGACATTCAACCACTGAGCCATGCCGGCTGGGCTGTCTCCCTTCTTAGGACAGTCATCCTCTCGTGGTTCCAGCATAGCTGTGTGGCAGGGCTGTGGTTCATGGAGTAAAGAGCAGGTGGACGAGGTATAAAGGGAGAAGCAATAAGATCTTGCTTCTTGTCCACGCCGGCCAGGGCTGCCATGTGATTTAAAATAATGGGGGACTGGGGAAGTTTGTGTTGTCTGCAACATGTTATGCAGAGACGTTAATATTATTACTAAACTGCCTGCTCCCGAGCCCTGCAGCTTTACTGCCTCATGTAGGTGATGGAGGCACATCACATACAACTCCAGCTCCAGAGGAAGTGTCAGGGGTCCTCCTTAAAGCTCCTTAATTCTGATCATAGATCACTTTCCTTGTTGAAATTGTAGTCACATGGGAACTGCAATCTGTAAAAGCTGTGACTCTGGAAATCAGTATGGCAGGGGGGTGTGATTTATATTAAAAAATCACCAATTAGGAGAGGTCACAAGGAAACGGAGGCACATTAAACAACGGAAGGCTTGGTATTCAGAGCGTTAAAATAAACAACAGTTTATTTTGAACGCTCATTTTGAAGCAGCATTTTCGTGACTGCCCCCCTGCGCCGTGTCTGTACTGATGTTAACAGATGTCCCTCCTTCCAAAACAGAGACGCAGGCTTGGCAGCTCCTCTCCGCTCCTAAATTTCATTGTGGCTGCAAATGTGATAACAGAGCCACCTCTCCAACTTTTAATTGGATCCGGTTTTGGCACAGGCACCCTTCGTTTTCCACCATATGGGTAATGGCGGTGCAAGGTGCTGCCTCCCGCCCTTCCTGTAATTTAGTCAACTCTTTATTATCTGCAGAGGTACCAGCTGTGTAGTGGATCAGTCACGGCTCTTACAACCCCCGCCAGCGATCCCGGCACCTAATACGCAGCTAGGCTGCCTCCCCACGTTGTCACGTGGCTTAGTCTTGAGAACTGTAAACTTATCTTAATATTCACTTGGCAGAGCATCAGCTATTGATCTGATGCCGACTAACCATTCCTTGCCATTGGAAGATCCGTTGCAAATGTAATAGTCACATGATCTTAGAGGTCATCCTTGTCTTATGATCTGCAGAATATAGAGCATCTCATATGATCTGGTGGCTAGAAAGGTATTGCAGTAGATAAACTGAGTTTGAGGAAGGTTGAATGATATACCTAGAGCAGGGGTGGGCAAACTTTTTGACTCGAGGGCCACAATGGGTTCTTAAACTGAACCGGAGGGCCGGAACAAAAGCATGGATGGAGTGTTTGTGTGAACTAATATAAATTCAAAGTAAACATCATTACATAAAAAGGTACGGTCTTTTTTTTTTTTTTTAGTTTTATTCATTTCAAACGGGCCGTAGTTTGTCCACGGCTGATCTAGAGCCATCATATAGGTATGGAGTGTGGCTTTAATCTTATGTCCCTAATGTTAGGGCTCTAGCTTCTATATTACTTTCCCCAAGACGACATGGGGGTTATTTAGATGATCTCTGTTTTGATTCTGTATGCTATAGTTTCCCTTTATTAGTACAAGTAATGGAGAGTGTGAATAAACACAGGAAAGAGATGGGGTGCATAGGTAAAGCAGGGAAATTTCGATACCATATCCACTAACTCCTCCTAAACATTTCTCTCTCCCTTCTTATTTGTAAAAAAATAAATTTTAGTGATTTCAGAGAGGAAGAGAGAGACAGAAATATCAATGATGAGAGAGAACCATTGATCATCTGCCTCCTGCATGCCCCATGCTGGGGATTGAGCCTGCAACCCAGGCATGTGTCCTGATCGGGAATCGAACTGTGACCTCCTGGATCATCGGTCTTCTCAACCACTGAGCTATGCTGTTATCCTCTCATGGTTCCAGGCTTAGCTGTGTGGCAGGGCTGTGGTTCATGGAGTAAAGATCAGGTAGACAAGATATAAAAGGAGAAGCAATAAGATCTTGTTGTACAACTTGTTCCCGAGGGCATTGAAACAGTTGTCATGGACACATAAAAGTTCAGTCCAACATCATATATATATATTGAGTGCCCATTAAAGTACTTGCAGACACTTGGTTAGGCTTGGGGAATTCAAGAAAAGACTAAAATACATTGTTTTTAAGGTACTTACTGGTTAGAGGAAAAGAAAGACATAAACAATTATGACACCTAGTAAATATAAAATTAAAGGTGAGTTTGAAGTGTTGTGGGAACCTAATTCAGTATGGTAGTGAATTTCAACCCTTCCTGATTTATTTTGGGCACATATGGGAGAGACAAGGTCTCTAATAATCAAGAACTTAAGCATTTCTCTTGAGTTGTATGAAGACATAATTCTAAATTAAAGCTGAGTGTATAGAAATCCTTATTCTTGTAAGACCATAGCCAAATTCTTCATTATCACCTGTTTGGAGCCACCTTTGGAAGGAGTCTCTTTGCTCGCAGTGTATGTGGTCGGCATAAAAGCATGCGGCTGAATCAAGCAGCACAATAGCTCTCAGCAGCGAGGTAGCACAGACCTTTGGGGGATACAAATGAACGAACCCAAGGCCCTCTATTTGAAAAGCTGCTTGGGTCGCAGCAACCGGCCTGGATGCTTCCGAGGCCCATTGAGCTAGCGAAGGTCCAGGCATCGGACAGTTCCAGGGAGAGCTCTGAACAGTAGGATGGTCCGGGCTGGGGTGAGGGGTGGGAGGGATGAAGCCACTTTCCGCAACGCCAGATGCCACATGCCGCCTCCGTGCAGGGCGAGGAGGTGGCCTCTTCAGTTTGGGACACACTCATGTTCAGGCAGTAAGGTCTCCGGGCAGCAGAAGGGTTTCCGGAAGCTGCCCTGCCTCCTCTTTCTTGTGCCAAAACAGGAGTGTTTACCCAGATGCAAAAGATGAAAAATCATGACATTAAAAAAGATTGGAGTGCTTAAAAAATATGGGTTTAATTAAGTATGCCTACCATTTGGGGATGGAAGGATGCAGATTTGGAGAGGCACAGGGAAGATGTAGCATCTGTCTTTTCACTACCTCCATCATCATGGTGCTACTGTGGCTCACTCCTTGGCCATTCTCCTCGCCAAGTAGATGGAAATGATCCTTTATTTTAAAAATTGTATTCAACTTATTGGGGTGACATTGGTTAATGATCCTTTATGTTTTTTAGGCTTAATATAATTAATTTATTAATTATCCATGGTTTTTTTAAACAATTTTTTATTGACTTTATTATGATGACATTTGTTCATAAAATTATATGGGTTTCAGGTGTACAGTTCTGTAATACATCATCTGTATATTGCATGTGTTCACCATTTATGTTTTTACTAAATGTTAGCTGACTAGACACACACTTCCTCTGGTACACAAAAGAAGTGCTGTGTGTGTGTGACGGGAGTGGGGGTGTGTTTGTGTGGGCTGCAGAGCCTAGCAGAATTACTGGGCATTGTGGAAATTTAGAGGGATGTGAAGGACTACAATTCCCTTTTTTCCTGCTGTTTCTTTCTCCACAAGTAGCTCTTATGGTGGTAGTGGCCACACTATGAAGTAAGTAGGTCGTGTGATTGTCCGAAAAAGGAATAGTTCTGGGACAGAGAGAAGTGAATTTGAATCCCACTCTTATTGCTTAGTAGATAGTGAAAATGGCTCACTCCCCTGTAAGTGCAGACCATTCATTCTCATTTTGCAGAATCATAATCCCTTCAGGGTTTGGGAACATGCACACATGTGCTTAGGAACAGGTATGCTCATATTCTGCTCTGCATTCTTTTTTAAATCCTCACCTGAGGATATGTTTTTGATTGACTGTTTTTTTTTATTTTGTCTTGTGTGTTTTTTTAGAGAGAGAGAAAAGGGAGAAAGAGAGAGAGAGAGAAACATCGATATGAGAGAAAAACATCAAATGGTTGCCTCCTGTATGTGCTCTGACCAGGTATTGAACCTGCAACGTAGATATGTGTCCGGACTGGGAATGGAACCTACAACTATTTTGTGTACAGGACAACAACCAACTGAGCCACCTGACCAGGGCCTCTGTGCTGCATTCTTATCACGCCTCATGACTGTGGCTCTGTAGCTGTCCCCCCGTCACAAAGCAGGACTCCGCCGGGTTAGCTGTCATCTGAGATGGCGGGAGCTCAAAGCACTCTGGGTTTGCAGCAGCAGAACATGGATTAGGGGTTGGGCTTGGTGGGATGCAAATGGCACTCCAGTCTGCCTTGCTTCATAACATGTCCTGAAGAAGCACAGTTTGTTCCCAGAACCTTACATATCCTTCATCAGACCTTGCCTTGTAGCTTCTGGAGTTATTTTCTATCTTTATAGTATTTTGAAGCCGGTCCCTTTGGCCAGGAGGAAGACAGATGCCAAGCAATTCCCTCTCAAATCTAATTCTCCTCTTTGTCTTTGACTCAAGTCTCCCTGCACTAAATTCTCCCCCCAACTCTAACTCCATACCGTGAAATTGTATGGAGGGATAGACACGTGGCACCGGCCCGCCTGCTCCACAAACAGCTCAGCTTTGAATCTCACGTTTGAATCTCTGCAGCCCAAAGACACAGCAAAGAAAGCAGCCAGGCTCTCTCGGTACCTGGAAGGGTTCACAAGTTAGTGTGCCGCAGTGATAGTTCAGAAAGGACTGATCCTGATATTTGTCAGCTCCATTCCAGTGGCAAATGAGTGTCATGTACTTGGTCGGTGCAAACTGAGCTTTGATAAACATATACAGGATTCATCCGAGTTATAAGAACAGAACAGCAGAATTATATCCTGTTACATAATAGTACTTGGACTTATATAGAGCCTTTAAAAACACTTCTAAAACCATCTCACTTTAAAAAACGACTTAAAAAATATTCACTCAAATACATCTAGGTAGGCATACTACTCACCATATCTTTATTGTGTTTTACAAGGAACAGTAACAGTAACAATAATGAGTATCATGGATAATATTTATTAGAACATTTACTGAGATCAAGCATAGTGCTCAGCAGTTTACGTATGTTAACACATTTAATCCTCTTTACAACCCTATGAGGTGAATACGGTTCCTATGAAAATTGTATGGAAGAGGAACCTGAGGGTCAGAGAAGGTAGGTAGTTTGCATACCTACTTTTGATTCACAATTATTTTGATTACAAGAAATAGAAAGCAAATTATGGCTACTAAGACCACACATAAAATATCAAACCCACAGATAATTATTGGAAGGACGATTGGGTATCTCATAGGATCAAAGGAAACTTGAGCTTGCCTGTGGAGGAGCAAGGGGAAAAACAGTCCCTAGTCTCAGAAGCAGGAGGTCGTAATCTGGAGCCGTAGTATCATTGCTACTCCACTCCAAAGGCTTTTGCTCTTTATCTCAATTAAAAATTTCCAAATTCTCAGAAGAAAGGGTTTGGCCCATTTTGGATTAAATCTAAACTTGTGAATCTTTCAGCTATGGTGAGGAGACTGAACCATGTACTACAACATGAAAAATAATACTATCACCTCTTTTTAAAGATAAGGAAATTATTCCATGAAAATGAACTGTTTCAATATTGTGTAGCTTATAATAGCATAGACAGAATTTGAATCCAATTCTGATTGAATTGTTTTGAAAAATATTCTGTGTAGAGTAACTCGTAGGCCCAGTACTCACTGTAACAGGATTCTTATCCTACACTTTCAAGTGTGATGACTTTGTTTTTACATTTGGGTGTCTTCTTTGTTTGTGTACTGTTAATTAGTTAATTTTAAATCAAGTTATGTTTTAAAATTCCAGTCTGTCCCAACAGGGTAGTGTCCTCAGGGAATGCATATGATTGGCCTCAGGATTAAATATGGTATTAAAGAGGCAAACTCTCTTGGGATTTCTCTTTCTGAGAGCTCTTCTCTTCTCACTTGTAGGATTTTGAGTTTGGTTTAAGAAATGATTCTCTTATCACACACCCCATGAACTCATCCATGATTTGAAAATTCCAAACTCTAAGTTTCTGTTCACAATATGGGGAAGAAAGAGTCAGAAGAACATTTCACAGTAAGTATAAAATAGGACAACACCAGATATAAAAATACCTGTTGATGGCGCAGGTCAGTTAGAAGTGATGGGGTGGCTTCCTTTACCCATTTTGGACACCAGATTTTGGACAATCAGTTGCTTTTGACTCAGGTCAGTTAATTTGCTAAGACACCTTTGAAAATTAAAAAAACAATGTATAGGCAGCAGAACTATTTAGCTGACAACAAAACTGTTCCTTTTAGAAGCGTTACTGTCTACATATAAAACAAATTGAATTCCAAGCTGCCTCAAAGGGTAAGAGCTTCTTCTTTTTTACTGCTGTATAGTATTCCATGGCATAACTGTACCGTAGCTTTTTTTTTTTTAATCCACTCATCTACTGATGAGCACTTGGGCTGTAGAGGATCATGCTAACTGAAATAAGCCAGTGAAGAGAAAGACAAGTATCACATGATCTCACTCATATGTGGAATCTAATTAACAAAATGAACTGATGAATGGAGTGGATCCAGAGTCATGGAAGCATGGGACAGAGTACGGAATCTTGGCAGGAAAGCAGGGGAGGGTAGGTAGGTGGAAGGTAATCAACCAAAGAATTGTGTGCATATATGCAAAACCCATGGACACAGACAATAAGGTGGTGAAGGCAGGGGACAGGGGCAGGCTGGAGGGGGTCAATGGGGGAAATAAGAGGGACATATGGAATACTTTCAACAATAAAGATTTTTTTAAAAAGAAAAAACCACAAATTGAATTCCATACAATAGGGGTTTTTGTGTTTATTTTATGTATATTTTTACAGTATAATTCTAAAGCCAACATAACCCTCTTCACTAAGGAAAAGTTAAAATGCTTGTGGTACCCCTATTTGGCTCCTCTTTCACTGTTCTTTGTCAGGGATGGGTTTCTCCTTCTCTCAGACAGCTCTCATCCCACACAGTGTATGCTAGGATGGTCCCTCTTGCTGTTAGAGAATATTAGAATACGTAATATTCACAGTCTCTCAGCTGGCAGTGGTTCTGATTTCTCTGTTGCTGCAGAGTCCTCATATTTGTGTACATGTTTGGGGACTAACAGGAAGGTCCGACATAGCATTCCCTTGTGTAATTCTCCAGTTTTCTGCTTCGTCTCTTTGATCTGTAGGACTGAATGCAACCATTTATTTTTTAAAAAATATATTTTATTGATTCCTTACAGAAAGGAAGGGAGAAGGATAGAGAGTTAGAAACATTGATCAGCTGCCTCCTGCACACTCCCTATTGGGTATGTGCCTGCAACCAAGGTACATGCCCTTGACCGGAATCAAACCTGGGACCCTTGAGTCCCCGGGCTGATGCTCTATCCATTGAGTCAAACCAGTTAGGGCGGATGCAACCATTTATAAGTGTGGGATAGCTTGAGAAAAGCGTCCCTTCTGCAGAAATAAGTTGACTCCAACATCTAATAGACCCTTTGCCCTTTAACCCCCTGGTCCCCTTCTTTTTTCCCATCATTTCCCTCCCCCTCTACTGGCTATTTGGCTAAGTGGAGTGGTGTTGCTCTAAGCATTTCAGGCCACCATCAGTGTAGACTACAAAAGTATACGTAACATGGTCTCAGACATTGTTATGGGAGGCAAGAAACTGCCCAGAAGATGTTGGGAATGATACACCTCTCTGATGTCTGGTGTTATCCAAGGCAATCTGGCTCAGAGAAGAGTAGGGTTATGTTCATGAGATAACTTTCCCAGTACAGCAAAGGAGCAAAGGAAAGTTATCAGATCAACAATAACACATGAGCACTTTACAATCTACAGAGCATTTCTGTTGCTTTATCTCCTTATATCCTCACCACTCTGGGGTAGATGTTTTTATGACTCCCCTTTTCACATGAGAATCAAATGTTCGCAGCCAGAGTTGTGTCTGAATCAAGACCTTCTAGCTCTGAGTCCCGTCCCTTTCCCTGATGCTTCATAGCTGCAGCAGAAAGAGGTGCCGTTTCTCTGTCTTATCACAGACACGCACCCCCTGCATTGCCTTTTGCCTGAGTGTGGTGGGAAACAGGTCTGTTCAATGATTCCCTTAAAGAGGGACCAGACAGGCAAGAAAGGGGGTCTGTGATAGGGCAGATACAAAGAAATTGGTTGTAAATGAAGGATCAAGAATAAACTGTAGATGAAATAATTAGAAATGGAGCTAAGAAGGGCTGTTTTTTTCTGTCATCTAGGAATCCATCCCACTGTCTTCTCTAACAAGTATAGAAAATCAGACTGTATCCTTTTGCATGAAAATATTCTGTTCCTTGGAAAAGTTAAAAGTCTATATTTTTAAAAGTATTTAAATATTACACCTATAGAAAAACCTTTAAGTTCTTTAGAATAAATCGGCTAGCAGAGGTATAACTAGCAAAGGCAGAACAAAAAAGTGGAGGGCTTTCTTGCTAAGAGAAACTCCAACAATCATCGGAGTCCTTTCAGTATCAATGGGCCTTATTTTAGGTGATAAACGAGGAGACTTGCTAAGGCCTTTCCTTCCTCTGAGATTTTTGGACCTGTGAGTTCACTTTAAGAGAAATCTAAAATCTGAGAAGCAGCCGAGGCTGCTTTCCCCCCTGTGACAGCGTTGCTGACACACAGCTGGAGACTGATTTATCATCACTTTTAAGGAAAGCCTTGAACAAATGACACCACATATGGACATTAGGCAGCTCCTTTCCCCTGCATAAAACAAAGTGATAAATGATGTGTGAACTTTAAAGACATAATTTCTTCAATAAAAACTCTAAAACATGTGAGTTAAAACATCTGAGAATTATTAGTGATTCCCCCATTTGAAATTTACAAAGTGGTTCCTGGGAGAGGATTGAGAAAAGGTGGTTGACATCTATTAGTCTCTTATTTCAATGACAGTCTTCCACCCCCATTTCCATACTCACATTTCTGAAATGCATTGTAATGTTCCTTTAGAACAGGGGTGGGCAACCCCTGGCACGCGTGCCAAACATGGCACGCCAGTAGCTTTTGCTGGCACAAGAAACCCTCTCTTATAATCTTACATTTACAATTTTTTTCTTAATATTGACTTTTTTTATTCAGTGTAGGTGCATCTTAGATAAATAAATAATTTTACATAACATGTATACATTTAAAAAATGTATTTTCATCATCATATACTGTGCTTTTGTCACTCGAATGAATTTTATTATTTCTTCAAGGTTCTTCACATACGTACACCTTAAGAGATATCAAGTAAGCATAACATGTTCCCAAAAAATTAGGGTTGGCACGCAGAAGAATTTTGAGTTAGAGATTTTGCTGGTTTTGGCGCGCACTCACAAAAAGGTTGCCCACCCCTGCTTTAGAAGACTGAGGTGGGTTGGATTTATCACTAGTTTACCATCCTCTGCATTTCTAATATCCAATTTTTATTGATGACAATTAAATTAGGATGCTTTAAAGCAGACCAGACTCTTAATCTATAAATCCTTGAATTTTATCAGAGAAAGTTAAGAAGGTCAAGTCAAGAGAAACTCAAGGAATTTTCCAAAGTTTCATATGGTAGCTGTCAACTAGGCATCTATGGTAACACAATTACCTCTATTTCACACACTTACTTTCTTTTTCTTTGAAGATTTCAGTTTGAAACTTGATTCCTTAAGATTCTAAGTAGCCAACCTAGTATCAAGGTCTGGACTAGGGATGGGTAAACTATAGCCAATCAGCAGGCTAAATTCAGCTCACTGCCTGCTTTTATAAATAAAGTTTTATTGGAACACAGCCATGCTCATTTGCATATGCGTTGTCTGCTGCTTTTTATGCCACAATAGTAGAGTTGAATAGTTGTGACAGTTGGAGCCCAAAATTTCTAAATTATTTACTGCCTGGTCCTGTATATAAGTAGTGTGCTGATCCCTGGTCTAGCCCCATTCAGGCTAGTATTATAGGGCTGTAAAGATTTATTTATTTATTTATTTATTTATTTATTTATTTATTTATAGAGAGCTTAATTTTTCAATTAAATATTTATTATTTGAGAGAGCAGAGTGGCACAGCGGAAGCGTGCTGGGCCCATAAATATTTATTATTTGAAAGCTCATCAGATCTGGTTATATAAAAAATGTGGAAAGCAGGTGAGCTACAGCAAAGCTACTGGCAAATAATGTTTTATATTTAAAAGATGATTAGTCTAACATACATTTCTCAATCTGTGGGTTCTTTATTTTTTTTTAAAAAAATTTAAAATACTTTCAGCAGAAAGGTTAAAAGCAACTTTTTGGCTACTTGGCTGGTTTAGGACTCTCCCTCCTCCCTGCCAATACTAGCAGAAGTCCCCAAGTTTAGGAATCTCCCTCCTCCCTGCCAATACTAGCAGAAGTCCCCAAGTGACTTTTTCAGTGACTTTAAACCCTGAGTTATTACTGCTTACCTCCTATTCCTTCAACCCCCCTTTAACTGTGCTTCCAATGGTCATAATGCATGATCCTGACAGAAATATGCAGAGGACACACGAAGTCCTTTTAGGAGAAGCAGCTGTAATTTCCACAGTGATTTTCCTTGTTGCAGGAATTGAGGTTCCAAAAGGAAATAACCCTCTCTTTAGTGGGTTTGTGTTGATATCCTGAAAGTTTCCTCTGAACAGTCTGCTCATAAATCCTTTTAAGAATGCAGCCCTTTGCACAAGTCCCCACTAAATTAAATACCACACAGAGCTAGGGGAGGACGGGTAGGTACATTGTATTATTTTATAAGGTTGGGAGAGGAAGTGGCACAGGAGTTTGAAACTGTAATTGCTCTTCTCCCTGTTGCTCCTCTGGTCTCAAGAGTGGTAAAGCTCATGCTCCCCTGGCCATGGGTGTTCAGTCCTGTCCTCATTTCTGATTCCACGCGCCAACTCTCCTGACCCAGAGGGCGTGGGAAATTCAGTGTGGTTTCTTCTGTATGGTTGAGATTCTTCCCTTAAACAAGAAATGCCCGTCTTTGGGACACTTGGCCACAACATCTGCAGCAATAAAACAATTCAGCAGTGACTCAGCAATTTGTAAACTTCTGTTCCATATACTTCAAGTCTCAATAATTCTGCAAGTCAGGCATTAAATTCTCCATGTAGTCCCTCCCCCTTAATTGTGAAGGAGAAAATGAAAATCATCATATTATCAAAGGAGAACTGGAAGCATGAGTATATTCCACAACAGAAGGCACTTAGGGTATTTGGACAATGTGCAACCATTGAGCTCTAATCCCTGGTCTGCCTTTAGCTACATGACCTGTGGGAGTCCTTTCATTTCACTGGGTTTGTTAAAAGCCAACAAAGGAGAGATATTAGATTTTCAAAGTCCCTCTAGCATTTGTATTCATTGTTTTCAAATTTTGTTCATCTCGGGAACAGATTTTTAGAGAGAGGAGGTCTTGGAAAATTTACCATCCTATGTCACCCTCCCACGGGCCCTAAATAAGCCTATTTAGAACTTGCAGCAGGAAAGTACAAATCCTTGAATACCCTTGATAAGATAAATGGTCCTTCTGTTTGGAAGGTTGTGCTTCTTGACCAAATGAGCATTTTTGGCAGCTGCCCAGGTAGAATGGTGAGAAAAAGGAGGAAGTGACTGCTTTTTCTGCCAAATCAGCTGGAACAACCTTGGCCAACAGAGGAGATGTGTTACAAACAGATGCCCTTCACATGCCAAAGGGAACCTCACCATTTTATATATTGCTTCATCTAGGGCCCAGGGAATAGAGAACGGGCTATGCAACTTTCTTCCTGTGCCTCTAATTATATAATTTTATAGGTAACGAGGGCTCTGATTTTCTTGTCTACAGTTGAAACTTTGATAAGCACACATTTTTATAAAGATGAATCTTGCCTTATCAGCCACAGGTGAGACATGGTTCATTAGGGACCTCTACCGGAAAAATCTCGACAATGACACCATTATATTCGACCTTAATAACTGCACCTGGAGTCACTCACCAAGAACACCAGAGGAATTTTGGCAACAAATTTAGCTCTGCACATTAACAATAAATGATTCTGAAATCACATTCATCTGTACTTTTTAGGAGGTTCGAAAAGCTCAGTTAGCCTAGAATTACTTTTTTCTCTGAAAGCAGGGATAACATAACGCATTATTAGCACATTTTATGGAAATGGTAGTAAGCCAAATTGTTAGCAATTCAAAAAATGCAGGATTCAGTGGAATGGATGAGATGAAGAGTAAATTTGCTCCCACCTCCTGCCATGAAATACAGTGCACGAGATGTTATAATGCGTGAGGGGAACACTTGGCAATACGGCGTGCTTGGGGATTTAAATCAATGGATGTCTTTTTACTCTGGCATTTCATTCAGGGGTTCTGTGTAGAAGTAGGCTGTTGTCTGCTCGGAGGCAAATGATTCTTCTGCATTCTTTCTTTCTGAGTCTATGAGCACTAAGAATGGATCATCCTTGAGACCATTCAGAAAAGAAATGTCAGTTGAGAAACAGGAAGAAAAAGAGAGAAAAATGACATTGTCCATGCCCTAGGAAAAAAATGAGCAAACACCTTTCTTTTTACACCTTGAACCCCAATCTATGAGCAAGATTTAAGGGCAGTCTTATAGGAGGTCAAACAAGACTTTAACCCACTGTCATACCTATAAGAAAGTTGTCCCTCCTTACCGCTCTGCCCAAGGCCAAGACCCTTAACTTTCTCACCTGAAAACTGATTTCTTTGCCACCCGTTTTGCCCTTAGCTCACCTGGAAACTGATTTTCTTTGCCGCCCGTATTGCCCTTAGCTCACCTGCTTTCCACGTTGTTAACAGACTGATCTTGCTGAAATAGAAACGAGATCCAGTCACTCCCACGCTCAAACATCTTTCTGTATCTATATAGATACATGATAAAATTCATATTGTTAGAGTAGTGCTCTGGCTCCACCCTCTGATAAGGGCTCTTTCTGCACCTTCAAAGGAATGCTGTGCTCCAGTCTCCCAGATGGGTCCGTGTTCTCCTGTGTCGAATCCTTTGTACGTGAAACTAGAAGGATGAGAAATGATAGCTAAAGCTTATGGGGCACTTAATGAGCCAGATGTAATTCTGAGGGTTTTATACTTATTCAGTACTCTCAGCAATGGCATGAAGTTGGCACTCTTATGACCCTCACTTTATGCAGTAGGAGCCTGAAGCAAAGAACAGTTGAGTAACTGGCCTGAGGTTACATGGGGAGTAACAGTCAGATCTGGGGTTCAAAGCCACATGTTCACAGTTGCAGTGCTGTGCTGCCTCTGTCTCAGAATTCGGTTGAGAGAGCCTTTCATATGGAGTTTCCCATGATGCCCTTGACCTGAAGGAGGGGCTGTGCACCTGCTCTTTGTATCCGGTCCCCCTGCTAGAACATATCACACAGCATTGCTCATGCTATATTCCAGGAGAGCCTGGGATCTCGACGGTCTCCTGCCTTTTTATGCCTAGTGTTTTATAAATGTTTGTGGAATGGGAAAAAGACAATCTCATTGTCTCCTACCATAAACTGCTTCCATTTGTTTTAAAATTTTCTATATTTCTATTGGGTAACTTAGTCCTTGTAGACTGTAGGCATTCAGTAAATGTTGGGTGATGAAATGAAAGAGCAGTAAGTTTATGGGCTCATTCTTGGTGCCAACAGGAAGTAGGAGTGGATCCACTTCCATAAAGATGGCTGTTTTATTTTCACCACTCCCTGAGTTACAGATAGTGCCACCCACACATGTATGAGTTTCAGAGGAAACTTCTGTGAAGAAACAAGAAACTTCCATGGTGTAGCTTTGGACTGACAGGGTATAGCATGCTTAATTTGAGCACAATAATGAAAACAGTGACAACAGAACCTTTCCAGATTGCTATTTGCTACAGCAAGAAAATGAATGGAACACCTGCTGTATACCAGGTCCTAGTGTAAATGTTTCATATGATTTTATTTAATCATCATAACAATCTTTTAGGATAAGCATTGTTCCCATTTTACAGATGAGAAAACTGAGGATGAGACTGATTAAGTATCTTACCGAAAGAGTAATCCTGCAGAGTGGAAACCCAAACCCAGATCTGGCTGACTCTGATTTAAAGCCTGTCTAGTGGCACGGTGTCTGAAGCCCGGGGTGTGTCTGTGTAACTCACTACTCTTTGGGATTACAAATTCAAGTCAATTCACCAATGAGAAATATATCCACTTCATCATGCAATGGCAGGCTATGTATGTTTGCAGTATAGTACAGTGGTCGGCACACTGCGGCTCGTGAGCCACATGTGGCTCTTTGGCCTCTTGAGTGTGGCTCTTCCACAAAATACCGACTTCTGCGCATGGGCCACGAAGAATCACACTGCATGTGTGTGCCCGCACGTGGTATTTTGTGGAAGAGCCACGTGTGGCTGGTGAGCTGCAGTTTGCCGACCACTGGTATAGTAGAAACAAGGCATTAGTTCCTAGTGACAAAGAGACCAACTCTGATGTTAGACTGCTGCTTTTTCAAAGTTTAATTTTTAGATATATTTTTATTGATTTTAGAGATGAAGAGAGAGATAGAAACATCAATAATGAGAGAGAATCACTGATTGGCTGCCTCCTGCATGCCCCCCACTGGGGATTGAGCCTGCAACCCAAGCATATGCACTGAGTGGGATTGAATCGTGATCTCCTGGTTCATAGGTGGATGCTCAACCACTGAGCCATCTGGGCTAGACTGCTGCTCTAAATTCTTGTTTGCTTGCTGTGTGTCTTCGGGCAAGTGGTTGAACCCCTCTGTACCCAGTGTCTTCACCTGATAAACAGGTGACAATAATAAATGAAAGTTTATAATAATAAAACCTCCCTTCTGGGGTTGTTGGACTCTGGCTTCTGATCTCTAATTTGTTAGAGAGTCCCCGCCAGCGTTCCAGTGTTCAATAAGCCAGGATCTCCATGCCGACTTAGTGCTCCTGCTGTCTGCTTCTTTCTGACTCCAATATGCCACTCCTCATTCCAGGCTCTGCCGCCGGATGGAGGCATGTGGTCATGAATCCAAAAAACCCTTTTGCTAATGCACTTCATTCCCCAAGAAGTGATGGAAGTTTCTTGCTTCAGCTCTGGCAGCCATGTAGTTTATGTATATGCCCTGCTCTATAAATCGCACTCAATTGCTTAAGGGCAGCTATTGAAATTCCCAGTAGTAGTAAAGAAGCTCACCATTTGCAGTAATCTTTAGTAACCGATAATTAGACACTCATCAGCTCATTTGCTCAGTGTTGTTTTTACTTAGTAAGACATTTAATGAGTTAATTACAAGAAAAAAATTGAATAGTAATTAAACAGCAATTAAAGGGTTTTATATGCAAGCAAAGTACATTGGTTAAATAACAATGTTTAGAACTAAGACAATGAATGAAATGATTTAAGGTAATGTGGTAAGAATTGTTCTATTATATACCGATTTTCATGGTGCATTAGTCTTGCTTGGTGTGTGAAAGACTAATCAAGTTTCAGGTTATCAGACTTTCTCAACCTCAGTTCTGCTGACCTGTTGAACCTTAAAATCCTTTGTTGTGGGGGCTGTTCTGTGCACTGTGGGGTGTTTAGCATCCTCATCCTCTACCCATTGGACATCAATAGTACTCTCCCATTTGTGATACCAAAAATGAATGCGGTCATTGCCAAATGTTCGTTGGGGAGCAAAATTGCTCCATTTCTCTTTTTTTTTTTTGTCCTTTTTATCAAAATTATCTTACTTTCACTAATTACCCGAATCAGATTTTTCTTTTTAAAAGATCATGGTAACATCTGTGGACTCCACCAACTAATATATTGCTTGGAAATCTGTAAAAAGAAATTTTAGACTATATAACACGAAGAAATACAGTGTTTCTTCCCTTGACCCAATTTCTTATAGCTACAGCACTCTTTGACAACAGTTCTCTCAAGCCTTTAGAAACTTGAGAACCATTGGGAATGTGGAGGATGGAGTAGGAGGAAAAGTGAGGTGAAGGAAAACGATGGGGGTTGTCCTGGCACTGGCTTCTTGAGTCACGTCACCTTTCACAAGAGGAACATACGGAAAGTTCCTTCTCCATGTTGACTTTTGCCCAATACCTTAGCTCTTAACAGCTGGAAACATCAGGTGAAACAGAATAACTCCCATCGAGAACTGGGGGTGTGTGTGTGGGGAAGACTGAAGAAAATGAGCAATAAGTGTGATACCATCAGCCCTGCCCTTAAGCCCTTCGCTTGTAGATTTTCTCCCCAAAGGCAGGTGCGGTTATCAGAGCCCTCAATTCAGAAACCGCTGAGTGTCCAGATCCTCCTAAGTACGAGCTGCGCACAGAGTCAGCTCATTCTGACTTCACCTTATGTAGAGGGTGTTAAGGGATATTCAATTGGAATTACATTTGGGAAAATAGTCTCTACATTATTATTATAAAGCAAACAAACCTTCTTGGTATTAAAAAGGCACTTTGAGGTTTCTTTCTGCCTTTTTTTCTCTCCACCAAATCTTACTTTTTAAACAACATATTGCCCGAGTTAAGCGTAAACAAATCTGTAGCATATGGCTTAATCTTCTCTCAAATCCCCTTTGGGTCTGAGGAATTAATTGACAAACTTAGTGGCAAAGCTTCCTTGTAGGATTTGGAACCCCAAACTTAGGCAACATGACTGGAATCAGTTAAGGACTGCCATTTCTGTTAATGCCTTCTTCTCTGTCAAAAAGTCTTAGAGGGCTAATGGGAATGCAGCCTTCATAGCTGACTACCTCAAGCTCCCATGCCACCGTTTCCCCTCTGTCTTTATTTCTCTAAGATTTTAGTAGGAAATGAGCACCGGTTAAGTTCAAACCAGAGGGCCTGTCGCCTCCTGTGAAGTGAGACCGTCATGCCTGGGCAAATGCAGAGATTGGGAAAACCGAGGGGGTGGGGGGCATTTCTTTCCTCACTGATGTTTCAGAAGTTCCATAAATCCTAAGTATCCCAGGGAGAACTCAGAAGGAGATAAAAGGGAGCAGGTTTATCATTAATCCCTGAAGATTATTTCCTAAAGTCTCTCACTACAGGCAAACGCTAAGGCTCTTTTGTGTTTGCCAGTGTCTAAGTAGGAAATGTCAGTTGTTACACAGGGAAGACTATGGGCATCAGAGTGTGGAAAGGTTGGAGTTCACATCTCATCCTCTCACAGGTAGGTGGCTGGTCTCAAAAGCTCAGCTGAGATGGCAGGTGCATGGCAGAGGCTGTTTGGAACCCCAGAGAGCTCTTGCCTGAGGCCTGGCTGGGGGTGAGCTCTAGGGCTGGGAAATTTCAGGTTAAGAAGGCAAAATCCATCAAGGCAGCACCCCCTGTTTAGAGTCCAGCCAGTGCTATAGTTGCTTCGGCCATGTTGAATGTTTTTAGTAATTACGAATGATAGAAATTACACGATCCCCCAAAGGCAATCTGCATCCTATTTTGGGGTACAGTCATCTCACTTCAGGCACAAATACCTGCCTCTGGCTTTCAAAAGATTTTATTTTGCTT
The DNA here is from genome assembly GCF_963259705.1 of Myotis daubentonii. Taxonomy (NCBI): domain Eukaryota; kingdom Metazoa; phylum Chordata; class Mammalia; order Chiroptera; family Vespertilionidae; genus Myotis; species Myotis daubentonii. The sequence goes on along the minus strand of NC_081855.1, from coordinate 30,446,617 downwards.
TTACTGAATCCTGCCCACTTTCCCTGTTAGCAGGAGAAAGGAGAGGAATTATCTTCTGTGCTGTGACATGGAGACTCAGAGAACCTATATTTTGCAGTCACCCCATTTTGACACTGGATCTTAATCTCATGAGAATCCATTTCTTCACCTGTAATATGGGTGTGAAACCATGTACCTCCTGTTACCAATTTGCAGTCCAGTTTTGCAGTGGGAATGAGCTAAAGCAATTCAGGGCAATGAATGCCACATCATAGGGGCTCATTGATAGCTCTCTTACACTTTGCTATCCCCTGGAGTATGAAGTGTTACACATCAATAATGAGGATTATTGTGTCCCGAAGGCGATAAGACAGAGTAATTGTGAACTGCAGGTGGTACTGCTGTATGTTTAATTTGATAGAAAGTTTTAGGAATTGGAATGAGTCTTGGAAACATTATTCCCCCAAAGTCCTTTCAAAGACAATACCTAGAAACCGCAAGCTCCTGGTTTGTGACACTGTCTCATGTGGGAATGGAACCTCCTGTCCCTAAATAGCCACAGACTTCGATCAGTGTAATTACAGAAATCACAGCTGACTCGTATTTTTTCTTCTGCTTCATGTTGCTTTATTTTCCCTGTCACTGGTTGCTTTATGGCTGTTTTATTACCCTCATAATGTTTGGGGACATCAAACTCCAAATAACTATTTCTTTTTAATTTGGGAAAATAAGCCTAAACAGCAAGGAGCATGGAGAATAATATTCCTAATGCCCGTGTGCCCACTGAAGAAAATGAATAAATGCGAATTTAATAAATGTCTTTTTACTTCTGCTCTATCTTTTACATAGAAGCCTCCCTATCCCACTAACCTTATTCTTCCTCATTGTACACTTGGCACGATTCCCTCCACTTCATGCATTTGTATTTTTATCACATACAAAAACTTAAGTAGCAATACTGTTTTGTGTTTTTAAAAAAGTCTATGTAAATGTTCTGGAAACTCCCCCCCCCCCCATTTCATTCCAGTGTTTTAGAGAGTGATCCATGTTGATTGATACATGCAGATCTAGTTACTTCACATTTGCTATTGAATTATATTTTATCATATAATTGTACCGAGAAATTGTTTTTCCCTGATTGATGCACATTTTGAGTATTTCCAACCTTTTGCTGTTTATTTCCCCAAATGGTTTCATAGTTTGATAACACAAATTTATAAAGCTGCAAGATAAATAAAGCCTGTTTTCTGATATGCAGCACAATCAGGAAGAAGTAATCACATTCAGGATAGAATTCTGTAAGAGGTGGTTTTGCCCAGTTAAAGCACCAAAATCTTGACTGTAGTGAAATTGGCTCAATATGAGTTCATTTCATATCCACGGTTCTCAAATTTTCCTGTTTATCAGAATCACCCAATCCATATATTTTAACAAGACCTCTCATTTTTCCTTGCTTTATATTTTAGGAAACACTATGATAAGATCTGGGACTGAAATTGAGCATGCGTTTTCATAAAGCGACTTCTACCGGGTTATTGTTTCTTAGAAACCTATGGTGATGAGAGGTCATTTGCCAAGAAATCCTTCTCCTTGGAGAAACACGGACACATTCACAGCCTCTCCCATGGACCAGCCCAATGCTAGACACTTCCACACACATAATTTTATTTAATCCTCAGTGGTCCTTGAAGGCTCATTTTATGAATGAAGACACTGGGATTCAGAGGTGTGAGATAATGGCCCAAGATTGTATAGCTACTGAGAAAGAGTCTGAGACTTGAACCCACCTTCATTTGATTCTAAAATCCTATTGTCTCTATTCCACATGCTGCTATATCCTATTGAGAAGGTAGCACAATATCAGTATTAGCCTCTGTAGCTTATACACAAGGTCTTAGAGTCACTTAGCATACATTTATTTGAGCTTTCACCATGCTGTCCATTTTGTTCAATTACCACAAGGGTTTCCAAAGAAATATCCACTGCCTTTGAGGGGCCTGTAATCTGTTGGGGGAGAAATGATAAAGATAGGAACGGTAGACAGTACTTGGAACTGAATTCTTGAAGCATTGGGAGGGAGCAGCGTGAATTAGAGAAGGAAAGCTGACTTGGAGGTGAGTATTGGGCCACCCTGAGAAAATGAATTATACCTCAACATTTAGAGGATACATATTCTCTTTGAGCACTTAAAAATGTATTAGGCCACAAAGCAATCACTTATCTGCTTTTTGTTTCTAGAGACTAATCTGAATTTTCTAGAATTACATATGTAAATAGAATCAGTACTTTATTTTTTTTTTTTTTACTTTTCTATTTTGACTTGGCTTCCCTCAGTATAATTATTTTGAAATTCATCCATTTGATGCAGGTATTAAGAGTTAATTTTCTTTGAATACCCAGTAGGATGCCATAATTTTATTTATCTAGTCAGCACTTTATGGACACTGGAGTTTTCCGCTTTTTTTTTTTTTTTGCCTATTCTGAATCATGCTGCTATGAACATTTATGTGAAAATCTGTGAACATGTGCTCTCATTTCCATTGGATAAATATCTAGATGTGGAATGGCTGAGCTATATAGTATAGGTATGTTTAATTTTTTCAAGCTGCCAAACTGTTTTATAGAGTGATTGTACCATTTGACATTCCCCCCAGCGGTGTATGACGCTTCTTGGTGCCTCAGATTCTTACCAACAATTGATACGTGCAGTCAGTTTAATTTTAGACATTCTAGTAGTGGTATCTCATTGGGGTTTGAATTTCCATTTTCCTGATGACAAATGGTGATGAGCATCTTTTCATGTGCCTATTTCTAGATGGTTTTTGATTGTCTGCTTGAATTTTTGCCCATTTGAAATTTAATTTATTATTGAGTGGTAGTGATCCATTATATATTCTAAATACAAGCCCATCGTTAGAGATATTTCTTTCAAAGATTTTCCTCCCCGTCTGATAGGGAGGCTTCTATGTAAAAGATAGAGCAGAAGTAAAAAGATTTTCATTTTTAAAGCAAGGTCTTTTGAAGAACAAAACTTTTGAATTTTAATGAAATCTAATTTATTGATTTTTTTCCAGTTATACTTACGGGATTTTGTGTCTTTTAAGATATCTGCTTCAAACCCAAGGCTTTAACAGTTTCTCAACATCATTAATCATCAGATAAATGCAAGTTAAAACCACAATGAAATATTGCCTCACACCTGTCAGAGGGGCTATCATCAATAAATCAGCAAACAACAAATGTTGGTGAGGATGTGGAGAAAAGGAATCCCTAGTGTGCTGTTGGTGGGAAGGCATGCTGGTGCAGCCACTGTGGAAAGTGGTATGGAGTTTCCACAAACAACTTGAACATGAACTGCCTTATGACCCTGAAACACCAATTAAAAAGAATACGTACACTCTTCATGTTCAATTGCAGCATTACTTACAATAGCCAAGCTATGGGAGCAACCTAAGTGCCCATCTGTAGATGAGTGGATAAAAAAAAAAGCTGTGATACATTTATTTTACACAATGGAATCCTACTCAGCCATACAAATATTAGAAGGAATTCTTACCTTTTACGACAGCATGGATGTACCTGGAGAGGATTATGTGAAGTGAAATAAGCCAGTCAGAGAAAGACAAGTATCACATGATCTCATATGTGAAATCTAATGAACAATATAAACAAAATAGAAACAGACTCATAGATACAGGGAGCAGAATGACAGCAGTTAGAGGGGAAGGGTGTTGGGGGGCTGGGTGAAAAGGTAAAGGGATTAGGTAAAAGAAAACAACCCCCAAAACCCACACCAGACTCAGAGACACAGACAACAGTATGCTCATTTTGTGAGTGAAGGAATGTAGGAAAGTAGACTCTTACGTGTGCTCCCGATACTGTGCCTTTAATGACACCGGGCATAGAACAGAGAATGATCATTATTGAGCACCTATTATGCACAAGTCACTTTAAATATATCGTCTCATTGAGTAGGGACAAAATACATTTTATAGATATCAGATAAGGTTCAGAGGGTTATGTTCCTTTGTCTAGTTAATAGAGGAGCAGGGATGTCGATCTCAATTTGATTTTCTTCAAATGCCATAATCTTTTTATCATATTCCAGTAAAGATCGCCAGCCCGGTCCATAGAACACTAATTAATTCATTAATTTCATTCAGAGGGATCAGTCACATCGGTCACATGGCATACTGTGTTTTTGCTGTGTGATGGTTGTCTCGGTGCAGGCTCAATAGTGGTGCCCCAAATGGATAAAACATGTGTATACCGTCCCTCATTGTTTTTGCCCTTCTCTTTTCATCCTTTCTACTCTCAAGACAGATTTAAAATGCTGTCCTGAATTTCAAGTGACAGCCTAGGGAGATGTTGGTGTAGTGGGAGATATTTGTAGTTGAGGTTAAAGACCTTTTTTTTTTTTTTCCCCTGAAGGGTTCTCTAGTGAGGTAGACAAGCCTTCTGAGAAGAACGATTCTTCAAACTCTTCAGCTGAAACATTTGTAAAAATTGACGAGCACTGAATTTATTACCAGGGACAGCAGTAACCCAGTGGGTTTTCTTCAGGGTCATGGACCATAAGGGAAGAACAAGTAACGCGGTTACATTAGCACATCTCATGTGTTGGGGAACTCAGTGGCAAGGACGCCATGGATTGTCTTTGTAGGTAGGGTGGTACCGCCTAGTGGGCTCACTGAGCATCACAGGTGCAATGTGAGCAGAAAAATAATGAGGAAGAAAGTAAAATAAATATATTGGGCTAGGTAGTAGGTATTTGGTGCCTGTTCAGCAATTCAGCATCCATTACCCAGCACCAAACCTTTTTGTTTTTTTGTACTGGCATTTAATTACATTTTGAATAACAACTTCTCTGTGTGTCATTTGGGTGACACTGTAAATCATTGTCTTCTCTCCCCATCCAAGGAGCGGGCATATGTTCTAATGTTGACTAATTGAGCTTCTCTCTTGTGAGATTGGTGGTGCTATGGAAACATGGAAAATATTTTTAGAGCTTTTTCACTCTAGTGTGAGCATTTTGATTGGCTGTCTTAGAGTGGTCCAGCTACTGAGAACTTGTTCTCAGGGCTTCATTCTATATTGATTATTTTGGCTATTCAAGATCCTTTTCAATAATAATGTTCTCTTTAAGTTTGTCAGAGTTCATTTCTGTGGCTTCTAATTAAGGAAACTGTCTGCAGTCTTATCTATGAATATGTTTTGGATGCCCAAGGCATTTTCCTAATTATAGCATCCAAATTATGAGCCATAAATGAATGGAACAGGGAAATAAGTTATTGTGGCATAGCAAGGAATTTTTTATATGGTAGTTAGTAGACCCCAGGCCCATGGCTCTGGGTTCTTTAAACTTTATGTGTTCCTAGATCACAAAGCTTTGGGGTCTCCCTGAGGAAAAATAAATCATTGTTAAGCTGTCCCCACTTCCTTGCATTTGAATTTCACATATACTTTTGCACTGATTGTTTGCTAATTTGGTGGCAAACTGAAGTGGTAAGTCCCTTGAACCAGACCCAAGTTATCATTCCTACACTCTTTGGAATTGAACTAGCCCTTTGCTTTCTGGCCTGGTTCAGCATGTTTTCTCCTGGGCAGTCAGCTTGCCTTAAGGCACACCCTTGAGACTAATGGAGCTTCCTTATTAAGAATGTAGTTTTTGGTATTTCTTCTTCAGCAAGAGCTCAGGGCACATAACTCTTACCTCAAATTCCAGAAACTTTATAGACTTTCGGCAATATTTCCTTGGCAGAAGTCATTTAGGAACATTCAGATTTCCAGCATACCGGGAGAAATTTAAAAAGCTCAATGCACTGGGTTGTTCTTCATCAGATTTGGTCTAGATGTTCCATTCCTTACGCGAATTGAAAACACAAAACATTTTATTTTCTAGTATTCGAACTTAAACTTGGGATAGCTATCGCTAGAAACTAGATCTATATTTCAATGTAAAATGTCTCTAGAAGGCAATGGAATCTATAGAACACAAGTCAGAAACAAAGGGTCACGAGTTACCATTGCAATGCTGGAAGACTTTGGGACCTACACACAAAGATCTGGCAAGAGTTGGGAGAAAGATGAATCAGGCAAGGATAAAGACTGAGAAATGTACTCGGATATGCAGATCTGGGAGGGAAATGGGCATGTCCTGCGATAATCCTTTTAGGAGAGAGATGAAAGAGATGGCAGTTAAGTACCCAAGCAGAGGTTATGTATCTGAATAGGTAGCAGGGACTAGTTTATTGAAGAAGTGGCACATGGGTAGGGTTCAGGAAGAGCTTCAGTTCTGTGATGGGCTCTTAAAGGCCAGGGCGACAGAGCTCAGGTTTACAAAGTTATTTGGCATCCAGAGAAACTTTTGGTTGGCGATGAGGCAAAGACAGAGAAACATAAACAGGCATACCTTGTTGATATTGCAGCTCAGTTCCAGAACAATAAAGCAAATATTGTAATAAAGCAAATATCTCAATAAAGTGAGTATCACAACAAAGCAAATAGTGCAATAAAGTGAGGCAGAAATTTTTTTGGGTTTCTCAGTGCCTATAAAAGTTATGTTTATGCTGTAGTGTAGTGTATTAAGTGTACAGTAACCTTATGTCTAAAAAACAATGTGGACACGTTAATTAAAAATACTTGATTGACAAAAAATGCTAACTATCATCTGAGCCTTCAGAGAGTTGGGATGATTTTGCTGGTGGAAGGTCTTACCTATCTTCAACTTGTAAAAAAACAAAAACCCCACAATACCCGTGAAGCAGAATAAAGCAAAGCACAATAAAATGAGGTCTGCCTGCAGTGTGATGATTTTCTAGGATGAAAGGTGTTTACTTAAAGATTTGAATTGGGAAGGAGCAGATGCTAAGAAAATGATGGTGAACAAATGAAATTCCTCATTATATGCCAGCTGGAATACTCTCTTCACAAGGACTCCTTCCCTGACTCAGTGGCTATGACCCTTCTTGCCTATGAACTCCCATAGTCCTGACCTTGTGCAGCTTTAAAATCATACTTGGTTATAAACATGCTAATGTTACTATGCAATGACATATTTTTTTGTTTCTGGCAGAGACAGTTTTATGTTGGCCTGTCTCCCCAGCTAGTTACAGCTGAGCACATGATAATTTTACCAGGAATAGTTTTGAGTGCATTCATGGTTGTCTATTCATGGGGATAGATTATACGCTCCTTGAAGGCAGACAGCATTAATTTGCATGTATTGTTTCTTCTCAAGGCTGAGCAGAGGATTAGGTGTATCCCACTGACACTGGTTATGAAGTGATTTAACAGTTGCCTCCTTAGAATGTTGGTTGCCCAGGGAAAGTTTAATGAAGCTGCACAGAAAGTATCAGTATAAAATAGAAAGTCCATATTCTGCTTAATTTCCTGGAAGGAAGTAGTATTTCTCTTCTCTCTCTCTCTCTCTCTCTCTCTCTCTCTCTCTCTCTCTCTCTCTCTCACACACACACACACACACACACACACACACACACACACATTCACACAGTAAGAGAAAATAGAAGAAAAGGAAAAAAAAAACCCCACACATAACCCATTGCTTTCTATTTCCTAGCACTGTGACTTAAGTGTACAGAAAACCCTAATCCAGCGGTTCTCAACCTGGGGGTCGAACGGCCCTTTCACAGGGGTCGCCTAAGACCATCAGAAAACACATATATAATTACATATTGTTTTTGTGATTAATCACTATGCTGCAAATATGTTCAATTTGTAACAATGAAATTGGGGGTCACCACAACATGAGGAACTGTATTAAAGGGTCGAGGCATTAGGAAGGTGGAGAACCACTGCCCTAATCCTTCAGCAGGAACTTATCCTACAAAAAGTCCCACTCTCGGTGCCCAGGGTGCAGGGTGCAGAGACACAGAGCAGTAGCATCACAAAGCCATAGCCAGGATTTTGCAGATCATTTTGGAAGAAAAGAAAACTTCTCTTGGAAATAATTTGATGCAGGCTCAGTCCTTAAGTCTGTATTGTGACTGAACATATAAACCAAGAATTAAGAAAACCCCCTGAAACAAGAAGCACAAACAGAATGAGTCAAAGCACTGCACATTTCATACAGAGCTTCCCAAAACCAAGAGAAATTCATTTTTTACTTTTTTTTTTTTAAATATATTTTATTGATTTTTTTACAGAGAGGAAGGGAGAGAGATAGAGAGTTAGAAACATCGATGAGAGAGAAACATCGATCAGCTGCCTCCTGCACATCTCCCACTGGGGATGTGCCCGCAACCCAGGCACATGCCCCTGAACGGAACCGAACCTGGGACCTCTCAGTCCGCAGGCCGACGCTCTATCCACTGAGCCAAACCGGTTTCGGCCATTTTTTACTTTTTGATTGTTGACACTATTATAGATGTCCCCATCTCCCCCTAGCCCCCTGCTTTTGCCCACCTCCACCCAGTCCTTGCCTCCACCCTTCCCTCTGGCCAATGCATACATGTTCCCTGTGCATACATGTTCTTTGGCTAATTCCTGCACCTTCTTTCCAGTGGAACTTATTTTGATTGCCTATATGAGGTCCAGAAGGGTCCTCTCCTCTTCAGGTTGCCTCTGCCATTGCTGTTTATAACTTAGTTGGGCTTTACTTGTGTCGTATTACTTTGACCAGTTATTTCTGGAATTTCCTCTGATTCACAAGAGGCTGGTTGGAAGGAGAAATCTGAACTTGCTAGCACCTTAGGAAATGAAGGTCCTGTGACCGAGCCCAAGGCACATGGCATCCTCTGACCCTTCTGCTATACTCTGGAGGGTGAAGGTTGTGTGCATTTTTTTTCTTGACGATATTATTTCTTGTGAATGAAAAACATGAAAATAGAACTGCCTACTCCACTTCTGCATAGAGAACTGTCCTTCAGCTCCGCCCAACTGTATGAATCCTTTAAACGCTTACACAGCCCACTTGTCTTCCTCCCACGGCAGCCACTCTCTCTCCTTCCATCTGACGACACACCTCCCACACACCTTATATAATACAGGAAAAGAAGGGATCTTGCGCATCACCAAGCCTAATTTTTAAATTGTTACTTTTCAGATTAAATTGACTCATTTTTCCTTAGCCATAAGGAAAAAGGGGATTAGAGATTCATGGGCCAGCATCAAACCAAGCATGTATATCTAAATATCAGCTGTTTAAATAAAAGTAATACATGCTGATTTAACAATTTAAGCATATAGAAGCATTTGGATTAAAATTTAATAGTGTTTTCTCTCACTCTCCTATTTTACCCTCTTCAATGTACTCAGTAAATGTAATGCTTATTATTCTATATTTTTATTTGCTTATGCCAGATTATACCAATTAATACATACATATTTTATTATAGAAACAGGATTATATTATGTGTTGTTTGAAAATTTTTTTCACTTCACTCTATTTTATGTATACACATTCAAGTCAACATAAAAATATAACTCAGTTTTAAAAGCAAGTTCTTTATAATCCATGTTAAAAATGTACCGTAATTTAGTCAACCATTCTCATATTGAGAGATGTTATGAATATTCCATTTTCTTGCTAATAAAATGATGCTTTCATAAACATCCATATGTCTTTAACTACCTTTTATTTTTATTTAAAAATCAATTCCCAGAGGTAAGATTACTTGGACAAAGGATGTGTGCATTTTAAATTCTAATCCACACTGCCTAAGGCTATGCAAAAATTGTTGAAAGTTATACCTTTCAACAATGCATGAATAGACTTATTTTCCTCCTAGCATCATGAGATGTTAAAAGTTTTCAGTTGGAGGGAAAAATATCACCTTTAAAACAATTTGTGTTTATTTTGTATTTTATCAACTATTCTGTGTGAGTATATTTTCTTGTATTTATTGGCCTTTTGCATTTTATTTTCTGTGATTGCCTGTTTCTATTGGTTTATTTATATTTTCTAATCAGCTTTAAGCAGCACTTTGTAAATTAATGATAATTATTCTTTGTCTTTCATAAGTATTACAAATAGTTTGCATTTTTCCAAGTCTGTCTTTTATGTTTTGATTTTATATATAGTATCTTTTGCCATGAAATGTTTCTAAGCTTTATGGAATTAAATCTTTTTGTTTTAAAGTGCTTCTAGGTTTCCTGCATTCCCTCAGAAAACTTTGACAAGGAGCACATATTTTAAATAGCAGATTTTACATACAAATACTTATATTTTTCTCGTTTAGAAGAACCCACTCAGACTTTAAAAAACCTTAAGCTCTATTTTCATTGTAAAAGAAGAATTTTCTCATATAATATTCTTCTATTTTTTTTTGGGGGGGGGTTGTTTCTTCATGAATCATATCTTTAAATTGGCTGTACCAGTTATTAATTTATTGCCTCTTAGCCTGAGATTTACCCTTCTTCACTGGGCTTCACACACACATATCTGTATTTCCATTTGTGTACGTATCTACAAATCTCTCCCAACCTATGTTTGTAATATCTTAGTTTACACACTTTCATTTCCTTCTTCTTGGGAATTTGCTCATTTAACTGATTTATTGGCATAAATCAGGCCCATCATTCCCCCTCAGCGGGTCTTGACATTCCTATTTAAATCATAACCTTGGAAGGACAAAACCAAATCGCTTTCTCCATGCTCTGTAACCCTACAGCCATCAAACAGGGCTATTCATGATTCATCAGAGCTCGGGAAATGTTTTCAATGAAGATGATGAGGAAGAAATTTCAAAGATTTTCTATGTGTGTGAAGTTCAAACAAAACATGTGGGGTTGCTGTTGCCACAGTAACAGATCCGTCTGCATTAGTTCATTGCTTTGTCTTTAATAATAGGAAGCTAGGTTCTGTGTGTGTGCATACACATGCACGCATGTGTGTGTGTGCTTTCCCACCTGATATTAGATTGTGACATTTGTTTAAATGGCAAATGCATATATAGATCCATTTAAGGAATAAAACACATTTTTTAAAAACATTCTTTCTAAGGAATAGCTTGTTCTTTTTACTAATACCAATATTTTTACAATGACTATACATTTACATATCTTCTTGAACATGTAAAAAATTCTACAGAGCTTACAGTGGAATTGCTGGGTTGAGGTTATATTAATGTTCATCTTCATTGGATTTAGCAAAATTAAATTGTATAAATGTACAGGCAATATATGTTTCTATTTTTCCACGTAATTACTCTTTTTGGAAATTGTGTGACAAAATAGAAATGTATATTGCTTGTACAATGTTCTTAGTTCCAATTGGCCAAGGATAGCAGAGTTTCCCGAAGACAAACACTGGAAAATTAGGAGGATAATTAACCATCAACTATTATTTTTTAATAAATATTATTTTGGCTTATAATTTTTGTAAATAATATTAATAGAATCCAAATGAAAGGTTCTACAGTGGAAATCTCATAAATGGAAGGACTTGGGCCCTAGCCAGTTTAGCTCAGTGGATAGAACATTGGCCTGCATACTGAAAGGTTCCGGGTTCGATTCTGGTCAAGGGCACGTACCTCGGTTGCAGGCTCCTTCCTGGCTGGGGCCCTAGTCAGGGTGTGTGCAGGGGGCAATTAATTGATTTGTTTCATATCGATATTTCTCTCTGCCTTTTCCTCTCTCTTCCACTCTCTCTAAAAATCAATGGGAAAATATTCTTGGGTGAGGATTAAAATAGACAGAAAGAAAGAAAGAAAGATAGCTAGATAGATAGATAGATAGATAGATAGATAGATAGATAGAAGGACTTAGATTTGATCCTCGGTCTTCTGACACTAGGTCAGATTTTCCCAGTGAATTGCTTCCTTAAATTTTGCAAATTTCTTTTGTGGCTCAGACAATAAGCATTGTAAAAAGTAAGATAAAACCACCAAAGGAGGCTCTTGTGTGGTTTTTCCAGTTTTGTCAAGGATCTTGTCATTTTGGGTCTCTCTGACATACATTAATTTTTGGTAGAATTATTATATATATAATTTTCTACAAAAATAGACATAGACACATCTATATATGTAAAAGCCCAGCGACCAGAATGGTAGAATGACCAGAACGACTGGTGGCTATGACGCACACTGTGGAAGCCAATCAGCCTGATCCGGGCTCCGATTGGGCCCCCCTGCCCCTCCCAGCTGGCCCCGCCCCTGCCGCTGATTGGCCCCTAACACCCTAATTGGGGGCAGGGCCAGCCAGCCAACCACCCGTGGCCCCTCCCTGCTGCCAGCCCAGACAGATGAACCCCATCCATGCATGAATTTGTGTACCGGGCCTCTAGTATCTACATAAAATCTAAACAGTGATGAACTCAACATTTTAAAATATAACAAAGGTTTAACTAAAAATTACTGAATGGGATGAGAAATATATGCAGTTTACTAGAGAGTTAACCTATGCAGAATGATGTGACAAACAATTGAAAAACAATAGTCTGGTTATGGGATGAACTTTTATTCCATTCTTACAGGGGATTGATTAAAACAATAGAAAACAGCAAAGGGAAACCTCTCTTTCTTGGTTTTATTTGGATAGCTTTAAAAATTATTCCCATTCTGCATTTCCCGTGGATTCTTATGTATATCCTATACCAACTTTATGTCTTTTTCTTTTATTTTAGGTTCTTAGTACTAAAGCTAGAGAATTTTCAATATATTTTCTCAGTCTTTCATTACTGAAAGTTCAGACTTGAGTTTGAGAATTGTCACTTGATTGTATTCCTGGTCTACCCATCTCTTCTTCTATTAAAAAGTTAAGGAGGTCTTGTCTTCTGTGTGTAGCACAAGAACAACTCCTACAAGCTCTGTGTGAGAAAGGAGAACGTTTGCTTGTTCTGCTGTACGTGTCTGCAGGTTCCAACACATTGCCTGACATAGAGTCAGGACCCGGCATCTGTCCACGGTCTCTCTGTGCTGTGCACTCTGCTTCCCCATCTGCGTTTACTCTCTCTGATCTGGGCTAAAGCAGTGAGTATGTGGGGATGAAATCAGGGTGTTCAGGCTGTGGAATAGTACATCTTGAAAACAGCTTCCTTCTAGAACTTGTTGACTCTCTTCTATTCCTGTTTTATATACTTAAGAATCTCATATGTCCATAGCTCCACAGGGATTTCTCATTTAACCTCCTCATTTTTTTTCTGAATGATAGCCAGTACTTTTACATACATTGTTTTAGTCTATTTTTTGGTACAAAAATATGAAAAATATTATAAATTTTTCTGAAAAATGAAAATACTGTATACAATCTCATCATTGTCTCATCATTTCCACTTTTCAGTATTCTGTTTACTACATATATATCTCTACTTTCCACAGTGGTAATCTCCCTGCATATTACTTTGCATGCATTATTTTTTTAGGCTTTTTGTTCAGTACATATTCCACCTCCTACCTTCTAGGTCATACAACTCCCTTCATTGAACATATCTAAGGATGCTCTTTCCTTACACTGTGCAACTTTCTTGTGTGCAGTGACAACATGCTCATCCCTTTCTCAGTGGGATGGTAACTTGGAGTCACATTCAGTTACTCCATCCAGAGGCATTGCCTTGGTCTTCCTTACATTCTAAAAAATAGTGGGTTCTAGTGAAATAGTAGGAGGCCTGTCTCAAGTCCAGCAAAGCTGAACATCCCCTCAGTAATATTGTAAGTTTTTAAATTAATCATACTATCTTATTTTTTTCTGCCTAGGGAAATAAAGTGTAAATGTATACCTCCATTTGTAAAAATGTATTATATGTTATAAAAAAATTTTGTGTCAATCATATCTTTGACTTATTTTTGTTTGCCTCATTGCCTTTTTATACCAATTATCTCACATCTTAAGGTTTTACATTATTTAATTGTTTACTTTTCTATAAGCTGCCTCAGATTTCTCACCATTTTAACAATGAAGCAGATAAGCATCTATAAGCAAATGCATTTATAACTAAACAAAATTTTAATATTCAAGTTACTTTAATTAGTTTAAGATACTTTTATTAGAATAAAATTAAATTTAAAACAGATTATAAAAGCATTTTTGATGTTTTTTAAACTCTTAGAAAGCATTAAAATTATATTATTTATATCCTGTTCATTTGAACATATTTTTCTAGCATTTAATTGCTTCTGAATTAATTTTTTCCAAGCCATGATATTTTACTTATTGAATTATCATTGCATTTTCTAATTACTTGGGAAGATTCATTTTGGAAATATGCATGTGAGAATTTGTTTCTTGTTCAGGGTTTTAATTTTTATATTTAGTAATTTGCACATATATATCATCTGTATCTGAGATTGAAAGCTCTTCAAGGTCAGGGCTCATAGTGACTCTATTCTTTATTATTACTCAGTAATAAGGAGCCTTCACTACTCAGTAGCTCTGTGACCTTGAGCAAATGGCATCTCCTCTCTGGGCATCAGTTTCCTCATTGGTAAAATACTAGTATAGACAATTATGGTATCTATTTCATAAGGTTGTTGTGGTTGATTTAAAGATTAATCACATTGAGCATTTAGAACTAGTGCTTTGGGTTTGTTAATAATGGTGACAGGAGCTGCTTTAACTGAAGAACCCTCAAATCTCAATTGTTTTATAACATAGAAGTTTAGTTTTCACTTCAAAAGAGAGAGGGTGGGCTATGCTCTACACAGTAATTCATGGGCCCAGACTGATGGCAACTTCTGATGGCAGCTTCTTTCCAGCAATTACTTTAAAGTACAGAAGAGGAGCATGAATCTTTGGTAGATAACCTGATGTCACTGCCGCACAGATACATAAGAAGTAATCAATAAGTATTGGGAATTATCTACACTAACAAAAGAGAAAGATGCAAATTGACTGCACCTTCGCAACACCCACCAATCAGGAGTGACTATGCAAAGTAACCCATCAAAGATGGCGGGTTAATTTCCATATGCAGGCAGAGCGGCCATGGGTGGGACACTTGTGTCATCACCATGCCGACGACGCAGGCTTTCTGCACTGCCCCAGCTGTTCTGGACCTCTGTGTAGCGTGGGAAGGCGGAAAGGTGGCTCCGGCCGGAGCGAAGGCGGTGCTGGCAGCCAGGGAAAGGAAGGCCCATTCTTGCATGAATTTTTGTGCATTGGGCCTCTAGTTTATATATCTTTATATACCATGATGTATTGTGTTAAGTGGTAGATAGACGTACACCTTACTTGTTATATTCTCTAATAAGGGTGGGAGTCCTTTGAAGTCACATAGGGACTAGATCCTGCACAGAGTCCCCAGTTGTTGGCAGAAGTAAAGAACAATGTGAGTTCTTAACAAATGCTTAAGGGATGGATGTTTGGGGATGGCGTGCACTTAAGCTATAAATGGATATCTGATTTAGATTGGCTATACAATTGCAACCACCATTCGTATTAACTGAAAATTACAAGCAGGTCTGCTACAGTTGGAAGTTTAGCGTTCCCTAAAAGGGAACTAGTCTTGTTTAGCCTCACTGAGTAGCAACAATCTGAAGAAAAATAAGCCACCTGGGTATGGATGGATTTGTAGAACGATAGATGCTGCCATGGCAGTTAATGACAATGTGGTTGGCCCCTTCAAAATATTGTGTAATGGTTGTCACTGACTTCCCATTTCTCCAGACCCTTTTGGAAACACTCAATAAAGCTAGATGTGTGTTGCCATTGATCAATGATTTTGTAATCTAAAAATCAATACCCAGAGTTATGAGAATCTGCTTAGATTGATTGAGCGTTCCTCCACTGCTCCAGAGTGGAAAACCTGCTTTTCCGATTAGATTACATTTAATCTAATGGGGTTGGGATGATGAACACAGTGTCATGTTTCCATCACCATTTGTTTTTCAGTATTGCTACTAAAATCACAGAAGGGGTCTCTGGTAAAGGACAAATAACTTGTCATCCATCCTCTGAGTACTCAGAGCTTTGTATCTGCATCTCTCATGACATGCAATACTTTCTCCTGAGGAGGCAGTATCCCAGGCTCGGGTTGTAGAGGGAAAAAGTGACATGAGCTGTTTTGTCACTCTTCTTCTGTAGCGTCCACATCTCCTCTTCCCCCTGGTTCCTCTGAGGTCAGAACGAAAGGAGGGATCTTGATGGTAGGAGAAACGTCTTTTTGTTGTGTGTGTTTTTGTGTATGTGGGAGCATTGTTCAGTTGTGTGTATTTCTCTTGTGCTTGCACATGTACTGTCTTATAGCTGGCATCCAGATATTGGCTCTTCTGTGGATGTGTGAATGGGTTCTTTAAAGGGCCCACTCACCCTGACCTACTCCATTATTTATTGCCACAGGTCTGAGGCTTGAATATTATCTCAAGCCCTGCTTCCCTCATTGCCCTACTTTCTGACTTCATGCTCTGTGGGCTTGATCTGCCTTGGGCTATTAGGGTTCATAAAAAAATTGTCAGCTTTCAGTAATAACTTTTAGTTCTTTGTGCCAGGTGCCCTAGGGCCTTTGGATCCTCAGCCAAATCACAAAAATGAATAAAAACAATTTTGCCACTTTTACTAGTAGGAGAACAAACTTCTCATCACATTTTCTGCAGAGTTGGCCTTTCATCAAAGTCTTTTGTGTGGGGCCCAGCCGGCATGGCTCAGTAGTTGAGCATCGGCCCATGAACCATGGTTCGATTCCCGATCAGAGCACATGCCTGGGTTGCAGGCTCAATCCCTGGAGGAGGCATGCAGGAAGCAACCAGTCAATGATTCTCTCTCATCATTGATGTTTCTATCTCCCTCTCCCTCTCCCTTCCATTCTAAAATCAATTAAAAACAATTTTAAAAAGTCTTTTGTTTGGGGTGATTAGGTGGGCCTGAAATTTAATCAAAGGACATTTGGCTCACACAGAATGGTGTGGAATTATTAATACTTAACTACAGCCCTGCTTTTAGTATTCAGAAAGTAATCTCTATATTTAAAAGTCTAATATGCTAAGTGTCCGACCGATGGGTCGACTGGTCAACTGCTTGACCAGTCGCTATGACACACACTGACCACCAGGGGGGCAGATGCTCCGACTAGTAGGTCATCTTGCTGCTGGGGTCCGGCCAATCGGGACTGGGTGAGATGGGCCAGACATGCCCTGGAGCCCTCCTGTGGTCCCTCCCTGGCTGGCCATCCTCCTGTGGTCCCATCCCAGCCGGCTGGCCCCCATGGGCCCTGATTAGGACTGGGAGAGAAGTCCCTGATTGGCTCTGATTGCCAGCCAGGTGGAGGGACCCCACCTGTGCATGAATTCGTGCACCAGGCCTTTAGTGATAATAATAACAATAATAATTAACACCACTTCTTTGTGCTAGGCAATATGCTATATTCTTTACATTTAACCATCACAATAGCCTTATGAAATATTGACTATTTTCATGTTTTCCTTATCTATGATGATAATGAGGTTTAAAAAGGTTAAGTGACTTACCTAAAGTCACAGAAGAGGCAAATTGCAGAATGGATAATTAGAAATATTCTCCTAATGCCAAAGACTATTGAAAAACTTCACCATACTGTCTTCCTTAGAAAAAGGAGTAGTAAGTATGAGGCAGGACATGTTATTTTCTTCCTTGTCTTTAAGAGAAAGGGCCCAACCCTTTTGAGTTAATATTCCTATCGGTCCTGGAAAAAGAAGGTTGCAGAGCAGTGTGAGTGCACCCTTGGTGCCCAGTTTGAGACAGTAAACCAGGTTCCCAAACCACTTTCATGTTCCTCACTTGATAGAAGCTTAGAGAAGCTACCAACTCAATTATGCCATTGAACAAACTATGAGATAACGAGATTTTCTGTCTTAGCAGATTTTTTTACTTTTATTAAAAAATGGAGCCAGAAACTTTTCAAGGAAGAAACTATATTTGAGTAGCATTCTCCTGAGTTGTCCTTTCCCAAGGGAGTCACTCCTTTGGTAATTTATTAAAAGTCGCTTTGGCCAAAACCGGTTTGGCTCAGTGGATAGAGCGTCAGCCTGCGGACTGAGAAGTCCCAGGTTCGATTCCGGTCAAGGGCATGTACCTGGGTTGCGGGCACATCCCCGGTGGGGGATGTGCAAGAGGCAGCTGATTGATGTTTCTCTCTCATCGATGTTTCTAACTCCCTCTATCTCTCTCCCTTCCTCTCTGTGAAAAATCAATAAATTATATATATATAAAAAAAGTCGCTTTGATTCAATTGCTAATATTTAAGTTAGATTTTCAGTGTATCGACTGTACTGTTTTTCAGAAAAGGATTATAATGCTACTCTGGAACTTTTAAGCTACATTCACTAGTTTCAAACCTATATAAATAATATTTAATTATATGAAGGTGAAAGTACTTCATGAATCAGACTGACAAAAACAAGGAAACCCAACTCTTTTAAACCTACAATTGGATCATTCCTACTTCCTGCAATTCCCTTATATATTCCCAATAAATTAACATGATTACACTTGAGAGCCAGATAGCATCAATTTTCACTTTGAACTAAAGAGAAGGTTCTTTGATAGATCTTTTCTCTGACCAGCAAGCGGTCTCTAAAGACTCTAGGAACTCATTAATATATTGAGCTTTGAAGTTTTTGATTTGGGAGAATATCTATGTGGAGTCAGTATTAAGTGGCCTAGTGTTCATTTTCTTCTCGGCTAGCTAGTTCCATGGGTTAGAGCAGTGGTTCTCAACTTCCTGGCCCTTTAAATACAGTTCCTCATGTTGTGACCCAATCATAAAATTATTTTCGTTGCTATTTCATAACTGTAATGTTGCTACTGTTATGAATTGTAATGTAAATATGTGATATGCAGGATGGTCCTTAGGCAACCCCTGTGAAAGGGTCGTTCGATAGCCAAAGGGGTCGCGACCCACAGGTTGAGAACCGCTGGGTTAGAAAATGCTGCTAGCAAAGTCACTTATTCTCTGTAGAACAGAGGAAGTTGCTGTTCAGAACTACTGGTTGGACCCTTGACCCCATCTTGCAAATGTGTACCGGGTTTCAGGAGGCAGGAGCTAGGGACATTTGCACCTTGGCATTCATAGTTACTGTAGTACTTTGCTAAACTTGATCTTAGCACCAAAGGAAAGGAAAACAGTGTCCCTTCTCTTCTACCCCAAGAATCTCATCTTGCTTAGTCAAATCCTTATTAACCTTTTTTTCTTTCTTTTTCTCTCACATAGTTTTATTTTCAATTTTGTTGGTTTCAAGTATATAGCTTAGTGGTTAGACAAGCATATACTTTACATAGTGTGTCCCTTGATAAGCTGTGGTGTATTTACACAATGGAATACTACTCTGACATAAAAAAGAAGAAAATTTTACCCTTTGTGACAGCATGGATGGACCTGGAGAGCATTATGCTGAGTAAAATAAGCCAGAAGGAGAAAAACAAGTACCACATGGTTTCATTCAGGAGTCCTCAAACTACGGCCCGTGGGTCATGCGGCGCCCGGGTGTTTTTGCCGCTGCTGCCTGTTGCTTAGCAGCCGACTAGTTTTTTTTTTTTTAAACTATAGTCCGGCCCTCCAATGGTCTGAGGGACAGTGAACTGGCCCCCTGTTTAAAAAGTTTGAGGACCCTTCATTCATATGTGGAATTTAATGAACAAGCTGAACTACCAAGCAAAATAGACAGACTTATAGATAGAGAGCAGGAAGCAGCTCTCCTAGGCGGATGGTATAAGGGGGTGTGTATGTGGAGGATTGAACAAAAAAATAGAGAACTCATGGACATGGGCTACACTGTGGGGATGGTGGCAGGGAGGGGATGGGTGATGTGGGAGAGCGCATATAGGGGATAAATGGTGATGGGAAAATAGAATAAAATAAATGAAGAAAAGAGCACTAATCCCATCACAAGGGCTACACCCTCCTGTACTAATTACCTTCCAAGAGCTCCATCTCCTAATACCATCACCTTGTGAGAATTAAGATTCCGAAAGATGAATTTTAGGGGGATTCAGACATTTAGCCCAGAGCAAGCACCATCTTTTTAACCTTGAGCATTTTCACATATCTCACCTCAGGGTTGCCTCACAGAAGCTCTCTAGGAGCTGGAGTCGTCGGGACCCTCGGACTCGTAGAACTCACGGGTCTCAAAGTCACTCATGTGGAGCAAGGAATTTGAGAATCCTAGCTTGGCTTCTTGACCTCTGACCACCTGCTATTCCCACTATTATAGCTTTAATCATTAAAATAACATTCCCTTTGAAACTAAGGCTATTCTCAAATGTAAAGTATTTCATTTTTATTCAGGCACCACAGTCCTCCCCTCCCCTGCTCCCAACCTAACAGGTATACGAGCAGAGACTTAGACGAGTGTGTCTACCCTGTTGTCCGTAAACGCATCTAGTTGTACTTATTTGAGTAGATGCCACAGTGGACCATGTTGACTGTTGATTCAGGGCAATGAGAAATGAAGAGGAATAATCCACATAGGAAAAGCACCTCTTGAAACTCAGAGGAACCCTAAGATGTGGTAGGAGTGAAGATTTTGACTTACACACCGGGCTCCAGCCAGCCTAAGTCAGAGAAAATTGCTGCCGTAAAACCCCTTTTCCCACTTCCACTTTGCTGCACCATAAATTTGAATACCAAGCATCCATGCCTGGCATTAAGAATATCCTTCCAATTTGCTATGGGGATTTATGGGAACTCTGCTTGGCAATATTGGGTGAGAAAAATCACGATGCCTGAAGATCCCCCATAACCAGAAAGACTGCCCAAAAGAATGAATCACCATGGCTCCCCAATCCTTTGTTTATGTCTAATTTCTAGAAAGAGAAAGCAATCATATCGCCTTACTTCTTAGTCTTCTGGACACGTGTCTGGATAAATCTAATCAAGAAGACAAGTATATTCTTATTTCTCAAATACTATTTCTTAAGATAATT
The DNA here is from genome assembly GCF_963259705.1 of Myotis daubentonii. NCBI lineage: Eukaryota > Metazoa > Chordata > Mammalia > Chiroptera > Vespertilionidae > Myotis > Myotis daubentonii. The sequence continues at coordinate 30,425,848 of NC_081855.1, read as the reverse complement.
TCTCTCATCCCCTTTCTTGCTTTCTTCCTTTTTCCACCAAAGGAAATGCTAATTTCATTACTTTTGTAACCATAGCAGAGAGGTCCTCTGTAATTCATGGATCATTGCTCTTATCCAGCCCCTTTAATTTCCTGTGTCACATAAGTCTTGGGACCCATTAATCTCAGGATTATTGACACTAGAATGCGGTAGCTTTTAAAGAAATTAATGCACTTGGGGCCTTTGTGTGCTAATTTGGATTTAGTAAATGTACTTAGGGCGGGGAAGAAAAAGATTAAAGGGGAATTGTAGGGAAAAGGCCGTGTTAGTAGGGTGATGCTGATGATAAAATCACCTGGATGGATTTTGGTAGTATGCAAGTGCCAGAAATATTTGAAGAGTGGAATAAAGGGAAAGGATAATATTGGAAATGATTTTCTCCTGTATCTCAGCTCTGCCAACAAGGCAACTAGGGACAAGAAGGGCTGAATAAACACAAAATTTTGGTTGCTGCACACATAGGATCAAAGAAAAGGAAAGGATAATCAGAGGTAATGATGGTAATTTGTTTTTTTAGTTCAGAGATAATTGACCCACACTGAAGACATAATTATGATACATGAAGGAGATTAAAAGAAAAGACAAAGACAAAGGCTTAGAGTGACGACAAACATGATTTAAGATCCTATAATTATGATGTTTTTATAACCACAAATTTTGATATTAGCCTTTCAACCCCAAAATGCAGGAAGCACAGAAAACCAAGCAGATTCTATTTAAGTTATCAGATATGTGCTTTCTTTTTTTTTCTCCCTTTGTTTCATCCCCTTTTAGGTTTCTTCTAAAAGCTGCCAATACTTGGATAGTATTTTCTAGTAATAAGGGTGTGGAATAGTAGAGAGAAATGATGCTCTATTTAAATGAGAAGAGTCTGCAATGACTGTCTTTTCATCTGGCCCACGCTTGGCTATTGTAGGTTTAGTCTAAAATTCTAGCAGCTCTCAGCTGAGATTCCTTTCGGTCGTGTGTTTCCCAAAGTGTGACTCAGGAGGAACATAAGATGACTATAGGTTGTATGTGGATTACTCGATGATTGCATCAGTCATGGATTTGAATGAGCTTTAAAAATGTTACTTATGCCTTAAATCTATGCTATCATGTTTGTTTTGTTTTTGCTTAGGATGAGGCCAAATAAACACTGTGAGCCAATTTAAAGAATAATGATAAACACACACATACATAATTATCCCAATGGTGCATGTCCTTGGTACCAATCATGATAGAGGCTAGGAAGTTACTGGCATTTGTGAAACACTGTTGTAGTTCCTCCCTTTCATTCATCCCACAGAGCTGTCCCATCACTGCTCCATGGCGATATAATGGGAGAGAGGAGAGGTGGCAGTTCTAAATCACCAGAACGTGGAAATTGTGGTACGATAATCTACCACACTGGTATTAATTCAGCAAATTGTAACATCCAGAAATCTGGACTTAAATTATTTAACAAGTCAGCTACTGGCTGCTGGCAGGTCAGCTACTCATCTAGAGAGTCTGCGAAGAGAAAGCCACAGATACCACCAAGGCTGCATGGTACAGCAGAGATACCTATGTTCGTTCGTTCTCTCTCTCTCTCTCTCTCTCTCTCTCTCTCTCTCTCTCTCTCTCTCTCCTCTCCCTCTCCCTCTCCCTCTCCCTCCCTCCCTCCCTCCCTTCCTCCCTCTCTCCCTCCCTCCCTCCCTTCCTCCCTCTCTCTCTCTCTCTCTGGTGCTAGGTTGACTGCAGACAAAGATTGTGTCTCAATGAAGAATGAGATGGCTCCAGTTTTCCCCAACTCATTTCTCATCTTACCTAGCCTCTTCTATTACACACATGAAAGCACACACCTTTGCTTTGATCCAGGGTGTGCAACCTGTCATTTTGGAAGGTGTAGTTCACTGCTTGTTTAGGTGTTTAGGAGGCCAGTGTTTACCACTCACTGTGCTTTGTATCGAAACTCCTAAAAATCTTTCTGTTCCCATGAAAACAAGAACTGCCATCTAAACTACTTGCTCAGAATGAAGCAAGGCAATTTTTCTAAGTATGCAACATGAGCTAAGAGGGTTGCAAAGTCTAGAACAGGGGTGGGCAACCCCTGGCATGCATGCCAAACATGGCACGCCAGTAACTTTTGCTGGCACACGAAACCCTCTCTTATAATCTTCCATTTACAATTTTTTTCTTAATATCGACTTTTTAATTTTTCAGATAAACTCAGTGTAGGTGCATCTTAGATAAATAAATAATTTTACGTAACATGTATGCATTAAAAAATAAATGTACTTTTCATCATATACTGTGTTTTTGTCGCTCGAATGAATTTTATTATTTCTTCAAGGTTCTTTGCATACGTACACCTTAAGGGATATCAAGTAGGCATAACGTGTTCTCAAAAAATTAGGGTTGGCACGCAGAAGAATTTTTGAGTGAGAGATTTTGCTGGTTTGGGCACGCACCCACAAAAAGGTTGCCCACCCCTGGTCTAGAACAAAAAGTGGCCTCCAGGTCGAAAAAAGAAAGAATAAATTATGTAAGGAAAATTGGTTATAAATACATTCTTAGATGGAAATATTTGCCGGGTAGACCTCAGAAATGCTATTTAAGTTAGGTTTAATTTCCCCCCAATTTAGTTATGCATTCTTCACATCCATTTCTCTCTATGGCAAAGGTTTGTGCTTTGGAAGTTCTATGTATTGTGCTCTCTCGTTTGTAGCATCCTCCAGTGCAATAGTGCTCAGCTCGCCAAGTTATCACCTACACTGAGCATGACCCCAAGCAGGCAGATGCACCAGATCTGAGCTACACCAAAGACTGTCTTATTTTCTAAAGGTGCCATTCATAGATCCTTGCATCACAGAGGCACAATTGCATTACCAGCGAAGTGGTGCTCTTTGAGATTGTAAGAAAACGTAGCCCTGTACATGATAGCTGATTTGAGTATGTGGAGATTTAAGCTCGGAGTTGTAAGTTCTCCTTTCTTCCCTCCTTCCCTCCCTCTCTTCCTTTCCTCCTTGTCTTTCTCTTTATTATTTTTTTGTTAATCCTCACCTGAGGATATTTTTCCATTGATTTTTAGGGGGACTGGAAGAGAGAGGGAAAGACAGAGAGAAACATCTATGTGAGAGAAACACGTCAATTGGTTGCCTCCTGCATGAGCCTGACCAGGGCCCTGGCCGAGCAGGAGCCTGCAACCAAGGTACGTGCCCTTGACTGGAATGGAACCCTTTGGTCTATAGGCCAACGACTATCCACTGAGCCAAACCAGTTCGGGCCCTGTCTTTCTCTTTGAAAGAAACCACAGTGCTATATGAAATCTCCCAATTTAATTTTTTGCAAGTAATTCAAATTAAGAACAACTGGTCATAAGTCAACAAAATGTCTGCAGGCCACATTTGTCCTCTGAGCAAAGATACTGCATTCCAGCTGAATATTTAAGGCACAAGAGAGACGTTTTTCTAATGGCCCTGATACACTGAGAGATTATTTTTCCTACAGTAGAATAGCACTTCACATTGTAATCAGAATGATTGTACACCATGTTTGGCCTGAGGCAGCCCTTAGTTAGTGGTTATCATCATGATATCCAGTTTCATTTAGCATTTGTTCTAGATTTCTCATTCTCCGGCCCTCGTGTTATTACTGATGGCTGAATTAAAATCGTCAGTGTGCATCTGGCTGATCCCATTACTGCTCCCAGCTTCTGCCATGTCAAGTGTGAGATGGATGTGCAGCAGAGTTCTCACTTTAATACATAGTTAAATATGAAAAATGGACTAGTGATGGTCTGTTTCTTTCCTGGCCCTTTCCAAATGAACACCCTAACTCCTTCCATTGAATAATTGCATTAAGAGTGCTTGTTGGTGAATGAAGTACACTCTTTTAGGAGAAGCTAGGGAAAGCTATCACCTAGCTGTTCTGGAGGTGATGGGAGAACCTTCATTGCCGCTGTTTGTTCTGGCTGCTCGGTGAACTGCTGTGGTCCTGTCTTGAGATGCAAGATGCACAAGGCATAAAGCCACCAGTTGCAGACCGTGGGAAACTTGCAAAATTATAGGTTCAATATGCGACATATGTATGGGAAACAGAAAGTTGTTAGAATGCTGTTTCTACAGTGATTTTTTTGTCATTTATTTTATGGTCACTCTATATACATTTACTAGTACTCGTTCTACTGTTTCATTATGCTTTTTTATTTTAGAATAAATTCTTGGCCACAATGAACCAAAGCAAAAAAGTGCATATTGAATAAAAATTAAATATACATTTTTAATTTTTTTTAATGTATTGGTGAATGTAAAACTTACATATAATTTTGTTGACAACTGTTGTTCACCTAGGGGGTTGTCAGATGACATAAAAATCAGGATCAGGAGTCAAAAGATAGGCTCAAGAAGTATCAGCATCTACTTCAAAAATGAATAGTTACTGTAAGACGATGACTCTGTCGACAATGATTGGAAATAGACAGCTACAGGAAGTGCACTTACAGGTCATCCTGTGACATGTGACTTTTCACTTAGGTTAAATGATGGTTCTAAATTCATCTCTTCTATTATTGATTCCAACTTCCTCTGTGAACATGCTAAAAATAACCTAACCACTGTTAATGATAGTTTCATTACCAGAAGCACTTTGCAAAGATTTAAATGATATCCATTTTTGTTCCTCAGTGTCAACAAATGCCTCAAGTAGAAAATGAATTTAGGTAAATTCAATAATAGTTTATTGTTAAATCACAGTTAATGGCATCAAAATTAGTCTGAGTTACAACATGTCTGTCTTGTGAATGCTGTAATAAATTTAATTAAGTATGTCAACACTTACTATAAAATATTTGTCTTGTGGAGAAAATATGAACACAGATTTTAGTGGAGTAGTGTGAAGGTAAAAGTCATGTTCTTATTAAATCAAGAGGCCATAGAGCAGAAATATACTTGGGATTGGTTGTGGTGCACACATAATTTATAATTGCATCTAAGCAAAATGTGCTCTTTTGCCAATCCAAATGCAAGCTGTAGCTATCAGAATAACACATATTGTCACATAGATCCACTTAGAATAAATAAACTACAACTTTTTTTTTTATTGTGAAGGTGGTATTAAAATTTAAAAAATAGTTCAGGCCTGGCTGGTGTGGTTCAGTGGATTGAACATTGTCCCCTGTTGCAGCACCCAGAGGTCATGGTTTGGAGTGTGCAGGAGGCCGATGATCCACGTTTCTCTCTCATTGATGTTTCTCTCCCGCTCCTTTCCTCTCTCTCTAAAATCAATAAAAAACCAAGCAAACCATGCTTCTCTTTTGGAGAGGGTTTCATTTAGCCAGTGAGCCTCCCCCTGCAGTTCCCAGGAATACATTTTTCTTTCCTATTTTACTACATGTGATTATTAGCCAGTGGTGGCTAATAATAGTGGAAGGATTTTTGACAAGTGTCTGTTCCCAGGTAGACTTCATCTTTCTAAGAATCTAGGACTTGCCTTTCTGATTACCAATCAATGGCTATTAGAGCAACACAGATCCGCTTGACTATGAGAATGAGCAAAATGCACTCTGACAGTAATTTTGCCGAGTCTCAGAAATCATCCAATTTCCATTCAAAGCCCACGCTGTCTTTTGTTCTGACCTTTTCAATAATCTCCATTGTGAATCATCCATGTGTATATTTGAGAATTGATTCTGCTGCAGAGATAGTCTTCCAAGAATGATAGCGCTTATGGCAGTCTCTCTGTATGTTGATCCCTAAGAGAAACTATTTTCTGGACCACGCATTTGAACAATAACATATACACTGCATTTTCTGATGCACAATTGTTTCTTCACTTGGTCAATATGATATGGGCTTCAGACAGAGCACACTTAAGATTCAGAGCAATTTTCAGGGGATCACTAGTCATATGGAAACTTTTTGCTAATTAGAAAAATGCACCCTTTCTCTTGGAAGACCTATCTCTGTGGCAGGTTGTATAATTTGATAAGCAGAGCACGGTTAATTTCAGACCTCCACTCTCTTGGGTAGCTGGGCACCTTTGGCAGTGAATGTCCTCCACCACAGCGTATGGCAGACAGTTCTAGAGATGAAAGGCATCTCCTCTGCCCTCAAGGACCTTCTTTACTATTGGAAATTTCCTGAGGAGATGAACTCTGGCTTGATCTTCTTTATTCCCACTTAAATCTATAGGAAGGGCCCAAGCATAGAAAGTTCTTAATAAATACTTAAAGGGATTAAATGTCCAACTTGATAGAAATAACAGGATAGCATAATCTAGAAATTAGTATATGTGTTTTCACTACCTTTTATACAAAACTTTTCACTTGGGCTAAAAGGGGAATATAAAGAAAATTAAGAGAGAAAGAGAGAGATGAAGGAGTAGACTTGAATTAAATTGCAAATGGGTTTGTATTACCAATATATTAAAATACCATATAATTTCATTTGCAGAACTCAGAAACTTTTTGATTGCTTTCAGAGATGTAAATCCCCATACAGATCATAATGAAATAGCATTCTTTGAAATATGGATGATGATAAAGAGCCTTTGGTTTCGGATGTCTATTTAGCCTCTTTTTAACACTCTCTGTGGAACAGCAGTTATTCTCGTTAGCAGAGATGTCAGAGTCTCCATTTGAATTTTACTGATACCTTTTTAACACTCTTGTCACCCAACTCTGGGCAGATCTTTGTCTATCAATTACGCAAAAAGATATTTCACTTGAAGTAAAACCAATATCTCAGAACAGAGATAAATCGCTTCCAGTCCCTGACAGTTTCTCTCCTTTAGTGAGACGAAGAACAGGTCTTTGAGTAGCTTGATCACTTGTTTATCATCCTTAGATTTGCAATTGAAGCACACTGGTGTGCCAGAATGTCAATGACTTCCTGGAGGACAGAGGACCTGTTCCACCCGGCTTTTCTCTGGTGGGCTTGTGGCAGCCATGACATGCTCCTTGCAGACCTTCAGTTATGGACGTGCAATTGAACAAGAGCACCAGCTGCTGTGATCTGAAATCGATCACAGCATCTACCGAGGTCATGCTTCCCGTGGTTGCTTCTGGTTCATGACTGAGCTTGGCAGGGATACCGAGACAGTCCCATTCCCGGGAGAAGCGGGACCTCTCTGATGAACAACTTTGGCTCAAGGAATCACCGAAGACCTTGTCAAGTCTTCCTTAGAGAACATGGTGGTTCAGAATGCTTCAACTGAACCTTTGTTTTCTCTGTCCATCTCTGTCAGTTGACTTGCCTCATTGTCTGATGGCCCTCTCTTATCCCATTCACAAAAAATAGCTCAAAGTGGGTTAAAGACTTAAATGTAAGACTTGTAACTATGAAACTTCTAGAAGAAAACCTAGGGGGTACACTTCTTGACATCTTGGCAGAGACTCTGGATTTGACATGATGATACAAAGGCAACAAAAGCAAAACTAAACAAGTAGGACTACATCAAACTAAAAAAGCTTCTGCACAGCAAAGGAAACAGAAAACAAAAAGAAAAGGCAATCTTCCATTTGTAAACCACCTGATAAGGGGTTAGTAGCCAAACTATATAAAGAATTCGTGCAACTCAATAGCAAAACAAACAAAAACAAACAAAACACAAAAAATCCAATTAAAAGAAGGACAGAGAAACTGAATGGACACTTTTTCCAAAGAAGACATACAAGTGGCCAACAAGTACATGAAAAGGTGCTTGACATGACTAATCACTAGGGAAATGAAGATCAAAACCAAAGTGAGATATCACCTCACACCTATTAGAATGACTGTCATCAATAAATCCATAAATAAGTGTTGGCAGGATGTAAAGAAAAGGAAACCTTTGTGCACTGTTGGTAGGATTGTAAATTGGTGCAGCCACTATAGAAAACAGTGTGGAGGTTCCTAAAAAATTAAAAAATAGATCTACCACACGAACCAGCAATCTTACTTCTGGTATATATCCAAAAAAAAAAAAAATGAAATCACTATCTCCCAGAGATATCTGCACTCCCGTGTTCCTTGCAGCTTTATTCACAATAGCCAAGATGTGGAAACAATCTGCGTGCCTGTGATAAGTGAAATAAGCTAGACAGAGAATGACAAATAAAAAAAATCAAGCTCAAAACAGAGAGTAGGAAAGTGTTTGGCAGGAACTGGAGGGGAGGGGAACAGGGAGAGATTGGTATAGGGTGCAGACTTTCAGCTCTAAGATGGAGAAGGTCTGAAGTTCCATGCATAGCCTGGGGACTATGGTTCATATTACTATATTACGGAATTGAAATTTTCTAAGAGTCGGAATTAAATGTTCTCATATATAATGATGGATGTGTTAACTAGATGTGAGGAATCCTTTCATAGTCTATATGTATATCCAATCATCATGATGTACAACCTTAAATAACTTTTAATTTCACTTGTAAATTATACGTCAGTGAAGCTGAACAAAAAACCCCAAATGGAATCTATTTGAAATCCTGCACTAGTTCAATGCAGTCTTTTCATTTATTAAGCTTCTATCAAATAACACATAGACATACATTTAAAATCATTGGTTCTTTTCTTCTTAGAGAGCCTGCCCAACTCAGATTCCTAACAGACATGACAGAGGGTACTTTGCAGTCAAAAGAACTCTTCTTCTTTTCCTTTTCTTTCCCAAATTAGGTATTTCCTATCTCGGCAAACTGGGCTAGGCAATATTCAGGGCTTCTTTACGGCTATTCCACAAATCCTCTTCTGATTGTGCCTTCTCCTCTTCAACCTCTCTGTCTTTCTTCATCATTCACTATCTTTCCCTCTTTTTCTTCTTCCACCCTTCTCTGGGTCAGAGGCATAATCAGCACATCTTGTATTTAGAAATGAAATCCTGCAGAGTGCACTATCATACTGAGAATAATGACTGCACCCCAACCGCAGTACAAGTGCCGTTTGGAGTAAGTTTAATGCTCTGCACATCTGCAGTGAATAAATCAAAGGAAACTATTGTTGACTTTGTGCCATGAATTCTTGCAACGAATACCAATTTTGATGGAAGCAGTTGTTTAATGTTTTCTGTCCAGCAATGCCTTCTTGCAATAAGAAATGCAAACATTTGAATGGATGATGCCCATTATATATCACAATCTAAACCAAACAAACAAAAAACATGAGAATCATTGATTGGTTGCTTCCTGCATGCTCCCCTGATTGAGGATCAAGCCTGCAACTTGGGCCTATGGCCTGCCTGGAACTGAACTGTGATCTCCTGGTTCAAAGGTTGACGCTCAACCACTGAGCCATGCCGGCCAGACCAATATAAGGCATTATTTTTAATGATGATAAATAAGAGCTGGAGCTCTGGGGCATGTCCAAATAATAATGATGATGATGATGATGATGATGATGAAGAAGAAGATGATAATGAAGATAAATACAACAAAGACAATAAAAATGGCTGTATAGTTTAAAATGCTTTCATAAACATATTCTTATTTAACCCTTTAATACTTTAGTGAGGCAAATAGTCTTAGAGATCATTGAAAACTGATGAATTGATAATTTGTTCATAGTTCTAAGCTCATAGGGAACAGAGTTAGTATATAAACCCAGGTTTAATGAGTTTATATTTTGTTATTTCTCCAACATTCATGGTTGAATTTGGATAAATGAAATGAGAGAGAAATGAGCTTTCCCTTGGACATTAAGAGATAGTTCTAAGGGAAAAAAATTACAATCCCTTTGTCCAGATTAAAATGTCAGGCTTTTTAATTAGCCAAGGAAGACATGCACACAGAAACCTGCTTGTTCTCTGGGTTTTTTACTTCATCCAACAAAGCATTTTATATACTTCTTGTTAATAAACCAGCATAAAATTCCTAACCCATATTCAGGTATGATTGATGATTACATAGTATTATTATGAAAATTATAAGTTAATTTCATTAATTAGCTCATTAATATCTCAACTCAGTTTTTTTAATTGCAGAATGAGCTTGAAAGTGTTGGTCAAAAATAAATTACACCAATATGGTCATACTGTTAGGATCTAGTTAAAACAATTACACATTTAAATCATTATATTTTCTAATTAAACATTATCCTAGATATCTTTATAGAAAACACTGAGAGGAAGGAAACATTCTGTGTTTGGTTTTCAAGTGTATATTATTTAAACTGTGTTATTTTTGGAGGAAGAAAGGGAGCGAGAGGGAGAACTTTTAGTTTTAAAATCATAATTAATCTTGCCTGCATGATATTGGTGCTTAAGGCTGAGTTTCTGAGGAAAAATAGTACTGAAATAATAATTCCATTGGTTTTACCTTAAACTAGTAAACCATTTCTGTGCAAATATTGCAGAGAATGGATGGCAGTTTTTCTTCTCTATATTCAACCTTCACAGCCTAAAATAAATAGTAATATCTCTTCACAATAAAATTAAGAAATAACTACAAATTCACCAGCTATAAAGGGCATTTGCCAATAATGGACTTAGCAGCTAAAAAATGGTATATGATTCAAATGTAAGCTCAGACCCACATGGTTCAGCTTTGGAATGGTATGTTAGTCTTGCAACCAGAGATAATTAAAAATTAATTCAGTTCTAAACTTTTTGCTCTTGGAAAAGTCTAGCTCCTCCATTTGTAATCTGGGTTTCTCTAATTCCCTCTGTCCTCTTAGAAGACTTCAGTCCTACAGCTAACCCTTCTGTTCCCTGCATCATGTGTACTGAGATCAATCCAAAGGGCATATGAACAAATCAGTGCCAATATCATAACATGCCTTTGTCCCCATGACCCTCTCCAACTTTACCTTTTCTTCAGTTCTTTCTTTCCTAAAGCTTTGTTGACATATAATCTATATATCTAAAAGCCTAAGCGACCGTTTGACCGTTCGACTGGTAGCTATGATGCACAGTGACCACCAGGGGGCAGGTGCTCCGACCTGTAGGTTAGGTTGCTGCTGGGGCCCTCTCAGTCCTGAATCTGGTTCACCCATACCCCAGACCCAAAGAGGAGGAAGGAGGGAAGAGGGAGCCCCAATTACTCATGGAATCAGCCTTGAGTTAGCTTGCTGCTGGGGCCCTATCGGCCCTGAATCTGGTTGACCCACACCAGATTCCCTTTCAATGTGCACGAATCCATGCACCTGGCCACTAGTTAATATATAACATTGTGTAAGTTTAAGGTGTGACCTTGTTCTAAATAAGCCAATACCTGAACCCAACTACTATTTTTAGAAAATAGTAGGATCAGAGAGAAATGCCTACAATCAAGGATAAATCTTAGCTTATAGATATACATGGGGATATATATTCTTAATATAAACAGTAAGGGGAAAAGTGTTGAGTATGAATATCTATATCTATGTCTGTGTCTACATTCATCTATCTTGAGTTATATGTGATTACTATAAAGAGTAACAGAGGGAAGGACTGAACAAAGTAAAGAAACAGTATAGAAATGTGATAGCAGGAGGCAGTTTATCTTTAGATGATGTAGTAGGATGAATAATGATACCACTTCTATCCCCAAATTCATGTTCTATCTCTGAAACCTGTGACTTTGTTACCGTACATGGCAAAAGGGATTTTGCAGAGATTTTCCTGGATTATCCAAGTTGGTCCAAGCCGTCACGAGGCTGCTTCAAAGAAGGGGGTGCTGTAGTTAGAGAAGAGATGTCAGGGTGGAAGTGAAGATCAGAGAAGAAAGAAGCTGCAGAGCTGCTGGCTTTGAAGATAGAAGTAGGGCTGTGAGCACAGGAATACAGGTGTCTGCTAGAAGCAGGAAAGGCAAAGAAACAAATTCTTCCCTAGAGCCTTCAAAAGGAATGCACCCCTGTGGGCCCATTTGAGATTTCTGTCTCTGAGAATTATAAAATTTGTGCTGCTTTAAGCCACTAAGTTTATGGTAATTAGTTACAGGAGTGATAGGAAACTACTATAGATGACACATTTACATACTTGGAAAGCCCAACACTTTCGATTTCTAAAATCTCTTAGAGATGAAAAATTTATTAAGATTTTTATTTATAGCCTTGACCGGTTTGGCTCAGTGGATAGAGCGTCGCCCTGTGGGCTGAAGGGTCCCGGGTTCGATTCCGGCCAAGGGCATGTACCTTGGTTGTGGGCACATCCCCAGTCGGGGGTATGCAAGAGGCAGCTGATCGATGTTTCTCTCTCATTGATGTTTCTAACTCTCTATCCCCTTCCCTTCCTCTCTGTGAAATATCAATAAAATATATTTAAAGAAAGATTTTTATTTATAGATAGGTATGCAGAAATCAATAGATTTTCTATATACCAACAATGGCCAGTTAGAAAATATAATGAAAGGACAGCTCTGGTTTACTGCATCCATAGGAAAAGATAAATTTCCTTGAAATAAACATAGCCTAGAAGTAGGCTACTCAGTGGTTCTCAGTACTGGCTGCGACTGCTCAGACTGTACCCGAGGCAAAGCAGCTCAGAATTTCTAGGGGAGAACCCTGATGTAGGTTTGTTCTTAAAAGCTCCCCAGTGATTTCAGTGTGCTACCAGACTTGAGGACCAGTGGTAAACTCTATTTTGGGTTGGCGTGAGGGACCCATGGAGTTACAGTCAATGAAGATATAGTCCAGCCCACACTCGAAGGTTGAACATCTGGACTGAGATTCTGATCATAGCAATATAAGATGAATTCTGTAGGCACTTTGCAGACAACACTGACAAGTCTTGGCAACGAATTCAAGAATTTGGAAAATGAAGAAGGCCAATTCAGTGATTACTTAAAGGTTTCACAATTGGCACAATTGGATGTCACTGACTCATTCAAACAAGTATGTAGGGAATATCCAGATTGAAGGAAGATGTTGACTTGTGGGAATTGAATGATGGCGAGGAAAAAGTGTGCATTCTTTAAGCTATTGTCATGGGAGATGTCAGGATTATTGGCATAAGTAGAGATAAAAATGTGGGTATCACCAGCCCAGTGATAAAAGAGCGAGCGAGAACAAAGCAGCATCACAGGAAAGTCTGGAAGAAAAGAAAGAGGAGACAGTGAGCAAAAGAGAAAAGCAAGTGGAAATAGGAGGTTTGCTGCTATTATGTAGAATTGCTATCCCCAAGAGAAAGTTCTGGAAAGAGGAGTTCTGCAGGTTCAAAAGCAAATATTAAAATAAATTTAAAAAAGAGGAAACGAGGTTAGAGAAAAGCCATGGGATTCACAACTAGTGAAGCTATAAGGTAATCACCTATAAAACCAAAATAAGTGACATTAAGTATAGATGAGAATATGAAATCTATGATTTTAACGAATTGAATCTAAGTTAAAAGAAATGGATCCTACTTACTAATTGACCAATTAAATTGAATAAATACGTTTTGAACTTGCAACACAATGCTTAGTGCTATGGAAAATACTGAATTTTTTAAAAAATGTGTTTTTATTGATTTTTGGAGAGAGGAAAGGAGAGGGGGAGAGAGAGAAACATCAATGTGAGAAAGAAACATCAATCAACTGCCTCCTGTATGCTGCCTACTGGGGATCATGTGCCCTGACTGGGAATCGATCCGGCAATGTTTTGGTGCACAGGATGACACCTAACCAACTGTGCCATATGGGCTGGGGGCTGGAAAAGGCTGAATTTTGAAAGCATCATTCATGTTGCCATAAAGTGTTTATAGTTTGAAGCATGATGTATATTTTGATGGTTTTGTAGGTCACTAGTCACTTTGAATAAATGTCAGTGTAAAATTGCTGGCATGTGCCAAAGGCCCAAATGTAGTCAGAATCCTGTGTCATCTGTTGCACCCTAAAACTGCCTCAAACATGCATTATTTATTTTCTTTGATTTGACACATTTTTGGCCACACTTTAGAAGTGCACTTTCAATGTTTTTGAAGATGTTTTCTGTGGGCATGTCTAACAAATTTATACTCTTGGCAGATAAAATTAGGACTAGAAAGATTAGATGTTTTGGCTAGGATCAAATAGCGTTTGGGAAGAGAAAACTCCCATTCCCAGACCTTTTAACTAGCCTAAAAATGATTCTTCTGCCTGGCCTCAGTGGTTGAACATCGACCTATGAACCATGAGGTCACGGTTCAATTCACGATCAGGGCACATGCCCAGGTTGCAGGCTCCATCCCCAGTGTGGGGCATGCAGGAGGCGGCCGATCAATGATTCTCTCTTATCATTGATGTTTCTGTCTGTCTCTCTCCATTCCTCTCTGCAATCAATAAAAATACATTTAAAAAATGATTCTTCTTTTTTTGTAATATATAAAGAAATGCGTAATCTTCAAAGGCTCCCAAATGTATGTGATTCAGATGCAATGAAAGTTATTTTTTTCCTCATGAGACAGACAAAAGCAGGTATGTTTGCTCATAGGGGTCTGACATTCTCCCTGAAGTGGCCTGCCCATTCTGCAGCTCCTATGGCCATCCTCCCTTCTGTATTTAACTGATAGAAGGAGCAGTAGAGTGATAAGGAGGCACACCCATTTCCAAAAAGCCTTGTCTGGAAAGTGATATAAATCACTTCTTACCGCATCCCTTTAATGAGTATTACTCACATGGCTACACCGTGATGCAAGGCAGTCTGTGTGAGAGAATGAATTTTATGACCAGAGAGCAGTCTCTCCTGTATTTTACCTATGAGATCCATAAATGACTCATTTTAATCCTCACCCAAGGATATGCTTGTTAATTTTAGAGAGAGGAAGGGAGAGAGAGAAAAAAATTGACGTGAGAGAAAATCATCGATTGGTTACTTTTCGTACGCACCTCAACCTGGGAACAAACCCACAACCTAGGTATGTGCCCTGACTGGGAATCGAACCCAAGATCTTTTGGTACCTGGGACACCACTCCAATCAACTGAGCATCACTGGCCAGGGTTATGATATTTTTAATGTCAATCATACAATTCAGTATTTTAGTAGTAATTCTGAGTTGACATTTCTAGACGTTAAGGGAGATCACTACATGATCCCTAAGCCCATCTGATTGTTTGGTTTCATTTTGCAAATATACTGCAGCCTGATGTTTGTTTGTTTTTTAGTGGTACTTATGATCTGGTATCTAATTTGTTGATATGTACGATTTCTCACTGTCTGTCTGATCACAGTGTGCAAACACAGTGACATAAATTTTGCAGGCGACACATCACTGCTGCAATTATTGGTAATGTTCTCACCTTTTCCCCAGGGCCTGTCAATGCTTGATCATGCAAGGGAGGAATTTTTCTTAAAGAAATTTTATTTAAGCAATTGCATTCACAATAAGAGGATCCATCCCTCTCCAGACCTGTTTTGGACAGAGGAAAGCCGGCCTGGACTTTCTGCAGATCTGAAGGACGAGTGGCAGAGCCCACAGCTGAGGCTGCGGAGCAAGCAGCTGTGTTTGAGATGTCATTGGCCCAGGGTGCTTGGCTCTGCAGTTCTGCCTTGGGACATGGTGGATGCCAATTTTCATAAAGACAGAGGGAGAAAGCAGAGTGACTGTGCAAACAGTTGAAGCATTCTAGGGGAGCTGAGCTGATTAAATTGCTTATTATGCTGAAGACTCAAACAAACGTAAGAGAGAAGCAAGAATTTGCTCCTCAGAGCAGTTCTGATCACAGACATATAGCCTGCAGGTAAAATATATATCCTGAGTGCTTCCTCCAAGCAAAAGTAGAAACTGCAGTGTTTTTACAATCCACATGTCAGCAGCTGCAGAGTGAGGGTGAATGGGCTCTTGGTTTCTCCCATGGGTCCAAAATTCATTATTATTCCCCTTTCTCTTGCATCCGTGCTGATGTATTTAATTTAGCAGAATGAAACAAGATGAAAGGAAAATAGAAATTTTGATACAAATAATTTGGTATTTCATGAGAGCCTTTATTTTCGGAGAATTGTACTCTCAGAGAACTTCATTGCTTCTCTCTCTCTCTCTCTCTCTCTCTCTCTCTCTCTCTCTCTCTCTCCTCCCTCCCTCCCTTCCTCCCTCCCTCCCTCCCTCCCTCCCTCCCTCCCTCCCTCCCTCTCCTCTCTTCTCTCTCAGAAAATGTGACTTTGAATGCTGAGAAAGGAAATATTTTGTGCACATATTTGACACATTAGATTCCTTGTCCATAAAATGAAAACATTGGTATTGAGAGGCTCATGAAGGAGGACTGTAATAGAGAATTAGGATGAGCTATTTGAATTCCCAGTTGTGAGGTGGAATCTGGGGCCGGCGATGCTATGAGTTCTGTTATTTCTCCAAAAGTTTTTTTTTTTTTTTATGGCTCCTTAACATTCTGCATTTCATTGTGCTTTAGAGTGTATGCCAGTCATCAGCGTATTGTCTGTCAGTTCCAATCCACCTTTCTTTGTCCTTCTTAGTGAAAATGGAGCTGGGACTTGAGGACATTTTTCCTGGGCCAGCTGGGACATTGCGAGCCCTTGTCAGTAGAGGGCACTGGAGGAACACTGCAAGAGGACCAGGATTTATCAGGATTCTGGTGTTTTTCTCCCTGCTCCTCTGGCATGCCATCACTCCTCTCCTGGGGGGCAGCTTTCTGGTGAATCACACCACCACCACCACCACAGTGGTTTCCCAGGGAGTCCTGCTGGCATTCTGGCAGGCATTTCCTACTTGCTAACATTAACTGGCACTCTGGCAAACATCTTTCCAACCCAATAAGCCAGAGCCACAGCCTCTCTGAGATTGGCATCTCAGCCTAGAGGGAGGGAGGCTCTCTCCAAGTTGGTTCCTTTCCCTAGTGCTCTCTCCCAGCCCTAGAGGTAGTGGCTGTTCCCTACATTTGCTATTCATGCATTTTTTAGAGTCCTCTTTGCGCCCTTTAAATAGTTAATCACCTTTCACTAGATTAAAGTGCTCCATATTAATTTTTATTTCTGTGCAAATTTCTCATGTCGTTTCTGTCTCCTTAAGAACCCTGGCAGATACTGAGTGCTTCTAGAATTGTCTTTTGTGACTAGGATTATCTGAGCAGGGACTTTAGGATGCCCTTAGGATACTGGGAAAAGCACATATAATCGGTTCTAAATTATATCCTTGTCACCAAAATGCCAGGAGTACCTGGGTCTAATAGCAGAACATTTGATGCTAATGAATGGGTGTCATGTATTATTGGATATTAAGGACCTATCATGAAGAGGTGTGTTGTTTTTTAAAAAAACAAACAAACACAAAACACTGGATAAGATGCCAGGGGAAATGTTTATTTCTAGGTCTGTCCTTGTCAACTCTCTAGGCAAAAGCCTCTGCTGCTTATATGGAATGAATGGAAGAAATTGAGCTGGGAGGTGAGAAGGATGTTGTAACGAATAGGCTTTGTTCATTCCTTTTGAGATTCCTATGGATCCCATCATCTATTCCCATTAAACTGGTGGACACTCCTCTAAGAATTTAAAATGCAAAATATTCTCTGTCTTCACTATTTATCCTGATGACAGCTAGGTGACCCAAGTTATGTAGCTTGTTCTTAAAATTGAGCATTATAACAAATAGAGGGTAGGGCAAAAGTAGATTTGCAGTTGTTCATTAGGAAAATAATACAATCCTATATAATAAAAATCTAATATGCTAAGTGTCCAGTCAGCCAGTTGGCTATTCAACCAGTCAAAACGTAATATGCTAATATGCTAATGATATGCTAAGGCCGCTCAACCGCTCTCTATGATGTGCACTGACCACCAGGGGGCAGACAGTCGACTGGCTGACCAGTTGCTATGATGTGCACTGACCACCAGGAGGTAGACGCTCCAACTGGTAGGTTAGCTTGCTGCTGGGGTCTGGCTGATTGGGACTGAGTAAGATGGGCCAACATGCCCTGGAGCCCTCCCACTGCACTGCCCCAGCTGGCCAACCTCCCGTGTCCCTCCCTGGCCCCAATCTTGCACTGGTGGGGTCCCTTGGCCTGGCCTGTACCCTCTTGCAATCCAGGACCCCTCAGGGGATGTTGGAGAGCCAGTTTTGGCCCAATCCCACAGGGCAGGCCGAGGGACCCCACTGGTGCACAAATTCATGCACTGGGCCTCTAGTAATTAATAACAATGCAAGAATAAACTCTGTATTTTGCACACTCACAACTGTAAACCTACTTTTACCCCACTCTGTACAGTACAGTAGCTGAAAGGTATAGTGGAGTGATTTTTGTAAATGACATGACACAGTTACATTCTATCTTTTCAGGGTATCACAAACAAAATATATCAAAGAATGAACTTACTAAGATATGTAGGTGACATATATCAAAGAATGAATTTCCTAAGGTATATATGTGACATTTTGAGGAAACTGTGAAATGAAAATACTGTATTAGTTATCTGTTTCTGTATAAAAATTGACCACAAATCTTAGTACAGTGAGGCCTTGACTTACGAGTTTAATTCGTTCTGAGACCGAGCTTGTTAAGGAGCTCGTTAACTCAAATTAATTTATCAACTCAATGCAAAAAATTGGCTGAGAGACAGCTGGTATCTCAAAAAACTCGTTAGTCGGGACACTCGTAAGTCAAGGCCCCACTGTATCTTAAATCTGGCACAATTATTAATTATCTTACAGTTTCTGAGGGTCAAGGAATTTGGGATTAGCTCAGTTGGATATTTCTGGCTTGAAGTTTCTTATGAGGTTGCAGTTAAGATGTTGGCTGGGGTTATAGTTATCTGAAGGCTTGACTGGGGCTAACGGATCTGATTTCAGGATGGCTCACTCACATGACTGGGAGGTGGTGCTGGCTGTGGACAGAGGAGGCCACAGTTCCTTGTTAACTGGACCTCTCCATAGGGTTGTTGGTGTTTTCTCACAACACGGCGACTGGCTTCCCTCAGAATGAGTAACCCAAGAGAGAAAGGACAAAGTCTTAGCAGTCACTGTCACTTCTGCTATATTCTGGGGTAGCTCAGAACAACTCTGATAGAATGCTGGAGAAGTCCACCAGAACATTCATATCAGGAGGTTCAGATCCCTGGAGGCTGGCTACTGCCAGTGCTTAGGGAAGAGATGAACAAACAAATGTACAATGTGTCTAGATGGGAAGACCAATACTCTTAGAAATGTCAATTCTATATTTATTAAATGTCTTCCTATATTTATATGTAAATTTCATGCCGTTACCTATCTAATTAATCATCTACTTTTTGGTCAAGGATGTTGAAAAAAATGGCTATATTAGTTCATCTAGAAAAATAAATGCATTAGGCATATAATGTAGTATTTGAAATTTGAAAAAGGATCATTTAGTAGTGGGATTTGCTCTGTTAAACTGTTAAGTTTTTTAAAAGTTATAGTAATTAAAACAATGTAGTGGTGCTGGATCAGGAATGATTTAATAACCTAGTGAAAATTAATGGTTGTAATAAAGAATCTGACTTCATGTTTGATGTTAGACTACTGACGGTGCAGCCCTAATACCCTCAAAAAGGCAGTCAAATGAAAATATGGTTATAGAGTGGGCTCTTATCCAATATGACTGGTCTCCTTATAAGAAGGGGATATTTGGACATAGTCATACAGAGAGCATGCCATATGAACACGAAGACAGCCATCTGCACACAAGGAGAGAGGCCTGAAACACATTCTTCCCTTAAGGCCCCCAGAAGAAACCAATTCTGCCAATATCTTGATCTCAGATTTCTGACCTTTAGTACGGTGAGATGATAAATCTGTAGTTTCATCTACCCAGTTTGTCGTGCTTTGTTACAGTAGACTCGGCAAGCTAATACAAACTCAAAAACCAGCATTCTTTCCCTGTCCCCTTAAGCCGTGCTTGGACCTGCTTTAGAGTCTCTTGTGCTCTGTACAGAAAGCTTTATTATGTAAATACACTAGGGGGCCCAGTGCACAAATTCGTGCACCTTGAAAGGAACTGTGGACCACGAGCCTGCGGTGGGCACAGGGGTGGGTCTTGGCCCATGCTCTGCGCCCCTGCCCGGCCTCTCCTGCCACGGCCCCCAGTCCCCTCTCTGCCGGCAGCCCCGCTCCTGCTGCCACCACTCCCATGTGCTGATGGCGCCAGCCCTGCTCGCAACCTGCAGCAGTGCTGGAGTTGCCACTCACACCTGCTGCTGGCACCCGGCGCCAGGTGCTGGCAATGGGTGCGAGCAGCTGGTACGAGCGGGGCTGGTGCTGGCAGCAGGTGCGAGCACCGGGTGGGACCCGTGGCACACAGGAGCAAAGAATTTTCAGAAACCACCAGAGGCTGGCCCTGATGACAGCAACTGGCACCCCACCTAGGTCTGGTGCCCACACTCACCTGCTCCAGTATCCTGCTGCAGCCAATGCCTGCCATGTTCTGTGCACGCCCCCTCATGGTTAGCACATGTCATAGCGATTGGTTGTTCCGTTGTTCTGCCATTTGGTCTATTTGCATATTAGCTTTTTCTTATATAGGATATTTTTTTATCCTCCTGGGACATGTGTGTGTGTTAATCATCAGTCTCAGCTTCTGAATTAGATTTTGTGTGTGTGTGTGTGTGTGTGTGTGAGTGTGTGTGTGTGTGTGTGTGTAGGGCCGTGTGTCTCTATCCCATCTCTAAGTGACTACAAAAGGAGTCCAGTTAGAGAACCACTTGTGCCCTGGCCAGTGTGGTTCAGATGGTTGGAGAAACATCCATGTACCAAAAGATTGCGGGTCCAAGTCCAGGTAGGGAACATGCCTAGTTTGCAGGTTCAGTCCCTGGTTGGGGCACGTATGAGAGACAACCATTGCTGTTTCTCTCTCACATTGGTGTCTTTCTCTCTCTGTCTCTGTCTCTCTCTTTCCTCTTTCCAAAATCAATAAACATTTCCTTGGGTGAGGATTAAAAACAAGCAAACAAAAAAATTGAAGACCCACATGTTTGGAGACGCAGCAAATACAGTGGTTAAGAACTTGTCCTGGAGCCAGATGCCTAGGTTCAAATCAGCTCTACCATCTACTAATTCCATGACTTTGGATAATTCATTAATTTTCACAGTTTGTAGTTTTCTGGTCTTTATAATAGGAATCATAATAGTAATAGTTCATAGGGTTGTTTGAGAATAAAGTAGCTAACTTTTTGAAGTGTTAATAAAAGTATGCTACATATAGTTAGCATTTCATTGAATTTGTTAAAGCTATAAAAACATAATAAACAAAACATTTCAAATCAGTGAATAAAATCAAGGATTATTCAATAATAAATGTTTAATTTTTTAAACAAATTTGAAGTGATTAAGGTATGTATTTTACATTGTACATACTTCCATATACAGAAACAATTTCCAGATAGATTCACTATGTCATATTAAAAAGAGAACCATAAAACTAATAGAGAAGAGTAAGTAAATATTTTTATTCATATAGTTCCATTCTTTCATAAATAATATATGTGTATGAAATATTTATAAAACAAAAGTAGGAAAGTAAAATATATATACTAATATATATATGGTGTCAGGGGGTGGATGAGAGACTGGCTAGATGCCCACCAGTCCTGCTTCCTTTTCTTAGAAAAGCAGGAAGACTACATTTCTCAGGTCCCTTTGTGTCTGGGTGAGACCTGGTGCCGGGGTCCAACCCCAGCGGGTCCAGGGGTCCCCAAAGGTGTGGACGGAGTCGGCGAAGAAGGAATGACACGGCGACAGCGTTCAGTTGATCAGCAGCCTAGCCAGGATCTCTAGCCCGGATCTCCTGCCAAGTTCTGGTCTGGATCTCCAGAGCGGTTCTGCTTAGGATCTCCAGAGAGGTTCTGTCCAGGTTCTCCAGTCAGGTTCAGTCACCAGGTTCTAGTCAGGCTCTCCTGCCAATCTCCGCAGTCAGGTTCAGTCCAGGATCCCCTGCCATGCTCTCTCACCAGGCTCTGTCTCTAGGCTCCGAGGCCAGTCCCTCTCCAGGATCCTCCGGCATGCTCTCTCCAGCAAAGTTCTTCTGTCTCTAGGCTCCGTGTAGGTTCTGTCTTCTTGATTCTGTTCTAAGTTCTGAGTGTTTCTGTCTTGTTACAACTGTATTTATACCAGTTGATTCAATCCTATCAATCTCTATTACAAAGGTTAGGGCGTTTCTTATCTCCATTCCAGGGAGAAAAGATTATGTAGTTTAAGCATGATTGTTCGTAGTTAAAGGGATTAATTACCCGCCTGGCACTTAGTTGAGGGGTTTTATTCCCTCCCTAACTTCAGGGGAAAATCCCTACCTGGGGATTCAACCTTTCTTGGAGAGGTGACCTTGGTTAAAACACATAGTGCCAAGAAGGTGAGCAAACATATTAAGAACCGTATGCCATATATGCCAGGTCCCTTGAAACAGCAAGGATGGACCGGCTCCCGGCAACCTGGGAGAAAGAATGTAGACTAACTGCAGGTTTGTGAGGTCTTCCATCCTCTCTCATTCTCCTGTACATCTGCTTACAAACGAAGGACTCCGAGAAGGCAAAGCTCCCGTGAGGAATGGCTCACCTCAGAGCCAGCCAGGAGAACTGTATTCTTCTTGAGATGAAGAAGAAATAAACTTTCACGGTGGTAAGCCACTGATATTTTGAGGTTGTTTGCGAGTAGCATTACATAACTTAATAATCTGGAGGGTGGAGAGCTCCATTCAAAGAGAGCGAAAACATGTTGCCTTACAGAACCAGTCTTCGTACACCAAGACATTGCGAAGTAGTAGTTAATTGCATAAACACTACTGCCAGGTTAAAGATAGCTGTGCTGTTGAGCTGACCATCACTAGATGGGAGTACAAACATACAGTCATTTAAATGGAATATTTATGACCTACTATCATAAAAATGGAAGGTCTGAGGGCCATTCTGGCAGGAGGGATTGGGAACAGCAATGCAACGTAGGGAGGCGATTCCAGCTTTTGTGAAAATTAAACGAAAGAAAGTCAAGGGCTCTCTAGAACTTTAGTTGGGGAAGACCCCAAATCAGAAGCCATTAATAAATAGATTGTAAGATTTTACTATATAATTTTTTAAAAAATATATTTTTATTTCAGAGAGGAAGGGAGAGGGAGAGAGAGAGAGAAGCATCAATTATGAGAGAGGATCATTGATTGGCTGCCTCCCTCCTGCCCCCCAATGGGGATCGAGCCTGCACCATGGGCATGTGCTCCCAACCAGAATCGAACCTGGGACCCTTCAGTCCGTAGGCTGACACTCTATTCACTGAGCCAAACCAGCCGAGGCTTCTATATCATTTTTTAAAGACTGCGTGGCAAAATCATCATAGCAATGTTAAAAAATAATTGACAGTCCGGCTGGCATGGCTCAGTGATTGAGTGTCTACCTATGAACCAGGAAGTCACAGTTCAATTCCCAGGTCAGGGCATATGCCTGGGTTGCGAGCTCAATCCCCAATGAGGGGCATGCAGGAGGCAGCCAATCATTGATCCTTTCTCATCACTGATGTTTCTCTCTTTGTCCCTCTCCCTTCTGCTCTGAAATCAATAAAAAAAAATAATTGACAAACTGGGAAAAATGATTAATAGGTAACTAAGGTTATTATCCTTAGTAGAGAAAAATGCTTGTAAATCACTAAGAAGAAGCTCTATACCTTAATGGGAAAATTGGTAAGAAAAACCAAAAACAAATATTTCACATTCATCCACACACAAAAATGCTATTGACCAACAACCATGGGATAAAATGCTTACTCTCATTTATTATCAAAGAAATACAAATGATGATGAAATGTTGTGTTCTAAAACTAAAGATGAAAAATGGATAATCTTTAGTGTTGACATGCGTTAGGAAGTCAGCACTTCATTCATACATTATTTGGGGCTGGTTGTCACAATTCAGTGTTTTTTGAGGGCAATTCATGCATATCCTTTCAACTATCAGTTTTACTTCTTTCAGTTACACATTCATCCTAAGGAACCAAGTAATTACAGGTAGGGTTGTTTACGGTAGTGAAAAACTGGAAACAGCCTAAGTGCCCCAGAGTGATTGATCAAATGAGTAATGGCAGATCCTTACAATTGGCTAATAGTAATATGTCAACAAAATGAGATAGACATTTGTGACTTAATGTAGAAATATTCCCATAATATATTGCTTATAGGTTGGGGAAGGGCACATGCAGAAATATTTAGAACGATACATATTATAAATATGAATCTAATAATATAATTATTATATTATATAATATATATTCCAAGCTTTCTTCTCCCTTTCTCTCTAGAGCAGTGGTTCTCAACCTTGGCTGCACATTAGAATCACCTGGGAATATTTTTAAAATCCTGATTTCTGGGCCTCATCCTCTGGAAATTCTGTTTCTTAGTTACTAATGTTGTGGCCCCACCCCATAACAAAGAAACAGAATTTCCGGAGGATGAGGCCCAGAAATCAGGATTTTAAAAAAAGATTCCCAGGTGATTCTAATGTGCAGCCAAGGTTGAGAACCACTGCTCTAGAGTCACTTTCTACTAATGTTTTAGTAGGAGGGTTTTTGGCTTGCATTCACTGCTGCGGTACCCATCCTGTTTCTCCACTGTTAATCTGGCCCATGCCTTCATTCCAATCTATGTTGAGGTATTGTCCCCATTTGTGGTTCACAGTATTTCTCCAATATAATGTGGATGCTGCCATATCTTGGCATCAGCAGAGGGGTTATACAGGAAAAGAACTGACTACTCCACACCAAGAACAATACTGTTGAACTCAAAGAAGAAAGTGACTCCCATAAGTCAAGATAGAGAAAGGGGTTAGCATGTACTTGTCATTTCGTGCATTGAACAGAACTAGGAAAGAAGCATTTGCTTGTTGACCAGCTGGCCTGAAGTGTCTTTCCCACCGGAGAGTAAGAGAGAGACATGGAAGGCCGTCCTGGACAGGACTCTGCCCTTTTCCTCTGGTCTCTCTTACTTCCCTGGCTGGTTTAGTTGCAGTGTCTCCTCCCCTCTGCTAAAACCTGCTTTGACTCTTGGCAGGAATGTCGTTAGTGGAGGGGAGACAAAACTTGGTCTGACAGATTTTAGAGTTAACGGTGCCGCCAAAATAGCTGTCAAAGGAAACCCGGCCAGAATGCCTGGCTCTCATGGAACAAGGAGGGTCATTGGTTCACAATCTTATTATTCTAGGGTCATGGATATTAGGAAAGGGAAGATGAGCTGCTGGCTCATGTTCCTTGTAACTAAATATATATCTCTTCCCCTAATTCTAACTCATAGCCATGAAGAAAGAACTCGACTTTCAATTGAAATGGGCTGCAGGGTGTTCTTTGATGGGGAAAAATAAATAATAAAAATATATATATATATATATATATATATATATATATATATATATATATATATATATATATATATATATATATATATTTTTTTTTTGTTTTGGTTTCCTCCGTTTTTCCTTAAGGCTTACTTACCACATAAATCTGTTCAGAGAACAACACCATTATGCTCTTGTAGAATTGAGCCAACTCCTGTCCTTGGCTTTGGAGTTAGACTAGATGTGACTCAGTGGTTAGGGATGTACAGCCTACTCTGGGTACATTGATGGAAAGGGAATTCACACGACAGAGAATGCTGTTGGGTAATGCTTTTTAGTCACTGGAGCTGTTTTATGATAAATATTGTATTCAGCAGTATGTATTATGCATGCTTTTCACAAAATGTCTGCAAACTAATCTCTAACAAGCCCAGATGACAGGAAGTACTTCATGCAGGGCAGTGCCAGCTCGTAGACACGCTGAAATTCAGTGCAGGCAGGAGCTCGTTTGCAGACGGAGAGTAAAGGGTTTCACAAATGGGATAATGATAGTCTTCAATGCCAAATGCATTTTCACTTACCCAAGGTCCTAAAGTGCTTCCTGGTTTGTCCTATTCGTCAGTGTTAAAAGTACTGAAATGAAGCCGAGAGAGGTTAAGGGATTTTCTTCAGTCTTCCAGAAAATCTAGTGCAGGCAAGACTGTGACATGATATGCATCTAACTCCCCAGTAGGCATCTAGCAATCCTTTTTGCCCCCTACCCCACATCAAGGAAGTTGCAGGGGTGCTGAAGTGATTATAAATGTCATGCCCTGGCAGGTGTGGCTCAGTGTCTCTTGTCACTCAAGCCCAGTTTCTATTGTTCACTTCTCCTCCTCCTTCTCATCTTTTAAGTGTTACTGTGTCTCCAGAGCTGTGCTTTTTGATTACTTCTGATTCCCTAACAATTTTTTTTTTAATGATGACTCTTGTCATTTTTCTTTTCTTTTATTTTCCCCCCACCACCATTTATCCCTCCTATACCCCTTTCCACCTCCACCCACCTGATCTTTTAATTATATCTACTGAATAACATTTGGGAAGTCAAGCAACAAATCCGTTTATATTCATGGGTGATAATGTTAAGACTTTTTATTTTTTTACTTTGGGGAAGATACTTGGTTATTTACCAGTACTCAATGTAATTTCTGGTTTTCTCCAAATTCTGTCTGAACACTAATTATGTGTATGCCCATCCATAATTGCCAGACTAACAATCATACATCTATTTATGTATGTTTCAAAATTTCTCTTATATGGAGAGTCCTGGTTTGGAAGGAGTTTCTGTCCAGACTCCTGGAGTCAGACTGTGATTCTATTTGAATAAACAGCCCATAAGTTTGAGGCTACTGATTTTCATATGCACAGAGTTAGTCCAAACGTCTCCGGTTCTCTTGGGCAACATCTGACCTCAGATACACATGTAAGCACGTGGCTCACATGCTGCACTATTGGTAGAAAGTCCGTGTAGTAGCAGAGGAAAGCTGGAGGTGGGAAGGGAATGGGTGCCCAGAAGGGTATTGATTTTTTCAATGCTGACCTCGGTGATGAATTCCAGGCTGCTCTACAAAATAAGAGAGCACATTTAGAACAGCCAAAACTGAATCCAAACTGGAGTTGAAGGCCAGTCATTTATAAGTTTGTTTTGAAGGCCCTCTACTTTTGAAACGAGCCTGTGTGAATTCGTGTGTCACAGGTGAGAACTAGTCACCCCTTTTTTTATGGCTAGTCACTCACCAGCCCTCCAGTCCTCTTTATACATTGGGTTTCTCTTGAGTACCCAGCATAGAGGCACTGATATTCCTTGAAGGAAGACACAAAGGTATGTAAGGGCAGAGTTTTATGGCATTAATACCACCTTCTGATTGCTTGCAAGGAGGCCTTGTTATGCAGGTCAAAATATTATACAGTATGTTCAGAATTAAAATCTGGCATT
This sequence comes from Myotis daubentonii, assembly GCF_963259705.1. Taxonomy (NCBI): domain Eukaryota; kingdom Metazoa; phylum Chordata; class Mammalia; order Chiroptera; family Vespertilionidae; genus Myotis; species Myotis daubentonii. The sequence continues at coordinate 30,398,769 of NC_081855.1, read as the reverse complement.
AACTTTAATAAAGGAATTCATGTTTTAAAAATTGTTTAAAAGGCCTAGAATGAGACTATTTTAAAGTGCCTATTACTGCAAGATGCGTAATTGGGTAATAACGCATGTCCTGGAATGTCTTTGTCATATCAGTGCTCTATAAACTTTGCATTTTTACCCCAAAAGACCCACTGAGAAGAGTAAAGGTTTGTCTTGATTGACTCTCTTAGAGTTATTTAATTCAGATGAAAATCTAAGTGGGACATTCTACTCTGGTGAATATAATTGCCACATGGAAAACAATAAAAATTTGTGGAGCATATTTTCTCTTCCTTAAACCATGCTTAGTCTAATCTAACATGGAATCACTTAAGTAAGTATCACTTTAAAAGTTCATATTCAGGTTTGTTTACATTTGATGAGATTCAGTTCAATTCATTAAATTTCTTGAAGCCTCATATATTTTGTCTATGATATAAGGTGAGAACATGGAAAGTCATTGAGATCCATACAAATCCAGCTATAAAATGCTCATATTTTAAAGAAATGGTTGTATAAAAACGTAAGTAAACGCAATGCATTGTAATTGTTCCTGGAATTAGCTGAGCCCCTGCATTCAAGGATCTCACTTTCTGGTTTCAGAAATAAACAAAAAAATGTATTACAATAATAATAATAATAATAATAATAATAATAATAATATGAAATTAAACAAACATTTTGGAGAGGTACAATCCATATGCTGTGGGAAGAATAAGGGGAGGGGTCATGTCCAATTTCATGGATCAGGCTGTATGTCAAGGTGATGGTGACATTTGAAATGAGTACTAAAGGGTGCATAGGATTTTGATAGCTCAAGAGAGAAATGAGGAAAAAAAAGAATTTTCATCGGGTGCAGACATAATCATGTAGAGATGGAAAAGTAAAAACCCCCACAAAAACCTAGAGAATATCATTCCATTTTTGTTGGAACCCAAGATACATGCCAAGGAGTAAGTTTGAAATATTGCCGGAGGCTCTCTTGTAGAAAACCTTAATAGTCACATTGGGAATTCAAATTGATTCAGTGGGGAAAAAAGCTATGAAAGGTTTTTGAATAGAAAACTGAAAAGGATAGGAACATTATTCTGGCTAGGATTTGGAGAAATAAAATTGGGGAGTAAGAAATAGTTAGAATAAAGACAAACAGAAGGAACCAGACTAGTAGTACCATTTATTCATTAAGAATATTTACTGAGCATGCACTAAGGGCTAGACACTGTTATAGGCATTCTCTATTTCTTGTTGGATATAATAGAGATTAAGTGTATTCATTAATTTTAAAAAATATCCATTTAACTCTTAGAGGGATAATAGAAGATGTCTTTAGTATGCACTTTTTGAGGACAAGCCTTATTTCAATATTCTCAATAGAGAGAAGAAAGGGGATAAGCTCTGAGTGAGCAATAATAAAACTTGAAATAAAATCCATCTAAACCAAGAAGGAATGTTTTATAAAGGATTCTTACTGACTGATAGTTCTAATAGCTTGATGAGATAAAAGGTTTTTTTTTTGTTTTCTTTTTTTACTTGGCCTGTGTGTGTACCTCAGCCTATAGGGAATATAAAAACAATCTCTTAGTTCTGACTTTAAACAGATTTCTTTCAATGTGGTCGATGGTGCAAACAATCGCCTAGCAGATTTCTCAAAATAAGGTTCATGGGTTGATGAATCAGTGTATCTGGAAAGAGTGGATTTGTACTTCCAGTTGCAAAAGACCTTTGTTCCCATGGTAACAAGAAATAAAAACAAATAATATAAAAATCATGCTTTCCTATCAGGTTATGAAATAAACAATGAAGCATTGATGAACAGAATTCCCGAGAGAGAGAAGTCCCTTGCAGATGATCAAATAGATTCATACCCAAGGGAAAGTGCCAGTATGTCCAAGTGGAGTCATTGATTAGACAGTATATGAGACTAGAGGCCCAGTGCACGAATTTGTGCACGGGTGGGGTAGGGCTGGTCCGCCCTGGTCGGGGGGGCTGATCAGGGCCAGCTAGCTGCGGGGAGGGACCTCGGGCAGTTGGCTGGCCTGCACCACCCTGATCAGGGTTAGGGTGGGGGGGTGTTGATTAGGGGCAGGGCCGGCCGGGGGAGAGGAGCTGAGGGTGGTTGGCTGGCCGGCCCACCCCTTGTCGAACTCCTGGTTGAACTCCCAGTCAAACTCCTGGTTGAGGGGACAATTTGCATATTAGCCTTTTATTATATAGGATTTTGCAGGGATGAAACTAAATCTTTTAATGACTGTGTGGTGGAATAAAATGAAATCTACACAAAATCAGATTCAGTCTGAAAATAACATTCCTTTGCTATACCCTTTCCCCACCAAAATTTTTGCCAAGAACGTATAGAAGAGAGGCTAGAAAGCAGGTAATGTTTTTTGCGCACTCTTGCACATTTTCACATTATTTTGATTATGGCTCTTCTGCATTTGAATTCAATGATGAGCCAAAACTATCTGAAAATGTGACCCAGTCCCACTCCCATTTCAAATACTGTTAAGATAAAAAAGGGGTTGATTTCTGATAGTATTGCAGGAAGTTGGAAATTGGGCTAGTGGAGTGAACTCAGTCTAATTAAAACTGCAGCTCAGCCCAAACTCAGCTCAACTCTTGGAGTAATGTGAATGCTTAACCTTCCACCATAGCCTTCAGACATAGAAAAAGACGTTCATTTCCTGAAAATAAAACATTATATTTCATTCTTCACTGTCTTTTCATACACAATGTCCAGAATACAATAAAAAATTATGAGATATATGAAGAAGTAAGCCTGGGGCCTGGACCTTACTTAAATCAGAATCTGTTGAACTACTAATTGGAAGAAAATGCTAAAATGGAGGAGGTTGCATGCAATAGAAAAGAAGAGACATAACAGAGTGAAAGACTAAAGATTGTTCTCTGTTGTCAATGCTGGGGAGGTGAAGTGATTTAAGGAAGGAAGTGAGAAGCATCACAGGTTGCATATGATAAGAAGGAGGGTATAAACTAAGAGAAACATATTGATTTCTTTATTCCTTGCAAAATAGTCTCCTCTTTTGTGAACCAGAAGTAGAGCTTGTTGGAAACTCCTGACTCAATCCAGAGAAGTTCTAATCTGCTCTTGCAAGTTTGCAAGAATAATTTGATATTTCAAATGTTGCTGTTCTTAAAGTGCCTTCCTTCTAAATCAGGTTAGGCCATCTCTAAAGACCTTGTTAACTGCCCGTATGTTTGCAAAGTTAGTAATTTCTAAAAAAAAAAAAGAAGCCACAAATTATTCCTTGTGGCTAATTGTACTTTATCAAGCTATTCATTTTAATCAGAAAGCGAATGTGATAGGCTGCAAGGAATGGGGAATTAAGCAGATGATCATTGATAAGTTGAGAGAAAGAAATCTATTTGAAAAAGCAATGAATATTTTCTTTATCATTGTGTTTAAACAGATGTTCCGCCTATCTGCATTCGCTTTACTTAGTACTTTATCTTTGACCTTTGTTTTGAAGGTATTCATGGAGGAGAATGCCAGTATTTACCTACCTGCTGTGCTTCCATCTGTCTCAGCAGTGCATGGATACACACAAATTATATTTCCTTTGTATGACTTTGAATGACAGAAGCATAACCAAGACTTCACAGACATTGAATAATCAGATATTATCTATTTGGTCCCAGAATAAACTATAAGATCACCTTACATCTGGATAGTTTATGCTAGGAACAGGTGCTTTCAAACTGGAAATCAGGATTTCTAAACAGTTTTTTGTTGGCCTGCACATTTGGCCATTTTGTTATTAACTTCCTCTGCCTGGACAGGTGGGCGGTGGTAGAAAGAGCAGAGTAATTATTTGTGATATGGGTTGGTTGTTTAAACTGTGCTGTCAAATGTTTAGTCTCAGGTGTCCCTTCATGACTGGGGGTTAAAAGCTCAATCTGAAAAGAGCTTCCACTGTGGCATTTGTTTCATTGTTCAAAGAGCTTGCTCATTTGCCAAGTGGATAGGGACATGAAGCAGATGAAAGCATCTCTGATAAGATGTATTCCCACATCTCTTAAATAAAATGGTATTGCTTTCCCATAGAAGGCTTTAGATATCAATTTCTTAGTTGAAATAGGTAGGAGACATTGCAGCTGTAGATTGTTTAAACCAAAAATATTAAAAAGTCAAAGGTCCACCCCCGAGTTATAGGCGATATCTAGTGGCTCTGGCCAATTATATTTTGGGAATATTTCCAAGATGGCCTAATGATATAGTTCATTGCATAAATGAATTTAAGTTCTTAATTTGTACCTTATCTCTGACAGGTAGGTTGGGTATATAAACTTCCTCCATTAGAAGAGGGGGGGGGGAAACCTTGGGCTAGTGTTAATCGATATCAGTTTTATATAATTTGGACATAATCTTCCTGGAGACTGATTTGTTTGATAAAAGTGGTACAATGAAATACATACATCCCTGATGTCTTCCTAATATATTTGTCTCTGTAAAATCTAGCATGGACAGCATAAAGGGTATATTTATTGTCTATTAATGCATGAAAAGTTATGCCACGACTCAGTGGCTTAAAACAGCGAACATATTGTCTTACAGATTCAGAGTCAGGAACGGCTTAGATGAGGGCTTATAGCTCATGGTCTCTGTTAAGCTTCACTCAAGATGTTGGCTGGGGCTTCTGACATCTGAAGGCGTGACTGGAGTTGGAGACCTCACTGCTAAGAAATTTTAGAACTGAAATGTGTAATGCATGAAATAAAAACTCACTGGTTGGGCTCAACAGCTGACTGAAGAGGACAGAGATTGGTAGAGTTGGTTACAAATATAGGAAGGTTCTCAAAAGGTATAAACTTCCAGTTATAAAACAATCAGATCCTGGGGATGTCATGTGACTGTAGTGAATAACACTGCATTGTATATTTGAAAGTTGCTAAGCGTTTATTGTAAAAGTTCTCATCACAAGAAAACATTGTGACTATATGTAGTAATGGATGTTAGTGAGACTCATTGAAGTGATGATTTCACAATATATCCAATTATAAAATCATTATATTGTACACCTGAAGCTAATATAATGTTATATGTTAATTATAGCTCACTTAAAAAACCATGACCCAACTATATGCTATCTTTAAGAAATTGATTTCAATGACAACTAACTCCTGAAAGGCCGATATTTATATTAACTCTTCCCCTGCAAGAGAAATTGACTTCAAATATAATTATGTAGGTAGGTTGAACTTTAAAAAATGAAAAACGTATGATGTAAACACTAATCAAAAGAAAGGTGGAATGGCTATACTAATATGCTACAAAGCAGATGCCAGAGTGAAGAAATTTAGTAGGACAAAGAGAAGCATCAGATAATGACAAAAGAGTTATTGAACAAGAGAATGTAATAATCCAAAGTGTATGAATCCAAATAACAGAGCTTCAGAATTCATGGAGCCAAGATGACAGAACAAAAGAAAAATAGATAAATCTACAGTTATAGTTGGATATTTCAACATTCCTATGTTAATCGTTGGTAGGACCAATAGAAGGAAAATCAGCAGGGATATAGAAGAACTCAGCACCAGTGCACCTGAGTTACTGTACTAAAATGGGCTTCTCATAGACAAGTCTTCTCATAGACTTGTTGATCCCTTTTAGAATTCACTCTGACAATCTCTGTCTTTTGACTGGTATGTTTAGACTCTTTACATTTAAAGAGGTTATTCATATAGCTGGATTAATATCTACCATGTTTTTAACCACGTTGTATTCATTCATTGTGTTTATTTTTTGTTTCTGCTCCCTGCCTAACTTCACTGGTTTTAATAGAACATTTTATATGATTTCATTTTATCTTTTTTAGTGTGTCAATTGTACTTCTTTAAAAATTTTTAGTGGTGGTTCTAAAGGGTACAACATACTTATCCTTAGAAGCCTGGATTTAGTATAACAGTTAATTTGCAATTGTCCTTCACTTTGTTTTTTTCACTGATTTCTGCATGCTTCTGATTTTCACATTTGCTTCTGATTCTTCTATGTTTTTGGTTGTCCATGGTTTATTAATAATACTGTAGCACAGCAGGCAGATTCAATCGTCTCTATGTGGTGTATTGAAATTCATCCCAACTGTAGGCTGAGCGACCTGTGGGTTGGGCAGACTGACAAAGTCCAAGAGCTTCAGCATTTCCTTCTTGTCAGGATCAGCTTCAGTGACCTCCTGATCCAGGGCTGAGACCTCAGGCACATAATTCTCTCTCCTCTTCCTGCAGCTTGATGGAGATATCTCTCACGGGGCCTCTCTGAATCCGCTTCCTCAGATGTGTGCCGTAGCCCGCTATCTTGTTGCGGAGCTTCTTGCTGCAGATAATGGCATCTCCTCGCACACGTGCGTGTTGGTGTGGAAGTCCTTACCCAGGAGCAGGTGGTACATCTCCAGGATGACCGGTCCTGGTGCGAACGTGGCCCATCTGGTAGGTCCCTGGAACTGCTTCTGATTCTTAAAGGTAACAAAACACATTTTCAAAAAACTACATCTTAAAAGATTAGGACGAGGCATGAAGAGAACATCTGAGTTGCTGGCTGTGTTCTATTTCTGACCTGGGTAAAGCTTCCATAGGCGTGTTTACATTGTAATAATTCATTTATGATTTGTGCATTTTTCCAGATGTATGTCATGCTGCAATTTGAAAAGGTTATAGAGTAAACGTACAATGGAAAATAGCATAAGATTTTTAAAATGGAAATTTATACTACTTCTTCCTCACATATGCGGACTGTAATTGTGATATGAAAGAATAGAGTGTCTTGCAGATGCCTTGACAAATATTTCTCAGTTTAAAAAGGCACAGGTCCCAGAATATCTCTTCTGTTGGAATTAATCATGGGAGCCCCCGAACATATTGCAAATTAAGTTGGATTCTGCCTGTTTTCCAGACTCTGCAAGGTTGTTCTCCTCAAGCCTTGCTTCCCAATGGCAGACTCTCAGAGTCTCTTGAACTAATTCCTAAGCAGGAGGCAGTTAAGGAGCTTTAAACTAACGTTTTGGGATTCAGAATCTCTTTATTTCTGCTGTTATTCTGGCTCTGCTCCTGTGTCCCAGTTCTGCAAACTTTACTGCTGCCTTGCTTATTGTGCCGAAGTTCTGACTTCATGACCTATCACTTACTTGACTCTTTGTAAGAGGGTAACTCTGCCTTTTTCATCTTCATTTCCCCCTGATTCCCTAGGTGCCGACATTATGTGTCTAAATCCTGGTCTGGTGTCTGGGCTCTTGCCACCACCCAGCAAGCTCTCTTGATCCAACAGTTAGTCGTTGTAGGTTTCAAGGTGGTATCTATGCATATTGTACCTGTTGCCTTTCCTGCCAGTGTTTCCACAGGTAACCTTTGTTGGCTTTCATTGTCCCTGCCATTGATTGCTATTCTCTATTTCCACCTGTTGTCTGTTTCCTTATAGACTTTTCTAGAATATCCATTTGTTGGACTTCTTACCAGATCCCACCCGGGCATAGGATTTATGAATAGAGAATATTATAAGTGGAAGGACAGAATCTCAAGAGTATGCATCTACAAACCTTTCCTTTTATACAGGAGGAGACAGAAGTTCAGATAAGTTAAGTATATATGTGAGAGGTAGTTCCAGATATTACTAAACCAGGGTAATATTTTAAAAATCTTCCGAGAAGTGTTTTCCCTTATGGTCATCTGCTTTCTGGTCAGGAAGGGGCCTGACTGTGTGGACTGGAAGGCAGACTCCAAGAGTTCTTTGCTCCAGCAAGATCTGAAGAAAACAGCCGGAGTGCCCAAGTCCCAGAGGGCTTGTAGAAATTTCCAGAGAACTGGTGGTTTGGCAGAGGCTTGGCACAGAAAGGCGACATTTGGGGACTTGAACACTGGAGGCTTTGTCAGGGGCCATGAATAAGTAGCTGGTGCCAGCAGATGCTCAGATGACCAGATGGGAACTTATTTATGCATTCATTGGCTGATTTTTGTAATTTTTGTATGTGTCCTGACTGGGGACCGAACCCTGAACCTTGGCCTATTGGGATGATGCTCTAACCAACTGAGTTACCAGGTCAGAGCCAAGGTTACCTAGACTTAATGACAAAACTCTCTGGCAGAGCCAGAACATATCTCTTCCCCCAGGCACTTTAAACCAAGATTGGAACCATATAGTCTAACTTCCAGGCTAGTATTTTTGTATTATACTCCACTCTATCTATTTAAACTTCTGATTACTCTTACCATTTTTTCCTTTTAATTGAGATTTCTTGTAAAATTGGATAACAAAGAGGAAGATAGAGGCAAATGTGTTTCAGAACCATGGTAGTAGAAATTTTTATTTGGTCTTTACAATAGTGGCTTTTCTAAGTGGGTATAATTGTCAGAGATGTGGAAATTACCTTGGCTATATAACTGTGTTGTCTGCAGATTGACCCAACCTAATATGTTTCTACTGAGTTTCCATTGCAGTGGTTCTGAAATGGGGCTGCTGCCCAGCTCAGAGCCCTGCACAATTGCCACCTTCCCAAGAGATCGGCATAATTTGATGAGGATTTATTAAACAAAGGGCTTGAAATTATTGTGGAGCTACACCATATGTTATCCCATACTTGTGAAATTTGCTTCTTTTGGCGTGCTATTTATGCACCCCTTTGCTGAAATAGATGAGATTTTATAGATTTCAATATACCCCTTACTCTGAACCTTTAAGTAAAAATAAATGCTTGTGTATCTCCACATTGGGCTTCACTTAAGTCTGAATGACCAAATTGCCATTCATAGACTGAAGCCTTCTATTTAGACCTGGAACCTGTGGGAGCCTAACCAGACATACACAGAAAATCTAACAATGTCGTCCCTGAATGAAAAGAGCAGTGCAGTGAAATGAAATCAGGCAGAAGCCCATCTGGCCGTCCCGCACAACAGCGCCGGGATTCCTCTCAGGTGTAGGAATGCACCTGAGTGGAAATGTGAGCACTAAATGCTTATTTCCTGCCAGTCTTCTTAATTCCTCTGGGCCTTGGAAGAAAATAAACATTGGACATGCCTCTCAGGAGTAGAATCCATCTGGTTTGAGGAACATGCCGTTATCTCTCAGCAGACCTGGACGATTTTAAACGACAGCTGCAGGAAAACTTGGGTGGAATACTGCCAGCCAGACCCAGAAGGAAAGGGACAGACATGTCATGCAAGTCAAGCGTTTGTCATCATTTCTTGTTCAGCCTGGGCTGAATGACTCCAAGCTTGTAGTGACTACATATGCTGATTTCAAGGATCTCACCCTGCATTAGGTAATTAATAGATGACTGCATACTGGTTGGTCTCCAGGCTAAACCATTCAGTTCCATGAAGAAAAACCCAACAGTTTTGCTTGCACTGGTTTGTAAAGAATGCCGGCTCTTCAAAGAAATAGATCCGCATTTATCAGACTCAGTTGGGAAGTTTCCTTAATATCTGAATGGCCCATCCCAATGTGCTGGGTCAGAATCCCTGGAGGTGGGGGATCAATGGGTATAGGGTGAAGATCCTCCATGGGCAAAGGACAGTAGAAACATACAAAGGCAAATCCTTACCACCTCATTCTCGTGCTCTTACATTGTGATGTTTTATAGTGCCCTTTGACATTCACAAGTATATTCTCATTTAATCCTTTCAGCAATCATATGAAGCAGGGAGAATAGATGCTCAAGAATTGTATTAGTCTTTTTTTCTGGTCCACTTAAACTCGGTTTCACCCTTCTAGTCTATCCTCCACAGTTCAGTAAGAGAATTCTTTTTAACATGTACATTTCATCAACTCTATTCCTGTTCAATTATGTTTTTAAATGACTCCCCATTACCTTGAGCATAAATTGCACCTTCTGCAGAGGACACACAATGTCATTGGTGATCTGGTCCCTGGGAACCTCCCCGGCCTTATCTGCCATGCTCCCCTCATCATAGATGAAGCTTCAACAACACTGACTGCTCATTTGCCCTACGCACACCATAATGCACCTCACAGATTCAGTCTGCATCTCCCTCCCTACAGCCTACATGCTTGGTTAATCCTGACTCATTCAGTTAAGTCTTCCCTTAATGACTATCTTGATTCCAGCAGACAGGCTTAGGAGTTTCTTTCATTTGTATATAGTTCCTGTTTTAGTACTTGACACACTTTCCCATTAGCTTTTAAATGTATGTTTCTGTACTGTAATGCAATCTCTTTTAGGGCAGAATCTTTGTGCTCCCAGGCTGAGACCAGAGTCTGGAATATGAATGGGTGGATGGATGGATGAATAAAGGGTTTTTATTCTAGCTACCAACTAGCCACAGTGACCGGCTCTGCTGAGGTGATCGACCTTTCCAGTGTCATTCAACATTTTCAGTTTCATTAGGTTCCTTTGTATTCAATTCCCATCTTGACAGCACCTACATTTCTTGCTAAGTGTACTCTCTCTCCCTCCCTCCTCCTCCCTTTTTCTTCTCTCCTGCCCCCTCTACTTCCCTCCTTCCCTTTCTCTACTCTTCAACATCACTCTATTGTTTATAAAACTAAGCATCTTCATTGTCCTGATATTTTCCTCGATCTCATTTATGGGTCATTTAAGCAGCAGTTATGCAGGTTATATGGCTATGTTTTGCCAATAGAGAGCTTAGTTTGATGAAGAGTGTAGTTCCATGTCTGATTTTCTGGAATCCTGTTTACCACATGCAAGGGACACTTGTTATATAGTCTCTCTACCTAGAATTCTTTGAAAAACATGACTATATTTGGGGATTTCTTGCCATATTCAACCTGTCCAGTTTCATGAAGTTCCTTGTATTCAATTCCCAGCATGTGTCCTGGGCTTCATCTGCTAGCTACCTGCCTGCTATGGACTGAATTATATCCTCCCCAAATCCAGAGGTTGAAGCCCCAACCCCCAATGAGACTGTGTTTGGAGGCAGGATCTTTACCGGGTAAGGAAGGTTCAGTGAGGTCATAGGGTGGGGTCCTAATCTGATAGAACTGCCTTCTAAGCAAGCATCTGGAGGGAAGGCCAATGTGAACACACAGTAAGATAGAACCCATATGCAAGAAGCCAGGAAGAGAGCTCTTCCCAGCAGCTGAACCCTGGCAGAATCTTGATCTTTCCAGCCTCCAGAACTATAAGAAAATAATTTTTTGTTGTTTAAACCACAGTCTGGTGCTTTGCTATGGCAGACCAAGCAGACTGATACACTTCCCTTCGGAAATGAGCTTCTTGACCTCCACACGGAATCTGTTTAGTTGGAGTGGGAAAGGGACACAACTTTCAGAGGGCCAGTGGATTCAAGGTCATGTTCTTGGCACAGAAGTAGCATTGAGGCTGTCTGCCATTATATTTGCAGTGAATTCTAGTTTCTATCAGCAATGCTAGCAGTAGCATCTGGGTTTTGGTAGAGGCAATGCCAGTGGAGTCAGTTCTACAACAAGGTTTCAGCCATCATTCTTGGCAGCTTAGCTAGGAATTGGGTTCTCCAGCCCTTCCAGCAAACCCATGGGCTACCCACCATCCTCCCAACGACCCCTTTTATGCCTCACCAGCCAGAGTCAGTTTCATTGTCTGTGATCCATAGGATGTACTGGAGGAATATAAGAGAGCAAATCTATGCCAGTGAGAATGCAGGACTTCAGCTTTTGATTGATAAGTGGCTCCTCCAAGCTATTGACACAGGATGTTTAACAGAGAAGAGACGTGCACTGTATACTTATTATACACTGACAAGACATCAATGCAAACGATGTAGAAATTATTTTAGTAGTAATTATAACACATGTAGGACACATTCTGACTTGTTTCAGATTTTTTAGTACTTTAAATGCACTCTATTCTCTAATCTTCAAAATAGTTCTGAATGAAACAGCATAAACCCATTGTAAAAATAATGAAAGAGGCAATGAAAGGTTGGCGATATTAAGTAAAAAATTTGAAAAGTTATAGGATTCTAGTTGGATGGGAAGCAGAACCCAGGCATCCTGAAGGCATTACACTATATGTTCATAGATTTCTTCTCTTTACCATCATTTGGTTTTACTTTTAAGGTTAATGGGGCCTTCTAGGAATCGCCATTAATTTTTATATTCATAGAGACGCTGCTTCCTATCTTTCATTTCTGCCATTTCATACTGTTCACTGCTTCCAGAAATTGGATCAGATCACATTCTTCTAAAGATTTCCCAGTTTAAGTCTCCTCTCTGCTTGTGGCTAACCTGATCCTCCTTTACATTCATAAGCATGTTTGTGCTTGGTCTCATGCCATCCTTTCCAAGTGCCAGCAACAGCTCCAGTAGAATAATTACTTGTGGAGAGCTGAATTTATTTCCGTGCTTTATCGCCAGCTACATGGGCTCATATTCATGACAATGTTGTCTCAATGACTCTTTTATAGATTTTTTTGGGGTGTGTGTGGGGGGGGAGCTGTGTTTATTAGCTCTTAGTCTAACAGCTTTGATCACTGATTGCTTCGCGAGTGTGTGAGATTCTAATAATTCAAATTGGAAAATTACATATGTGTAAATATATATAATTCTGATAATTATATCAAGTAATTTCAGAATTCTATGAGAATAGACTCATTTCCTTGTGGAAGTGAAGATGAAGCAGCATATAGATGAAATGCTTGCTTGCTTTTTCTCTCACATTCCACACAAATCCATTATTAAGTCTTTTTTGTCTCTATATGCTACATATGCTTATGTCAGTTGTGGTCCTAGCAGAGAACAGCACACTCAGATCAATATGATTCAAGGGAATGTGTAATGAAAGGACTTTTTTTTCCCCCCAAAGCTTTGGGCAGGTTTTGGGATCCATGACAGAGAGTACAGTGCCCTGGGGTAAAAACCAACCCCAGGACCGCACGGCAGCCCTCCAGACATCAAACTTGTATATCCAACTCCTCCTAGGAGGGTACATAGACTGCAGGTGTCCCCTGAAATTCACGTGTTGAAGCCCTAACCCCTTCATTTCAGGCTGAGGCACGCCTGTGGCATTCCCGAGCTTTGGAGATGCACCATTTAAAAGTCACAGCTATAATCAGGAAAGGATTTTTGACTAGATAAGAATGACAGCTTAGTCTCCTAGAATTCTCAAACCTACCAAATATTAAAATACTTATACTTTAAAAATAAACCTAGTTTTTATTATTTAGTGACTTTGCTTAGCATTTTCAGCAGAGATGGGTACTGGAGTTTGGCAATATTATTTTACATGGGCATTCTCAATTCTCTCTCCTGGGATTCTGGGAGGCTTGGAAACTAGTGAAGAGTATTAAACCTTTAAATTAAGTCCACAGACAGGGCCTGTGACAAAAACTTTATATACCACACCATCTATTTTTAAAAAAGAATATCTAATTCTATTCGACTCTGTTTATAGCCAAAATAGAGAAAGCTTTAGGGGAAAGTGTCAAACCACAGTATAAAGCCAGCTCAAGTGGTGGCAAGGAAAAGGGTTTCTCAGCATATGTTGAAAGTTATTTTTGACATTTCGATAAATAAGCTCATCTCACATTCTGTGCCCTTCCTTCACTTAATAAGAATTTTAAAAACCCATCTGCAGAGTTTGCTCTTTTATGCATTATCTAAATTTCAGTTCATTTCTTTGTTACTTTTAGATAAAAACAGGGTGAGGGTGGAAATGTTGCTATTGAATTTCTACACTCATTAAAATAGTTTAAAGCGTAACTCTATTTCTTTGAAAAATCAATTTGTCACTAAGGCGTCTATTTGAAAATACCTTTGACTAATTGTATACAGCTGCCAAAGATCACCTGTAAAGGTGCAGATCTCTTATCAGAAGACTGAAATCATACTCGATGGCGTGGCTCAGTGATTGAGGTAGCTATTATGGTAGATATTAAGGGCTATTTCAGAAGTTTCAAAGGATAGATCCAGGTAGTAGATTAATTTTGTTTGATATACAGTGCTAACTCATTTTTTAAAAATCAATTAATAGCTAACACTTAAATATTGAAGATTTCATATAAAATATGCATGTCCAGTGTTTTCAAATGTTTTCCACTTGGTAATAATTGTGAGGTGCTTCAGATGTAGTGCATCTTATGGGCTCCTCATAATGCCCATTTGCTATTGTTTATATCCAATTCATTTACTTCAGGGGTGACATAGTACATATGGGACATAGCACATATGTGCTTTGCAGGACATATGGTCATTGTCTGGACTACTCAACTAGGCTGTTGTAGCAGGAAAATGGAACTAGGTAGTGCAGAGATGAATGAGTTTTGCTGTGTTCCAATAAACTTTATTTACAAAAAACAGGCCCAAAGGCATGATTTGTGACCTCTGAGTTTTGTAATATGCCTTTCACAGTGGTCATTTGCAACCACTTTTATGAATGAAGCAGGTCTAGACTAGTTTCATGGAAGTGCCTCTGGAGTCTGAGGAGAACAGGCTGCAAGGGAAAACTAGTAAAACGTCAGAAAAGTCAAAACAAATTTATTATTGGATTTCCTCTTCAACAAAATAACACAAGAAAGGAAAGTTATTATCCTAATGTCTTGAGAGAAAGGTCAACATACAAGTCAAGGTGGGTTAGTTTGACTTTATGTGATGCTGACATGGAACACCAGTTATCTGAAGAATATTCAAGTTGCATTTGTAAATGTTGTATACATACTGGCAGTTTGTTGCTTCTAAATATGAGTGAGGAAACATAGATTTGTTTAAAATTAAGATTAAATGTTGATGTAGCTAGAAAAATGTTTGCTTTAAATAGCAAATTTTCCAGGCACATATACATTATAATTAGATTTATGAAACTTCAGTTTGCAAAGACTCTTTTAGCAGCAAATTTAAGACCCAGAGCAATACCAATTCTTATCTGAAAATGCCATATCTTGAAACTTAGTTTAAAAATCAACCTCGTGCCAATCATCATAATCCCCCCCAAAAGTATTGTTACTCTCTGATTCTGTAAAATATTATATTATAGGGTTTTTAAAGTTCTGCCTAAATCAGGTAGAAATCTGGATGGTGAACATCAAAATACACATTTTTAAAACCTCCTTCACTAAATTACCCATTTGAAAAATTTGAGAACAGGTGGGATGAAATCAATATTTGGCTATGTGTGAAAGTGACTTGGCAGGACATGCTTTTGCGTTTACAATGTCTAGATATAGTTCTCTTGAATTGCACTGGCAATTTTGTGGTATTTCCTTGGTTTCATTGCCAGTCTTCTTAAATAAGAGGCACACTTTTTTTCTGCCTTAATTTCTTTATCCATTTCCCTCTTAGTCCCCTAAAAAAGTAGTATCTGTTCCTATAATTCTAGTGAAACTCTATTCAAAAAGGCCGTTTTCTGGAATTCTTTTTTACACTTATTAACCTTTTTTAAAATTCTTATTTTTCTGGACTTCTCTATTGGGTCCTTGAAGTTTTGGCCACCTTAACCACTTACAAGCAACATGTTGCTGATAATTCTTTTATCATTTCAGCATCTCCTTTTGTTGACTCTGATCTTCTTCCTACAGTTTAGCTAAGTGTTCTCCAAGGATCTATCTTTGGCTGCTGGTCTTGAGTCTCTCTTACTCTTGTCCTTGGGAATATAAAATACTTTAGACTCTCTATACTGACAATATTATTCTCTTGCATAGCATATATTCTTTTATATCTGCTTCCTGAAAATTACCATCATTGTTATGGAGGGTGTTTTCCATTTTGCTTGAGGCCAGTCATATGGCATTTCCTGCTTCTTTATTTATGGGAGAGGTGGGTATTGAAATGATGTCCAGTGTCCTAAACAAGATAGTAAAAGCTTTGATACAGCCCTATTATTGTATGATGTTTCCATGTTTGCACTGAAGGCAGTAAATAGAACTCATAGATTACTTGGTTGAAATGATTTGTTTAAAGACTTTGCTATTTATATATTGGTTTGTTTAAGGTCTAATGGGAACAGGCTTTATCTAAAGATGATTTTTTTCTCCCCTGAAAAGATTAAAAGAGGATTACAACAACCTTTGGAGTTGATGGCCTGGAGATTTCTATAGGAGTCTCCCTCTATTAATCTGCCACCGGGGACTCTGGTGGTCCCAGACTTACAGATGTTTTTAACTTCAGTCAGGAGGTCAAAGTGATGCGAAATATACTTTTGCATTGTGTTTAGTAGGGAATGACACGATTTTTTTGCATTGCATTTAATAGGAGATATAAAAGCATGTTAACTTAAAAGATTAAAATTTGAATTTTTTTGTTAATGCACCTAAAAGTCTTTGACTTTTGCCTAGCACACTAGAGAGATACTCTCTGGCTCTAACACCACCATTCTTTGTTTGAACAAAGGAGTGAATAATAATGAGGACAATGAGCACTTCATGAATGCATGCTTTTTTTCCAGGCACTGTTTTAAGTGCTCTTTTCCCGTTATTTTTATTGTTGACACTATTGCAGATATGCTTATTTTTCTAATTGCTTAATTCTCACCATAACCCTTTGAGGTAAGCACTATTTTTATCCTGACTTTATAAATGACATTTAAGTTGAGGTGCTATGTCCCAGATAAAATGAATATTACATGATGGAGCTGAAATAGAAACCCAGCTAGTCTACTCCAGACACATGCTTGCTGTTAACCTTTCTATTATATGAACTCTCAAAACCGGAAGTCATCTTTGGAAGACCACGTAGTGGATTGGAAAGATCCTATGGGTACTTAAGTAGTTCCACTTGTGTTAAAATCGATCTCCATCATTTTCATGTTGTGTAACTTACGTCAAGCCAGTTAACCTACCTAAAATTCATGTTCATTATCTATTACCTGCAAATAATAATTCTAACTTTATGAATACCTTTAAAATCAGAATGAAATCAGGTAATATTTTTTTACGAACTTGGGAACGAAAGGGTCTTGGAACATAGCCACTTAACCAATGTTAGTTCCTTTCATATACTACAATTCAGGTATCTTAGTTGCTAAGTTCTATTGACTAGATGCCTTCAAAACTTCTTTTATATGCTTCTGTTCCTTTCCGTCATTATCCTCATCACAAATAAAATATAAACTATCTTAATGGCACTCTATTCTGGATAATGCAGACTCCATATGCTGGCATTCAATTGTCCTCATTGTTTGGTCCTCAATTATTTCACCCTCCTGTCTTCCTACGGCGCCCCCAGTGAACCCTCTATCCTATTGGGACTGGTCTCTTCACCACTGTGTGAACATGCTTTTGCTATTTCCACCGAATGCTGTGTCCACGTTTGACCCTGTTTTCTACATCCTAGGAACAGTAGTGTATGCAGGACATTAAGGGGAAAGATGAGTGTCTCTCTCCCCTTTTCTAGTTAGAAATGCTTTTTTTTTGGGGGGGGGGAGGGGACTTGGTCTCAAATTGTAGAAGAAAAGCCACCGAGGAAAGTTAAATCAACCAAGGTGTTCATTAGGTTTTAATACCTATTAAACAATTTGGTTGTATTTTTCACACCGGAATCTATAGATCTTCCTCACCGTAAAGCTGTTTACACAAAGCCATCATGTAGAGAAGAGGAAGGCAGAGTAGGATCCCTCGCTTTGTTCTTGACCCACCTCGATCCTTAATTGCAGGGTAAACATACAGAAACACGTACTGGGTAGATTACGCGAGAGAATGAAGTAATGCAGCTGTATTTAAAATATATTTTACAATTTAAATTTTCACAAATTAAAATGAGCTTTTCTCCCAGTTAAATGAACAAATGTTGCTCCTGGTTTGCTGTAGTCTGAATGGTGAGAGGCTTGGGGAGCTGCTGGCCATGTCCTGGTGGAGGGACCATGAAGCAGTGGCTCCTCAAAATATCAGATGGGTCCAAAGTGTTAAGGCAAATCCAAACATTAGAACAACAAACAAAAAACACCGCTCGCTCTGCATCCGTGTGGCCCGTTTCATTCATATTCCCAAGTTGTGGCAAATTCGGGAGTAACCAAATTTTGATCAATCTAATCACGTGTTGAATTTTCTTACAAAACCTCAGCTATCAAGACATTCGAATATAGTCCATTTTCGAGGGCAGTCTTTTCAGAAACCAAAGTCATTGTGCAGAATTTTCTAGGTGCAAATGTGGGTTTCTGCCTGTTGACTCTGCTCCAAGAAAGTTACCGCAGTTCAAGAAGCTGTTAATGTTCTCAGGATGATGTCAAATTGGAACCTTGGCAACTTCACAAGAGAACACATGTGCTTGAACTTGAGCAGGCTTCTCCCTGCAGGTGGAGAGGCTGTAAACAATGAGTATATTCCTAGTGCAAACATCACCATTTTGTGACCCAGGGTGATGCAAACATTATTACTTGGGCCTCTCCCCGCTCCCACTTCTTTCTTCACTGTCTTCCAAGGCAGATGAATATTACTGATAACCCCAGCACGCCAGGAATGACAGCATCTAGCAAAGGAGGACCTGAAGGAGTGTTTGGTAATTATGTCAATTCAAAGTCAAAAAATTATGGTAATTGAGTTTGAAATGAAGGCTTCTCTCAGCTCCCACTTTAAAGCTGGAATTAATATTGATGTTTCTGCAAGCACAAGTACTGAGAGTATGGATTTCAGAAAATGATGTCTGAGATGAAGGTATTAAGTTTGAAGAATATGATGGCGACGAAGGATCATGTAAATTCATTTTTAAAGTCAGTTGCTTAATTTAGTGTGGATGTGGCTGCTGGGAGACTCTTTGAACTATTCGTGTTTGAGAGGCAGAAGTGGTTTTAAGTCAGTGGATGAGTCTGAGTCATGATACCAACACCTCTCAGCTGCAGGGGTTTTGGACAAATGATGCTTCTTTAAGCCTCAGGTTTCTGAGGGGATAATACTATTACCTGCTCTACGGGGTTATCGGGAATGTTTAATGGGTAATATATGTAGAAATTACTTTGTAAACTCTTAGGCATATTATGCAGATTTTTCATGAATAAAATGGCTTGGGTCATTTTTAGGTATATCGCCACCAAGTGGCAGTACATGTCTTGATCATATTTGTAATCTCTTGGCTAGAGAAGCATATCTTACTTGCTCCCTTGCTTCTGGTTTGCCTCATTCCAATTCATTCCTTACCCTGCTATCAGGGTGTGTGCGTGTCTCTTTCCATTTCCCCTCCTTCTGCCTCCTTCTCATCCTTCTTTCCCCTCCTGTACCATCTCCTCCTCCTTTCCCTTTTCCTCCTCATATAAATACATGGACAGTTAAAGAGAGTGATATAATGAACCATGGTAGCCCCTACTTAGTTTTATTAAATTTTAACATTTTACCATATTTCCTTCAGAATTTTTAAAAAAATATTTCCTTGAAGCCTTCTATATACCTCCCCTGGTTCCTGTTCTTCTTTCTTTCCTTAGAGGAAACTATTATCATCCTGGTTAAGAACAGGGTTAAAATTCCAGCATTGTCATGTATTTGTTATATAACAAAGACAAATTACTTAAATATCTCGGTGCTCCAGTTTCCTTGTCTATAAATTTGAAACAATAATGGCCTCTATCTTATAAGATCGTTGTGGTCGTTTAATAGTGGAATTAAGTATCTGTAAATTATTTGTAGCAGTGTCTGACACAGACTCCACTCTCAAATAATGTCAGTTACTTGTAGCTGATGTGGTAGAAGTATAACGAATCTTTGGCATTTATCATTCCCATGCATGTTGTTGCCAAGAGTTGCATATTTATTTATCATCCATAGTAATAGGAGGCATATTTTACATTTACATAATTTGTATCACATATATGTATCACTTTACAATGTACTTGTTTTGTTCAACATTAGGTTTTTGAGATTTACCCACTTGTTTGATACATTTTCAGTTCATTTGTTTTAACTGCTTGATGGTGCTTACGACATGACACAAGTGTACCACAATTTTTCTGTTGTCCTGTAAATTTGCATCAGCAAAAAAAAAAAAAAATCAGTCTTATTTCTCATTTTACTGCTGATGTAAATAAGGCTACAAAGAATAGCATTAGTTATGAAGCCTTTATTCCATGTATTGAAGTATTCTTAGGGGCTATCCCAGCCGTGGGCAAACTACGGCCCGTTTGAAATGAATAAAACTATTGAAAAAAAAGATTGTACCCTTTTATGTAATGATGTTTACTTTGAATTTATATTAGTTCACACAAACACTCCATCCATGCTTTTGTTCCGGCCCTCCGGTCCAGTTTAAGAAACCATTGTGGCCCTCGAGTCAAAAAGTTTGCCCACCCCTGGACTATACTCACAGGTGGGAATGCTGGGCAAGAAGATATATATATATATATATATGTATATGTATATATGTATATATGTGTATATGTATATGTATATGTATATCTTTTCAGCTTTCACTAGTATGACCAAATTGTCCTTAATTGTGGCTGTACCAACATTCATTCCCTCCATTAATATGTGAGAATTCCTATTTTCCCATAAATTGGAGGAATTGTTACAACTTTAAAAATTTTGTCCAGCACAATGGGTAAGAAACGTATTTTTCTGTGGTTTTAATTTGCTTTTGCCAAATTACTACTGAAGGTGAGATTTTTTTTTAGATGTTTATTGGCCATTTTTATTTTATTTTCTGTGACCTGCCCATTGCATCCTTGGTCTGTTTTTCTCTGGTGTTGTCTTCTTACTGATTCGTAGGAGTTCTTTATAATTCTGGATACTAGTCCTTTGTCACTTACCTGTATCTCAGCTATCTCTCACAGGCTTTGCCTTGTCTTTTAGCTATATTTTTTTCGGTTTCAGAAGTTTGATATTTTAATGTAGTAAAATATGTCAGTCTTTTCCCTTTTCATTTCTCAGTTAAAAAATTATACCCTCCTCTAAGGTCTTGACTGTGTTTCCTGCATACTCTTTGGACTTGAAGTTTTGATTTTCATATATAGATCTCTAATCTAACTGAAATGTATTTTTCTTTAAATATTAATGAAAATCTAATTTTCTTCTTTTTATGCTTGATTAAACAATTGTTCAAACACTAAAAATGTGCACTTCTGAGTATGCTAAAGCATAGTTATGATAAAGATGCTGTGTAATATACATATATTTGAAATATTTAATATATATACATGAATATATCATATATACATATGCAGCATATATATTCACACACACACATGTACACATATATAGATGTGTACAGATCTAGAGTACCTGGAACTTGTGAACATGCCTCCATAAAAGCTTACATGTGCACCAAGTATTGTAACTATTTATTCGTCAATTCTCCCACTGTCTTGGGAGCACCTTTATTGTTGAGCACAGTGCTTGATAACTAATAAGAACTCATTACTATTTGTTGAATGAATGAATACATATATTTTAATGGCTGTGCATTAAAAATGTGAACTGTCCTTGGGATGCTATTTCCTTAGTCACATTATAGGAGAACAGACATTCCATAGTTGACCTGAAAGCTGTAAGATTTACAACGTAGAATAGACATTCTTGAGATACAAATTGGAACTTAAGCTCTGAGATCATTTTATTTGGCTACTTTAAGAAATATCAGGTGAGACAAGTTAATGATTAAGCCTTCCGTAGTCAAACACAAGTGAAGCTTCACAGCACGGGCAGGTTGCCTGGTAAACTTGGCACGCAGTCCAGTCTCCACTGCCAGCGTTTGAGCTCAAGCATTAATGAGCTTTGCTACCAAGTTTCTAGCTTGTCATCTGTTACAATGAATTTGTCAGGTTTGGTTTGGTTTTGTCTTGTTTTTCTGTTTGTTTGTTTGTTTTTGAGCAAGACAGAGCAAGGACAGAAAGCTGGAAATCCAAGAAACATTGATCCAGTGGCACCATAGGAAAAATCCTAAGTAGTCTCTATATATCACTGAAGGACTTTCCCATCTCTGATCTTAACTCTCTCATCCAATGAAATGAAGACCCTGGATTTGTCAGTCTTTAGCGTTCACTATTTAAAAATATTCTATAGCTCAGTTGTTTAGAGCATCGTCCTAATATGCCAAGGTTGGGGGGTTTGATCCCCAGTCAGAGCACAGATAAAAAACAACTAATGAATGCATAAATAAGTGGAACAACAAACGGATCTCTCTCTCTCTCTCTCTCTCTCTCTCTCTCTCTCTCTCTCTCTCCCCCTCCCTCCCTCCCTCCCTCCCTCCCTCTCTCTCTTTCATCAATAAAAAACTTAAAATAGTCTATCATTTTAGAATTAATGGATTGCATTGGGTAAGTTTATGACCATGGTATATTCATGCATAGTTTGAATGACCAGGTCAAGATGTTCAGCTGGAGATTCACGCATATTTGCTAAAGTCTCTTCTCTCCTTTGATAGGGGGATAGAGAGCTGGAGTACTTGGGGGAAAGCAAACAGCAACTACTTTACTATGCTGTTCAGATTAGCCACTGGAAGTGTTAACAGAACTCCCATCAATTATTTAGGGTTTCAGACTACACCAAAAGTATAATTTGGTGATGCTATTCAATTACTTAGTGTCATAAAAATCAAGAGCTTCTGGATTATTGATAAGAGTAAGCTTGGTCTCCTGAACATAAGAGACATCATCTACCTGAGATTAAATTTAGAAGCTTGGGCCAAAAAGGAAAGTTAAGTACAAAGAATTTAGTAGATGTTCCATGATGAAATACCAGGCGTGGGGGTAGGGGGCGGGGGAGGAAGCGGCGAGAAAGGACCAAGTGTATATCAAAAAAGCAAATGACTTTTAAGGCATTGTAGTCTAGGCATTATTTGTCTTTATACACGATAACGGGGGAAATGTTGGTGAAAATAGATTTCATCCTTGTAATTGAATTTATATTGTCAGATTAAAAAGATGTATGTACCTTAACACTTAGCTTGGTCTGTTGGTCCACAAAAAAAGCTAGCGGCTTAGATGGGATTCCCAAGCAACAGCACTTGAGGTAAGAATTCATGTGTAAGGGAATATTGAGGGAATGATCACAGGTTTACAAGGGGAGTAAGTGAAATAGGAGAGGGCGGGGCAAAAAGAGCAAAGAAAGAATGTGGCATCAGCTGGAGATTAGCTTCCACTGAATCCATTGCAGAGAGTCTGGAGCACAAATTGCACCCAAGAGTGTGTCCTATCTTGAGCCAATGGGAATAGACTTTTGCTAGTGCAAGTCAGCTATTGGCTAAAATCTTTGGATTGTGCAGAATGTATCAAGGAGGCAGTTCCCCTTTGGACAAGGGAATTCTCCAGAGAAGAGGAGAGCTACAAATTGTTATCAGGCAGCACTTACCAGCCAGGGGTTGGGTATACCAGATAGTTGGGAAAAGGGGATTTTGGTGGGGTCTCACAGCATCCACTTCTCTGACAAGTCTCTCCCAGGCGGTACTACCTTTTTTGTGGGTCAGCCCTATCTCATATATGTTTTAATCTAGTTATTGCCACAACATTTTATATCTGGTTAGTGCCTCTGCCATCAACTGTGAGATCCTTGCAAAAGGAAGTTTGCTCTTTCAATTCAGGTTCCAGAATTTAACAAGTGCTGTTTTCTGTGTGTGTGTGTGTGTGTGTGTGTGTGTGTGTGTGTGTGTGTGTGTGTGTGTGTGTGTTTAAATAAAATTATGTTCTTTCTAATATACTCTTCTAGGAATTCCAATTTCCTAGAATTATGTTAGGTTCCACCCCACATGTTAAGTCACTAAAAGTGTATGTACTGTGAACTCTCTGAGCTTGTTAAAAGAAATAATTATGTCTTACCTTTTATGTTTTCAACTCTTGGTCACAGTTCATTGTGTTAAAACATATTAATTGTATCCCATGGCAATCATTAAGAAAAAATACATGTAAACATTTTTTTATATCCCATCTGTTACTGTTATTTTTAAAAATATCCCATCTGTTATTCAGCCCTTGGTAAAAGTAGCCAGGATTCAGTAGGACTGTCACTTTCCTCTAGGTTTTCATGTGCTCTGATGTCACCCCAAATTCCTTGGCCTTTTGTTCACCATATGAAATTCATGCCATGTTCTTCTGATATTACTAGACTGTGTAATTGAGATATATTTACCTTATTGCCAATATGGTAACGTGAACTTATTCTAAAGTCAGGCAGAAGTTGGTCTTTTTCATCTGGTGCCTCATAAACCACCCATCTCAGAATGAAACCAACTAATTAGGACTGTAATTTATGTATGGCCAGCTAAAGAGTTTTTAATGGCTCATAACATATTTGTCAGCTCTAAGAATAATTGAGGGGAAACCAGATGGCCCATCGTTATTCCCCTTTTGTTGGCTTAATCTACTTGATTTCTGCAGCTCACAGTCAAGATGAGCTCTTCTTGGTCCTATAAAGGTTTTTTTAAAATATAATTTTATTTCATTTTCAGATCATTTTTCAACATGAACTGTAAAGTGTGATAGGTATCTGAAAATAGTCAACTTTGCCAATATTCAAAGGTATTTTTTTTAATATATATTTATTGATTTTTTACAGAGAGGAAGGGAGAGGGATAGAGAGTTGGAAACATCCATGAGAGAGAAACATGGATCAGCTGCCTCCTGCACACCCACTACTGGGGATGTGCCTGCAACCAAGGTACATGCCCTTGATCAGAATCGAACCTGGGACTCTTCAGTCCATAGGCTGACGCTCTAGCCACTGAGCCAAACTGGTCAGGGCTCAAAGGTATTTTATTTATGACAATTGGAAGGGTGAACTCAAATCCTATTTTGCAATATATTTTTTGGGGAATACTAAAGAGTCTATCACAAAAAAGGTAAACTTATTCTCTATCAATGAACAAGATTATGTTTGTTGCCACTTTATTGTTTGTGTTCCTTCAAATGAAACATTTGATGCAGGAAATGCTTATTATTTAGTATTAATTACAGCAATTATTTGTTGAACCCCCCTTCCCTATGTGACCAATTCTATATTTTGTGTTTATACAAATATCACTTTACATAATCCTCGTAACTACTTTATTGTTTTCTATATAAGAAAAATAAAGTGATTCTGAGATTTTTTTTCAGAAATGATTTACTTGAACATGGTGGACCTTGGATTTTAAACTCTGATCTGTTTGGTTCAAAGACACTACTCTTTGGATGATACTAAGTTCTCTTCATAATGTACGAGGTGGGATTGCTTTTGGTTGAGTTCCTTTCGTTGAGTCTCCATATAAGGATACTACTCTAATTCATTCAGTTTGTTGAGTCAAGTGCCCATTGCCTCTACAAGAAATAAAGGAAGACATTAAGGAAGTGGAGAGCAGTGACCAAAACGAATCTTTGTTGTTAAGATTTTAGGGTCATTGGTTACTGCAACATTCTAGCCTATTTTAACTAGTACAATAGTAGATACTTTAAGAACTGTATATATTCATACTTATTATTAGGCAAAGATGGGTGGAGGAGGAGGGATGGGGAGATAATCTTAAACAGAGGAAGAGAATGAGAGTTTGAATCCACACAAAAATTGAATCCAGTTAAAGGGAGAGGATTAGAGAAATATTTTTGCTCCTTAACTGTTTCTCTGAAGAATGAGGAACAAATGTAAAGAAGGATTACATGGTATATATTTCATGTGACTTAGAAATTTAAAGAAGGGCTCTATGTTTGACTATCTGAGAAGGTAAAACTGGAAAGGTCATAGCAAATATTTAGATCTGTGCTACCTAATAGAAATTTAACACAAGCCACAAACGGGAGCCATGTGTGTAATTTTTAATTTGCCAGTTGCCACAAAATAAAAATGAAGAAGAAACAAGAGTGCTAATTTTAACGATGTATTTTATTTAACTTTCTTTGTTGAAAACATTATGATTTTAACATGTGACCAACATAAAGTCTTTATGTATTTTGCATTCTCATATTAAGTCCTAAATCTGCGGCAGTTTGTACTTGTAATAACAAATCTGTTTGGTCTCATGAGTGCTTAGTAGCCACCCATCACTGGTGATTCTCTCACTGGAAAGTGCAGATCTGGACCCAGTAAGGCGAGCTGTAGGGAGGAGAGAAGAGGTGTGGAAATGAACACAGTATTCAGATGCACTTATACAGTCTAGTGAGGGACTGAGGGAGAGTGCTCTAACTTCTCTGGGCCTTAGCGTTTTCACCTACAAAATGGGGTGACACCTTATAGAAATGTTGTAAGGATCACACAAAAGTGTTTCTGTAAAACCACCTCCCAAGGCACTTGAGATGTGTTCCCGATGAGTGGCATATACAGTCATTCTTTTATCAAATCAGCATCTACTGTCTAATATCGTTGGCTGCTATTGAGGGGATAGTGAAGTGAGTGCCCTGACCTGAGTGGGGTCTCTGTACCAGAAAAAGTAAAAAAAAAAAAAAAGTGAAATTGAATAGGTAGGAAGAATATTGGTCAATTCAATGAGCTAATAAAGGAGAAAATATGGTATGGGAAATGGATTCATGAGACCTTGTTTCCAGACCCAGCTTTGCCATCTACTGCCTGTGAGACACTGACAAATCCCTTACACTTTAAACCTTTGCTTCCTCATCTATAAAATTGGAGATAGCAAATAGCATTTTTACTGGGTTGTTGGAGGTCTAAATGAGGTCATATGAGGGAAAGTACTTTATAAAGTGGGAAGAGTTATAGAAATTCTAGAAAGTAGTAGGAGCTTTGTGGTAGCGATTTAAAGTTTGTTGGTAGTATCACTTATCCACAGTCCAAGCAAACAGAAAGAATATTAGAGTTCCCAAGTTTAGGGTTTTATTCTATGACTTGCTTTCAAGTGTGTGCTTTCTCGGAGACCTGTTTTCTCTGGACAAATAAAATGTTGTTTGGGGAAAAAAAATTAAAAGTAGTAACATTTGGATTCAGCTTAAATCTTTTATCATCTCTGGGGAGGGAGTTGTTTATGGAAAAGCAATGTTGGAATCTCGCTTTGCCAGGCTGACTTAATATACTTTTTGTCCCCTCAGAGGCGAGTGACCTCCGGGCTTCTCATTTGAATCTCATATTCCATAACAGCAATGAGGTTCACCCAGGCTCCTCCACTTGCTTTGTCTGTAATGCGCCATTCATTCCTCTCAGCCCAAGTCAGAGCCAGCACCTTGCCAAAACACTCTCAGAGACATTTCCCCCATGAACTGAATTGTCCTCCGTCTCCATGTTCAACTTCCTTTTTATCGAAATGTAGTAAGAAGTAAGGTTGGTGACTGTGATGACAACCCAAAATCTCTGAGGGGGAAAAAGCATATTTTTCAGGCTAGGTAACTTTCCTTCATCCTTCATCCTGAAAGCAAGCCTTTCCCTTTCTTCTCTAATTAAACATCTAGGACAGCAGTGATCATTCAACCAAAAGAAACAGACCTGTCAAGCTCTCCCTCCCTCCCTTTCCTTCAACTCAGAATGTCGTGGTTCCTGAGAAAGTGTCAGGAGCAGATGTTTGCTGGGTTTCGGGTGGAGTTGGTTCTTCCAGGGTCTCCTTAGGGAGTCCTGTTGCCTTCAGCACCTCCACTTGTTCGGCAACTTGATAGGGTCAGGATCTGAGCTGAGGTATTGCCGAATCGGAAGGAGGGTTGTATTATTATACCTGCCAACTAGGAGGGCAGGACTAGCTCCTGTGTGTTTTAAGTTGGATTCATGGAAGAAATGATAAGTAGTCCTCTACCTCTTTTCTGTGTATGCTAACCGGGGCCCAAAACTTGGGATGAAGACGCATTAAGTACCCAACATTCTAAGGAGACGAGTGAGAAGAAGCCACGGGAGCTGGGACCACATATGCCATCAGGCTTTGTTAAGAGCCAACTGAACTTTCCAGCCCTGGTAAGACAGGAAAGGCCACGTAAGACAAAGGGGAAGAGCAGGAAGGAGTGAGTGTAAGTAGGGGTCTCATGGGTGGGTACCTTTAAAATAAAATAATGGGAGAAACTTAAAAGAGTTATTTACAGAGATCGGGCTGATGGGAACCTGTAAGAAGGGAAAGCTCTCATGACACTGTCTTAATGAGCACTGTGCTGACTGGTGGACTTTTTCACTCCTGCTCTCTGCCCATTTGCAGAAGAGGAGATGTCAGTTAGAATGAGGTCAGAGGGGGATGAGGGGGACAGAGGAGGAGCAGCCTGTATGCCTGCTGTTTCTGTGGCAAGGATGCATGAGCTGCTTGCAGGCACTACCTACCTAGAGAGCTGGACTAGATCAGGGGTGGGGAAGCTTTTCTGCCAAGAGCCATTTGGATATTTACAACACTATTCGCAGGCCATATATTTGGTCAAACGTTTAATTAACACCCCTTAATGCCTTGGCAGGGCCAGACCAAATGACCTCACAGGCCTTATATGGCCCCTGGGCTGGAGGTTCCCCACCCCTGGACTAGAGGGTCCATAATTTTGTGGGTTGAATTTTCTTTGTCCTTAATGGTGCATCTCTTAGTTCAAGTAAAAACAAAACAAAATATTATCCACATTATCCTCCAGCTCCACTCCTCTAACACACACACATACACACACACACACACACACACGAGTGCGTGCACACACACACACACACACACCCCACAAAGAAATAGAGAAGAGAAAAAAATCACCCCACACCACAAGGACTCTTGAAGCAGAGAGAGCCAGATTTAAGAAGGACATGCTAATCACCATCCTCTCCTCACTTTCTGATCAACAGCATGTTCTCAACCTTGTCCTTCTCAGCGTGTAGAAAAATCCCTGAGGAATGCGGGACTGTGTCACTTCAGGCTTGTCATGGAACTAATTCTGATTCTGCGATCAGAATCCTTAAGTGCTCAACACCATTGGCATGAAAAGCTTCACGCCTTCGAACTCCGGGACCCTCTTGTCCTTCCCAGCGCCGGGGCATGCACTCCCTCTCATCATTCAGCTGGCTAATGAGCCCCTTCCAGCAGGTGTAAATGAATTTTCACACTCCAGCCTGGCTTTTGTCAAGGCTTGAACGTAAGGAGCTAATGAGTGCTATTGCTCTGAGTTTTCTCCTGCAAAAGAAGGGTATGTCTAACTTGTGATAGAATGACAAGTGCATACTAATGTCATTCTGTTTCGTGGTGCCAAAGAGGAACACTGAGAATTTAAGAAAGATGAATCCCTCAAACAAAGGCGGACTAAAAACATATTAAGCAGAGCTGTGCTGACAGCCTAATTCCATTGCTTATACACCATCTTGAATCCACTCAAGCATAGGGAAGATACCTCAGAGGCAAGGAGGGGAGGAGGCAGTATGCTCATTAAAAATGTGAGCAGAGCCCAGAGGCCAGCCCATCGTGGTAAATTGGCCTGACTGGTGAGGAGAGGCCATAGAAGGGGGAAATGGATCAGAACAAATATTTGTGACTTTAGCATTTCAGGGCACAGGGAAAACTCGCAGATTTAACATCCTGCCAAATAGGACTGCACATGAATAAGTGTCTCCAGGACTTTTGATGTCCTCGCAATTCACCTCTCCCCGAACAATGGATATCTATTTATTTATTTATCTATTTATTTATTTATTTGGGGGGCGGGTATTTTGATGATAAACTCCCTGAGCTTTGGAAAGTGCCAAGCCTAACAAAACACTTCTATTCTCTTCACAGTTAGCGAGAGATAGCTGTGTTTCAGTGGGATGGCATGTATTTTAAACCATGCACGTGATACTTTTGGAAAGAAAACATAAAAGGAAGCTCTGTTACAATCTCCCCTGTGATTGTTATAAATCATTCACAGCACAAAATTGTTCACATCATTCAGTAATGGGTCAGGGGTTGGAGGCTATAGTATTTCTCTTTTCTTCTTAGGAAGTAAAGTTCCCTATCTGATTTAGAATTGCGTGGGTAGTTCTTAAAACATCTCTAGCCTCGGTTTTCTGTGTCTTCCAGATAAGATTATGCTTTGTTCATTTGTGTAGACCTGGTACGCTGCACAGGCTGGCATAGAGTATTTGATGTTGGTTAAGTAAATGGATGAATAAGTAAATAATGAATGAATGAGTGATGAATGAATGAATGAGTGATGAATGAATGAATAAATGAAATTTTTGATTGGTTAATCCAAAAGTCAGTCAAAGTAGAGAATCTTATAAAAGTATACATAGACATCGTAATAGTTTTATTTGAAACAAAAGGATGTAAGTTTTCATTTATTTGCCAGTCCTTCGATGCAGGGTCAAGGGCTTTTTTTCCCCCTTTATTTTGAGCCATGGGTTCCTTGTTTTCTTTATTGCATTAAAGCACACCAATAATCCACCTTTCGCAATTTCCAATCTTGTCATCTTCAAAGGGGAACAGGACAAACGCCAAGCAATCTGAGTACAGAACTCATTTAGATTTTCAGAGTTTCTGTCCCAAATAATTTATAGTTTTTCCCCCCCATACCTAATTCAACAACCATTTTTAAGCGATTGTGTTAGTTTTCCTGTTGCTACTGTAACAAATTACCATTCATGTCCTAAAATAACACAAAGTTTATACCTTACAGGTCTGGAGGTCGGGGTCTGAAATGGTCTCACTGGGCTAGAGTCAAAGAGGTCACAGGGCCGCACTCCTTTCCAGAAGCTCCAGGAGAGACTGTTTTCCTCAGCCTTTCTGGCTGTTTGAAGCTTCCTGTGATCTGTGGCTCATGGCTCCCTCCCATCATCAAAGCTGGCAATGCCAGCTGAGGCTTTCTCACCTGGTCTCAGATAATCCAGGATTATCTCCTCACACCAAGGTTAGCTGAACAGGGACTTTAATTTCACTTGCAGCTTTATGTTACATGTCACCATGAACATAACGTACTCACAGGTGCTGGGGTTTAGGGCATGGCCATCTTGGGGGCCGTTATTCTGCTACTGTAGCTATTTTAAGCTATTCCCAAATGCACAATTCATTTTTTAAAAAATACTTTATTGTTTTTTTACAGAGAGGAGGAGAGAGGGATAGAGAGTTAGAAACTTCGATGAGAGAGAAACATCGATCAGCTGCCGCCTGCACACCTCCTACTGGGGATGTGCCCGCAACCAAGGTACATGCCCTTGACCGGAATCGAACCCGGGACCCCTCAGTCCATAGGCTGATGCTCTATCCACTGAGCCAAACCGGTTAGGGCACACAATTCATTTTTAAAGGATAAAATAACTTTCATGATCTTGTTTCATTCATTTATATGAATAAATATAACTACAAATACAAAGATAAGTATTTATAGATTTAAAAACAAAAACAAAATTTATTTAGGGAAACAAATCTCATCTGGTGGGTGGGGCATGCATAATTAGTTGCCTTATCCTTCCTTCCTTCCCTTTCTCCCTCTTTTCCTTTCTTCCTCCCTCCCATTTTCCTTTACACCTTCCTTCTTTTCTTCCTCCTTCTTTCTCTTTTTCTTTTTTTCAATAGCAAGGAAGTACAGTATACTCTTAAGTCAGTCTGTTTGATTTGAACTCTGCGTGGGTTTCTCACAACTTTAGTGAGCTTGGGAAAGTTACTTAAGCTTTCTCCCCTTAGTTTCCTCTATGTGCATAACTGATCTGCTTCATCAAGTCTGTAGGAGGTTATATAAGACTAGGGCCCAGTGCACGAATTCATGTACCTTGAAAGGAACTGTAGCCTGTGAGGCTGCGGTGGGCACAGGGGCAGGTCTTGGCCCATCCTCCATACCCCATCTGGCCCTGCCCGCCATGGCCCAGGTCCCCTGCCTGCCGGAAACCCCACTCCTGCCGCTGCCACTCCCACGCACTGATGGCGCTCTCTCTCCCACCTGCTTGCACCTGCTGATGGCGCAGAGCAATTGGGGCTGGTGTCAGCAGTGGGTACGAGCATCGGCTGCTGTCCTGATCACCCCTCAGGAGTAGGGGGAGGGGGAGAAGCTCTCAGGGGCGATCGGGGCTGGCAGCCATCACTTATACCCACTGACAGTGCTGAGTGATAGGGACCAGTGCCGGGCGCTGTCAGCAGGTGCAAGTGGGGCTGGAAGGAAGCAGGTGTGTGCTTTGGGCGGGACTGTGGCGCACGGGAGTAAAGAATTTTCAGTAACCACCAGAAGCTCACCCTGATGACAGCAACTGATGCCCCGCCTTGGTCTGGCACCCCCACTCACCTGCTCCACCATCCTGCCGTGGCCAACTCCTGCCGTGTTCTGCGCGCACCCCCTGGTGGTCAGCGCACATCATAGTGACTGGTTGGTTGGTTCTTCCACCATTCAGTCTATTTGCATGTTAGCCTTTTATTATATAGGATGATCCACATGTGTATGTGTATATGGCACAGTGAGAGTCATACCATGTGTCAGTGAATATGCATATATTATCTTCCTATTAGGTACTGAGTGTCACTTATCTTCCTTCCCCAGGACCTCCCCAGCACTTTCTGGTGCTCCCTAAGGGTTTGCCCCAAATCACTTAGCAAGTGACTGTAAAAATACTACTAGCAATTAGTGAGCATCTTCTCTGAGTCAGCGACCTTATGTAGAGGCTTATGTGGATGATTTTATTTCATTCTCACTTAAGGATAGAGGAAATGGGCTCAGAGTAATTTGATAATCTTCCCAGTGTTGGTTACCAGGCAGTGAGTGACGAAGCTGAGATGAGAATCCGGGACTCAGGGATCAGCTGGGTGCTCTGTCTTAGGACCACAGCCCTGCCCCATGTCCCCAAGCACATCCCAGTCACCTGCTTCTAAACTGTCATTCTTTATAGCTTCCAGTTAGCATGAGACACATCAAAGTGCTAAATAAATACATGTTGATTGGTTGAACAGCTAATGCCTCCTTATTGCTTAAAGGCTGCTATCGATAACTCATTTAACACCACTTATGTTTCTTATAGGAGCTATGAAATTTGTGGCACATTTGAAAACCACATAAATTCAGGAAGTTGGACATTAGATGGAATGAAATATGGCACTTAAAATGATGCTAACAAAAGCCCTGTTATAATGTGGGAAATGATATTTAAATGCTTTCAGTGATAAGAAAACCCCAGGATTTAAAATTGCATATGTAATATAAGCTGAACTAATTTAAATTACACTGCCGGTTAAAAGTTATTGATGCTAGGTGGTGGAATTATAGTGATTAACTATTTTTTTCTTGTTTAGTATGAATATGAAACTGGTTATAATTTTATCATCAATAGAAAAACTTTATTTTAAAGCATGCAGGAACCTATAGTCCTTATGAAATTCTAATGTTGTCTAAAATAATAGAATGGGATGACAGTCTGTTAGCAATGCCTTATTGCATAGGAAACATCTGATTAATTTTATTGATCTCTAGCTAAGTCAGGAAGTTTTAAAATCCTTTAAGGCTTTTATAATAGCATAACAATGCTAGATTTTTAGGACACCTAAAATTAGGTCCCATGGAAATACATGGTGCTTAAATATAGTTTTTGACTATACATGATTAAATTCTTCATTTACACTCTTAACAACTGATTTCTCTGAGCAGTTTTTCAAAGAGTTGCTACACTTTTGCAGATAAGAGATTACTGTTCTTGTTAATAGAGGAATAATATTTGGGGACTATTTCAGGAAGTTGCTTATATTTATGTAATGTTTAAGCCTTTAGGTTGGAATACTTACATAAAAGTATTACACCCATTTAGCAAATATGAGTCTATTTATCTTTCCAGGGAAATTTATATAACCTATATCAAATCTTGTTAATTTTTCTCATATACATTTTTTAAAAATCTTCACCTGAGGATATTGTTTTTATTGATATGAGAGAGAGAGAGAGAGAGAGAGAGAGAGAGAGATGTGAGAGAGAAACGTTGATCAGTTGCCTCCCATATGCCCCCTGATCTGATGAGGGATCTATCCTGAAACCTAGGTATGTGCCCTGACAGGGAATGGAACCAGCAACCTTTTGGTGTACAGAATGATGCTCCAACCAGCAGAGCCACCCAGCCAGGGCCTCAGACATGTTTTTAAGACTTCTTATATCAGAAGGAATGTGGGTTTCAGAATTGGAACTGAATTATCACACTGTATATACTCTCCATGAAGCCCAGGAATTTAATATGGCTGTGGAACAAATGCCAAACACCATGGCACACATTGTTTTCATTATTGCTAAGATGAGGACGTTGTATTTACCTTGATTTCTAAACATAATGATCTCCTTTACCTGAATTAAGATTTCAGGTGACTGAAGGGATCTTAACTCTGCCAATGCCAAAGTTAACTTTCTAAAATTTAAAGAATCATGTTTCCAAGTACCCTAACCTTGCCTTATTGGATAAAGAGTATTGACTTTCCTGTATCCTTTCTGTGTGAGGCGCAGTGAACATCAGTTACTGGGTACTTCATGGTGTACTAACAGGCTCAAGCCCTCGGGGACTTTGTAAGGGTCTCCACCTCTTTGCTGAAACGATCCCAACTGCTGCAGTTTTCTTGCCAATATGTCTGATTTTGAACATTTTCCTGCCTCATCACTTATTCATACACAGACTGTTAACATCATCCACTGCTGACAATTTATCTCACACTAGCAGCCTCTACCCCTGTTAATCTGCTGTCGGCTGGGGAACACCAAGTGAGAGCAATTGA
This sequence comes from Myotis daubentonii, assembly GCF_963259705.1. Lineage (NCBI taxonomy): Eukaryota > Metazoa > Chordata > Mammalia > Chiroptera > Vespertilionidae > Myotis > Myotis daubentonii. The sequence goes on along the minus strand of NC_081855.1, from coordinate 30,364,388 downwards.
GTTCTGAATGAAGAACTTCGCGTTCTGTATAGTAAACTTCCTGGAGTTAAATATATGGCCTTCAGCATACTTATCCTACTCTCTCTCTATATATATATATATGTGTGTGTACATAAATACATGTGTGCACATGCCTAATGTTTGGTTGTGGGTCAAATGCCCTTGGATGATATGGTTCAATAATGCAAACTTCCAATAAATGATATGGCAACATGTTTTAATGATAGTAATATATTGAGGGGATTTTTAATATTTTGAAGGTGGTTTTAAAAGTAGTCATCTCTTTTTAGAATATAGTGCTCAATATTTGGACTCAGATACAACCAACCGCATACATCTAAATACCATGGAATATATCTCTCTATCTAGTGTAGTGGTTCAGAACCCTAGATGCATATCACAGAGTATTTTAAATATTCAAGCTTCTTGGTCCCCCTCCAGACAAGTTGAAGCTGATTCTCAGAAGGCTCAGGCACCTCCTACTTTAAAGATACTGCCCAGTGTGTTCTAGATGCAGACAGAGACGAGAAAGACTCCTCAAGCAACCTGAGTCCTTGCCATCACATGGTAGGCGCTTAATACATGCAAACTACTATTCTTAACAGAAACTGGAAAATAGAGGATTTTGTTTTCACTTCTAAATTGTTTTCAGTTTGGGAGCAAATGGCACAAATATCTTCCATTTCTTTTCACATGTATTTCAGGTATTCTATAGAGGATCAGCGAGAAATCTTGAATAGAGAACCAAGTTCAATGTACCCTTTTTCAATTTCTTGTGTGGTGCCTTCTTTCCCTCAGGCTTAGTTCTTTTATTGTTTTTAGAGGCACCCCAAGAAGTACTGCCATATCACATGATAATTTAAAGTTAGGCTCTCTGAGACACAAGCCAGGCACTGAAAGAATAGTAAGCCCCATGTAGATGGTGAGTAGGTCACCGGACACTTTAAGACACTTTCAGAGGAGACTGTCGCCTGGGAAGCTGGAAAGATGATTTTGAATATGTTCTTTGAGGAGTCGTCTCTGAGCTGAAATAGGACAATGTCCTGCTTACAGGACAAGCAACTGAGGAAGGAAACAGAATGGGGCATAATGTCCCATAAAGAAGGAAAACGATTTATTTCTTGAAGAATCGGCAGAGGGACAATGCCAGGCAGTTTGCAATGCAGAGAATGGCTGTGTTTGGTTTACGGGTTTCCTGGGCAGCCTGGAGAGCTTCTCCCTGGAACTTTGCAATATTAGTCTCGCCCTCAACCGGCTTTAAAAATGATAAATCTTTTTCCTGAAATAGCATCTTTTATGTTTAATTTATTTTCTTTAGCTTGAACTGAGCCTCCCTATTTATTTTTGGTGGCTCCTGGGGTTAAAAATGTATTTTCTTCAGCCTCCAGAAGGTCATCTTCATTTATTTTCCACAGATCAAGGTGGAAACTTTTCAGATGCAGATCAAACAGTAGCCCTGACGATGTAAGGCTGAGGGACGGAGCACTTGCGGAAGTTTATTCCTCTGTCCTTGTTATGCATTTTTCTACAAGTGACAGCACATGTCAGGTTCAGTTGTGTGTAGTGATGTGGGCAGCTGCGGTTACAGATTCCTGTGACAATGTAATAAATTGCCATTGTTTTGAAGACTCCAGAGTGACATGCTAGAGCTGCCTCATAAAAGTATATTGTGTGAACCTCTTTCTAACACTTTGATCAGTGTTATCGTCTTTGTAGCTTAATGTTGGCCATGGTCAGAGCATTTACACCACAGTAATTGGAAAATGTCCCAAATCAGGTCTTTCTTTTGTTTAGAGAGCTAGTTATGGAATATGTGCCAACACACTACTCTTTCTACGTGTGCGTATCTAATATAATTGAACAACTTTATTCTGTTTCTATATTCATAGCTGTCTAGATGGAGATTTTGTTTTTTTTCATTGTCAGTTATGGGGAAGCGTTGACCTAGAATTGATAATTCAGTCATGAAGTGTCTAGACTTTACTCCTCACTCAGGTCCGTAACTGGCCAATTTCATATTTGTTTTCAGTTGCTAAAATATGGGGGACTTTTGAATAGTAGGCATACAAAATGTATTATCATATCTTCATAAACTTGTTTAGCACAGTGTCTTAAACATCCATTCCATAGAGATTTTCTAAATAAGTCTATGTCCTATCCTTTTATCTCCCCATCTTCTCTCCTTCCTGACGACCACTTCACCTAAACTCTTCTCAACGTTGGGAATTTTTATACCAGAATCTACCCACCCTCAATTTTAACAACATTTGTTCAAGAAGACAATTTTATTTATTTTAAAGTGTTCTGTTAATATTTGGCAAGAATTAAATAATGTCAAAATCTTTTTTCATTTATAAAATGTAGATAAACATTCCAAACCATTGTCTCTATAGGAAGATAAGATCTGCAGAGGCTAATAAATAGTATTTGTATATATGGCTAAAACAAAATTGTTCAAAGCATAGTCTTTAGGGAAAAACAAAAACAAACACAAAAATGCCCAAACATAATTATTTGTATTATTTGAAGATACATCTATATTAATTTAGATTTCATTTCCAATTAGCATACTCATAGGAGATAAATAACTTGTAATCATGACATGACAGAAAGTTGAGTGAAGGGAAATACTTATTCAGATGACATGTAATAGATGTCAGTCCAATGTCCTTCCAACTGCAATATGCTGGGTATGGGACATTTGTCCAAATATTGTATAATCTGTGATGGGAAATAGAGACAATGGTTTGGAATGTTCATCTACATTTTATAAATGAAAAGAAATTGACATTATTTAATTCCTATCAAATATTAACAGAAAATCTTTAAAATAAATAAAATTGTCTTCTTGAACAAATGTTGTTAAAATTGAGGGTGGATAGATTCTGGTATAAAAATTCCCATTGTTGGTAAGAGTTTAGGTGAATGGACTTATTTGTGTGTGGCTGGTGGAGATGAAACTGAGAGATATTTTGGCAATACTCACCAAAATTTTAAATGTTAGCTTACTTTTGGACTTTATTCTACAAATTTTATCCTGTGCATGGGAGAGGGAAGAGGGGTTGGTATACATGAAAATTTAGATATAAGGGTATTGATTGAAGCATATTTTATGACATCAGAAGTTAGAATTATATAAGTATACAAAAATTTACAACATTTAGATAATTATATAGCTATTAATTGGCATGATGTAAGCTGTATACACATGAGTAACTTCAATCCCTCTGAGCCTAACTTGCATTTGTAAAATAGGGAGAAGAATTGGGTGATGGGTACAAAAGATGAAAGGGATTAAGAAGTACAAGTTGCCAGTTATAAAAATAATCATGAGGATATAAAGTACAGCATAAGGAATGTAGTCAACTAGAGGCCCGGTACACAAAATTTGTGCACTCGAGGGGGGTTTCCCTCAGCCTGGCCTGCGCCCTCTTGCAGTCCGGGAGCCCTCAGGGGAGCAAGCCTCAGCTGGCAGTTGGATATCCTTAGCACTGCTGTGGAGGTGGGAGAGGCTCCCTCCACCACCGCTGTGCTCACCAGCCGTGAGCCTGGCTTCTGGCTGAGTGGCACTCCCCTTGTAGGAGCGCACTGACCACCAGGGGGCAGCTCCGGCATTGAGCATCTGCCCCCTGGTGGTCAGTGCACATCATAGCAACCAGTTCAACTGTTTGGTTGGTTTGGATATTAGCCTTTTATTATCCTACCTAATAAAGAGGGGATATGCTAATTGACCATCACGCTGTCTCAAAGATAGTGGCGCCTACAGCCAATAAGGAGGGAATATGCTAATTGGCTGCCACGACCTCAAAGATGGCATTGCCCAGTTCCTTCAGCCCTGCGGGGGTGGCAGGTGTGCAGCAAGGCCGGGCCTGGCCCTGCCTCCGGAGGCCCCCAGTCCCTTCAGCCCCTCCAGCCACCCAGGGCTGGCCCGAGGCACAGGCAAGCCTCAGATGGTGGCTGCCCAGTGCCGAGGTCCGCCCGAGGCTCAGGTTACCAGGGCCAGCAGAGGCTTGTGCTGCCTTCAGTGGCAGCAGCAGAGGTGTGATGGGGGAATCACCTTCCCCTGATCACCGAGTCTCCTCTGCCCTTGAGGGCTCCCGGACTGTGAGAGGGGGCAAGCCAGGCTGAGGGACCCCCCTCTTCCAGTGCATGAATTTTCATGCAGCGGGCCTCTAGTATAGGATAATATTGTAGTAACTATGTCAGGTGTCAGGCAGTACTAGACTTGTTTGAGTGAGAACTTCCTAAGTTATGTAAATAACTAATCGTTATGTTCTATACCTGAAACTACTATAATAGTGCATGTCAACTGTAGTTGAAAAATCACCATTATCAACTTCTACTCCTGGAATTTCTGGCGCTGGGCTGTGTTTGGCCAATAGGAGGCATCAACCAAATTTCAGAGGATGGGATAGGACCAAGCGTGGGTTGCTCCTCAGGCTCCCTCCTGCTGGCCTGCTGCTTGACAATGACTATTTCTCTTTTGGAGGCCACACTTCCTTCCTGGAACTCTCTGCTACAGCTATTAAGGGAATAGTTCAGTCTCCAGCTTCCATACTCCCCTCCCTTTGACCTTCAGTCCCAAGATGGTAAAGATCTCACTGTTTCTAGCAAAATGGTGCCTCTCTATCCCTGGGAGTTCCCCTTAATTCAGCTCCTAACCTTTAAAATTGTCCCTTTATTAAAATTTCTTCAATTACCTCATTTCATAGTGCCATCTGTTTCCTGTCAAGACCCTGCTTGATATAATTTCTAATTTAAAATGCAAACTTTATCATAGTATTTAATTATCATATATATGAGTTTATTTCTGAACTCTGTTCTCTGCATCCATGTGCTTAAATGTTCTTGCACCAATAACACATTGTTTTAATTAATCTAGCATTATATAGTATAATTTTATATCTGATAAGGCAGTAGTTCTTAAAGTTTTTGGACTCAGAACACCTTTGCACTCTTAAAAAATTATTGAGTCCAAAGAGCTTTTGTTTATGAGAGACAAATCTATCAAAATTTCACATATTAGGATTATATTAGCGACATTTAAAAAATATACTCAGTCATATAAAATCACAATTACCTGATAGCATATTACCTGGCCCAGAAATCAGGATTTTAAAAAGATTCCCAAGTGATTCTAATGCTCAGCCAAGGTTGAGAACCACTGTTTTAAATCCTTTAAACTCTTTTAAATATCTGGGTTAATGGAAAACACTTGTATTATTACATCTGCATTACTTTAAATTGATTGCAATATGTTGTTTTGCTTGAGGTAAAGATTTATTTCACCTCATACATATATGTAGTTGGAAAATAAAGGAATATTTTAATAGCCTTTTCAGATAATTGTAGATATTCTTCTTTGATCCTATTCCCAAATTTGACAAACTAGTGTCCTAAAGGTTATTTGTAATGTGGGATCTGAAACCACATCAATTAACTTCTTATGTTTAAAATCCATTGGTCTAGCTCTCACTTGGAATGGATCTTAGATTCTAACATGATTTTGTAACATCATGCATTGGTTGTTTAGAAAATATTGATTTGCTGAGGTATGCAGATCGTCCAAGTGTTGAAGTATTTTATCAGACAATGTAGGGAAGAACGACATTGGTCAGTATCACCAAAGGATCTCATCAGAAAAGCCTCAACTCTTGGGAAATGCTCAAGCTCATGGTGGCAGAGACAGGTTCTCCAAAAGTTTAATTTTCACTTGAAAGTCCAAATTTTGTCATTGTCAACAATCAATGGCTATTAATTTTCCTTGATGTGACAGGGTTATTTCATTTATTTTAGATGAGCTATTTGCCAAATACCCCAAATATGAACAGTGTTGTTCTGTTGGTCACTCTTTCAAGTAAAAATCATGGCTAGTTCACCGCAACTTAATCTCATAAGTCCTGTTCTTCAATAGCATTATTGTGCTTCTGTATGCAGAAGTGCTTCAGGTGTGCTTCCTAACTTGTCATACAGAATATTAACTATATACACTCAAAGTTCAACATCTAATAGCACCAGCAATAAATACTGCTTCACCAAGGACATTGTAAGTAAACTGGGGCTTTTTTCTGGGAATGTGTGGCAGTGCAAACACAACTTCTAGGAGAGTTTTGTCTCCTTCCTTTAATTCCTGCACAGGTGCCAGTAGTTCACCCACCATCTGTATAAATAGCAACACAAAGAAAATGGCAGATCACATCTTATTATTGTTATGAAAACAGTTTTGACTTTATGGGCCCCCTGAAAATGATTATAAGTAACCCCAGTGGTCTGCAGACCACAATTTGAGAAATACTTCAGTAGGGTCACTATTTTATGTTATACTAGAGGTTAAAATATAGCATAAGGGTTAGAATCTGAGGATCTTAATGTGAGATATTTTTGGAATCAAATTTGGCTTGACTACTTAATTTAAACATATACTTTTCACCACTCCCACGCTGAGATTTGATAACACTGAGACCCTTGATTCATGTAAACAATACCCTATACATTTTTATTGAACTGAATGTACTAATGAATGTTTAAGGGTAAAAAGATCTGTATCTGTAGAGTCCATCATACAACAACAGGGCCTATTATTCTTAAGGCTGAGATAAAATATTGTACTTCTTTATATGAAGGTTTTCTTGAGTCTTTCTCTCAATGCCAAGGTATAATTATTTTCCAGTATTTCATATATGTTTTTATTTAAATCATTTTTGTCTTGTTTTGATTTGAGTCCTAGTGTTTCTCTCTTCCATATAAGTTTAGGCTCCTTGAAACCAGGAAATACTTTGTTTGGTTTACTTTTTCTCTTTGCCAACTAAACCCCAAATCTGACAGACTGGTCATTTTTCCAAACAACACTTCAGATATTTAAAGGGAAGACTCTGCAATTCTACTCTAAGATCAGCAGAATAAGAAATGTTTTCTGTGCAATTTTGACTCATCCTTTAGTGCCAGTTGGGTTACAATAATAACAACCTTAATCCAAAAAGAGAAAATGTAGGATCTTGAAGGACCCAGGTGGACATGTTTTTAAAGGAAGTTATGCTCAGTGGAGGTGGAGGTGAAGAGATATAACCTCATTGCTATTGCAGTAAAGGAGTGTAGGATAAGCACACATGTAGGTTTTTTAAAATTCTGTTTTCTCTTTTCTGTTTAAGAATAAAATATTTATATATCTTCAAGGGCTGGCACATATCTAAATAAGTAAGAAGGTAAGGAAATGACTGCCTTTTTATTGTAGAATTAGAACAGGGGGACTTCACTTGAGAAATGCCTCTCTTCACCTGGCTGTTCTGTTTCTGCCCCGTTCTTATATTTGATGATACAGAATATATTATATACCACCGCTACTCGAGCTTTTAAATTTTTGTGATCCTTTAGAGTAAGGCCAATGACTATGGATACTCATTCTTCTAATTAGAAAAAGCAATTTTAAAACTCCAGTGATTTAATCTGGCTGGTGTGGTTCATTGGTTGAGCATCAGCCTATGAACCAGGAAGCCACAGTTCGATTTCCCATCAGGGCATAAGCCCAGGTTGTGGACTCGACCCCCAGTGTGGGGCATGCAGGAGGCAGCCCTTCAATGATTCTCTCTCATCATTGATGTTCTGTCGCTCTCTCCCTTTCCGTTACTCTCTGAAATAAATAAAAATATATTTAAAAACAAACAGTAAAACTCCAGTGACTTAAAAGACATATGTATATATTTGCATGAATCCCTCTGAAAGTATAGAATTCAAATAAAATTACAGTAACTTCTGCAGTCTGTGTCCCCCACATATTTTTGGAAATCTCATTGAATCAGGAAACAGTCTTATATTTTAATCACACAAATCTCCTTTTTAAAAAAATGGAGGCAAGTTCTGAATTTTGGATGAAGGATGACAGCATGAAGCATCAACATGGATTACACTTTCAAATGTCAGAAATGAAGGGACTTTTGAGATTGTTTTGTTCCATTTATTCAGCCTGACAGAGGATAAAACTTTCTTAAGGAGGTGAATGATAATAACCACCGTTATGGTCTAATTTAGTGGGAGCTAAAAATTATATTGAGCCCTGAGCATTCATTATCTTCTTCAATTTGGACACCTTTACACGTAGAAAACAACAGTATTCATCTTACAGAACGGAATCTAGCTTCAAAGAGATGAAATAACTCACTCCTGTGTAATATCTAGTAAGAAAGAGTCAGGGTCAGAATTTGAATCCAGCTGTCTGCTTGACATTCAAACCCATGTCCCAGCTCTGAGGGGATGTTCTAAGAATCTTCAGAAGGAAGTCATAAGCTCAGTGCTGTTCGTGTGTTTAAGATTATCTCTTAGTTGCTGAGAATTGGTAGAGATTTATGATGTCAGCCAGTGCAACGATAATTGGATTTTTAGCTCAACTCAGAATGACTTGGAGAATGTGATTTATTTTTGAGTACCTACAGGAATTTTAAAATTCTATATTGAACAGCAGCCCCAGCAGCACTCTCCCACATGGTAAAACTATGTGGGTTGGGGAAGAGAAGACATGTTGCTAAGGCCTTGCCCATCCTAACAGGGGTATTGGTGATGCATGGGTTCTGTTACTCTTGGCCCTAGAGTTGGGCACATCATTTCACCTTAATATCACTTTTCTCATCTGTAGATTGGTGACAATAAGACCCACTTAACAATTCAATGAGATTGTTGTGAAGATTTAGGAAAATGATGGATATAAAATAAATGTTGGAAAGATGGTTCAAATGAAACATCATGGCTCCAAAAGTCCCCAGGTGTTTGCTAAACAGGTGTGACTAGTGCAGTCAGCTCATGCAAAAACCTGTGCTAGGTGCTATCGATCAGCACTTGGAACTTCCTGTGCCCAAGAGTCATCTTGTTAAAATGCAGATTGAGATTCAATAAACTAGGGCTGGGGCTGGAAAGTCCCATCTCTAAGACACTCCCAGAGCATACTCATGCTGGTGGTCCAAGGACCACATTTTGAATAGCAAGGGGTTGGGTTACAAAACAATGCCGGCATGAATACAAACAGGGGGGTTTGAAAATCTTGGCTGAAATTCCAGATATTCTTAAATGAAATTCTAAAAATGTTATGGTAAGTGAAAAAGTCAGACACAAAATACCAACTATTATATGGTCCCATTTATATAAAAGGTCCAAGATAAGGAAATCTATAGAGACTGAAAATAGATGAGTGGTTTCCAGGGCTAAGTGGGAACTGCTGAGTAACTGATACAGGTACGGGGTTTCCTTTAGGAAATATGAAGATATTCTGAAATTAGAGAGTTGTGATGGTTGCACAACTCTGTCAATATACTAAAACCTTTGATTTATACACCTTTAAAGTGAATTTTTAGGCTATATGGATTAAATCTCAATAAAGCTATGAGGAGAAAAGCTACGGTCTACGTGGAAGTTCAAAAGTGTGAAAAAATGGGGAGGGAGCACTCTGAGCTAAGGGGACAGCCCTGAGAAAGGCCATAGAAGGGAGCAAACCTGGTGTATTTTTAAAAAATATGTTTTTATTTATTTATTTTAGAGAGAGGAAGGGAGAGGGAGAGAGAAAGAAACGATGTGAGAGGGTGGCAACGATTGGCTTCCTCCTGCACATCCCCCACTGGGAATGGAGACCAAAAGCCAGGGATATGCCCTGACCTGGAATCCAACCCAGGATCTATGGGTGCATGGGGCAGTGCTCAACCAACTGAGCCCCTCTGGCCATGGCCAAACCCGGTGTATTTAATGTAGAGAAAGGAAGCTTGAAAGGCTGTAGTGAAGCAGATGATGCAGACTTGTAGGAATAAGGTCAAAGAGCTGAATGGGGGCCAGTTAATCTATGGTGAATAGCTTGGTTTTTATGTTAGATGAATTTGGAAGCCATTGGAAACGTTTACTAAGGATGTAGTATCATTTGATTTATCATTGAACATGATTAATGAGCTTGCTTTGTGTGTAAAATGAATAATTGAAGCTAGGACAGATAAATTAGGCAGCAGTGGAATAATCTAGGTAACAGATGATAGTGGTTTGCAGAAAAGTGAACAGATTTGAAATGTGTTTGCCTATAGAGTCGACAGATCTAGTTCATGAATTGGAAGTTAGGAGTGAGGGAAGGTTACAAGTGATTGGTGGTTCCATTCACTGAAAGAGAAAATGCTGGGCAAGCAGCAGGTCTAGAGGAGGAAACCAAGTTTTTTCTTGGCCATGTTAACTTCCTTTTTTTAAAAAAGTATATGTTTGTATTGATTTCAGAGAGGAAGGGAGAGAGATAGAAACATCAACGATGAGAGAGAATCACTGACCGGCTACCTCCTGCATGCCCCACACTAGGTGGGAATAGAGCCTGCAGCCCAGGCATGTGCTCTGACTGGGAATCAAACTGTGACCTCTTGGTTCATAGATCAATGCTCAACCACCGAGCCATGCTGGCTGGGCTTGGCCATGTTAACTTACTAATAACTATTGGATCTATAGGTGGACATGTCCCCTAGAATTTTAGAAAGAGGTCAGTGTTGAAGATCTGAGAGTCTTTACTCTTTTGACGGTATCTAGATAGTAGTGTCCTGGAGAGACTGTGTAGACCTAGAGGTGGGTCCCAGAATGCAAGTCATTTTGGAGACCGTCTTGATGATCATAATGCAACTAAAATAACAGCATCCACACACTAACATTTTGGAAGCCACACAAAGGAAGGAGAGCCAACAAAGGATCTGAATGGTTATGGCCAACAGTGTCGGATGGGGTGTGAGTTGCTCAGGGCTCTCTGGAGAAACAGAGCTAATAGGATAGACACTATTGAAAGCAAATCTGTGAGTGGAAGCATGATATCAACATGGAGGTTGGCAAGCCCAGAATCAGCAGGGCAGGCAAGCTGGCTGGGTTGGAGACACAGGGAAGAGCTGACGCCGCCTCTAGGTAGAGTCTGAAGGCAGGCTGCTGGCAGAGTGCCCTCACCCTTGGGCAAACCGCAGACTTCTTCTTCTGAAGCCTTCCAGTGGATGCGGCCTTCTCACATGGCGGCGGGTAATCCGCTTTACTCAACATCGACTGATTCAGATGTTAATCTCCTGTAAAAAAAATACCTTCGCAGCCACATCTAGAATTATCTGACCAAATGAATATCAGGACGTTGTGGCCTAGCCAAGTTGACATACAAAACTAATCATCACAGAGTGTTACCATGGAAACCCAGAGAAGAATCTATGTGAAGAAGGAGAGAGTGGCCAAATACGTTGACTACTGCTAAGAATTTAAGTAGGATAAGAGTGCTCACAGGTTGGATGTGGTGTCTGGGAAGGTATTATTGTCCTGGACCAGAGTAGTATCTGAATGGTAGTTATAGAAGCCCACTTGGGGTGTCTCGAGAAGAAATGATACACCTACATACTGTTTTTCTTTTTTCTTTCATTCTTTGAGAAATAATAAAAGCTAAAGCCACTTTTTAATACATCCTATTTCCCTCTCATCTCTCCGTTTCCAGAATATCTTGACTAAAGATTATACTAAAGTTGAAAGCCTGGAGATTGTTTAGGCAGCTCCAAATCTCTTTTGCTGATGACATAGCAACTTGGCAAATCCAAATAAGCCACAGTAGTCTCATTTATAGTTTTAACTTGGCATCCTATATATGTGTGTGTGTATACATTTCTTTCTTTTTTCCTACAAATGGACAAGTTCTTTTTAGAATGAATTGGAGTAGCAATAAAACTGTGAAAAATACATTATATTATAGGTTTTTAGTATATTGATCAAGTAAAATATGAAAAGGTCATGTAGCAGGATTAGTAAATAAAAGTTAAATACCTTTAAAATCAAATCACAGACTATTACAACCACCTCCCCTCAAAAAAGAAGTTCTCTTTTCACCATTGCATATTATCTCTAGATTCTGTACGCATTCATGCTTTAAAGGGAAAATCAAGGCAACTGAGCTCTGGTAGGAGCTCAAACACTAACTCTTTGTGTGTCTTTAGCAAATCAGTGCTCAAGTTTGGATTTTAACTTTTCTATGATGAAGATGGATTAACTGATCCCGGATAATTCCTGCAACTAACAAGTTATGACTCTGCAGCTAGAGCACTGGGAATTTATAAAAGGGAAACTCAGTTGTAAGATTGGATCAGATGAAATTTTCCTTCCTTGTTTAAGAAACTTAAATATAATCTCTCCAGGAAGTTATGCTGCTTTGTCACCAAAGGCATTAAATAATAAAACATCAGATTAATAAGATAAATCATGAGTTCCTAGAAAATAATCGTCAGTAGAATTCTTCCATTGTTTTGGGCATAAAAATCAGCTGGAGAGTTTGTTTGAAATAGAGCTTTTAAAATTTAATTTTCAAAGATTCTGTTAGACTATGCTACATCTGGGCTAAAATGTAGGCACCTACCTTTTACAAATGTTTCATGTTCCAGTTGATTCTGATGCAAATGAGGGCAAGGACAACATTTGAGGAATAACGGGTTAGAAAAAAATCAAAGTAAGGTTAAAACTAATTCATGCCCCTCTGATGTGGGGAAGATAACGGATAACATTAAGAGTTAGTTACTCCTTTGAATAAGCTGAAATGCTGAACAATATATTCTTCTTTTCTAATCATATTCTGTTTAAGCGAAAACTATTGGTTACCTAGGAAACTGCAAACATATAGCATTTGTTTAAGTGGATTACATGCTACATCAAATGCTTTATGGCATGGACAAGCCATAAGGACAAAGGATATACAATGTTCCATTTCTCAGTGCAAAGGAACCATTATTAGTATGGGCAAGATATCACAGCTGGCTCGCAGTGGTTCTCAACCTTCCTAATGCTGTGACCCTTTAATACAGTTCCTCATGTTGTGGTGACCCCCAACCATAAAATTATTTTTGTTGCTACTTCATAACTGTAATTTTGCTACTGTTATGAATCATAATGTAAATATCTGATATGCAGCATGTATTTTCATTGTTCATGACCCATAGTTTGAGAACCGTTGCTAGAGACATTCTCATGATGAAATGTCAATGAATGATTAAGCTCATTGTCCCAATCGGTGGGAGTCTAGTCTCTTCACTAATTATTTTACTAGCACATTGGGCAAGTCATTCAACTTGTTTGGATTCAGTTTTTTTTTTTTTAGTTGCATTATGATCATCAAGATGGTCTCCAAATTTTATTTGTTTAAAATCAGTTATCTTCTAGTATTAACATGAAGGCATTAACCAACTCCCAATAGGTTTTGAAGTAAAATACAGTTATTTTCTCCGAAACAATGCCTTATGTCCTTGTCCTGGTCAATGTAATATATCACACATTTTCATTTTATTTTTAAATTTTGAAACATATTATGTATGTAGAAGTATACATCAAACACACACACACACACATCCTATCTAATAAAAGAGAAAAATGGTAATTGGCGTACGACGATACCCTTTTCATTGGCTAATCAGGGCTATATGCAAATTAACTGCCAACTAAGATTGGCAGTTAACTGCCAACAAGATGGCGGTTAATTTGCATATGTAGGTACAATGCAGGGAGGCGAAAAGGAAAGCAGGAAGAAGCCCCCTGCCACTGACAGTGATCGGAAACCCAGGGAGGAGCTAAGAGCTGGGGGGCAGGGCAAAGGCGGCCCTGGGGTCACCTTTGCCCTGCCCCCCAGCCATGATCGGAGAATCAGGCGCCTTTGCCGCCCTGGCCAGTGATACCAGGAAGTAGGGGTGGAGCCAGCGATGGGAGCTGGGCACGGTCGAAGCTGACAGTCCCGGGAGCTAGGGGTCCCTTGCCTGGGCCTAAAGCGAAGCCCACGATCGCGGGGCCGCTGCCACTGCGGGTCCCTGCTGCCCGGGCCGGACGCCTAGGCCAGAGGCGTTAGGCCTGGGCAGGGGCGGAGCCTGCAACCACTGGGAGCTGGGGGTCCCCTGCCCAGGCCTGAAACCTCTGCCAGAGGCCTCAGGGTCTGGTCAAGGGGCCGATCCGGTGATTGGTGATCGGAGGGTGATGAGGGTCAACTCCTCTGGCCGAGGCATCAGGCCTGGGTGGGGGGCGGAGCCAGGGATTGGGGGGATATGATGGTCCCCTTGCCCAGGCCTGAAGCCTGGGTCAGAGGCGTCAGGCTTGGGCGGGGGGTGGAGCAAGTGATCAGAGGGAGATGGGGGTCCCCTGCCCAGGCATGATTCCTGGGCCAGAGGCCTCAGGCCTGGGCGGGGGCCAGAGCCAGTGATCAGGGGGAGATGGGGGTCCCCTGTCCAAGCCTGACACCTCTGGCGGAGGCGTCAGGCCTGGGCAAGGGGCCGATCAGGCGATCAGAGGGTGATGGGGGTCTACGCCTCTGGCCGAGGCATCAGGCCTGGGCTGGGGGCAGAACCAGTGATGGGGGGAAATGAGGGTCCCCTGCCCAGGCCTGATGCCTCTGTTAGAGGCGTCAGGCCTGGGCAAGGGGCCGATCCTGTGATTGGAGGGTGATGGGGGTCAACGCCTGAGGGCTCCCAGTATGTGAGAGGGGGCAGGCTGGGCTGAGGGACACTCCCCTCCCCACACACACCCAGTGCACGAATTTCGTGCACCGGGCCCCTAGTATTGTGTATAATTTTGGAAGACCTCCAATTGTCTAGAACACAACCCCCTTCCTATTTGAAGAGGTAAGCATTACCCTCACTTTTGTTACAATTACTTCTGGTTTTTCTTCATAGTTTTTATCATCTGAAGATACATACCTCAAAAATATATTATTTAGTTTGCCAGTTATCAAACTATATTAATGGAACACATATATTCTTTTGATTCTTCTTTCACTCAACAGTAGTATAGGGTCATTCAGATTGCTATGTGAGCTGCTTTCATATAGTGTCTTTATTGTGTAATAAGACATTGTATGAGTAATACACCATTATTTATTCTATTGCTGATAGACACTATGAACAATAATGCTGTGAATACTCTTGTACATGTACCTTCACACAAGAATCTCATTGAACATGTACCTAAACAGTAGAAATGCTAGTTAAAAGGTATTCACATCTTTTACTGACATGGAATCTCACATGATATCTCCATGGACAATCGACCCACTTGATAGCAAGGAAGACATGGCAGTGGGCATATGGCCATGGTATCTACTAGTCTTGACATATATTGTAGAACCCTGAAGCTTCTAATCTGAGAGAAAATTGGGGGGTGGGGAGGGGATCTTAAATGCACACCTATGTGCTTAAATGCCAGATTTCCAGAGATCACCTCCCAAACAAGCAATTTTCACTCTCAAATCTTTGAACCACAGTCTACTTTTGGGGGAAACCCAAACAAAATTGACTTGATCTACCATTTTGTTTAGGATCAAGATTCTACCGGTATCTTGAGAAAAACCAAAACTGACATTCAGATCTGTCCCTCCTTCTCCTTTGAAGGACTCTTGGTTCTTCACACCTCATATTTTGTTTCTTCAATCCAATGAGGTTGCCAAAATACTCTGTTCTTTTTTTGCTGCTAATAGCCACCCCCCTACCCCTATTTCAACTCATATCAGCAAATGCTGCAACAGAAAACAGCTGGCAAATGTTTTTCTCTGCAAAATTCCCCCCTCTCTGGAATCTTGTGGCCTCTCATCTGGTAACATCAGCAAATCCTTCATACAGATGTTCACATTTCATCTGGATGTATCCATTCATCCTTAATTGGAGCATTGTTGTATCACCAGCTACTTCATCATAGCAGGAAGCCTCTTCATCAAATGATTATATTTTAAATTCTAGAACTCCTATTTTTTTTTTTTACTTCTTGGTAAATATTTGTAACTTGCTGTTTCCTGCAGCTTTTTCAAGTTTTTTTTTTTTTTTAATTTGCTTTGAACATATAAAACAAGGCTATTTAAGTAGTCTTCAACTGTGAATTCTAATGTCTAAATTAGCAGTACACATGTTTTGGGATTTATTATTCTGATTCGTGGACATGGCATTTTGTTCCCTTGTGTGCTCACTGATTGTTATTATTGTTTTTAAAAATATGAATGACGGATTTTCCTTAGAAAATTATCTGAGAATTTTTTGATGGTTAATTTAACTGAAATACTGGCTCTCCTTGGGTCTGGACCTACTGGCCTTTAGGCAGAAAGTATACCAAGGCTCTCCTGGTTTTCAGGCCTCTAGCTCATCCTACAAATTGTGGGACTTACCCATCTTCATAATTGCGTAAGCCAGCTCCTTATAGTAAGCCTCTTTCCATGTAATATACATCCTATGGTTCTGTTTCTCTGGGGGAACTTAAGTCTAACACAGACCCTAAGCTAAGCACCAAGGTATACAGTGACCTATGATACAGTACTTGTTGTTGAGTAGCTTGAGATTTAATGGGTTTATGAGAAAATGTCACTGACTAGATGGTCATAATTGTCAGTTATCTTTTCTTTCCATTGAAGTATTTTTTTGTATTATTTATTTCATTTTTCCTCATCACCATTTTATCTCCCATTGCCCTCTTCCACCTCCACCATCTCCCGCCCCCTGCAATCACCACATAAGTATGGATATAGAAGGCCATTAAAATGTTAAATATGTGGAAAGAATAAACATTGTTCCTCTTAGCAGATATACAACACATGCCTTTAAACACCTAAATATTATATAGGGAGAGCATGAGGGCAGTTCATTAGAGAATTACAGAAGAATGTGGTCTCTGAGGCCAAATATTCATGAACTGCTAAAAATGAAATAGAATGACATTGAGCTCAATACAGGCAGAGTTTATCTTAGCTAAAGTAAGTGAGGAAAGGAAACCAGAGTTTTTTTTTTTTTTTAAATGCAACAATAACAGCAACAAAATACTCTATTCTTGAACTCCATTTACTAGAGTGTTGCAAAAACAAACCTCTATCCCTGCATCCTATTAATCTGAATGATGCTGATCATTTAAAAATAGTATCTAAGAAGATTGAGAATTTTAAATACCCTGAATTATAATTTTGCTGGAAAGTAAAAGAGATTTGCTCCCCAGACCCCTGTTAGTGAGCTTCCCTCAAAGCTGCTAGAGAAAGGCAGTGTTTCCAGTTGCGTTATTAATTCACACATTTCATCTACATTTTCCAGCTGAACGGCTCTCACTTTGATTGTTGTCTTCTATCTTCTTTGTCCCAATGAGACATTATTTTAAGGATGTTTTCCTCTCCTCCAGAAAGACAACTAGGCAAAAATTATGTCCAAATAGTAACACACACTGGGTTTGTGTTTCATTCAGTCCAATATTTAGTACCATCTCCCAGCTGACTTCCTATGAAAGGAAAGAAAGCAAATGCCATAGTAAAGAGAAGCAGCTGTTTCTTCCAACATTATGAGTCGTATAAATTCCTTCTTGTGAATAAAATGTAATCATCCCCTTTATTTCCAAAGGTAGGGGAGATTCGCTCCAAATAAAGACAATCTGAAACAAAGATGAGTATCTTCTTCCAACAATGGGAATATTTATGCATATATAACCCACAGTTCCCCATTTCTCAATGCTGCTTGGGAAGAAAACAGAGGGGAAGTTGGTTATCATAATGGTAATATTCTTTGAAATGAGGATTTCAGATTTCGAAAAAAAAAGTATTTCCTTAGGACGTCGACACTGAAGAATAGGTTCAAATTGTCTAAGATATTTGCAACTGATACCGTAAGAAAGTTTTAACAATAGGGAAATCAGTCTGTGTCACAGCAACTTAGACCATTAGTGAGCACCATATTCTTCGTCTGTCAAACAGATAGCACAAAACCTCTTTGGAACAGCTGTTCAAATTAGCATAAGCTCCCAGGCCTCAGGCCTAAATATGTAATTTGGCTGACCCTAATAGTAATTGCACCTTACCGAGAGAGTGGTCACGAAAATATATTTTGTCACTGCTTCTGGCCTTCTTTTGGACATTCATGACATTCTTCTACTTTTGCAACTTGTGATATTCTTCCCATTATTTTACTTATGCACTTTCCCCTTTATTTTTTATCAGCTTTGACTTGGAGCTTAAACCCATTTTGGCAACCCCTTCTCCTAATAGCTTAAGTTAAACCTTGTTAGGTTTTTTTTTATTCATTGTTAGATTTATTTTTTATTTTTTATTATTTACTGTTCTATAATGGGGACAAATTCATGTTGCCTAAGGCGAAAGCTGGCATATTGGCCTCTTTGGATTCAAGGCCCACACCCTCTGTTCCAGACTTTTATACATTAAACCAAAGAAGAAACATCACAAGGGCAAGAATGAGGGGGGGAAAGCCTATGGTATCAGGCCTATGCTACCACTTACCCCTCCTGTTGGGCCCTACACTGGCTTTGGGGTGGGGAGCCCTCCCTCTCTCTATTTGGGGACAACATATGAAGACCACGAATCTGAAAAGACAAAACAATAGACCTTGAGAATGAAGATAGGAAACAAAAAGCAAGGTAGGGAAGAGAACTGGGGCTGGGGTGGGATTCTAGGAGAGCTTTGAAGATGTAAGGCTTTTACACTTTCCATCAACACATCAAGATTTCCACCATAGGGTCTTGAGAGCCCAGAGCTTATGGTGAAATTGGAAATAGAACATACAATGACTGGAACCCAGTATTAGGACAAGAAAACTTTTTTAGAAGTGGAGGCAGTTTATGCTGGATATCTATAGCAATCACAATATTTCAATGATTGGTAAATTTATCAATTCATTTTTACTAGTGGTAGAACATTTAAGCAAAATAAATCAATACATTTATGCAAGTTGTAGAAATTTTAAGTTGAAAGGTTACATCTTTAAATAAATATACTGATAACTTCCAAATGTTCACCCTCAAGTGAGCATTAAAGAAAAAGGGTAATAAAGAATCCTACTGTATGTATTCAGTTTTCTAACTTGAAATTTTTTGAAGTCTTTTTTTCTAGCTTTTTAAAGATATAATTGACATAAAACATTGCATAAGTTTAAGGTATACAAGTGTTTAAAGTGATGGTCTGATACGCATATAATTGTGAAATGTTTAACACAATTAGGTTTCATATCCAAGATATATAAGAAACTCACATAACTCAAAAGCAAAAATCGAAGTAAACCAATTTAAAAATGGGTGGAAATCCGTATAGACATTTTCCAAAGAAGATATACAAATGACCAGTAAGTACCTGAAAAGGTCCTCAACATCACTCATCATCAGGGAAATGCAAATCAAGACCATAGTGAGATATCACCTCACACCTATTAGACCAACTACTATCAAAATGTGTGGATGGCCGTCTGAAGAAACAGGCGGTCCTTGTTTCTCGGGAGCTAGGACTCAACACTGGGACTCTTAATTCAAACAGGGGGCGGGAAAGAGAGGTAGCAGCGTTCCAGATGGAAACTTCAAGAGGTTTTAAATTTTACTTGAGCCCACATCTAATAGTTTTTTTGTTTTTGTTAAAATATATATATATATATATATATATATATATATATATATATATATATATATATATATATATGTATTTTTTTTTTTTTACAGAGAGGAAGGGAGAGAGATAGAGAGTTAGAAACATTGGATTAGCCGCCTCCTGCACACCCCCTACTGGGGATGTGCCCTCAACCAAGGTACATGCCCTTTATTGGAATCGAACCTGGGACCTTTCAGTCCGCAGGCCGACGCTCTATCCACTGAGCCAAACTGGTTATGGCCACATCTAATAGTTTTTGATAGGCAGCTCTGGACTCCTTGTTAAACTATAGTTAGGTTGCTAAGTATCTTTTTGCTTGGGGATTACAGGGAAGGCTCTTTTGATGTTTCTATGCATTTGCTATCCAGAGTTATAGACACTGTGAATATTTCATAAGATAGCCACAGATATTAATAGCATTTGGGATGCTTACATGATATGGCATTTAGCAAAAAGTCTTATTTTCTGTGTGGCAGTATTATTTTCAGATTTCCTTTTTATTTTATATATTTATGGAAAACATAAGAAAATGAATGGCAATCAACCGAAACCATCTTACCTGGGAAAACACTGAGACTTTGCTGTTATTTTCTCTTCCTCTGACGCATAAGCCTTTGAAGTATGACAGGCTGGAGAACCTAAGGCACAAGGAGTGATGTGTGTAACGAAGGATAGATAATAGCTCATTGGAACCAAACCACAGCTCCGGATGCTTCCTCAAACTGGCAAACACTAAACAGAAAGTTCTGAAACTTTAGTGGGCGTTAAACTTGCCTGGAACTTGCTTAAGTGCTGATTCTAAGGCTCCTCCTCAAGAGAGCTTGATTAGCATCCTTTGACTTGAACTTAGAAATCTGCACTTTAAATAATGGCTTAAAGGTGACCGATGTTGGCTCTCCAAAGCGCACTCTCGCTAACAGTGGAGTCCCCCTAAGTCTGTCTCTCTAGCAAGAAATTTTATAGGATCACAAGTAATAGAATCTCAAAAATAGAAGTTACGTTATGGATCATCTCACCACTCCAATGATCATCTCTCTCTCTTTTAAAACAAATTATTTTCCCTATTACAGCTTACATTCAATATTACACAATATTATTTTGTATTAGTTTTAGGTGTTTTAGTTTAAGACAACCATATACTTTACAAAGCGATCCCCCTGGTATTTCCAGTACCTACTTGGCACCATACATAGGCATTACTATATTATTGACTATGTTTCCTAGGCTGCATTTTATATCTCCATGATTATTTTGTAATTACCAACTTGTACTTCTTAATTAATCCCTTCACCTTTTTCAACCAACCCACCCAAACCCTCTCCCCTCTGGCATCCCTCAGTCTGTCCTCTGTATCTATGAGTCTGTTTCTATTTTGTTTATTTATTTTGTTTTTAAGATTTCTACATATAAGTGAAATCATGTGGTATTGATCTTTCTCTGTCTAGTGATTCCATTTCTGGGTATATATCTAAGGAAACTCAAAACACTAATTTAAAAAAATATATGCATCCTTATGTTCATGGTAGCATTATTTACAGTAGCCAAGATATGGAAGCAACCCATTGTCCATCAGTAGATGAGTGGATAAAAAAGTTGTGGTACGTATATGCAATGGAATATTATTCAGCCATAAAAAATAATGAAATCTTACCATTTGCAACAGCATGGATGGACCTAGAGGGTATGATGCCAATAGTCATCTCTTTTTAAGATCTGTCCAGAATATCCCCATTGGAAAGCTGTTAAGTTTTACAAAGTAACCCCTTATAAAAACTTTCTCCCTGTGCCTTCCGGGCCCTGTCCTACTTTTCAGACTGTGTGTACAAAGTTGAGTTTCTGTTTCATACATTAGAAGATGGTCCTCCTGGTACCTTTGATACTTCCATCCTCTGTGCAAAGCATTCCTAGTTGTAAAGCGTTCAGAGTTATTACTACAGTATCAATTTTTAAGACATGAAAAATAGTTTAGCAGGTATTTCCTGTGGCCACTTGAGGCCTGTATGGCCATTTGGATATAAAATAATTTTTAAATGGGCTAGTTATTCAATTGCTAATTATTTGCCCTGAGTACCCTGCTCTGAGCCCTTCCCTCGAGTTCAAACTGTCAAGGACAATTAGGAGGTGCATTTTGCCAACTTCCATTTTCCTAACAATCTGGTCTCCAAGTGTTGACTGGATACTCCTGATCGTTCTGACTATGATGTACCCTACGCTGTGGTGTTGCTGATGCGATGTCAATATCAGGGATAAGACAATTAAGGTGGCTCGCTCCCTCACTCCACTGTGCGTGCTTCCCTTGCCCTTTCTTATAATTTAGAGGGACAAGGACATGGAGCTCCTTTATTTGCACTACTTCTCCTAAGAAGGACTTCTTTTAGCTGCCTCTCTTCCAGAGAACGAACTCCCACAGAGTATAAGAAACTCAGGTTGCAGTGGTTATGAGTTTCTTGCCCAAAGGAGTGGGGCATGGTAAGCAGGGCCAGAGGAATCCATAGAATGCAGATGGTATGACAGTTTAGATAAAGCAGACAAAACAAAAGCCATGGACCTGCCTATGTGATTATATGATGGGAAGCATATGTATGTGTGTGTGGGGTGAGGAATGACAGGGGGAAGGTCACAATTCAAGGATCTCGACCTAGGGAAAAAAACAAGTTTCCTTTTGGGAACTACAGAAGATAAAAATAAGCATGCATAGTGGAGATGGGCAACTGTTTTCAAATGCCTGGGGAAATGCTTAATGTTTATGCTGAGTCAGTATGGATTCAATAAGCTGACCCCTCAGCCTTCCTTGCCCACTTCATCAAAGGCTCTGAGAGTGAGCTCATCACCTGACTGCCAGCAGTTTAGAACAATAACCCAATTAAAAGCTGCTTTGGTGGAATTTAGTTAATTAGCTCAGTACTATCTTCCACTGAGGGAAAGTGGTCAGCTTCTGTAATAGAGTCGCTATGGGAGAACATGGACAAGAGGACGCATATGACTGGTTTCTCACCTGAGTTAGAACATTCTATTTAGAAGACAGGCACAGGGAGAAACACTGAAATGTACACTAGTAGAGCCATATGTAAAAGCACCATGAAAACTGTCAGAAGGCAAACAGCTATGGCAAAACTAAACTCCAACTAGGTATCTGTTATTCAGTGTTTACTGGTAGCATAAGGTCCTTTGACTAGCATATAAGTAAGTATATGTGTAATCTTAATGCATATTGCTTTAAATATAGATTTGTTCCTGAGAACACTAGTATATTTTTATATACTGATGTAATATTTAAATAATACTCATAACAATAAGGGAACTTTAGTAATATTCTGCAAGCCAATGTGATTGGTGGTCAAGGTAAGAAAAAAAAAAGCATTCAAGTAGAATTTCAGACTCAGAGAGGTGATGGACCCAGTTAATTCTGCACTTGTCTGATTACATGCATTGTGTTGTGTTAGGTTCTAATCACAACCTTTTAAAAAGGAAATACATGAGCATGAGTTCATATGTAAGAGAGTTATTATGTGTTGAGCAAGGTCTGAAAATAACTTCATATGTAGGATATTAGTCCAAGAAGGTTTGGGTAGAAAGGGTAATTATTTTGAGATATTTAAATAGCTATAACATGAGAGGGAGGTTTCATCCTTTATGTTTTCTTGCAGCCAGGCTTACGGTTAATGAGTGACCGTTACAGAAGGGAACTTTTAACTCAATATAGAAAGTATCTTTCTAAAAGCACTGCTCTCTAATAGTGGACTAATCTAAAATAATGACAGGATGATTATATATGCCTATGATATTGCAGAAAGGATTTCTATGCAAAATTTGATGGGAGATCAAATTAGAAACCTTCTATGTCCTTTTCTATTATATATTGTTATTATTTTGTAATGTTTATAACAGAAGCTTGAATCTTTTAATAAAAGGATAAATTTTATTGGAAAAAATGTAATTCTATTTGTAACCCCACTTAAAGTTGTAGATAAATTTAATATGTACTTCTCATATGTAACATATAACTAGAGAGATCTATTTCTAAATTATGGTTATCAAATATTAATAGAGTTCGGTACCTGGGTGATGCTGTTGTGCAAACAGTATGCTATTCATTGCAAGATACCCGGGAAGTGTTTATCTACTTATTTGTGTGATTCAGCCCTGATGTCTTTTCTGTGCTACTAACAAGCGAACAAAACCCTTGAAAGTTGAAAAGTTAGAACAAACCTTAAATTTTTCAAAGATACAGTAGATTTTTTTGTACAATTAACCATAGGATTTACATATTAGCCTTTATACACACACACACACACACACACATATCTATATCTGTCATTTATAATATATGTGTCATATATGATATATATGTAATATATTATGCATAACATCTAACTGAAGGCACTAAAGAGAATGCCAAAAAACAGATTTTTTGGGGGGGTGGAGGTGGGGGGTGGGCCCATGGTCAACACTCTTGAGCTTTCCAATTTAATTGTTTCCAGTTTGCACACGTGAGGCGATACATCTTTGAAAGAAAATCTGCTGTCTTTTTGGCTTAAAGAAACAAAAGATAGACTTGAGGGCAACCACAGTGATAGGAAACCAGGACAGGACTCCTGGAGATGCAGCTGTAGAGGAAAGTCCAATAATTGGTGTATAATTACTATATGGAGGGGAACAAAACAGTATGCTGAGTGAAAGAGGCCAGGTGCACAAGCATGCATGCTGTGTGCTTTTACAGGTGAAATTCAAGAAAGAATGAAACTAATCAATAATGAGAGAAGGCAGATCCGTGGTTGCCTAGGACTGAGGGTGAGGATGACTTCAAAGGGACACGAGGAACCTTTTTTGAGATGCTGGGTATATTCTGTAATCGTGATTGTAGTAGTGTTTAATGTGATTGCCTATATTTACCAGAGAAGGTTGTAGCCACCAAAATATACATTATCAAGGCCCTATTAAGAGCCAGTTCCTATACTAGGTATAGGGGATTTAAAATGAAAAAAAACCATTCATTACCCTGTAGTCTTTCTAGTTTCAACCATTCAAAATTGTTTATCATTAGCATCAATCAAAATTTCCTAAAACCATACAGTGTTGAGTTACAAGTGT